>NC_142135.1:65407500-66019166 GCF_024610735.1 Ursus americanus | reverse complement strand
GGAGAAGATGTGTATGTTTCCAAAGAAAGGGAAATGGGGTTGGGTCATGACTAATTTCCTGAGGTCACTTGCTTATGAGTCCTGGGAGTCTGGGATGTTGATGGTGGCTGGGTGGGCGTGGGGTGTGCCCTGACTGGGGCAGATGGCCTGAGTGTCTTCACACTAGATGAGTGTCTAGGAAGAGGAGCTGATGGGATGTGCAGCTGTGTCTTCTGGTTTGTCCCACAGATGTTGAGTTAATTTCAACTCTGGCCTAGTGTGAATATGGGCACACATTGGGGATACTGTGCATGGGGTTCCAGACCGTCATTATCCAAGTGAATATCCCAATAAAACAAATCAAATGCAGTTTTTTTTTTTTTGGTTTGGTTTCCCAATGCATAGAAAAGTTACGTTTGCACTATACCGTAGTCTGTTAAATATGCCATAGAATTATTTCTAAAAAACAATGTACGTACCTGAATTAGAACTACTTTATTGCTAAAAGATATTAACCACCTTCTGAGCTTTGAGTGAGTCATAATCACTGATCACAGAGCACCATAGCAAATATAATACTAATAAAAAAGTTTGCAATATTATGAGAATGACCAGAATGTGACATAGAGACAGGAAGTGAACAAATGCTGTTGAAAAAAATGCAGCCAATAGATTTGCTCGACAAAAATGGTGCCAATAGCTTTGCTCCACACACTTGCTCAATAGTACAAAACTTCAGTCTGTAAAACATGTAGAATCTGCAAAGTGCAATAAAAGGATGTATGCCTGTAATACCCTCAGTGGCTCCAAGCTCGGTGGCTGTGGATATGGTAAGTTCTCTGTGTTAGGCTGTCTCCAGGACAGGATAGACTGAACGAGAGAGCCATGGACGTGGAGTAGAAAAAGCTCAGGTTGAGAAGTTAGCCGTGACTGTGGACCCCCGCTCTGACACTGATGAGCTGTCTGACCTTGGCCATAGTCATTGCACCTCTCCAAGCCTATATCTTCTCATCTGAAATGGTGAAATAAACACTTATTTCATAAAATTGCAATGATGCTTAAATGAGATATGATGTACAGGGTGCTTCTTATAGAATAGGGGCTCAACCGAAAGAAGCAGGGATTATTATTAATTGAGGTATTTGGGGGGTCATCTATTCTTACTAAAGCAGAGAAAAGATGAAGGAGGCAGGTCGAATGACTCGAGGGTTGAATATAACATTTTAGTGGATATAGATTATTTGAATGATACTAACCTAAATTCAAGTTTTATATTAATTTTACTCTTTAGACTTCATGTCCGTATTAAAACCTCTTTCCCTGGTATTTGTACTCCCCATCCATTGTTCTCTAAATCTATAATATCGTCATCATTCTTAATTCCTTGGTGACACCTTATGCTAACCCATAGGCTCCAAGTATGTCCATTGTAATTACTTTCCCAAGATATTTGGTGACAAGTTTGATCTCATTATAAATTGCTGAATGCTTGTTGAAACCAATTCTATTGACCTTGATCTTTTGAGAAATTGATATCCTTCTTTGTTTTCTGCTTGACTTCATGGTGTTCTAACAATTACTGAGATTTATTAAGGTGTTTCAGAAATTGTTTCTTCTGCTTTGAAAATGTAGTCTCTAGTGTTTTATAACTTAGAAGACATGGAATCTCTTATTTCGCAAAAGCAAGCTTTTCTTGGAATTGGACAGTTTTGCTTTTAGGAGAAGACTCTCACCTAATAGATTATCTTAGACTTCAAACATGCCACAAAATGCTTAGAGGATCTATCTGTAGGACAAACATTTCAGCTTAAAAGGTCTGCATGCAGCCAAAATTCTGAGCCATGTAGATGACATTTGACATTGGCAATAGGTTGTTCCTGTTTTGAAAAGGAGCAGATGTGGGAAGAGTAAGGAAAAAGAAAAGAAAAATTACAAAAACTAAAAATACCCTCACATTTGGACTGAAGTTTACATATCTGATCCTGTTGAAAACTGTCAAGGTCACTAGCAAACCAAGTCGGTGGTTGATGTGATGTACTTGTACCATGATTGCTAATGTCAATTTCTTCTGTCTCTGTCTCTCCTTCTCTCCTCCATCCCTCCATTCTTCTCTCTTCCTCCTTTCTTCTCTCTCTTTAAGTTTCTAAATTTAAAACTTTGCTTTATGAGTATGCATGCACACATGAATATATATGTGTGTATATACATATAATTTTATAAAAATGCTTAAATGGGATATCATAATTTTTTTAGGGCTATAATTTTTTTCTCTTCTTTGTTTGCCTCCTCTTGCCCTTTACTTTCCTCCTCTCCAAATTAGGAAGAACCCACCCCTTACAAATGTGTTTTACTCAATGTTCTATAGTTATAAACAAACTATAAATATAGATAGACATACTCATATCTGCAAAAGTATACAAGTCCTTCCCTCCTTCTTTTTCTCCTTCCCTCCTTCCTTCCTTTCCTTTTTCCCTCCTTCCTTCCCCCTTCTTTCCTTCCCTTCATCCTTCCCTCTTTCCTTCCTTCCTTCCTGCCTGCCTGCCTGCCTGCCTGCCTGCCTCCTTTCAGGTTTTGGGTTTTCTCACTTCTATACCTAGATTATATATGCAGTCTCTTCCATTTTCTTCTACCATTTTTATTTATTTTATTTCACTTTACTTATTTATCCAGTTAACTCTTATCTATGCTGGAGTTTGTTTTTTGTATAGTGTAAATAGAGGCTCACCTAACTGTATTTTCTCCTTATGGAGCACTGGCTATGCCGTCATGCTTCTTAAGTAGTGAATTCATTACTCATGAAATTAATGTATCCTTTGTCTCATATACATTAGGATCTATTTCTGGGTTGTCTATTTCATTTCATTGATGTATTATTTTTAATCTATTTTCATGTCAATACCATACTGATTTTTATTATAGTGGCTTTATAGTATATGTCCCATTGTCATTAGATGTTAAAATAGTTTTCTTGGCTGTGCTGAATATTTATTCTTCCACATGAAATTAAAGAGAATCCTACTGGAATAAAAGTTTCTTTTGGGATGTTAATTAGAATTACATTGATTGACATTATTCCTTTTGGAAGAATTGACATTTTCATTATTGTCTTCCCATCCAAAGATGGTGCATCTTTGCATTTGTTACTATTTTGTTTTATGTCTTTTGGTAATATTTGCACTGTTCATATATGTGTGCTCTGCTTGTATTATTACTGCTTTATAGTTTTTGTCACTTCTGTGAATGGAATATTTTTTCCATTTGCATTTGTAAATGTTATTGCTGCAGAGAGAAGCTATTGATTCAGGAGTATTTACCTTGTAGGCAGCAAATGGATTATTTCAGTGAGTGTATTGATCATATTTACCGTTCATTCAACAACTATTTATTGAGCACTCTTTCAAGAACTAGGGATACAGCAGTTGACAAAACATGCAATGCCTCTGCCCTAATGGGACTTACATTCTCATGCTTACAGTAACCAAAGGGGAAAATATGGTCCTAATCATGGAGAGTGAGCGGCACGAAAATCCGAAGGATCAAACTTCAGGTATTTGTGTGACTTAACGGGGTCCCGCAGGTTGTGGCGAAGGGACGATCAACCAAGATAGTGACTCTCCTTCTCTGTCCCAACCTTCTGAATTCTCTGTACCACGCTCAGAGGCTTCCACAATCCCTCTTCCCCCCAACCTCTCTATTTCCCTACTACATCCGCTCTTTTCGGCATCACGTGCTTTCAGCGTTTAAGTGCTCTGAGACAGATCTTTTAATTTATGAAGATGGAATGCGTCAAAAGTCTGTGCTGCCATTTGAGACTTAAGAAAAGAGGTAATAGGCGGCGGTACTGTTATTTATCTAAGCCCTTACTAGAAACCAATTAATTAGTTACTGTGTCACCTTCAGCTCCCTTATCCACATATCTACAGACTTCTCCTGGATTTAATCACAAAACAGTGTTGAGTGCTTTGTTAAGGTGTAAATAGATTATCATTACTCTGATACTCCTGTGTACTCATTCAATTATGTTGAAAGACACGATGCGGTCTGATGTAGTGCAGGCTCTTACCAATGTGTACTGATAACTTGGCTACATATCCTCCTTTCTGAGATAGACCAAATTAATTTCTTTGTTGTGTTTTCAAATACTTTTTGAGATACCAAGATACAAGTCATTTTAGTGATTAACAATTGACTCTGTCCCTTCTGGAATGTGACTCACATCATTTTCTATGGCTCTGAAATAATTCCTTTGATGACTATAATAAATCAAAGATATCTTTTCCAATAATTTGCTGCCTCATAATCCTGATAAGATTGTTAATCTTTATTATTGCCTGTCTAGACTTTCGCATCTAGGGGTTGATTATGACAAACTTGAGTTGTACATTAATCCCTCTCTAGTTTGTTTTCAAGCTTATTAACTGAAATTTATAAAGCAATTTCTGTTTATATGCCCCTAGAACAAGAACATTACACTGGGATCGTTTCAGAGGCTTCGTGTACATAGTAATTGGTGACCAATAAAAATCCTATAAGTAATTTAGCTATGAAGCTTTTTGGGGAGGGCCAAAGGTAGACTAGTGATGAGCTAGTTACCTGGCAGACAGAAGTGTCCTGAGTGCCTGATGATCATGTTTACTGGGAATGAGAGGCACTTAAAGCTTAGAATCGTGCCAGTGTGCTCTGATTTCTCCCTTCTCCATGTTGCAAAGAACCATGTACGCTCTCTGCGTTGTATTAATACAATTACTTAGCATTTCTCTTGTTACTGTTGGGGATCTCCCAGCGGTCATTATGTTTCTTGAAAATGGAGCTCAAGTCTATATTTGTCTGTTTTTGACTAAGCTTTATCACCTCGTACAGCGATCCACGCAAGCATACATCTGACACTTCATGAATGTCATTGACTTGCAGGTTTGGAGGGCTAAATCTGGCCAGGCTGTCCTGAATGGGGTTATGTAGTCACTGGAGCATGCCACATCAATAAGATAAAACCTCTCATGCTGTTTTTCTGCCACAAAACATACTAATACAGACATAACAACTTAAGGCTAACATCTGAGTCAAATCCTTTGGGAAACCGGACCGTATGAAACAACTCTTGGTGAGTCAGTGCTAGCACCTGGGTAGCAAATTACCTCTTTTAAGGCATAGCAGGGGGTAGCAACTGGCTGTCCAGATGACACCCCCTTCTGTTTTGGAATATCCAGACAGTTGGGGAATGATGAGAATCAGAATTTCCCTCTTCCTGGGCCACGGAGGAATATCCTTGGGCCAAGAACTTTGCCCTATAAGGAAGTCATTTCAAGGAGTAGGTTAATTCAGTGAACATTTTCCATTTCCCCCATGCTGGAGTGTGAATTCCTTATATTCTTGGCTGTTTTGAAAACACCAGGAAATATTTTGCCTTTCAAGAGGGAAAACTCCTAGAATGAGGAGTAGTTGCAAAGAAATTCTTCCTAAATATTTCCACGGGTAGGGTAGAAAGTGGGTGATTGATTTGCACTTTAGGTAGACGCTGACCGAAAACTCAGGCTTACATTCCAAATAGGAGCTATGCATTCTCCTGGAGTCTAATATATGTTGCTAAGACAGACATGCTAGTAACTTCTACCATGAAATATATGCCTACTGTGTGTCGGATACTTTTTATACATCCACAGTTAATCCTCACGACAAATCTGAGAGGTGAGTATAATTATCTCCTTTTTTTCAGATGAGGAAATAAGGGATAGAGAATATGGAGCAGCTGGGTTATTTACCAAATTCACTTAGCTAATACGTAATACTTTGTGTGGCCTGGATATATGACAATAGAACTGAAAAACCCATGAATTTTTAAGCTCCATATTATACTAACAAAAGTGGCCTGAGCAAAGACTTTTCCTCATTGTTCTGGGGGTGTATTCATAGGCAGGGACCTTGCTTTATACAGTAATGAATAATCTACTATAGAGCATAGTCAAGTGAAGAATTTCTGGGCATGTTATCAATATAAATGTGCATTTATAATTTCTCTATTCGCATTTACTTTATGGCAATACCTTTAAGTTTGCAACAAAATACACATCTTGGTAGAGTTCAAATTATTACCTATCTCCATAGATTTAATTTTAAAATTATAGTAGAGAACCAGGTTTGGCCACCAGATGGCAGCAATGTAGGATTTTGAAAGCCTTTCAAATAAAATCTTTCCAGAGACTATACGCTTAAATTTTATTAATTCAGCTTGTGCCGTATTGAAATATACCTTTACATTATCTGGGAAGAAATGTGTATTTCATTTTGGCATAAGGAAAATGAACTTAAACTCTGAATTATTGGAAGCCTGGATTAATGAGGTTTTAATATATAGACCTGTTTACAATAATTAACAGGATAAATTCTTTTCTAAGGAATCTAGTCCATTAATTATAGAATGTAAATGTGTAGTGTCAACTACAGATGGTTTTTATCTTGAAGGAGAGCAGACAAAAGCTGTATTTGGTTGCATTCTGTCAGCAGTAGCTTAAGGGAGACCATGGACTTCATGGTAACAACAGTACATTTTAATAACGGTGTATGATTTAGCCTGTTCTCTCTCAGTTAGTCTGAATTAGTGTTTATTTTGTTATATATCTCAACACCAAGTTCAAATACAGTAATGGTAGAAGTAGTGTTAATAATGATAATAACGATAGATCGCATTAAAGGAGTTCTGAATAATTGACCAAGCATTTTCCTATATTCAATCTCATTTTTTGATTAATAGCTTGTAGACTGATTTACATATAAATTCAGAAAGATATCACAATATTAGTTCAGGGAATACTTTCCTAACTCTTTCTTACTCTCCTAGATGATCATTTGGGGAAAATGCCGTTGCATTCAATTAAGAAGTTGCTGATTTATGAAGGGCAGCATTTTATTATTACTAAACCTGACAGGACAGCCTACAAGATGATGGATTGAGATAATTGTCTCAAGGGGGCTCTTGAATCACAGAACTGTCCAGTGATGAGACCGAATGGGTCCTGGCCTGAGATCCACAGGCCTCGTATTTCACCCTAGAGTTGCCACATCCCTATTTCCTTGCCTTTTAAACAAGGGTATTAGGCTAGCTAAACTTCCTTTCTACCTCCCAAGCCCGTGACCCTCCTGCAGCATGTCGGTGTGGACCTCCTGACAAACACCTCCGTTTGGAAAACATGCAGGAAAATAGATGCATAGTTGCATATGCAAGATCGCCTTTGTTCCAAACTCTTAGAAGATGGATTCCTGAGGGAATCCTTCCGGTAGGAGTGAATATGTCCCTCGTGCATAACCATTAGTGAGGTTTTGTAAAATGACAGACAGCATTCTTGGATTATATTCAATTTAAAATTACAATTAAAAAAAATTAAAAATCACTTAACTCCACGTCTAGTGTCAAACCCAGGACTTAACAGGTTTCCAACACATCTGAGAATTCATTAGCGTTCCTTCTCCTTTGTTCTTTGACTTCTCTTGACTTCCCGCTCAGTGTACTGATTCTTCCTCAGCCATGCAAGATCTGAAACTATCTGTCTACAATACTGAGTTTTTAATGCAGAACAATTCCTCTCCCCAGGCTAGTGTTAATTATACTGTCAGGATACAGTGGTAGAGTTAGCTCAGTTAAAAAGAAAGCAAGCAAGCAAGAAAAAGCTATCGATAACTTGAGGCGAAGTTCTGAGGTTGAGAACGCAGAAGCACTGGGTGGACAGGGGATTAAATTTTCATACGACCCTCCGTACGGATGCGTGCTGATGCGCGGGGAGGGGGTGAGTTAGTTAAGGATAATAATCTTCTCTGTGTTTGGCTCCATATCTGAGGCTCTTCAAGTGCTTTCGATCTCAGAAGTATGTCCCCGTTTGTCCTTACAGGACAGATAGGGCAGGCTTTCCCCTCGCTTTTCGTTTGGGGGTCCTATAGGCTGTGTTCTAGGACCTAACCATCCACTCCACTTCCCTAAACCCCAGCTGCTACTCAGGACGTCCGTCTTGTTCCCACGGCTGTGGGGGCCCCACACCACGTCCGGTTGGGCCACCTCCCGGCTGAGCGGTCTTGAGCGACTTCTCCAGGCTCTCCTAACCTGTTTCATCACTGGTGACATCATGGTGATAACACCGAATTAGGATCATGAGTGCAAATGTTTGCAAAGAGCCCTCACATATTGCCTGGGACGTTTCTAATCCTGTTCTTTCTCCGCATATTGTTTTTTGACAAATTTCTTCATGGAAGTATCATGGATCTATAGCATTATATTAGATTCGGGGGTGCATACGTATTGTCTTAATAGAATGATTGTCAGTCTTCTGGACTTAGCGGATTTGTAAAACTTAAAGACAATTTTGAGGGCTGAAATAAGGTTGTGAACAGTTTATTTGGCCAAGTAGGTTTTTTAAAAAAACCTGCCATCAGGATTCCTGGGTGGCTCAGTCGGTTAAGCGTCCGTCTTCAGCTCAGGTCATGATCCCAGGATCCAGGGGTCGAGTCCCTCACTGCGCTGCTTGCTCCGTGGGGAACCAGCTTCTCCCTCTACCTGCCTCTCTCTCTCTCACACAAATAAATAAATAAATAAAATCTTTAAAAAACAAAAACAGAAACAAAATACCCCCCAAACCTACCATCTACTGTCACCATTGTTTCATAAAGGATGATATTTTATCACCCCAAAGGAAGGGAGGATATGATTTTGAAATGGAGGACAGTCTGTAAAAGTAATACGTTTAGGATGACGGGAACGGAAGCAGAAGTGCCGTCATGGTTCTCTGAGGCAGGACCTTTGTCATGCACAAGGGAAGGGGGACTTGTGTCCCCTGCACTGGGGGAGACAGGCAAAGCGTCTCTCCCCTGAATCACACATACACACCCACAGACTGGGGGAACTCGCGGGGAGTTTGGAAAAGTTTGTGGGCCACTGGCAAGAAGGAAAGTAGGGTGAAGGAGCAGGAGAGATGAGAAAGCCGGCTGAGTTTTGGAGGCTGTGAGGCTGAAGAATAAAAGAAGAGGAAAGAAGACCTTCCAAAGTCTTGTATTTTTCCCCAAAAACTGAAGTAAAAAAGTAAATTATTTTTCAACTGTTCAGAATAATGAGCTGATTTATTTTTTAAAGAACCTTTTTTTTAAAAAAAGATTTTATTTATTGATTTGAGAGAGAGAGAGGGAGAGCACAAGCAGGGGGAGCAGCAGAGGGAGAGGGAGAAGCAGACTCCCCACGGAGCAGGGAGCCTGACATGGGACTCGATCCCAGAATCCCGGGATGGTGACCTGAGCCAAACACAGAAGCTTAACCGATGGAGCCACCCAGGCGCCCCTCTTTTCCTTTTCCTTTTTTTTTTTTTTTAAAGAATTTTTGGGTAGAAGCAAGTTGCCTCGCTTTGTGCAATTCACTTTCATTTTGTGTACGTCACTGCAATCTGTCGTGGCTCTCTCTTTGTCATGCGTGGGTCTGGGCACCCGTGAGCAGGAAAGGCGCCTGAACCTGGCCGTGGGGGGACCCAGATGTGAGCCCCACCCCGCAAGCCCCAACTCTCACCTGCCTTCCCCACTTTCTCAGGCAGACCGCTGGGTGGCTCTCTTGTTCTTGGTGGCTCTTAAGTGACTCTACTGTCACTGTTAGTGCCACTCTTGACTCCACAGATTTGTGGCCCCAACTAGGGCCAGGTGGGGACAGACTCCCCTTCACTTCACAGATTTTTTTTTTTTTGGAGATATAATTCACATATAACATTATAGTAGCTTCGGATATACACCATAATGATTTGACACATGTGTATATTATGAAAGGATCACCACACTAAGCCTACTTCACCTCCATCCCCACGTAGAGTTACAGTGTTTTTTCTGGTGATGGTAACTTTTAAGATTTATTTTTGTTGCAACTTTCAAATATAAAATCCAGTACTGTTAGCTTATAGTAACCATGCTGTACATTACATCCCCAGGCCTTATTTATACTGCAAGTTGGCACCTTTTGACCACCTTCCTCCGTACAAAGTTTGTATTAGGTTCTCCAAAGGGCTGCTGGATTTTTAGGGTTTAAGTCTCCAGAGAGTGGTCCAGGGTGCACTTGAAAAATACCACTTGGAGGTTCTTCTTGGGGTTCCTAAATATTGGGGGACAGAGTAGAAGCTCACTCACTCCCAAGGCTTGTCAGCCTCCATTTCCTTCCCATCCGCCATAAATGTTTCAGATATTTGCTAGCTTTGTTGGGGTTTCCTGCAAAGTGGGCTCTGGGTCGAGATTTGGGGTAGAGGTCTCCTGGGGAGAAACTGCTCTGGGGCGGAGTGAGGGCAGCAGGCCTGACCGCGGGCCGTGAAGTGTGGTGCGGTCTCAGCCCAGGCTCCCATCACTGGGGCGCTCTGCCACGGGGATGGCTCTTTGGCCTTTGTAACCCCCAGCCGGCCATTGCGTGCAGACTGCCTAGCGAGGGTGTGACTTGGCCACAGGATTCGCTTTGACTAAGGGCAATTTCAGGGTTGGGATGGAGCTGAGCGCTGCCTGCCACCCAAGCTCTCAGCAACGGGATGTGAGTATTTCGGTCTGAAAGGGGCATCTGGGCAGCACACACCACAGTCTCCACTACACCAGGGATCTACCCCCTCCTTCCTGTCAGGGCTTTAGGACAATTGCAATGCAGGGTCCCTTAAGTTCCCAGAACTCGCCACAGATCCCCAAGTCCTTGTCACCATTTTTTTTTTTTAAAGTAAGGAAGCATAGTTGGACTTAGGCAAAATGGATTTTAGGAAATCACAGACGAATTGCTGAGAAGTTCTTGGGAGGGTTTACCACCCCCGTCAGTCCACTTTAATACTCTGAAGCCCTCCCTGGAAGGTGTGGTGTGCCTGAGGCTTATGTCATAGCCTATGACGGCTGAGGCTCGGTGTGGTTAAACCACTTGCCCAAAGTTGCGTAACCACCACGAGAAACAGAATAACTCCAAAACCGTGCTGATTTCACCATCCTCCTCGGTGTCTTCTCCATCCGTCTTCTCCACTTCTGATGAGGTCAACCTTCATTACACGTCTCTACAGCTGCTTCTACTCAAGGCTCTCGGAGTCTTAGCTCGGCACATCCAAAGGACAGTTTTCAGTCTTATTCTTACTCGATTTCTCTTCAGTATTTAACTACCGACCAGCTCCCTTAAAAGTAGTTTCTTCTTTTGGCTTCTGTGGTATGATACTCCCCTGGCTTTTCGCTCTGTATCTTCTCTCCAGATGATCTTATTTACTCTCAGGAATCTAGTTACTTTTTATAGGCTAATGACTTCTAAATCCATACTTCTATCCAAGATTGGGTTTTCGAACCTTGTGTCCATCCCGTTGCCTGTGAATACCCCTACTTCAATGCTCTACTGGGCCCCACTAGTCAACAGTCACACTGCTTAGCACTCTTTGGTTGCAAATTCGTATTGAACAGAAACAACATTGAACTTGCTTAGGCCCCAAAAGGAAATCTATTGGATGATGTGACCAAGTCTCAGGCACCCAGAATCGGGGGTTCTCGTGCACTTGACCTTACCCCTGTCCCTCTCACTTATCCTGGCTTCTGTTGGTTTGTTCCACCAAGTATTTCCTGGCCTTTCGCTGGATGGGCTCTTATCTTGGAGCACCAAATCAGGAGAAGGAAAGAGTGCTTTTCTTCAGCTCTATTTCAGAACGGCCTGGGAATCACCCTGCTGGCCCATTCTATGCAAGCCCATCCTAAAACCCCATTGCTGTGGCCTAATAATAATTTTTAGGCTAGCTCACATTATTGAATACATCTGATGTGGCAGGCTCTGTGTTCAACATTTTCCATGTATTATTTCACATAATCTTTGCAATAGCTCCTTATATAGGTGCTATTATTGTCCTCACTTTATAGAGGAAGATTGAGTTAGAAAGGTGAAGAAATTGTGCAAAGTCACACATCAACCAGGAGAACATGCAAGAATTCCAATCCAGATGGTTAGACTCCAGAGTCTGTCTCAACCGCAAGCGTGCCTGTACTCCCTTCCGGGGTGGGATTACTGCTCTTCAAAGCCAGAAGATGTATCAGGATTTCACTCCTCTGTTTTTTTATTAAAAAAAAAATGTGGTAAAATACATCTAGTATAAATTTGGCATTTTATTTATTTTACTTGTAATACTTACATTACTTACTTTTATTTATTTATTTATTTATTTATTTATTTATTTATTTAATAAGTTTACCATTTCCAAGTGAACGATTCAGTGGCATTAAGTGCATTTACAATGTTGTGCTATCATTGCTGAGTTCCAAAACTTTCCCAAACAGACACTCTACACTCATCACACAGTCACTCCCCATGTCCCCTCCTAGTAGTCCCTGGCAACCACAAATCTGCTTTCTGTCTTTACAGATTTGCCTGTTTGGAGATTTCGCATACATAGAACCATACGTGTTTTCTAGACTTGGCTTCTTTTACTTAGCATACATTTTCAAGTTTCATCCACGCTGGAGCACGTGCTAGTATTTCATTACTTTTCACGGCTGCGCGCTATTCCGTGGTATGGATATACCACAAATTGTTTATTCATTCATTGGATGGTGGACATTTAGGTTGCTGCCACTTTTTGGTGGTTATAAGTAATGCCACCAGGAACATTGTGTATGCCAGACACCAAGGTCAGGTATTGCATGTGGTTTCATTTATATGAAATATCCAGAATAGGCAAAATCCACAGCTTCAGAAAACAGATTAGTGCTGCCAGGGGCTGAGGGGAAGGGAGGATGGGGTGTGACTGTTTGATGGACATGGGGTTTCTTTTTGGGATAATGAAAATGATCTGGAGTTAGAAAGTGGTGATGGTTGCACAACACTGTAAATATACTGATAGCCATCGACTGGTACAGTTTTAAGTGGTTGACGTGTTTAAATAAAAAGGAAAAGGAAAGAGAGAACAGGGAAAATCAGCTGAGAAATATTCACTGCCCACCTTAAGCTGAAACGGCCCCCAAGTAAATCAACCGCTTCTATGACCCTCAAGCCAGTTCCTTTTCCCACGTCCCCATCATAGTGACGACCACAGCTGTGCGTGTACTTGCCCAAGGCAGGAAACCCATGCTCTCCTCGATTTCTCCGCTTGTTCATCTCCAATAGCTGACAATTAAGAGGTGGTGTATATTTCTGCATCTTAAACGCATCTAAACCATTCTCTCTTGCCATCGCATTAGTGTTAGTGCTATTGGTGATATATACCACGTATTGAGCATTTCTTATGAACCAGTCGGTGTGCAGTGTGCTAAGGGCTTTGATTCAGACCACTCTTGTTTTCCACACGGATTTTGCACTTGCCTCCTAACTGCAGTACATCTTCATTGCCACCTTCTATTCTTCTATTCTATTCTATTCTATTCTATTCTATTCTATTCTATTCTATTCTATTCTATTCTCTATTCTATTCTTCTATTCTATTCTATTCTATTCTATTCTATTCTATTCTATTCTATTCTATTCTATTCTATTATCTATTCTTCTATTCTATTCTATTCTATTCTATTCTATTCTATTCTATTCCTTACTTGCAGAATGATATTTCTAAATCACTAGTCCACTTATGTGACTTCCATTCTTAAGACCTTTGATAGTGTTGGTAATCACCCTTAGACCAAACACCAAATTCCTTAATAAGGCTTCGGAGGCCGCCTTTCTTTGACTTTGCCTTCTCCTTAGCTCTCAGGCCTCACTTCTCCTCGCTCCCCCCCCCCCCCCCGCGCTCCTCCCTCCAGGCATCCCGAATCACCTACCTTTTGTCAAAGGCATCCTGCTGTCTCATTCACCTTTGTGCTTTTGTGCACAATGCTGTCTTTGCCGGAGACATTCTCCCTGTTGACTCTTTTCACCTGGTCGTGTTCCATTCAGCTTTCAGGTCGCAGTTTAGATGGCACAGTTTGGGGAAATTCTTTCCTCTTATGGGTCCCGCAGAAGCTCCCAGTGTTACTATACTATACTGCAGAGGCCGGTCCAACCTGCTGTGAGCTCCTTGGGACTTGCATCCTTCATATGCCATTCCCAGCACCTTCACATGTGCCAGAGACACAGGCTGACATAAATGCTGAGCGTGTCATAGAGCTGTAACATAACTTCTAGAAAGCTGATCCTGACATCGTGGGAGAGTAGAATACCGTCAGAGTAAGGGTTCATTGCATAGGCCTTGTCACCCGGATATGCCTCAGTGTCTCCATGTGTCAATGGGAATGAAGAGGAGTGTTTGTGGTCTAGATCTCCCGATCCATACTGTGACTCATGCCACCAATAGGAATCCTACAGAAATCGGACAAAGGTAAATGATAAGGTTGCAAGAGTTTATTAAAAAAAAATGGCTTAGAGTCCTTGCTCACTAATTATGGTCAATCGAAACAGGACATTTCAAAAATACTGCCTCCTCCTCCTCTTCCTCCTCACCGTCATCGTCATCATCACCACTAATAACTCCACATTGCAAATCTCTATGATTTCCCCTTCACTGAAAATAAGTCAGTCTGAAGGCTTCCATTTCATGGACAATTATTACATATTATACTGTTGCAGAGCACATATAATGACAAGAAATAAAAAGGATTGACTGTTACGGCAGACTTGTCACATTTGATAGTCTAGAGAACTTTATTTCCCTGTTGTGTAGAGAAGACAGTGTAACATCTGAAATGTGAGCCACCGCATTCATTATATTTCCAATTCTTCCACCCGTTAGCTTCCCAAGTTGAGTTTTGAGGGCACGTCAAGGTATAGAAGAGGTCTCTCCAAAAACAAAAACAACCCACAACTATTTATCTTTACTCTGGTAATGGAAATAACAAATCCTCTAATCATAACAGAAAACTAGGGAGATTCTCCTACAGGAAGTAGGAAACATATTGAATATTCATGCCTGCTTATCTCCACAGGTCATCCGATGGAAGGGAGATAAGACATTGACAGGTTTTTGCTCATGGCTTCCTGCAGCCCAAGGAGGCTGAGGAGGAGACGGAGCAGAAGAGCTTTGGTCTCATTAGAAAGAACACTTTTGCCTTGTCCAGGGAGGCCACACTTGCTTAGATTATCACTGATACTTTGCTTGTCCCGGTCACCTTGGGACACTACAGTCCGAAGTGCTGGCCCAGACTCTAGTAAGAAGGAGAAGTCTAGCAGGTGGGGCTGGCTGATGGCTGCGGAGAATGGAGATTCTTGGGCCACTTCCTAAGGAGCAGTCTGGTATAATAGAAAGATTACAGGCTTCAGAACCTGCTAGACCTGGCCTTGAATTGCAGCCCTCAGCTCTTTGTTGTGTCATGGTTACTAGAAATTTCTGAGTCTCACTTTCATCACCTGGAAAATGGGCTCAATAACTTCTGGCTTGGGGCACCTGGGTGGCTCAGTTGGTTAAGCATCTGCCTTCGGCTTGGGTCATGATCCCAGGGTCCTGGAATTGAGCCTCCCTGCTGAGCAGGGAGTCTGCTTCTCCCTCTCCCTCTGCCTCTCCCCCCTCCTCATGCTCTCTCTCCCTCTTTCTCTCTCTCTCAAATAAATAAATACAATCTTAAAAAAAAAAAAAAAACAACAACCCAAACTTCTGCCTTGAAGCTTTATCGTGAGGAATAAATAATAATACGAAATAACTAATGCATATTGAGATCTTGCTCTAGGATAGCTCTGTGCTTCTGTTCTAAACATGGTGACACAGACAAACGCAGTGGCTCACCATCCTCCTGACGAACTATGAGGCTTGTGATTATTGCCATGGCACAAATGAGAAGACAGGTTTAGAGCGGTTGCGTCAGACAGTAAGAGCAGGAGCCCAGGGGAACCCAGGCTGGTACATCCCAAAGTTGTGGCCGTAACATTGACACAAGTTTTTCTCAAGCTTAAGGACCCTTTAACCCCTTAAATGGGCAGGGGTGGAGAGAGGGGATTCTCAGATGTCTATTATGGATGCAAGTTATTTTTATTAAATGTTATTAAATTTCCATAGGCTGAAAATTAAGTATATGTTTGATAGTATGTGACATTGTTGCTTTGCTCTTTTCGGGCTAAATATGGTGCTGATTACTAAAGGTATAAGAGCTTTTGAAATCAGTGTAACTCTTCTACCACCTGCCCTGTGATAGTTCAATTCTGCTGCTTTCTCCCTACCAACTGAACCGCTGTGAAGCCTTTTGTCTTGTAGCTTTTGATGTCTTTGGTCTTCATTTGGCTGAAAAGCAGGATTTCCATATTAAGTTCACTTCTGTTGATTTTGCGTTAGCCTTTGATGTAGAGCGATGTGGTGCCGACATTCATAAAAACATGCTAAGATAAGCACTTTACCAAGGTTCTCAAATTTTAGTAATGAAAGAACTTTTTAAAAGAAAAACAGTGTTTCTTGGCCCGATTAGGTTATAAGGTTGTTATCCATATGATTCAAAATATGCTTTTATCACTTTTTGAAAGACTTAGTTTAATGGAGATACAAAATTTAAATATTTTGCTAGGAATCCTCATGCTATCAAGAATACATCTAAGCAAGGACGTGGAGGAAAGGGAATCTTTGTGCTCTGTTGGTGGGAATGTAAACAGGTTCAGCTTCTATGGAAAACAGTATGGAGGATTCTCAAAAAATTCAAAATAGAACTATTATATGTTCCAGTGATCCCACTTCTGGGTGTGTATCCTAAAGTAATGGAAACGCTATCTGGAAGAGGTGTCTGCACCCCCATGTTCATTGCAGCACTGTTCATAATAGCCAAGGTATGGGGGACAACTTAAGTGTCAGTTGAGAGATGAATGAATAAAGAAAATGTGGTATAAAAAAGAAGAAGGAAATCCTGCCATTTGTGACAACATGAATGGATCTTGAGGGCATTATGCTAAGTAAAATAAGTCCTACAGAGAGAGAGAGAAGGACAAATAGTGTGTGATCTCATTTTTATGTGGAATCAAAAACAACAGCAACCACAAACACACGAACTCATAGAAACAGAGAGTAGAATGGAGGTTGCCAGGGGCTGGAGAGAGAGGGAAATGGGAGATGTTGATCAAAGAGAACAAACCTTCAGTTCTAAGGTAAATATTCTGGGGATCTAACAGCCTAGTGACTATAGTTAGCAATATCATATTGTCTACTTGTAAGTTGCTAAGAGAGTAGGTCTTAAGTGTTCTCTCCACACACACAAAATGGCAACTGTGAGGTCACGAATGTGTTAACTAATCTTATTGTGGTAACCATCTCATAATATATACACATATCACATCATCATGTTGTATGCCTTGATTTTAAACGTACACAATGTTTTATGTCAATTATAGCTCCATAAAGCTGGGGTGTGGGGGGAGAATACAGACGAGGGCTCCCAGTGGTCTGTGGACTCTATCCTGGGGAACATGTCTCTTCACAACATTGCCCCAACAGTGAAGGTGCAAAGTGTTTGCTCCAGCAAATATGTGGCAAGTGTTGTAAAACAATTATATATTTATTTCTTTTTTCTTTTTTTTTTTTTTTTTTACTTTTCACTGAGATCTTATAGAAGGTGAGACTACAGATTTTGTTTTTTGTTTTTTTGCATTTTTAACTAAATTTTTTGAGGAGGCAATAAACGGTTCAAAATTTTAGAAGTCTATAAAAGAGATCCAATGTTTAAATGAACATATTTACACATTATGCAGGACTTGGTTAATATTCTTATTATTTTTCATCTTTCTTTTTTTTTTTTTAAAGATTTTATTTATTTATTCGACAGAGATAGAGACAGCCAGCGAGAGAGGGAACACAAGCAGGGGGAGTGGGAGAGGAAGAAGCAGGCTCATAGAGGAGGAGCCTGATGCGGGGCTTGATCCCATAACGCTGGGATCACGCCCTGAGCCGAAGGCAGACGCTCAATGACTGAGCCACCCAGGCACCCCTATTTTTCATCTTTCTGCCAAGCAAAACCATGAATAATCTTAGAACGGTATGTAGAACACGTGGATGCCAGTGAAGCAAATTGTTAAAAGCACAGATAAATAAATTAAGTATAATACATACCTATGTATACCTACCTGGATTCTCCCTTGGTAGCAGCCACTGAGTTTTGGATGGAAGACTCCCAATATTGATGAGAAAACACATGATGTGTTGGAATGAATCGATCTTCAGTCAGTAATTGGCATGTTGCTGTGCACAGAGTAGCATTTCAAGAGATTGAATCTAGGAGTTAGATTTGTGATACTGGGAAGGTCTGAGAGAACAGATGTGAGATGGTAAGCCAAATGAGTGTGTGAGTTTTTCACATCTGTCCCTTTAATTTTCTGTATTTTTGCTTCATTATCTGCGTCGTTGGAATGCTGTATCTGTCATGTGCCAACAGATGGCAATATTATAAGATCATTTTTTTTCAAGATGGTTAAAATGAACGACATTTTCTGCAGCTCCCAGATTAGTCAGATGGAAGGAACAAGATCTTTATTGGTTGTCTCTTTGGTATTACAAAATCTTGCTTTTCTAAATTTTTCATAAAATATTAGCAAGGTTTTCTCACCTCGTTGCTGCCTCTTCCTGACTAGTTTTCTTTTTTCCTTTTTCTTAACTTTTACCTCCCTATCTACATCCATCTTTGCTGGATTTTATGTGCAAATCTTAATATATCTTCTAGTAATGAAAGCAACATATAAAACTATTGGTATAACTAATTAATTAAGTAGACGAGGCATGTACAATATTTAATTCGATTGAGGTTTCTTTGTCTTTTTTGAGAACCAAACGTAAATAAACCACACTCATATTGTCGCTCCTTTTTTTACTTAGCCAGTTATTAGACTGGCAGAAGTGTTTTTATTCAAGAACCGTGTGGTTGTTTCAATAACACCTTAAGATAGTACATGCTGTATTGTGGATACTAAGCTACTCTTCTCACAAGGTAAAGAATCTTGTAAAATCTGACCCCTGTGATAGGAACTCTAAAGACATTGAAGGAGCTCTGAGTTCTGGCTCTTCGGATGAGCTTTGCATAAAACACTTAAGATGGAAGAGACATGAGCTTGAAGGCGTTGAACACGTATTGTTTCTCAGAGGACGGGCCTCCTCTTCTTGCATCAACTTTATGCAAAACAAAGCCCTATGCTTCCATAAGTCCTTTTTTGTCACTTTTCTAGTCCCTTTCCCTCTGTCCAGCTACCCACCTGGTCCTGGGGCTATCTCAACTGACATGTCTTCTAGAGGATGTAATCCATGTTTACCCACAGATTTTCAAACATAAATCATATGTCAGAGTTCAAAATACATCCCCAGGCCTGAGGCTCTTGGAATGCCATTACTATATTTCAGCTACTTCCTGGACTCTTGGTGCCTGATGGATTCCCCCACCGGTGTCTCAAATGCAATATGTCCGAGAGAGTTCTTTCCCTCCCAGACCAGTTCCAATTCCACATAATCCATTTCCACAGTGTACAGACTAGAGAACTTTCCTAAAGTGCGTTGCTTAAAATCTGAGTCCTGAGAGATATTCCACAAGAAATGTGTGAGAAATTCTGAATATGTATCATCCCTTTGAAGATTCACAGTACTTACTAATGAGTAAAGACTCAGAGAAGACTCGCACAGCAAAATGGCTTTAGTTCAATTGAGCCCAGCATCTACCAAGCTTATTTGAACAAGGAGCCCCCTTTTAAACGTAACCCCTGTTGACGTCCTGTGAAACCAGTGGCTGGTGGAAACCTGAGGGACCCAGCCTAAGAGTAATTTTTAAATTTTTCCTTTCCTCCCCCTCTACTGCTTTGAGGTACAATATGCATATAGCATGACACAAAAATATTAAACGTAAAAGTGATTTCATGTATACGCTACCACCCAGACAAAAATAAAGACTCTACTGTGTGGTTCCGCTTATATGAAATTTAAAAATAGGCAAAACTAATCTACGATGATGACAAGTAGAATTATAGTTACCTCTGGGGATGGGTGTGGGAGGGGCTGTGGGGCTGGAAGTACAGCCTTGGAAAGTGCCTACCAGAGAGTAAGGGGGTTCTGGAAATATTCTAGGTCTCCCACCTGTGTTCACACTCACAGAATCTTTATGATGTTGTGGTTCTTATGTGTTAAGATTTATTTATTTATTTAAATAATTTCTAATCCCAATGTGGAACTCGAAGTCATAATCTCAAGACCAAGAGTCCCTGTAGTTTGATGGCCCTTGATACCTTCTTGCTTTCTTGTTTTCTTGTTTTCTTGTTTTCTTTCTTTCTTTCTTTCTTTCTTTCTTTCTTTCTTTCTTTCTTTCTTTCTTTCTTTCTTTTTCTTTCTTTCTTTCTTTCTTCTTTCTTTCTTTTTTAAGATTTATTTATTATATTAAAGAGAGAAAGGGAGGGCGAGCGGACGTAGGAACAGAGGGAGAGAGACAAGTAGACTCTGGGGGAGGGGTTTGCTAATGCGTGAGGGGCTGGATCTCATGACCCTGAGATCAGGACCCTGAGATCATGACCTCCGCCCCAACCGAGAGTCGGATGCTTAACCAACTGAGCCACCCAGGCACTCCAACCAACGCTTCTTGTTTTCTGTTCCCACTGTACATCCTTTCTCCCCTCTGAGACAGCAGCCCCATTGTTCTGGAACTGTGCTCCTCCCTCTTCCTGAGCCACTGCGTGTAGTTCTGATGCTTCCATATGTCTGCCATGTCTCAGGGCAGATGTCACTTGCAACTAACTGAGCTCAGAACCTCTTTTTTTGCATCCACACATTCCGGGTTTTCTCCATTTATTGCATTTATTATGATGTGTTGGGGCGACCTGTTTACATGTCTGCCTCCCCACTGGACTGTCATTTCCTTGGGAGCAAATGTCTTGATCATTGCTGTAGCTCAAGATATATTTTTAAAAATAATTCGAAGCATGCTAATAAATTTCCCTGCTTCCTGTCTCAACATTTTGTCTTGTTTTCGTTCCAAGTTCTTTCTAAATCCGTGTCTTACTATGTTCATTACTTTTCCTCTCATGAATCTCCAGTGGCTTCCTGAGGACTTAGAATGGAAACCAGAGCTGTTCGCCTGCCATTCGAGGACCACGTGCACATGCTCCCCTTCAACCCACAGCCTGTGTTTCTTTCACTCTCTCTTAATCACCTCTGTCCAAGGACCCACGACTGTCATCATCTTCAAAAATGTCAGGGACTCTTAGACTTTCCAGCCTGTGTCCATGCCTTTCCCTCTGCTGTACATACCTCCACTCAGCTTGTTTAATGTGCAGTGTGAACATTCATTCATCCTACAGGTGTATTTTCCCTTCTGCTAGTTTCCAGGAACGACTATATGCGCTGAGATACAGAGGCGAGCAAGACACATAAATCCTCACCCTCAGGGAGCCTCCATTTTAGCATCATGAAAGCAACAGTAATGATTAAATGAGCAAGATAATTCACGATGTCTGAAAAATGTTGTGAAGCAAGTGATTTCATGTATGAAAGACAACCCCTGTGGAGTGTTCTTGAAAACGGTGGAAGCATTGACACTTGTTTTCATTGAAATCCTCTTCTTGGCTTTACTGAACTTTTAAATCAAATTCTGGGACCTCCCATATCAATATTTTTGTGTCTTTTACATGTTGATTCTCTCCATGGTTTAAAAAATGTCCCATGTACACTTGAAACTAAGATAATATGTATGTAATCTATACACCAATAAGAAAAAATTTTTTAAAATGTCCCACAGACTTTTTCCTAATAACACTTTTAGAAAATTTTAAATATGAGAAATCGCAAATAAATTAGACTTCGAGTAAGAGAGGTTAGTGATACTTAATACTGCTAGGCAGCATTTAGGATTTTTAATCATCACCTTGAAGTAGGAAATCAAAGAGGTCATGTGTCGCAGCAGAAAGAACAGTAGGTGAAGACCTCTTTGGTCTTATTTTGATTCCTGACCAGCTGACTCTGTGACCTTGAGTGATTCACTTGACTCATCGTGCTCATCTAGGAAAGAGATATTTGAAGTTGGAAGTCCCTGAATTCTTTTCCAGTATTAAAATTTTATGATCAACTGTGGCAGGCAGGAATAGAAATAACTATATCTTACTTCAAGGAAACCTCATTTATGATATTTTGGCGATCTTTATCCAAGAAGTTAAAGTTTACAATTGTTTATTGCCCTACTGTTTATGCAGTGTTTTCTGTAGTAATAATCCTAACATCGCTAACTCCAGGGACAAATTCTCAGGCCTCATCTTCTCCGATTTACCAAGAGCCCTTGACCAGTTATCATTTCCTCCTCCTTGTTGAATCCTCTGTCATACAGTCTCCTTGTTCCCCTTCACAGCCTACCGGTCTCCTTGCACCTTCCCCTTTATCTTGCTGACCTCTACGCAGTGGTGTGTGCCCAGGGCCACCCCCAGTTCTGTCTTGTATCTACATTCATTCTAATGATCTTGTATTAGCTATCTATGGCTGCATAACAAATTACCCCCAAATTAGCAGCTTAAAACAATACACATTTATTATTTGATAGTTTCTGTGGGTCAGGGATCTGGGCACAGCATGGCTGGGTCCTCTAACTTAGGATTTCTCACAAGGTTGCAATAAAGATGTCAGTGGATACCAGAGTCTCATGTCAAGGCTTGACTGAGGAATCAGGATGGGTATCCAAGCTCGCGGGGTTGGTGGCAGGTGTCAATTCCTTCAGACTACAGTGATCAAGACCTCAGTTCCTAGTTGGCTATTGGCTGGGGGTTGCCCACGGATATTGTCACACGAGCCTCCCCCACATGGAAGATGAATTCATCATCCTTTAAATAGGATATATTTCTACCTATTCCTGCTTGCTGTAGTTAATCATAAAATTAATGTTGTGTAATAGCCATCTCAAATCTAACGCATCCAAAACCAAATTCCTGATTTGCAGCCCCCTCCCCAAGCCCTAAATATGCTCCTCCTGCAGTTCTTGCCATCTCAGGCAATGAAAACTACATTTTTATGGTTTCACGTGTCAAAAAACCTTACAGTCATCTATGACTTCTTTCTCCGTCTCTCACACCCCACACCAAACCATCAGTAAATCCTACTGACTCTACTTTAAAAAACTTATATCCAGGGGGCACCTCGGTGGCTTAGTTGGTTAAGCATCTGCCTTTGATCTTAGGGTCCTGGGATGGAGCCCTGTGCTGGGTTCCCTGCTTGGTGGGGAGCCTACTTCTGCCCCTCCCCCCTTCCTTCTTTCTCTCTCTCTCTTTCAAGTAAGTAAATAAAATCTAAAAAAAAAAAAAAAAAAAGTCATATCCTGAACTCTACCACTTTTTGTTGTCTCTTACTACCGTCCTGGTCCAGGCCACCAACATCTCTTACCTAGATTGTTGTAATAAATGTTGTAAATAAATTATTTCCCTGCTTCTGCCACTGCTACCCTGCACTGTTAATGAACATAGCAGCCGGATTGGTCTTGTTGAAATATAAATCAAATCATGTCATTTTGCCCTGAATCTCTCCATGGCTTTTTATTTCACTCAGCAGAAGAGCTAACATTCCTGTCATTGTCTCTAAGACTGTGCAGGAGGGGGCTCTTTGTTTCCCTCTCTCATCTTATCTTCCCTGCCCCCCATCCCCGCCACCCACTTGGCTCCAGCCACATTGGCCTTCTTACTGCTCCTTGAACACACGAGGCGTGTGTTTTAAAAGGTGCCCTGGGTTTGTTTAAATCAGACAGATAGTAAGTCATGCACCCATAGAAATGACTGTCATGGAGGAAGAAGTTTTAATTCACAGTTCTCTAGAAGCACAAGGCTTGGCATGCCATGTGGGGCCCCGAGAGGAAGCACCCGGCCAGCCAGGAGGCAGAAGGAGTGAGGGAAAAGCACAGAAAAGTACCTTTATTGTGGCTTCTGCGGGAAACGGCAAAACAAAACAGATTAAGCGGGTTTAGGACTGGCGAGTTTGAATAATTTCAGTGGTATCTGGGGAATAGGAGCTGTCCCTAGTTGTCTGATACCTGCTCCTGGGATAATTAGTACGGGGAAATATTGGCCCTGAGCTGAAAAGCCCAATAAAGAAAGTGGCTGGGAGTAAGGAGTTTGGATTGGTTCATTTGCGTATGAAATAGATGTGCTCCCAGGGTGACTTGTTTGCTATCTCTAGGAATTAAGGTAATCCTGGGAGGGTTGGTCTTTCCAGAAACAGCAAGGGCCCAGATGCTGGAGCATCAAGAACACAGAAAATAAGAAACACAGTTAATAGAACATGCTTTCCATCTAAGTACAATCACAATTTTTAAAAAAGATTATTTATTAATTTATTGACTGGGAGAGAGAGAGAGCACAAGCAGGGGGAGCAGCAGAGGCAGAGGGAGAAGCAGGCCCCCCGCCGAGCAAGGAGCCTGATGTGGGGCTCGATCCCAGAACCCTGGGATCATAACCTGAGCTGAAGGCAGACGCTTAACTGACTGAGCCACCCTGGCACCCCTACAATTTTTGTTCCCTATATATATATTGTCATTTCCACAGATATTCGAATAGACTGGTTCCCCACAGAGTCTTTACTCAATCTTACTCTATTGTACAGGCCCTCCCTGATGACCACCCCACGCAATCTGGCTCTCCCTTGTTTTAGCCCATCATCTCCTTTCTCCTACCCCATTGTTTGCTTTTCTGTTCTCTTTAGCACTTATCACTTTTGACATATACCTACTTACTTACTCGTCTATCTCCCCCAAATAGAATATACGACTTTATCTGACATATATGTATATGTTATCTGATATATATAAAAGCTGATATATATGATATACTATATATAATGTAATTACCTACCTATGTACCTACATAGAGATTTCGCAGTGCATATCGATGTATCCACCTCCCTATCTTTGTTTATATCTATCAATATACACACACATCCAGATATATAGTCATCCTTTGGACCTGAGTAAATGAAATGCTTAGTTTAAGATATCAATTATGTTTTCTTTTGAAAAAACGGAGCAGAAATAATGTTACATGACGCAACATGATGTATGTAACTGTTAAAATGTTTTAATCCATATGGCATCTCCAGCAAGGAAAAGTAGTTGACTTTTTCTCCACATACCATACTCCCATAAACACACATACACGAGAGAGAAAAGCTCAGCTCCTGGGCTTTGGGGAGATGATCCAATAGGGAGCTTCTGCTGCTCTGAAGGTGAGGATGAGGTGGGACTTCTGCACAACGACTAAAGCTCCATCAGGATTGAAGGCTTGGTTGGCCCATGCTTTCTGTTTGGATAATGTCCTGAGGCATTGACAGAAATTCAGCTCAATAAAGCAAGTTATAGTCAGAGAGGGACTGATAGCATTATATTTCCCATCACACACATCTGTCCCTCGAGGATGACTGTGTGTGATCTGAGAGCATCCTGCCCTGCAACCAGGGATGGGAGACTAGAGGAAGTGAACGGTCATGCCTTTTTCTTTTCGCTTACTGGACATGAAAGGGCCCTTTTTTTTCCTGCATAAGAGGTGGAGATAAGATGCTCAGGTTGGTTACTACAAGGAGTTGGGTGATAATTTAATTAATCTGGCTCATCCAGATGTCATTGTACAATGTAATGTGTGCAGCTATAGGCCACAGATCTGTCCTTTGGAAACCGTGTGTAAGAATCAGTTTCCAAATGCATTAAGAATTAAATAAAAAAAACACCTAATATATATATTTAAAGATTTTATTTATTTATTTGACAGAGGGACAGCCAGCGAGAGAGGGAACACAAGCAGGGGGAATGGGAGAGGAAGAAGCAGGCTCCCAGCGGAGGAGCCTGATGTGGGGCTCGATCCCAGAATGCCGGGATCACGCCCTCAGCCGAAGGCAGACGCTTAACGACTGCGCTACCCAGGCGCCCCAACACCTAATATTTTAATGGTGCTTTATGTCCTGGAAAATTTCCAAGAATTCTTACATGTGTAACTTCATTCATTTATTCAACATAGATTATTGAACATCAACTGTATGCTGGGCTCTGTGCTGGCTGCCATGAATAATACGAAGATCAATAAGGACAGGCATGAGGCTGACGATCCAGGGATGAAGACAATAATAGACCGCCACCGGCACAAGGGAACCTGAGGACCTAGAAATGCAGTGGCTGGGGAGAAGGGCAATGTGAGAAGGTTGGAAAGAGAGTAGGGGGCAGATCCTTCAAGGTCATAGTGAAGTCTGAATTCCAGTAGCAAATCGATGAAAGGGGGGCGTTGAAATGTTCTGAGTAAGAAAGTGACATGATCCAACATGTGACGCAATCCTCCTTCCAGAAGAGTATTCCTTAAAACAACTCCCATATGATATTTGTTCTTATGTTTGGTTTTTTATTTCTTCTTTTCTTTTTACATTTATTTAGCTAGATCATGGCTACCACAGCAAAAAGCAGTAGCTAGATTTAAGGAAAATAAATATTCACCAATTCACACTTTCTACTGTCAGCGTAATAGCAAAAGAATCCTTGTGTAGGACATAAATCCGAGTTTGATCCTAACTCTACCACTGATTATTTGTGAAAATTTCAAAAAAAAAGTCACATATCTTTTCTATCTCTCTCTTTCCTTGTCTATAAAATAAGAAGAGTTGGAATAGAACATCTACAAAACTTTGCAAGTTTTACAGCCTTTATCTAGGGCACACTGGGATACTCCAAGCAAGTTCTTAACAAACATATAGACATCTGCTTAGAATGACACCCATTTTTACTTTATAGCCTCTATTATTGGGTCAGTCTGCCCACATGAATTTATCTACTGACACACATCCTTGTGTACTCTTGACTTTTCCCTGTACCTCCAAAGTATAAAATATTCCTGTGCTTATCCATGTGATTAGAAGCACCAGGTATGGAAAAGAAGTAAAGAAGTGTTTCCATTCCGTTCCATGATCAAGCTTCACGATATCAATAGAATTGGCTGTTGGCCAAGTCTTACAATTAATTGGCTTGTTGGTAATTAGGAGGAACACAACAACTTGTATTATTAAGTGGTGTCACGTTAGGGTATAATGGCTGTGAGAGTGGGGTCACCTCTAAATTCAATCCTTGCATCTTCAATACTCATAGTCATTACAAGGGTCTGACCTGAGGGAAGCCTAATCTCTTGCCACATTGGCTTTGCCTTGACTAGACCATGAGGAAGAGTACCTACTACTTTCTCCTCCTCTTGAGGTCCTTCAGGCAGTTTGGATTTTGACATGCTGTCTGCTTTTCCTGCTTCTCTCTCCCCAGATAGATGATGTGGACCAATTCATAAATGGTCATAAATCCATCTTCCTTAAAAAAAAACCTGGCACCAGGTTCTTCCGCATGGTTAAAGCTGAGAACTGGCACTTGGGCACAGCAGAGGGCGCATTTGCTGCTTTGAATTCAGGTTTTTATTTTATCGAGAACATACTCTCCCTCTCTCCCCCAAAAGCAGTTTGTTCCCCAGAGTCTGTATTTATTGCAAGAATACAGAGCCATGGGCCAGATTTTAATTCTGTTAAACTTCTCTGCAATGGATGCTCAAAAGAGAAATGTTGATTAAGTTTATATATAAAAGCTAGAAATTTGGAGGCAAATATTTTCCAAGATATAACTGCTTCTCTAGAAGTGCTTTCTCTAGGGCTTTAACTATTAATTTAGATCCCAGGCCCACTCTGTATTTTCCATTTGCCCATGTGGTTTGTTTATAAGCAGTTTGTTTATGGAAGCTAAATGTCTTGTTTTTAAATAAGATTGTGATATTATTACTGCTCATGGCAATCTCCAGCCCAATTTAATAATTCACATGGTACAGTTTCTCTAATTGAATTGTGTGAGTTATAGACAGTGATGGGGGACTCCAAGCTACCTGTTGTCCCAGAGCTCTGCTCATTCCCTCTGAGCAGGAAGCTGAAGTTTGCAGAGGGATCGCTTGGTAAACAAGAATTTACAGAAACACACACTGAGACCAATGGGGACTGTTAAAAGCTTGGATAATGTGATAATGTCACCCATAGCTCTGGGTGTACAAACTGCAGATTTATGCAAGTAATTAATAGTGTCTTGCCAAGAGAGTCGGTAGGCTTTTCAAAAGGAATCTTTCTTTGTGCCTTTTGATATTTAAAGAGCTGTAATTACAATGGCAGAGCTTTGAATTCTTTTTTTCCCCCGTTCTCTTATACACATTAATTTATGGACCAATCCAGTATTACAGACAAGCTAATGAAAGAACCACATACTCCCTTTATAATTTTTTTTTTACAGTTTCACTTGTGTGGCTGAATGTAAAGTAGTTAATGCTATAAATAAGTATAATGATGTATCTCTTCTCTCAATTGCCAGTTGTTGATGCTGTTGTCTCACACAATAGAAGAAAAGAATTGAATTTAAATCTCTACCCATCTCGTTTCTTCTTCTCTCTTGTGCACCAGTTAAGAAATTCAAATGTTTCTGCCATTATGAGGTGTTTAAAAAAAAGACTCAAACTAGATCCCCCCCTTCTCTTTATTTTTAGAGTTATGGAAGACTCAGAAAAAAATTACATAACTTCTGCAGTCAGCTTAGGCTTCGCCAGTTTCAAGGTTTAGCATCTGAACTCCTCAAGAATAATTTCTTTTCCCCACCTAGCTTTATGGAGGTAGAACTGACAAATAAAAATTGTATCTTTTTAAGGTGTATAAGGTGCCAGTGTGAGGTACGTGTACTTGTGAAATGATTACCACCATCAAATTAATTAACACATCCATCACCTACCTCACAATGACCTTTGTGTGCTTGTGTGTGTGCGTGTGTGTGCGCGTGTGTGCGTGCGTGTGCACGCATGTGCGCGTGTGTGCGTGTGTGTGGAGTGTGAACAGTCAAAATCTACCCTCTGAGCAAATTTCAGGTATGAAATGCAGTATTATTAACCACAGTCGCCATGCTAGATGTTAACCCTCTAGAATTTCTTCATCTTGTAACTGAAAGTGTGTACCCTTTGACCAACATCTCTTCCTCTCCCCGTTTCCCAGTCCCCGGTAGCCACCGTGCTACTCTCTGGTTCTACGAGTTCAACGTTTTTAGATCCCACGTATAAGTGAGACCACAAGCATTTATCTTTCTGTGCCAGGCTTAGTCACTTAGCATAATAACCTCTTTCGCTTTGGTCAGGCTTGGGAAGGAGCCTCCTGTGATTACAGAATATAGATCCCTGATCTGCAGGCTGTCATTCCACGTGACATACACCAACCGTGAACCTTCAAACGTTCACAGAGATAGTTCAGCTAGGAAAACGTGCATGCATTCTCTGAGATTTTTGAATTTCCCTTTTAAGGATTTGAAATGATGTTCCCTTTTCCTACAAACAGGCCATTTTTGTATGTGACTTAAACTAAAGGCGTAAAACTTAGTAGGACATTTTACCTAAATAGACTTTCGAGTACCAAGCTAAGGCCAATACTCATGAGATTCAAATAACTGGGGGCCAAAATATGGACCACAATCATATTATTTTTATAGAGGTGCTAGGGCCAAGGCTTCAAATCATTTTTGCATGCAGTGTTTCACGTGAATTTTCCCAATGAAATACACACTGTGTTGCACTCTGTTCTCGGGACTTAATAACATGTTCCAAAGGACCGACATCATGAATGCTAATTCTCTTCATCTATTTATTGTATGTATTTCCTCCATGAATTTAGACTTTGAAGGAGCCTCTGCATCATCTAATCCAAATTTCATTTATTTCTTGAATGATAAAGCTGAGATCCAGAAGAAGGAAGTGTTGTGCTAGGGTCCAACAGATAGCTGATGGCAGAACCAGGATTTTAGGTCTCCATTATTCACGAACAACATGTCCTTCTGTGCTTTAATCATTTGTTTCAATGACATCTGTCAGTTCAACTGGGTCAGAGTAGAAAGAGTCCTTCTGCTGATTTCTCAGTTTGTTGACCTTTTTAAACTGCAATTTCCTTGAGGGCAAAGTCCTTATGTGTTTAATTTGCTCCTTATGGTACCTGGGAGAACTTTATAAAAAATAATGAGAGCATATAATGTGCCTTACACTCCAGCAGCAACACAGCATAATTTTTTAAAACCAACACCGGGTACCGTAATCTTGACACTGGAAATGCTTTGGTGAATCATCTGGTTCAGCTTAACAATTCCAGAAGGGAGTCATTAAATTTGAACCATATTAACAACAATGAGAAGACTTCTTAAGAAAAATAGAACCCACGTAATAGATACAATTTAATAAATATTTAAGCCTAGTTTTCTTTTTTTTTTTTTAAGATTTTATTTATTTATTTGACAGAGGGAGAGAACACAAGCAGGAGGAGTGGGAGAGGAAGAAGCAGGCCCCAATGCGGGGCTCGATCCCAGAATGCTGGGATCATGCCCTGAGCCAAAGCCAGATGCTTAACGACTGAGCCACCCAGGCGCCCCTTAAGCCTAGTTTTCTAGACCACAAATTGCAAATAGTATATTGTGGATAGGCTAAGGGCATTAGCTCTGTGTTGGCCCTATCAAAATCACGTGTTTGGTTGTCTTTTGGGAAGTTGTTTATTGATCTGTGATGGCATTTCAAATTTGCAGTAATTGGCTTTGGAAAGTTCCTCCCTCATATCAAAACTTTTGTACTAATTGCAAAGAATTGCCAGACACTTTGTCTAGATTTGTTTAAGGTTAAAACTTTAGTACTGGGTAATTATTAACTGTGTTTCCATAGCAGTGGTTACTGTTATTTCTAATCTGCCACTGTGAGGTCAACATGAAGGAAAGAAGATGGCCTATAATGTAGCTCTCTTCCTTTATAGGAAGATGGGAGTGCATGCTGTTAAGGGGAAAAAATTATTCATGATAGTTGTTAAAGACAGTAAGGAAGACTTTATTTGATGGGACTCCTCAAAAACTCAATGGAGTTTCGCAGAAGAGGAGAGAGGTCAGGCTCAACTCCAAAAACAAGGAAAAGTGGGAATTTATAGCCAAGGAGGAGGTCAGGGTCAGTGGATAGACAATTGCTAAGAGGAAACATGGGGAGTGAGGAGGAGTATTGTGGTACACTGACCTCACAGGATTCTTGTTGAAAGCTGGCCAGAGTAATCACCCATGGAGGATGGAGAGGGGATGGTTTGTTTCTGGTTAAACTGATTTAGCAGGATTATTGCTAAGATTGGACAATTCGAAGACAAATACAGAAGTCCAAAAGTCAAGACCTGGTTGTAAAATGCACTCAGAAGGAGCTGACTAGAGTCAGTCAAGGAGAGAATCTTTGTCAAAGCCCAAGCAAGAGAGAAGACAGGTGAGCAGGTATAATATCTTGGTAAGAATGCTAATAACCAACCTCATTAATGGTGTTTTATAGTAGGGGAGTCCTTATCCATGGAATATTTTAGCAAGACCTCTCTGATTTAGAATGCTTATGACAAACAAACATATCTATGGATTTATGGGGCATGTCCTCTTAGAAAATGTCACAGATATGACTTTTGAGTATTATTCAGAGATATAACCTGGAGTGCTCTCTGCCAGGAGGGAAAATAATACTTTACCTGGAGAGCACACTCATTGCTCGGACCCAGAATGTGCATCTACTGCAAAAAGTAAGAACCTAGAGAGTGTACTGGGATATCAGAATTCAACTTGCTGTGTCTGTGTACCTTGGCTATTGTATTCTTGAAATTATCAGTAAAGCTTGATACTGCATAAATAAGATCCTTGATTCCTGTGAGTGACTTGGCCACTTGATCCTTTGGGTTAGCTCATCTATGATACAGGAAATAAGATTTGGTTTCCTTCAGTGTTCTTTCTCAGTGATGCCCACTTGTAGTAGTGACACCAGTGTTTTCCCTGAGGATCGTTACTCTCCCCATCCTGTACTGAAGAAGGCTAGTCTATGTAAATTTCTTCTTTTTGTAGGGGTACAACAGATCAACTTCTAGACTGAACATTACCTGACATATTCTCTTCAACCCTGAAGAAAACATCAATTCTCTGCATTCCCACTTCTGAATTCTCCAAAAATTCTCCTCTTACTGTACCCCCCTAGATTTTTATTGTTTTACAATTTTACAGCTACTAAGTTTGTGAGCTCTGGGTAAATGACAAATAGTCATAGCAGTGTTGAGTTCTCTCTGGTATAACTGACACTATCCATTCTTCGTCTTCTTCTTGAAAGAAATATGGTTTTTCTAGTCATGGATTGAGCAGTAGACTAAAAGTCAGATAGAGGTCTCATCCTACTTCTAATTACCCTTCCGAATTTGAATGGGTAATTTATTTTCTGATCTTTACTCTCTTCAAAAATAGAGTTAAAGGTTTTCCTTTTGTGGCAAAAGTTCTCAGTCTATTTGTGTGTGTGTCCGTGTATACATTCATGTGTGTATGTGAGAGACAGACAGTAAAATCTGTTGCCCTTGGTTCCATTGTACCAGGCAGCAAATGTAATAAGCAAATATTTTATAATTGATTTTTAGATAATAGCTCAGCATAATTTATGAGTTTTTAAGATCAAATATTCAATATACACTCAATAAAATGACAATAATCCCATTAGACTGATTGGCAGACAGATTTCTGGAACACAATTTGTAAGTAAACGCAATCCGTATTAACCGTATCAATCTTTATAACTGTCTTTTATGAAATTATAGTTTTAGCGAGTGACTCTATATTTTCATATCTTTTGTTCAGTGGGAAATAAACTTTTTAAAGCTGAAAAAGACTTTGATGGATACGTGAAATTCTGTCCAAGGTCAGGAAAAAAATCAAATCATTGACCTCTATAGACATATAAAATTGAATTGAAACAAGTTAAGAATATATTCACCATTTTTATCGCTAGTCCTTATCTTTATTTATCTTTTTTTTTCTAGTGTGTAGCTGAAAGGAGAGTCTTTAGAACATGTGCCCAAAAATCAAGGATTTAATTTTAAAAGTATCTAATTTTAAGGAAACAAAACTGCATGAAAAGTTGTGTAATATCATGTCAGCTGTTTAAAGCATATGTTTGATTCACTTCGACAATCATTTATTGAGCACTGCTAGGTACTGTCTTTGGAAGTACAGATATACTAGTGAACAAAACAGAAAATCTCTGCCTTCGTCAAGCTTGTATTCTAGTGGGTGAGAAGGAAAACAAACTCAATACGCAACTTATAAAATATATTTGAAACTGATAAGTGATAAGGAGAAAAAAGGAAGTAAATCTTGCGCAAAGGAACTGAGGGAGTGCATCTCGTCAATTTGGGGGATGAGCAGAAGGAACAGTTAGTGAAAAGACTCCTGCAACAGAAGTGTGTCTTGAATGTTCGAGACTCAGTCAAGAGGCCATTATAGATAAGAGCAGAATAAAAAAGGAGAGCCGAAGATAAGACCAGAGAAGTAATGGTGTGTATGTGTGTGTGTGTGTGTGTGTGTGTGTGCATGTGGACATGTGCATATACATGGACAGACAGATTGTGTGAGGCCTTATGGACCAGTATAAGGTGCAGCTTACTCTGAGTGAGTTGAGAAATCATTGGGAGGTTTTAAGCAGAGGTGATATTTTATTTGACTTAAGTAAGTTTGATGTATTCAGTATTAGAGCAGGATAGGAATATCACAGGTAGATACTTGAGACACAGATTAGCAAGACTAGATAAGATTAAAAGGAGCATTTGGCTTGCAGTGTCAAGAATAGGTGGAAGCAGAGAGACTGGTTTGGAAGATACTGCAATAGTCCCAGGCAGCGGGGATGGTCACTTGGACCAGGACTGGAGTGATGGACATGGTGAGGTTGATTTCTGTATTTATTGAGAAGGAAAACAGAATTTGCGAATAGAATGGATGTGGGGTATTAGAGGGAGAAAGGAGTTGGAGACAATTCCAAGGTCTTTTCCTTGTATCTGGAAGAGTGGAATTGCCAATAACAGAGCTAGGGATGACTCCAGAAGAGGAGGTTTTGAGGCTCAGCTCTGTGTATGTTAGATTTGAGATGTCTATCAGATATTCAAATGGAGATATCAAGTTGGTAGTTAGATATATGAGTCTGAAGTTTGGGGCAGAGTTCTGGGCTTCACATATGAATCTGGATAGATGTCATTCAAAGCCATGAGTTTGGATGGGATCACTGGGGGAAAATTGGAGATGAGAAGTAACACAGGAGAATCCTGAGGAACTTCAGTGTTAAGAAGTTGCGAAGATGGGTACCTGGATGGCTCAGTCTGTTAAGCGTCTGCCTTCAGTTCAGGTCATGATCCCAGAGTCTTAGAATCAAGCCTCACGTCAGACTCCCTGCTGAGCTTCTCTTTCCCTCCCCTGGCTTGTGCGCATTCTCTCTCTCTCTCTCAAGTAAATAAATAAAATCTTAAAAAAAAATGTTGAGAAGATGAAGAAGGACTAGTAAAAGCCTGTGTGAAGGGGTGCGCAGCGGGTAGCAGGAACAACTGAGTGTGGTGTCTGGAGGGCAAGTGAAGACATTGCTTTTTGTTTCTTTTTGTTTTGTTTTGTGTGTGTGTTTTGTTTTGTGTGTGTGTGTGTGTTTTAAGATTTCTTTATTTATTTTATAGAAAGAGAGAACACGTCTGTGAGTGTTGGGAGGGGCAGAGGGAGAGAATCTTCAAGCAGACTCCCCGCTGAGTGCAGAGCCCCAGACAGAGCTCGATCTCATGACCCATGAGATCATGACCTGAGCTGAAAACCAAACTGACTGAACCACCCAGGTGCCCCTGAAGATGGTGTCTTAGGGAGGTGAGTGGTCAACTGTGCCCAAACTGTTGACTGCTTTGGAATATGATCTACCGACATTCTATCTTGAGCTTTTAGAGATTCTCCAATATTTGTCATCTAAAAGATTAAAAAGAGGAAAATTACTATAAGACAAACATTTGAAATCAAGCATTTTTCCTCTAAGAAGGCAAAGTGATATTCTTTTTTAAATTACTTTTTGGGAGAAATATCAGAATGAACTCATACTAGTTTGTATATTTATACGCTGGACTATATGCTACTGCTCGGTACAATTTTGGACAAACAGTATTTGTGCAATGCAGAGTGATTTCTTTGACTTGGGTCACAATGCAGTATTTAAAATTTAATAATCAACTGTGAACATACCCTTTAAAATTCAATAAAAATACAAGCGGTTTCTTTCCATCTACATGCTAGATGCAGAAAATGCCTGCTGTTTATACATATCCAACCACATACTTCTGGTTCTCTGAGGTTATTTTTTGTACCTTGTACATTTGGAAAAAGAATTATTCATTTTCAAGTGTGTGCAGTTCATGAAGCTGATGAACATTGTACTGAATGATCTCTAAAGTCTCATCCAGGTCAGAGATCCCAAGAATAATACTTATACCAGTGGTTTGTATGAAGGCAAGTTGGATGGGGGTTGAGAGTTGGCAGCCCTTGTTCAAATAAGCTTGATTAAGCCCACTGCCATTTCTCTTAGGGAAAGGCAGCTCAGCTTTTTAGAGCATATAGGTCATCAGTACAAGTTAGATTATAAAAGTCTTCAAGTCACAATCATCCCATACAGTAATAGAATTGAATGTGATTTAGGCTTAAGAGCGAAGGAAATGAATTTTTAGTTAAGAGTCATGAAAATCAGAACTATTTCATATAGTTTAAACAGACTGCTATTCTTGGTTCAATATAGGCGTTCACTCAGTTCAGTTTCCTTGAGTTCAGAGGTAATAAAAAGATTCACATTTTTCTTCAAATTCAATCAATTTTGGAAGGGCCTATAAGTTTTAAAGGTATTTTTTGTTTGAATTGCATAACTACTAATTTTTCACTGCCAATTTCAAAGAGAGATGTTACAAGCCAAATCCTTCCATAAGCCGCTTTAAGACTCCACAGAGACAGCATGAGATGACAAGACCCTAGAGAAATCTTTCACTTTTCAATTCTTTTCTAATGTTTCTAAGTGATTTGAAAATTGGGCAGAATCTCCAAGAATTTCATATCAGAAATTTCCTCCTCAACAACGACTCCTTTACTATTAGTATATTGTCAGCTGCAATCTTTCTTTGGGAATGTTCCAGAAGGTGGCTTCATTTGAGGGATTTCCTTCACTGTTGAAGCTAGTAGTAGATTACGTTGACCAAAATTGTCTGAGGATAAAAGGTGATTTTATGGTTAAAATGCTGTGGAGCAAATTTGAAGTGATCACTGTTGAGTAGGATAGGAACTTCACAAGTAGGCACTTGAGACACAGATGAACAGGATCAGATTAGTTACCATTTGAGTTATTAGAAGAGAATTTATAGGCTTATTTCCCACCTTAGTGTTTGCTCTGCATGTGACAAGATGAACCCGAGGTAAGGTATCTGTTTATTGATACAGGAAGCTCTTTGGGTGTGGGAATGAAGGAGGGGGAGTTGAGCTCGAGAACATTCCCTACCCATATCTTTGAAGGGCTGCAGCTGCTTAGGCCCTAAGCCTCCACAAGTTGTCTTTTCTCTGGTTTCACAATCTCCACTTTTTCAAGTTGCTCAGGAAGCGATGTTGTGTTTGGGTTTTGGCTCATCTGTGTATATGTTATTATTGAAAAATGTGTTGTTAAATGTTATTTGGTTTTGGAGCCTAGGATTCCTTCTGAGGAGGCCAGCCTGGTAGAAGGAGCTCCGGGACTGGATGCCGTGCATTCCTGGAGCTGTGGAGACAGCAGAGGTTTTTGGTCTGAGTCTAGAAGCCAACAGCCCTTTTCCTGAGATGCTGTTTTGATATGTAGCGAGAGGCATTGTTCAACCTGGGCTGACGTTCCAATGCAACAAATGCCTCCAGTGGGTTTGTGAGTTTTCTTCTGAAGATCCTCTGTTCAGAATTCAGCAGTGCCCTGGAGCAGAAGCAGGCTCTGGAGCAGGAGCACGGCTGCTCGGCAGAGGAGGGTGAAGACCAAGCATGCGTCATTACCTGCCCCGTGGCTTCCAGGACCAGCCCCCCTTTCTCCTAGGATGAACTGGCAAGTTGGGTGTGAAATGAGGGTCTGAGTGAGATCTATGTCATCACTTCCACATTTCTGTTGGACTTCTTCACCCACAGTCAGGACAAAACTATTGAAAAATGTAGAAAAAATATTTTTAGAGAATTTAGAAAAAGTAGCACAGAAAAGCAATTAAAATATCCTTCAAGTCCACCCATGTTAAAAAGTTGATGTGTTTCTCTCAAATCTTTTCGAAATGTTTGTGCATAGATAACTCTCCTTCTTCCTCCCCTCTCTCAGAAGACACCCCTGTCACTTCCTTCACAGAACACGTGACACAGTTAGGCCTCGATTGTTCCTGCATCAACCTACACTTATGTGCATGTCTCTTCCTTCAGTTTCGGAAGATCGAGGTCTTTTTTCAAGGCTTAATTCTTCACTCTACTCCTGAGGCCACCCCCTTGGTGATCCCCATTTGCTGCCCTGCCATTCCATCTTGCCTGCATCTGGCTGTTTAGCATCCCTCCCATTGGGGCCCTTCATCGTTGGTTAGCAACGTGGGCATCCATCCTGATGGAGTCTCCATCATGCTTTGCCCTCTGGTGCTCAGCGTAAGCACCCTCTTCTTGTCATAGCAAATCTACAGAGTCATTGGCTCTATTTTCTCACCTCCCATTCACTCACACTTTTTAGTGACTAGTTTTATTTATTTATTTATTTATGAGACAGAGAGAGTGTGCGTGCATGAGGGTGAGCAGGGGCTGGGGTGGGGTGGGGTGGGGAAGGGCAGAGGGAGAGGGAGAGAGAGAATCTTAAGCAGCCTCCATGCTTATTGCAGAGCGCTTAACGGGGGAGCTCTGTCTTGGGACCCTGACATCATGACCTGAGCCGAAATCAAGAATCGGACGCTTCATGGACTGAGCCACCCAGGTACCCCTTGTTTTATTTTTTAAGAAGATTTAACAATACAAAGGGGGATAAATACAAGCTAATTTTTCCTCTCACTCCATATATTTGGTGTCCTAGTCCCACCCACAAGAAGCAGCTATATTAGGAAGATCTTGGTCTTCCAGAAATATTCTGTGTGTTGGCAAGCATATATTCCCTCCACCCCCATAGTCTGTGTTAAGAAAGAAAATAATGGAAACATGCTAAACCCACCCTTCTGCACCTTGTTGTGTCTGGAATTTGGAACCTGGGTTTAGGTGCATTCCCTTCTCAGCCTTCCCACCTCTTGGAGCGGCTCTGGGCTGCATACTCCCCAGCTCAGACATCCTCGGCCCTGCCTGGCCTTCCCTCCAGCCCTCTGTCCCCAGAGGTTTGGTAGATGTTCCATCCTGGTTGTGTCTTGCGTGACTATGTCATGGCTGTCCTGGCCCCAGGCTGGCAGTGCCATGGCATATTTGACAAGTGACTAGGGGGGTTGAGCCTCTCTCCCACCCTCCATCCAAGTACCAGGAACATCTTAAGTAGAGGTTTAATCTCTGGGAGGTCATCAGTCTGCCATAGGCCAGGATGGGCCTGTGGGAAGGGGTGAGAGGTACTCAGTGGATTACACACGCACACACATCAAGTCATGGGGTGGGGTCCCTCGGCCCTATGAGGTTCTGCACTCCTCCAGTGAGTATCCCCTTGTCCAGTGATAAATGAAAACACTTTGGCCAAGACAGAGACTCTCAAAGAAAGGAAATAAGTTGTCTTTAGTAGTACTTTTCTAAGCCTTTTGAACAAGGGGCCCCTTGTTTTCATTTTGGCCTGGGCTCTGCAAACAACATAGCTCGCTTTGATTGCAACCAGTGTATATTCATGGTTACCAACCTCAGCTGTTTCCTCAACACAGCCAGCCAGCAAACCCTATGCGTTCCTCCAACCAGCTGTCTCCCTATCGTTCATAATGGCTGGCCATTTTCTACTCTTCCCAAACGGATAGGCGCCTTCTGCCTCCACCTTTCTCTCAGCAAACAGCATTATCTCTTACTTTAGAGAAAAAAGAATAAAAGTCACCAGATGAAAATCTCATGATCTTAGTCTGTGTTTCTCCCCTTCCTTCTTTATCTCTTGTTACATGGGACAAGGGTGCTTCTTCTTACCCAAAGTGTATCCCTCACCTGCACTCTGTGTCTACCCCTTCCTGCCTCGCCAGAAGTGAGCCTGATTATCCCCGCCTCTCTCAAGAGGTAGCATGGAACAGTGGGATAGCATGAGCTCTGGAGACATGGCATGGGACTGGATCCCAGCATTTACACTTAGTTCTTGGGTGACCTTGGACAAACCCTTTACTTGCCCATGCCTTGTTTACCTATCTAAACATTGGGTTAATAATAGTACTTATGTCACTTTGTTGTTATGAAGGCCAAATAAGTTAATATTGGTAAAGTGATCAGAAGAGGGTTGGCATGTAATGAGTGTGATAGAAATGTTTATTTAAGGAAATCAAAGAAAAGTCCTCTTCTTGATCTCCAAACTATTCTCTTTGACTCCTTTTAGCTTACACCATTCTCCCCACCTTAAAAATGATGACTTTTGACTCGCAAATTCCTTCCAGCTATGGCTCCCTTTCTTTCCTCCCTGCATAGCTCAATATCCTTGGTGTTATCTGCACACAAAGGCTGCACTTCCTCACTGACCCCCTGCTCCTCAGCTCACAACAATATGCTGTCTATCCTACCCTCCACTGAAACGGACCTTGCCGTGAAAATACATGCATTCATGTTACCAGACCCAATAGACACACGTACATATATTTTATTCTTATCTGATCTTCCCTCTGCACTTGTGATTTTTGGTCACTTCTTGAAAAATCTCTTTTCCCTTGTCTTCCAGGGTGATGCCTTCTCATATTTCCTCCTTCTTCCAGAGAAGTTCCTTGTCGGCATCTCTTTAGCAGTCCGGCCATGAAAGTGGGCTGCGTTCTTGCGGCTCTCAGATGTGCTGATCACTCTGCTCTTCTATTCTCAGTCAGGTGATACTTCTTTCTAGAATGGGGTGTGGATTGGGTAGGAAGTTCTAGTCCTGCTCCTACCTATATATTTATACTCTAGAATCTTCTTTTCCCATTTATATCCTCCAAGAATGCTCTTGGTTATTCTAGCGTCTGTGCTGAAAACCCAAATCTTACAGGATAAGGTTGGTAATATGAGAGCGGAACAGGTGTGTGTAAGAGATAATAAGTGTGGTGGGGATGGGGCCTATTTAAAGGGGCAGCCACTACTCAGCTCAAGCTCATTGATGCCAGAAAGTATACGAGCCTGACGTTAGCACAAGTTCCAGACTTTCAAGAGAAGCTGGAAATGTAAAGTCTTATATGAAATTGCCAAATTTGTTTATGTTGGCAACTAATTCTAAATTTATAAAAAGATTGCTCGAACCAAACAAACTGTGTTCATAGGCTGCATACACCTGATGGATTGCTCATTTGTGACCTCAGTCCTTGAAGCTTAAGCTTTTGGATAACAAAATCCAGAAAGACTATAAGGTAGTTCTTACATGGGAAAAGGGGAGGAGGGAAATCTCAGGGAGAAAAAATCCCTGCATGGTCATATTTGAAAATGCTATCTTGCCACACCTTTCCTGAACTCTTCACCCCGGCCACCCAAACAGCAGTGATTAACCACATCCTCTTGCTTCACATGCTTCTCTCGACAGAGAACTGCCAGAAAGCCAGCGGTACTATGCTACTCGAGCAATAACTTCATGTTTTCATCCTGTTTGCTTATGTCTCTCTCTCATCATGTGTCGTAGTCTATTCAGGCTCTTATAACAAAAAAAAGGCTTAGTCTTATAACGTGGACTAGGGCTTAGAAACGATAGAAATCGTATTTCTCACGGCTGGAAGTTCAAGATCAAGGCACCCAAAGATTTGGTGTCTGGTGAGGATTTATTTTCTGGTTCATAGAGGACCCGTTTCTTCCTGTGTCCTCACACGGCAGAGGGACAAAGGAGCTCTCTGGACGCTCTTTTATAAGGGCACTAATCCCATTCACGAGAGCTCCACCTTCATGACCTAATCACCTCTGAAAGGCCCCGCCTCCAAATAACATCACATGGGAGATGAGGGTCGCACACAGGATTTCTGAGGGAGACACAAACATTCAGTCTGTCGAACATGCTAAGTCCCTTGAGATGGGAATTCCATTAATAATTTTTATTTTTCTAGCGCACAGCCCACAGTTTGGCATGTGCTCCGAGCAGGGATTTGAAGGCAGAAAAGGGAAGGAGCACTCCTGAGAGAGGGAAAAGCAATGGAGGGACAGGAAGTCAGGAACCACAAACGTTGTGTGTTTTTCAAAAAAGTCTTGTAGGGTTTTAGTTTCCTAGGAATATAAAATAATAACAGGAATGAATAGAGGAGAGGAAGATGAAGGCATACAAGGGGGTTATATGCTATATTTGCAGCTTATACTTAATCCTTAGGTGATAGGGAACCCATGAAGTTATGTTTTTAAAGGAATAAAATAATTACATTTCATATTAACATTGGATTAAAAAGTAATGTTTGGTGGGCATTTGCCTCTGCGGCAGCCCAAACTGTTGAATGCCCACTTATGTTTTAGTAATTTCTCACACTGTAAATTTTACCTTTCAGATCTTCAATTCTCATCTGCCTTCCCAGGCTCCTCTGAAGCTAGAGTACAGGCATGTGAACTTGGTTTCACTATTCAGATGCAATTGGGAGACACTTGCATTTGGATCTGAACAATGTTGCGCCGTTGGCTAAGGATGGAGAAACTAGTATTGTGACAAGTAAAGAAACAGACATATCTGGCTCTTCGGAAGCAGCAATTGCAGAGTCCCGGACCCTCAGCCTCAGTCCTCCCAGGTGCCAGGTGATGGTGGCATTGGTGCTTTTATCAGAACAGCCCTGCTTATATGTTGGGTATTATTCCTGGGCGCACAGCTCAATCTGGATCTCTGTCCCTTCTGGAGAGTCTGTGAGCTGTTCAGCATGTGGAGATCCTGTTACTTGCAACTAAGAACCCTGATCAATACAAGATGATACCAATCTATATTGCCTTCGTTCCAGTGAGAGCTGATTAGGGCTTGCATCAGGGGGAGAGCTTGGAGACGGATGTACAACACTGATTTAAAAGGTGTTAGGAAAATTCTCTTTTATAGATGTCGTTGATTAGATCAGAAAGAGGAGGTTCAGAGAATGAGGGGAACAAGTCAGAACAAATGTTGAAGGGAAAAGAAAGGAAACTGAGGAGCTTAGTGCTGTCTGGCCTCAAGTTTCCATAAAACCAGATGAGGTCATTTGCTGTGAGCTGCTGGCATAGCAATGGACATGGGGCTGGAGGCATTAAAAACATTGAGACAGTCACAGCGCTTAGCGACCTGAAAGTGGAAACTGAGAAAGTAAATGGCAGGTCCTCGTCTTTCAAGGAGGCCAGTAAATCCAAAAGGGAGTTAATAGACTAAAGGGATAAGAAAGAGTCCAGTGGCTAAAGAAGGTTGTTCTATCAATCAAGTTCTTGTCTGGTATCCCCCCTGGTATTTGATAAAAGAGTGAATGAATCAGATCTTACCAGAGGAAAACAGATAGAAAGCTAGAGAGAAGTACCCAATTTAAGATCTTGTATCACATGCTAGACCTTTGCTTTCTCTCATTTGCATACTAAATGTAGGGCTGCAGATGGCTTCCTGTTATTACAGCTGCTGAATCGACTTATATTGGCTGCAGAATTCTATCGCCCTTGCCATAGAATATGACCTTGAAGTATTGAAAAATTCTCTGGGCTTGTTTTCAGGAGACAATAGCAAAAGCAGGATTAATGCAAATGATGGGTTCTATGTTTTATAGGTCCTTCAGATAATTCCAAGGGCAGCTAGAAGTCTTTCTTAAAGTCTGAATTTAGATGTAAAAGCTCGATAAGTCCCTTATTTTCACTTCCATGTTGTCATTTTATTACTTAAGCATTACCAGCTTATTTTCTATTTTTGATTACGTTGCTTAACATTTTGTAGTCTCTCTTCTTCTCCCCTCTGCTTTCCACACTTCCATTTTTAATAAAGAAAGATGAAAGAAAGTGTGCCTTTTTTACTTGTTAAAATAATTTTACCTTTGCATCAGCATGTTTCTCGCTTTTTCTAATTTGTGAATGTGTAACTATTATAACAGAAGTGCACAGCAGCATGTCTGGAAGTCTGTCTGAGATTACAGAATCCCTCTTCACATCTAGGAGATCCCTAAAGACCAATGAAATGTGCTGAATGAATTGAATGAGAGCTTGTGAGGAAAGGTTAAATGGATTGGGATTATTCATCCTGTATAATAAGGGAATTTGCTAAAAATAATATTAATTTGTCTCAGACAATGTGATCTGTTAAAAAGAGAAAGTGTAACGTATTTTAAAAACTTTTTTTCCTCTGTGAGTCTTAAAGAGACATACCTGTCTTAGCTGAGCTGAGGGAAGTTTTGGAGGTGTCTGATTTTAGGGTCTATCACGGTCCAATCAGGAGAGGGGAACGACACAGGAATGTGAACAGGGAAAGTTTAATGTAAAGAATTAAGTATATATATATATATTAATTATAACAGGGAATTGGAGTTAGGAACGATTGGCTAGTAAGAAGTAAAGAGCCTCAAAGACTACAGGAGTAGGAGGTAAAAGGGGCAGCCACCACTCCTAGGCCTGAGGTGGGGTACCCAAGGAAGAGGCTTCTCCCTGACCCCCAGGTGGACAGTTAGTCCTTATTGGAGAAAGGCATGAATTCACTGTGGTGTTGCTCTGGTAGAAGTTGCTGGAAACCCACCCTCTGGAACTAGCTAGAAATCTGTTCTCTATGATACCAAGGACGTTTTTTTGATAGGGAGTTACCTCATTGTAGCACTCTGCTACAAACCCTTCTGAAGAAGGAGTGTCAAGGGGAGCTTCCGGCTGCTGGGTGCTGCAGGAACTGGCCAGAGGAAGTTCTGTGAGTGCTCTAGGAGTGTGCAGGAGCTGGGAGTGGGAGAAGTCACCGGCTGAGAAAGCACATCTCAACCAGGAAAGAAAACCCCTTCTTCCTGTAATGTCCCTCCAGTGCCATCTACTGGCACAGCTTACATGCCACCCGGCGGAGAAAAACTACTTGAAGCATCCCTATCAGTTCTCGCTAAGCAGGCAATGAAGCGTGATGTTGCAGATGAGGCAGGGAATAAATTGGTAACTGGCCCAGGGATATTTGTGAGAAAGTGACAGGTAAGTTGGGAAGTGGGCTAAGGGAAGAAGTCTGGCTTGGTTCTAGGATGCAGTGAAGAGATTGGGTAATATCGCATAGATCCCATCCAATTCCTAAGTCTGTCTCGGTTCTGCCAGGAGTTCTCTATTGGGCTGACATTGCTTTTGAAATAGCTTGTTAGCCCGTTGGGCTAGATATTCTTTTTGAGTTTTGAGGGGTGTTGAAGAAATCTATTTGTTATTGGTATTGCTGCCAATATGAGAGAAAATACTTACTATGGGTTAACTTAGGTTTTTTTAAATGATTAAATCACTTCTAAGTCTTTTCTTGGTACTTAATGTATAATAAAAGAAACCTTGCTCTTTGCTCTGTCTAGGTGGTTACTTGGAGAGACATTCCAACCCTGGAATTGGGTACTTGCATTTATTCTTTTTATTTTTTAAAAAGATTTATTTATTTATTTATTTGACAGCCGGCGAGAGAGGGAACACAGGCAGGGGGAGTGGGAGAGGAAGAAGCAGGCTCCCAATGGAAGAGCCTGATGTGGGGCTCGATCCCAGGACTCTGGGATCACGCCCTGAGCCGAAGGCAGACGCTTAACGACTGAGGCACCCAGGTGCCCGAGTACTTGCATTTAAAAATATTGTTTACATACTACGACACAGCTGGGGAATAAAACATTTCTTTCTCTCCAAACTAATTTGTGCCAAAAATTATTTCCATTATATATTAAGTGAAAGAGCAATAGGCATGGTAAAGCCATTCAATAAGTCTTGTAAATACTTTTTGGTGTAAGTCCCAGAAGTTGAAAATAAGGATGATTGAGTAAAGAATCTTATTGTAAGACAGATGGTTTTCAGTTCTCTGTTTTCTACAGAATTGAAGGAGATCTTCAATGGTTTTTTGGTTGATGGATTTAAAAAAAAAGACTTCAAATGATATATCATTTGATGATATTTTTGGAGAATAATTTAGGAGTTTAAAGAATTCAGTTACATTGCTATGACAAAATTCCTTCCATTCCCATTTACTTATATATATGGGCAAAGTTTCTTAGCACTTGCATATCTGAAAATGAAAAATAGAACTACAACTCTTGTTGACTAGATCTCATCCTACTGGCGAGTGATATTCACCCCCAAACACACAGACTAATTGAAAAAGTAAAACAGCCTCATGAATCCCACTGCAGGTGTGTTTCTAATGAGAAGTTCCTGTGGTGGGTAGGATTCTTAAAATGTGCCCCCAAGAGTCCTGACCCCTGGTTAGTCAAGCAAGCACTAACCTACATACTCTCCAAAGGGACTTTGTAGAATTAAATTTATTAATCATTGACCTTAAAACAGAAGAGATTATCCTGGATTATCTCATGGTCCCAATATAATCACTTGAACCCTTAAAAGCAGAAGAGGAAGGTAGAAGTATCAGAAAGGTACAGCAAAAGAAGGGGAAGCAGAGAGATGCAGGGAGTGAGAAGGGTATGTTGTGCAGATGCTGGTTCTGAGGCAGGTTAACTACCCAGAGAAAAGCCTCTAGGAGCTGGGGTGGTTCCTAGCTGACAGCCAGCAAGGAAATAAGAGCTCAACTCTACAGCTGCGTAGACCTGAATTTTGCCAACAACCTGAATGAGCCTGGAAAGGGATCCCTCTTACCCCAGGAGCCTCCAGAAGGGAATGCAGCCCAGCTGACTCCTTAATTTCCACCTTGTGAAACTTTGAGCAGCCAAACCAGCCAAGCCACACTATATCAGAATTTCTTCTTCTTCCTCCTCCTCTTCTTCTTCTTCTTTTTTTTAAAGATTTTATTTATTTATTTGACAGACAGAGAGACAGCCAGCGGGAGAGGGAACACAAGCAGGGGGAGTGGAAGAGGAAGAAGCAGGCTCCCAGCAGAGGAACCCGATGTGGGGCTCGATCCCAGAACACTGGGATCACGCCCTGAGCCGAAGGCAGACGCTTAACCACTGAGCCACCCAGGTGCCCCTATACCAGAATTTCTGACCCACAGACCAGTGAGATAACAAATGGGTTGTTTTAAGCTGCTAACGGTGTAGTAAATTGTTATGGTGGCAATGGGAAATGGATAGGAACTTGTTATGTTTAATAATGTTTAAATCAATGTATTTAAATGCATCTTATGTTTTGATCAATTGTAATCAATACTAATATTTAATTTGATAACATTCTTAAAGAAAAATATCTTTAACATTTAGAGCTACATAGTTGCAGAAAATAAGTAAGTTTAATTTCAGTTTACATACTGTTGTCACTATTCTTTTGATCAAAGAATAAAAATATCACTAAGAATACAATAGATTACATTAGGAGAAAATTCTGCAAAGGCTGTGAAATGGAAATAAGCACTCAAGGAGAAAATAATGTAAATAATATAAAATAATATAAAAATTTTCACCATTAAAGAAGAGCTTGCTAGTGTACATTTTAGAAACGGATGAGGATGAGTAGCAAAGCCATAGAGTATTATATTCCATTGGATACATTTTAAAGGGTGATCTTATAGCTTTATTTAAAACAATCATTAGTTACACCATGCTGGAAATAATATTTTGCAACTATTTAAGTTATGATGAAAAACTTTTGATCGCAACTTGAAAATTAGCAAGCAGGCCTATAGTTTTCCAAAATTCCTTCAAGGAGCAGGCAAACAAGAAACTCCGAGGCCCATTGGCGTGTAGGACTCCACTTTCTCAGCTTACACAGAGGGTTTACCTTCCGACTGGGGCAAATTTGGGAAAGCACCTGAAACGCGTAGAGGATTTAATTACCCATTGACTAGTTTATCCATTAAAGACCAACAGAATCTCTAGAGAGGACTCACACCATAGGTTTACCTTGTGTGACTCCGACTATATTCACCCGACAAATCAAAAGGCGGAGAAATAGAGGAGAGAAATAACAACTTGAATTGACTAGACAGGTCTGCCTGCTTTTGATTCAACGCAGGTGTGTCCTGAGTGGGAGTGAGACAGCACCTCATGTCCTGGTATCGCTCATGGCGTGGGCGCTTCTTCGCGCTGAATTTTATTCCAGTGTTGAAACGTACATGCTGTTCTCACATCATGGCCCTAAACACAAGCCACCTTGGTCATCTGGTCCTCGAATGAAGGAACAGCACGTATCGGAGAACCTAGTTCCTGTGCAAGATGCTGGCGCCCAGACGCTGTGCCCAGGGAGCAGGGCACAGTCGTCCTGCTCTGCAGGAACGCACAGTACAAATGAAAGAAGAGACATGTCGGTCCAAGTTCTGATCTCTTGTCCTACAGGACTGAGCTGTCTAAATCTGCCCTTAAAGGGCTTTACATCGCTGATAAAATTCTTCATTTTCTGCCCCACCTCAGAAACCTGATTCTCCTTCTGCCTCTTATATCTCTGTTGTTGTTGTTGTTTTTAAATATTTTATTTATTTATTTGACACAGAGAGAGAGGGCGCAAGCAGGCAGAGAAGCAGGCAGAGGGAGAGGGAGAAGCAGGCTCCCCGTTGAGCAGAGAGCCGCGCATGGGGCTGGATCCCAGGACCCTGAGATCACGATGAGCTGAAGGCAGACGCTTAACCTATTGAACCACCCAGACACCCCCCTCCTCCCCTGTTAAGGGCTTGTCCATCTGCTTGGTCACCCATTCTAGATACACAGGATCCTAACCCTCTGTCCCTGTAGTTCCCTCAAAGCACAGTCAAATCCTGTCAAGTCTACTCCCTCAAATTTTATATTGTGTCCCTTCTCTCTGTTTATAAGCCCAGCAACAATTCAGGTGTTCTGGTCTTTTTTTTTTTTTTCCTCATGTAGGCTCCACACCCAGCATGGAGCCCAACACAGGGCTTGAACTCATGACCTTAAGATCAAGACCTGAGCTGAGATCAAGAGTAGGACACTTAAACAACTGAGCCACCCAGGTGCCCCTGTGGCCTGGTCTTTGTAATCGTCTCCTCTGATGCAACCCTTGGAACTCAGTGCTCTGGGACAATATTTTTCAAAGTAAATCTGCCTATGTCTCTCTTCCACTTAAAACGTTCTCTCCGGGTAATTCCAATCTTTGCTACCTTCTCTTTGGCAGCCCTGTTTCTCAAACAAACCTCCTGTTCCCTGCCTTTACAGGACCCTTCACTGATGCCTTGCGTGCCTTATTCTTGCTGGTCTGGTCAACTCACCTTACCCTGTAAGAATCAGTGCCTATGCTGTCGAGACGCCAACAACCCCCCCTCCCACCCCAAATAGCACGTTACGCTCCCAGGGGTGTGCTAGGCACTTCCCAGGTACAGACTTTGTTTAAATTACACGATACCCAACGAGGTAGCTAGTATTACTTCTCTTTTCCTAAATTTGGAGATATTAAATATTTTGGAATCAAATGGGCCATCAGTTTGCATGGCAGTCCTGTTCCACGTGTGTGATGGGAGGGTGGGGAAAGGGGGCAGTTTTCCAGCCTCTCTACAATATCTCTTCTGTAAAATGACGATAAAGTGCCTGCCAGCAGCACTCTCCTGAAAATTGGAAAAAACATTGAAAGGCAACTGCTGAATCCTTGATAAATAAGGTCCAGCTCCTCCAAGCTAGTCACGAAGGGAGAAGAGCCTTCAACTGAGGAAAAGCACCTGGATTCTTAACCCCAACTTTTGCCTCCAGGATCCCCTCACCTTAGGATCCCATTGCAGGCCTCCAGCAGGGGGCACCACTCTCCTGGTTTTCACTAAGGCTCAACCACAAGTGATTTTTCCTTTAATACCCCATAGTACGGTTAATCTGAGGCTGGAAACCTTCACTAAAAGCTGGGGACAATGAAAACCAAGCACACATGAAGAGTAACAGAAAACTAGACATTTGGGGCTGGTAAATCCAGATTGCCTGGGGTTCCACAGACACGTTCCAGGACTACTAACTAGTGTGTGATCTTGGCTGGCTTCTGAGGCTTGAGCTACTCATGTGTGGACTTAGAAACCATGTGGAACTATTGTGAGAGTTGAATTTAGCCCTTAAAGCTGCATGGATTGAACCCCGAGGTTGGCACTCATTGACAACTGTACTGAAACAGCTTTTGCTGTTTGGCATGCAGTCTTCAAAGTCCTAATACGTGTTAGCTCACTTAATCCTCACAATAAAGGGTGGAGGGCTCTACTTCTCTTCCCATCTTACAGATGGCAAGGGTAAGGCCCAAAGAAGTTTAGAAACATGCACAGGTCACACAGCTGGTGATTGACGTATCCAGGAGCGGAGTCCAGGCTGCCTAGTTCTAGCAGCAGGTGCTTAGCCCTCATGGTGTGAGTAGAGATTCCATCATCATGGAGCTTACAATTGAGTGTTGTACACACCCAAAGAAACAAAGAAATTCATATTAAAATTCAAATAAGTGCTATGAAGGAAATGAAGACCGAGTATGTGGCAGAGAACAATGTGGAAGAGATGTTAGAGAGCCTTCAGAGAGGGGGATCCAGGGAGTTTTCTTCGAGAAAGTGTCAGTTAAGTTTGGATTAAATGAGATAATGTGTTTGTTAGGTGGAAATCTGGGCACCTTGCCGATACATGTGCCCCTTTCTTTCCTTTATATATTGAAATAAAATTCAAAAATTTTTTTCTTGACTCTGAATGACCTCTTGGCCACCCCAAGAGGTAGACTTCCAGGGAGCGTGCACAGACCTCGTGAGGCAGGGCACGTCATCTTTCTTGTTCAGACGAAAGCTATAGAAAATCACAGGAACTCCAACACTTGAACAATTGGCATATAGATGCTTAAACATTACTTTGTTTGCACATGAGCTCTTTTATTAGATAATTGAGAAAACCTAGCTATTTACAGGTGTTGTCACTTTCGTGCCTTTAACAATTTGTTAGATTTCAAAAGCATCAACTTAGTTCTGTTGTTCACAATGGCTTTGAAAAGGTTTGAGACTTCTGAAAATTCATTGAGGATTAGCAGCATCTTTGCCTATGCTTTTTATTTCGAAATAATAGCTGCTTTCTTTGGCAAACCCATCATTTCTAATTTAACGGGTAGTACTTCAGTAATTGAACTAGCGTTTTGAAAGCTACAATGGCAGCTAAGGAAATCATAATAGAGGACTAAAAGAAGGTAAGTGGGGAAAAGGACACATTACCTCTTTTTGCTCATCTGGTTGTTATTATTGTTAATAATAATAATAATAAAATTCAAAAAATTGATATAACTGTCTTTTTTATCATTGTTTAAAATATCCTCGGGAATGTCATGGGAAATAGCCATTGTAGCAGTGCGGTGAAAATTATAGTAGAGTAAAAAAAAAAAAAATTGGCAATGGTAGGTTCTGCCTGACAATTGCTGCCTGATACTTTGAAAGCGAAATAGTCACTTAAATATTTTTAGGCCATTTCATGAAAAAAAAAAAAAGAAAAGGAAATCATACTTTTTAGGTAAGCTTTACCCCTTGTCCTTTTCTGATAGTGATTCATTTATATGTAGGGAATGATGGTTATGGGGTGGCAGGCAGACTCTAACATGGCCCCAGTGATCTCTGCTTGCTGGTGTTCATGCCCTGTGTCAGCCTGTCCTCCAGAGTACAGGCTAGACTTAGTGACTCACTTCTAACAAGTAGGATATGGCAGAAATAATGGGATGCCACTTCTAAGATTAGGTTATAAAAGATTGTGACTTCCATCTTGGGTGCTTTCTCTTGCTCTCTCTTAGATCTCTCAGTGGGGGAAACCAGCTGCCATGTTGTGAACAGCTGTGTGAAAAGCCCCACATGAGGAGGGACTGAGGCTTGCTAACAACCAATGAATGAACCAGAAGCAGATCTTCTGTGGACAAAGGCCATACCCTAGAGATGGCAAAGCAAAAAAACAAAAAAAACAAAAAAAACAAACCCCAAACTGGAAGGAGCCTGTGTGCTCAACACTATTGAGCTGCCACTCAGGCCTGGGCTGCCATTTTGAATGTGTAAGTGAGAAATAGCTTATATGTTATATATCTTACACAAGAAATAACTTCTATGTTATATAACTTCTCTTATATAGGATATGATTTAAATGGTATAAAATAGAAATAAACTTCTATCTTGTTGTAACAAACTCTCATTGCAGCAGATTAATCTGTGTTCTGCGGCTATGGCCATTTGGAGGAAAGGTGAGGCCCTTAAAAGTAAGCAGGATACCAGGGCACCTGGGTGGCTCAGCTGGTTAAATGTCTGCCTTCTGCTCAGGTCATGATCTCAGGGTCTTGGGATAGAGCCCCGCGTTGGGCTCCCTGCTCAGTGGCGAGCCTGCTTCTCTCTCCCTCTGCTGCTCCCCATGCTTATGCTTTCTCTCGCTCTCTCTCCTTCTCTCAAACAAATAAATAAAATATTAAAAAAAAAAAAAAGCAGAAACCACCAGGATGGGGAAACACAGGCTGGGGGGCCAAAATGGCCAATTCCCCCTATATTTAATGCCATTGCCTAGCTTATTAGGCATATACCATTTTGTGAATTAAAGATTTAATTTTTGATGATGGCACTAATATATTGGCAAATTAGAATTCCTACGTTGGACCTGTACCTTGGCAACGAGTTTCTTGTTTATTAATTCCCCCCATTAACCAATGTGCTATGCACTAGTTTTCACATCCTTCATTCTTTCCCCATTTATGGGCAACTTTTTATGCAAAAGAACTCTGGATCATGGAATTTTTGAGCTGTAAGTGACCTTAGTGAGTAAACAGCTAGTCCAGGGGATCCCAAACCAGTCTGTCTTGCACAATCTCCAGGGAAGCTTGTTGAAAATATAAACTTCTTCCCTATCCCCACCCCCACTCTAGCTCTCCTCATTCAGTGTAGTGGAAATTTCCGTATCAGTTGCTCTTTGCAGACACTCTCCGGTTCTCGGTTCTCAGGAGGATAAAGAAGTCCTAGTTGCTCATACCTGCTTTGTAAAGGAGTCTTTTGGAGGAGACTGTGCCATTTTCCCTCATAGTCAATGATGCTGCTCTTAGGTGTTGATCATTTCCTGTGTCTTCATAAGGATCCTTACGGCTTGTCATCCTATTTGCTCAGGCCAGTCTGATTCCTTTAGCAGCAAGGACGGCAACACCCTGAGACTTTGCCGAAGCTTGTAAGGCCCTGAGGCTTATTATCCCTGATCCCCTCAGGAGGTTTTGGTATTTGGATATGCTCCCCCAGAGCTGTCTGGATCTCGTAGCCCGGTGGAAGCTGTAATCTTCCATTCGCTGGTGTTCTACATCGAAAGATTGCCCCAGGTGGGTGCGCAAAAGTTTCCATACTCTCTCCATCTGAGGAGATCCATGTTGATTTCTTTCAAAGCCGAAACCGCAAAAGCTGGTGACTTACACCCGGAGGTAGGGAGATCAGAAAGTGCAAATGAAAATGCCCACAGGGCCCGGTTGGGTGGTAACACAGAGGTGGACGGGGAAGGGGGTGTGGCCTGATGAAGGGCGGACCACACTGCTCAGCCTAAGGGGGCAGTTGCTCCTCCTGTGTCGTTAATTCTGTTTGGACAAAAGTGCCCAGTGTTGGGACACCTGGATGGCTCAGTTGGTTAAGCGTCTGCCTTCGGCTCGGGTCATGATCCCAAGGTCCAGAGATCGAGTCCCTCCTTCGGCTCCTGGCTCAGTGGGGAGCTTGCTTCTCCTTCTGTCTGCTCTGCCTGCTGCTCCCCCTGCTTGTGCTCGCTCTGACAAATAAAATCTTAAAAAAAAAAAAAAAAAAAAAGGGCCCAGTGTTGCCCAGTCTTCTGATTTTTTAAGAGAAGACAAAAATTTGGATTTTTTTTTTCCGAATGTGAGATCTCCCTATTTTAAAGTACTGACAATTAACTTTTATTTTTTAAAAAACACAAAATGGGTTTTACATTTGAAATCCAAATTTGGACTGCGGGTCAGTGGTTGATAACCTCTAGCTAGAATTTAGCAGTACAGGGCCTGCTTATTCTCCTGGTATAGAAAAAGGAAAACATCCTTTTGATTTTGTTCCAGGGAGTATCACACAAGTAGAGAAAACAAATAACAAGACACCCATTACTTTCTCAATAAATCACCCTCTTACATCAGTTATCGTGTTGCAGGGATTAAGTGATAAATCGAATAATGGTAGTGCACAAGATACAGTATCTGGCACATGTTGAGTGATTAAACAATATTTAGCTTTTAGCTCATATCCTTTAGTTTACTTCTGTGCTTTCTATTCTATTTTGTTTGCCTGTTTATACAGTAGCACTAAACTCTTTATTCCTGTGGCTTTATAAGATGTTTGATAAGACAAATCTTAAAAATGGCCCAGGATATTATGGAAGTAAAATATTTTAATTTATTTACATACATGCACACATTTAAACAGATGAGACCAGAATCATCCAGCATTTTCACTGGAAGGGGTCTTAGAGTTCATCTAGCATCTCACAGATGAGGAAACAGAGGTAAGTGGCTAGCTGGAATTTTCCCAGCTAGTGGGTGGTTGTGTCAGGTTGGAAGCGACGTGTTTCGACTTCTTGTCCAGGTCTTTTGTCTACACTGAGCTTCTATGACTTCTTGTATCCTTTGGATATACTTGGTATTTCCACCCTCTGAGCCACTCCTCATGTCTAAGGCCTTCGGTACAAGGGATCCTGCATCCCCTGGGCAGAGAAATGTGCTAACATATTAGCTCATGATAGACTCCTCCAGTTATGCTGGCGGGTGTGGAGTGGGTGCCAGACCTAGGTAAGCTGCACCAGGGCACTGGCACATACATTACTGTGAGGACTTGAAGATAAGCCTCATTAATGTTTTGACTTTTCCTCTGATGTGCTTTGTCAAATAGTAAAGGCAGGTAGACAGGGAGGAAATAATGCATGTTAGAGGCCACTTGCTGCATACTTAAACTAAGGCAGTAACAGGAACATAATTCAATGTCAATAGTAAACGTAGACTGTATTTCTATTTAAGTAGATAAAACTAATTCAGACTTGATTGAGAAAAGGATTTGCTCCCCTTTCTATCAAGTCAAGTAAAATTTTAAGTATTTGTGCATTGATGGCTTTCAGGATGAGTTTAATTTACCTCTTTTCATTGGAGAAGCTTAGGAACTCATGGCTACAGCTCGGACTAAATGTACTAATGTAACCTCTTAGGTGTTTCTGAAGAGGAGGTGGGTTATTGTGAATACTGTAGACTTTTTAGTCCACTTTCACTGGGTACTTTTGGGGGGAATATATATATATATATATTTTTTTTTTACACAGACATTTACATATCACAATAATATCATCACCATCATAATATATCATGACCATCCTTAGGTGAGGAATAAGTATAAACTTATTTTCCTATAACTAAAACTAGGTTTTAATGTCATGTGCTAATCTTTTAGGGTTTGTTAAAACCTAATTTCTACCTATTCAAACTTCTCCTTTTCTCTTTGGTTCCATCATCTTTCTTGGAAACTTAAATGATGCTAAGGAACTGGAGGAAGGGGAGACATCTGGTCCTCAGCTGTCATCTGCCCACATTTGTATCCATCAAGGCATCTGCTAAACTACCTACTCCTGGTAGGTGGTCCATGAAGGTCACTGTTGAGTCATCTTTTGTTCCTGCCATATGGGCCTCTTCAGGTTCAGACTTTTGTTACTGTTCCTTCAGCACCACTCTTGAGGGCACACGATTGTCAACTTCCAAGCCATTCAAAAGCTCAGGCAACAACAGTGAGACCAGGCCACCCAGACCCCATCAAATCATATGGGGTCCAAACACTTCCTTGCACACACACAGGAAAAGAGGGATGCAGTCATGGGTATGATGTTAATTTCTCTCTTCCTTCTTTGACTCTGATAAATGCTTCATTTCTATCATGAGAGGCCCTCCTGCAAGAAGTAGGAAGTGCCTCTTGTGAGAGGCGGGAATGTTACCTCTGTACTGAGGCTTATCAAGTCAACCTTAGACAGCCAGGGACAAGTAATACCTATGCCCTGGATTAGAGTAACTTTCATTTGCAAGGATACAATGGGGTAAATGTGATAAACTTATATTTTTGAAATATTACTTAATGTCCTCACTTCTCCAATTACTCAGCAGACTATTTCAAAAAGAAATTAGAAAGAATCAGAGGGAAGAATAGAAGGAAATAGGTTCTTAGTTTTTGAGTGGCAAGAGCTATATTTGTCCTGTCCAATATGGTAGCCCCTACCTAGTCCATGGCCTTGTAGCTACTTAAATTTAAATTAATTAAAATTAAATAAAACAAAAAAGCCAGTTCCTCATTTGTACATTTCAAGGGCTCAATAGTCAGATGTGGCTATGAAGGTTTCAATATGTATAGCTCAGAATTACAGATCATTTCTACCATGGTTGAAATTAGATATCTCTGAGCTAGACGTAATTAATAAAAGTAAAGCATTCAGCCTCTGGGACTTGAAAGGATTTCTCTGTCTGGGGAAATGGAAAGTGATGGAGAAGGCATTAGAAAGGGAAGAGAATAGGGGCGAGGGAACATCTGATGGAGGTGGAATTCACATCTTGAGATACTCAGTATCCATTGGAGAATGCTGTCTACTGCTGGCATCTGGGAGCTGTGTAGGGGGCTGAGTCAGTGCTCAAAAACCATCTGGTCTCCGTTTGAGATTTCACCATACATAGCCTGCCTTGAGGGGTTGTGCCAGGTGTTTTTCCCTGTGGTGTGAGTCATAGGAGAATTGTTGGTCCATGTCTGGCTTCAAGGCACTGACAAGATTTGAAGTGTGATGCTACGGGTCACAGATGATACAGAAGATAATAGTGTAAATTAAGAGGATGGTAACAAGATGCTTAGGGCTTTTTTTCCTCCCCTTTTTCTTTTTTAAATGGCCGAATAAAACCATGTTCAACTCTAGAAGATTCAGCAATATCACCATTAGGGATTCTTCTTTGGATGTTCCCAGAGGGCCTCATTTCATTGGTTAGCCGTTATTGTTTCTGAGGGCTGTGGGAATAGAAAGCAAAGATGCCAATTGGTGAATAGATGTAATGCTGGGAGGGTGTTGTTCTGAAGCTCTGCCTGTCAATTTCTTGAGTTGGAATGTTCCTGGATTTCAATGTGGGGATCAAAATCGATCTCAGGTTATCCTTGGAAGACTTCTACTTTCCCTAACTGACATTTATCTCTTCCCCTCTTCCTGTGTTCTAGAAGGCTGTAAGCGAATCCTCCCATTAAAATATACCTTCACACCCTCCATGACCTAGCTTTAATAAATGTTAGATTATTATTATTATTTTTAAAGATTTTATTTATTTATTCGACAGAGAGAGAGACAGCCAGCGAGAGAGGGAACACAAGCAGGGGGAGTGGGAGAGGAAGAAGCAGGCTCATAGCAGAAGAGCCTGATGTGGGGCTCGATCCCATAACGCCGGGATCACGCCCTGAGCCAAAGGCAGACGCTTAACCGCTGTGCCACCCAGGCGCCCCTAAATGTTAGATTATAATCTCCATGAAGCCAGAGCCTGCTACTTATCCCAGTTCTCCCACTGTTATTTAGCCCACAATATAAAAAACCTATAAATTGTAACAGCAATAACCTAAAATCTGAGGGGGAGGAGAAGTAAAAGTGTAAACTTTACAAATTCTTTTGAAGTTAAATTGTTGTCAGTTTAAATAGGGTATTATAAATTTAAGATATTTTATGTAAGGCTCATGGTAACCACAAGGGAAAATCCTCTAGTAATTACACAAAAAGGCATGATAAAGAAGTCAAAGCATACTGATACCAAAAGACATCCAAACACAAAAAAAGCAGCAGGATAAGAAATGAGGAACAACATATCTACAAAACAAGAAGAAAGCAATTAAAAATGGCAAAAATAAGTCCTTACCTATTAAGAATTACTTTAAATGTAAATGGATTAAATTCTCTAATTAAAAGATATAAAATGGTTGAATAGATTGAAAAAACACAAGTGCCAATGATATGCTGCCTACAAGATACTCATTTTAGCCTTATAGACACACATAGACTGAGAGGGAAGGGATAAAAAAAAGACGTTTCAAGCAAATGATAACCAAAACAAAAAGTAGAGGTAGCTATATTTATATTGGTAAAAATAGAATTTAAAGTAAAAATGGCAAAAAGAGACAAAAGAAGTTATTACAAAATGATAAAGTGGTCAACATATTAAGAAGATATAACAATTATAAATATTTATGCACTCAACATTGGAACACCTAAATATATAAAGCAAAACAAACAGCTAAAAGAAGAAATAAACAGTAATACAATAATAGTTGGGGACTTTAATAACCCCTCCCAACTATGGATAGATCATCCAAACAGTGAATCAATGAGGAAACTGCAGATTTGAACAGTACTACAGACCAAATGGACCTAACAGACATATATAGAACATTCTATCCAACAATAGCAGAATACATATTCTTCTCAAGTGCATATGGAACATTTTCTAGGATAGACCATATGTTAGGCCATGAAACAAGTCTAACAAATTCAAGGAGATTGAAATCATACCAAGTATTTTTTCTGAGCACAATGACATGAAACTAGAAATCGATAACAAGAGGAAAACTGGAAAATTGTTAAATACCTGGCAATTAAACACTCTCATGAACAATCAGTGGATTGAAGAAGAATTAAAATAGAAATAAAGTTTCTTGACACAAACAAAAATGGAAACACAAATATCAGAACTTGTGAAATGCAACAAAAGCAGTTCCAAAAGGGAAGGGAAGATCTTAGCAATAAACACCTACATTAAGAAGCAAGAAAGACCCCCAAATAAACAATCTCACTCTATGCCGTAGGAACCAGAAGAAGAACAAACTGAGCCCAAAGTTACTAGAAGAAAGAAAATAGTAAGGATTAGAGCAGAAATGAATGAAATAAAGAAATTAAAAACAAGAGACAAGATAAATTTAACTAAGAGTTGATTCTTCAAAAAGATACACAAATGAAAAACCCTTAGACTAACCAAGGAAAGTTATGGTCATCAAAACAGTATGGTACTGGCATAAAAACAGACAAATAGACCAATGGATCAGAATTGAGAGCCCAGAAATAAACCCAACCATGTATGGACACCTAATAATTGACAAGGGAGCCAAGAATACTCAATGAAGAAAATAGTCTTTTTAATAAATGGTGCTTGGATAATTGGATATTCACAAGTGAAAGAATGTAACTGGACCCATAACTTATACCACTCATAAAAATTAACTCAAAATGGAAAGCGTGAAACTCCTAGAAGAAAATATAGGAATAAAAATCCTTGACATAGGTTTTGGTAATGATATTTTGGATATGACACCTGAGGCACAGGCAACAAAATAAAAAATAAGCAAGTGGGGACTACACCAAACTAAAAAGCTTCTGCACAGAAAAAGAATAAAGTGAAAGGACTATCTATGGAATGGAAAAAAAAAATTTGCAAACCATGTATTTGGTCCTTAGCAGATATTGGTTAATTTCCAAAATATACAACGAATTCCCATAACGTAACAGTAAAAAATCTCCAAAGAAACCAATTTATAAATGGGCAAAGGACCTGAAGAGATATTTCTCCAAGGAAGATAGACGAAAGGCCAGCTGGTGCATGAAGAAATGCTCCACATCACTAGTCACCAGGGAAATGCAAAGTAAACCTCAATGAGATATTACTGCACACCTGTGAGAACGGCCATCCTCAAGACGAGAGGAAGTAGCAAATGCTGGCATGCATGCAGAGAAGAGGGAAGGAGCCCTTGGACACTGTGGGTGGGGCTGAGATACAGGAAGAATCTTCATACCATTTTTTGAGTTCCCCTCAGCTGGAAATGCCTGAAATCATAGATTCACCCTTGGATTTTTAGTCAGTACTAGTCAGTAAATTCCTTTTTCTGCTTCTGTCAGTTTGAGTTGGGTTTTCTATCGTTTGCAGTGGAGAGTTCTGACCAACCCAAAATGCTAGTAATTGTTACCTCTTTTTTGAGAGTCCTCAAGAGACATTTTGGGTGGGATCTCAGACCTAAAAATGGCTTTTCCCCTTCTGAGTAAATGCTTTGTGTTATGAACACTGTGTCATATGAGCAATTCTGCTTTGGGCAGAAAGTTCAGAGCCAAATTTTGGATTCACTTCCAGCCAGTGTATAGAGTTTATCACACTTTTTTTTTTTTTTTTTAATGTACCAACACTACTCATGGCTCTTATTTTTCCTACTTTTATGATTCTTTTGCCCTGATTCCATCACCTATTTTTACTTTATCTTGTTTTATTTTAACTCTGTAAGCAGAATTTATTTTCTAGCAAAGGCAGTATATAAATAAATAAATAGGCCAAATGAGGAAAAAATTCTGTAAGGTTCTGTTTACATTTCTATTGTCAACTAAGGACATCTGCTTCTTTTGAGAAGATATCTCCTTAGTGTATAACAAACATCCCTGCCTGCCTGTAAGAGATAATGTGCATAATCTTGCATTTCTTAGTAGGCTTGTAGCTTTACTTACTCTTTTTGCAAAAAAAAAAAAAAAAAATTGTTTTGAGGGGAGAACACGGGGTCTTATTTAGGTGTTATATAATTTTCCCCTCACAACAAAAACGTAAACAGGATGTGAATGCATGGATTTCTAGAAGTGGGCCACCATGTAGGGGATGTCAGCCAAAATTATTGGTTTGGGCATTTTTTCTGTAACCTCTTAAAGTCTTTTTTATTTTTATTTTTTTTATTTTTAATTTATTTCATTAAATTAAATTCAATAAAATTTAAATTTTATTTATTTATTTATTTATTTATTTATTTATTTATCTATTTATTTTAGAAAGAGAGAATGTGAGTGTCAGGGGAGGGGCAGAGGAAGGAGAAGGAAAGAGAGAATCCCAAGTAGATTCCATGCCCAGAGCTGTACGTGGGGCTTCATCTCATGACTTGTGAGATCATGACCTGAGCTGAAATCAAGAGTCAGATGCTTAACAGATGGGTCCACCCAGGCACCCCTAAAGTATTTTTTTATGTGTTGTTTCATAAATGTGAGATTCCGTGGTCAAGGGATGTTTTCTCCACGCTTACTCTTTCTTCATAAGTTTCTCTAGTACTATTCTAGTCCAAGGTCTCCTGGGTAGCTCAATCAGTTAAGCGTCTGCCTTCGTTTGGCTCAGGTCATGATCCTAGGGTCCTGGGAGCCTCATGTCAGGCTCACTGCTCAGCATGAAGTCTGCTTCTCCCTCTCCCTCTGCCCCCTTCTCCCACCCCCCCACATTCCCACCTCAGTTGTTCTCTCTCTCTCCCAAATAAATAAAAAAAACTTAAACAAAGCAAAACACTAGGCCAGTCTCTTATCCTCCTGTTCCTCGGTTTCTGTAAAGGTCCACTGAGTTTGTGGCTGTCACTCACTGCACCTTCTGCTCTGCACATTGTCGCCAGAACGATATTCCTTAAGCAGCTGGACAGGCATGCTATGGCCAGGTCAAGTCCCCACTGCGGGTTCTCTGGTGAGGATTTCAGAATCATCTTAATGGAGTCACTTCCACTATTCCCACCTCAGTCACACCTGTCTCCTCACTGTATTCACAACAGAATTTTGCTCATACTTTCCTTCCACCTCAAATACAATCTCTAAAAACTCTTCTCTCTTTCTCTATTCTTCTATACCCTACAGTTTTTAAGTTTAAACTCAGTGCAATTCTTCCGAGGTATTACACTCTGCTCAACTCTTTCTCGTCTACAAACCTTCTCGGAGTTATGTTCTGATCCTAGCATCACCTTATGTGCAATTGCACGTTTATTTCTCTAAATAATAATTACATATATGGTTTTCTTTTGTGCAAATATTTTGTTGCTTAAGAATACATAAAAGCTTATGTTATTGAAGGGAAGTATTAGGCCTTTATTTTTTATTCCGTTTATTTATAACGAATAGTTAACAGAGTGCTACCTGCACAGTACATGTTGAATACAAGTGAACTAAATAGACTATGAATTAGGAAGCCTGAAATTCACTTACAAGTTTGTTTTTGCTTAGTTAACTGACCTTGCTCTAGTCAAGATTTTTCCTTTTGAGTCCTCTAATTTAAAATGGAGGAATTAAAATGTGAATGGCAAGGACTTTCTGGAAAGAAGAATCATGTAGGGGCAGTCAAAGGAATGTGAATGAACGAGGACACACTTTTCTTCTGTCTTGGTAATGATTGGAAGGAATTTCCTGTTAGAGTGGACCAGTAATCCCTAACACCTGTATTCTAGTCTTGGGCACACACCTACATTAAAACTTTCAGGCTCCCTTACAATTAAATATGGTTCCAAAACTGAGTTCCAGCCAAAAGGGTCACATGTTTCACTGCTAGGCTTAGCTGATAAAAATTCTCATTAAGTTCTTTGCTCTTTTCTCCTGTGTGCTGGTAGAATGGAGAGAACTTTGGATTTGTGTGGGTGAGGACAGGTAGAAATGTTCTTTTCTCCTTGGGCCATACAGCTGTAACTATATTTCTTAGAATTCAATGCAGTTAGTTATGATTATGAGATTGAGTTTTAGCCAATAAAATGCACCAGAAGTCACATGCCCAAATTCCAGGTCTGGCCTGTCAAATCCTCCCACTCTCTTTACTCATTGACTAGGTAATAACTCCAAGAACAGATAGGAGTGTGGAGCCACAAGATGGAAGTAGCCTGGATCCCATGGAACATTATGAAACAGAGCACCCTCCCCCCTCCCCACGGTGAGATAAACCAGGAACGGAGATGTCAGGGTTTATTTATGTACTTTAACAGCTAGCATTATTTACCCCAAGTAATACATATTTTATGGGCTAACTGGAAGGATAAGGACCTTGGATAATTTTCAACTCCAGCTAGCAGGGACAAGTTTTTCTATCTGCATGGTTACTTCCTTGAATTTTTGTCCAATAATCAGTAGGTTTGGGTCACCTAAAGTATGGAATACCATAGGCTAGAAGCTCTCTGAATATACAGATGATGCCTGTCTCACTCCTACTATATCCTTAGCATGCAGCACAGTGCATGGCACATAGTAGGTGCTCAGTAAATACTTTTAGAATAAAATAGTCACCTCCAGTGACTATGATGTAGGTGTGAATTTTCCTGGTCCACTTTGCATCTGTCAAATCAAACATACCTAGGGACGAAGAATTGATTTAAAGACTTCATTACGACAAACTGGGGACTCTATCTTTGTTGTGTTGACTTAAAGTGAGAAATAGTAATGTAAATGGAAAGTTATTTTTTAAAACGTTAAATAATTTTGCAAATAATAGCACTCAGAACTGAAGTAAGAATTTGTACTATTTCCTTGAAGTAAAGTAGTATGCAAAGGCATAATATGGGCACACAAACTATAGCCATTACTTGTTCAGCTGTTGTAAAGCCCCTGCTCTGGGATGGACGGTTACAAGTGCCTAGGCAGTCAATAGGAAGAGGGAGTCTTTGGCCACCTTCTCACTAATTTCGTTTTATTTTTAATTTTTTTAATTTTTTTTTTGTTTTGTTTAAGATTTTATTTATTTATTTGACAGAGATAGAGACAGCCAGCGAGAGAGGGAACACAAGCAGGGGGAGTGGGAGAGGAAGAAGCAGGCTCATAGCAGAGGAGCCTGATGTGGGGCTCGATCCCATAATGCCGGGATCACGCCCTGAGCCGAAGGCAGACGCTTAACCACTGTGCCACCCAGGCGCCCCACTAATTTCGTTTTATAAAATTGTTATCTGCCTCTTAGTCACTATATAGGTTATACGTTTTCAAGTAACTGCATGACCCTCATTTTGACCATCAAACATTGAACTTGCAGTGCATTTAGCTGAGAAGCTTTATAACTGGTTCTTGGTTTACTAAGTTATGTTCCTAGTGGTTTCCATGGAAATCACAGTAGAAATGGCTCAATGTGTCTGAGTTAGAGCTGCCAGCTGAGCTCTGAGATACCCTTATATTTCCCTTGATACCCAGGATGGAAAGCATTGCAGGATACCATAACCTCTGGCCAGGTTCCCCAAGCTACAGTGACTCAGATGATTGAAATCTGATATTTTGGCTAACAGTTTTGGCAATTAATTAAAGAACTGTTACAGAAACTAAATTACTTAGATTGGATATCTTCTTTGGTCTCCAATTAACTGGATCAAATATTAACACTTCAATTTAATTTGGACTCACATATCTCTTGTAGTAGTTGATGCATGACTTTTATAAATATGAATTTGTCCAGGTTATTAAAAATTCTGCCATCTTTTGTTTAGGGAAAAAGAAAACCCAAATATTGTGCATCTTAAGAGTGCTCAATGGGAAATATGTTCTCAAGTATTTCATGATAAACTGGCACTATGCATAAGTCTTTTTATTAAGCTTTGTAACCATGTGTAGACCCTGTAATAACTTGCTGGGAGAATTGGTCAACCTACCTAATCTCTTGTTGCTTTTGTTTACTAATTTATTACATAAAGTTTCAACCAACTGTGGGTAATGAAGACTGAGATCTACTCTGACAGAAATGGCTGTAAGGTTCTTGACAGAGTGTACGTTACTAAAGTATATTAGCATGTAAATTTAGCTAACATTTATTGAACAGCTACAAATAGCCACAAATTGGACTGTTCTGGAAAAATGAATATTCTGTTTTCATTGTTGACATATAGTCCACATATGGCTTAGTAATATTCAAACAATTTGGTACAATATGCTAGATTCTAAAGTTTTTCTAATATAACTTAATATTTGATGATTCAGAAGTCACTAATTGTGTAATGTGCATAGTATATTATGAAAATCAATTTATAGAGTACAGTACCGTAAACATTAAAAATGAGAGAGATTGGATAGATATCCTTCCTAACTCTTTAAAATTATTATTTTAACTTAATTAAAAAATTATTATTTGACACTTTTATCTTGACCATAAAAATAGAACTCAGGGAAATCATTCTGTTACTTGACTGTTCACTGGCTTAGCCTATGACTAAAAAAAGATATTAATGAATTGTAAAAATTAAGGTGGTTATATATAGGTAAATCTGATTAGTGAGAAAAAAACTCTAAAGATTTACCAGTGTACTTAGAGGAAAAAAAAAACCTCATCTAATGGTTAAAATGTGTGTGTGTGTGTGTGTGTGTGTGTGTGTGTGTGTGTGAATTAGAACTGGAAAGTACCTAGTCTACATTCACAGAGAAGTAAATATGTATGTTAATTAAAGCTGGGGAAATCACCTATGGCAGAATATGATCATATTATCATCTTAAAAACAGGAGAAAAAGATGTTTTGAGTAGATTTAAGGTTTATTATAGAATATGGAAATTCAGACCAGGAACACAGTAAAGTTCACTGATATTTCCAATGTCATTTGATTATCTTACCCTTCATGTGATGCCAGTTTTTTTTTTTTTTAATTTCTGTGTTAGCAATTATTTTTTATATTCAAGTCACAGTACTTAAGATATTACAGCTTTTGATATTTGAATTTAATATCCTTATAGGACAACTGCTGAATCCATTAGTTCGCCATCTGGTTTAGGGTAGCTTGCCTGCTATTTCTTAAGGCTTTCAAATTCTTGAAATGTTTTGTACTTATGATCATTTGCATTTTAAATGTGTGCATGCATGTTCATGTATATACTGACATCTTGCTATATTTCACTCTTTTAGAGCTGAATGAAATGAAAAAATGACTTCCAAGAAGATTCGGTAATTAAAATGCCAAAGTGATCTCATTACAAAGTTTTATCCCCAAGCGTATCAGCTTCTTATGGCTGCTGTAACAAAGTGCCCCAACTTGGTGGCTTACAATTCTGGAGCTCAGAAGTTTGAAATCAGTTTCATTGGACTGAAATCAAGGTGTTGGCTGGGCCATGCTTCCTCTGAGACTCTTTTTCCTTGCTTTTCTAGTTGAATTCTTTGCATTACGTGTCTTGTGGCCCTTTCCTCTCACTCCAAAGCCAGCGCCTTCGCATCTTGCTTTAGTCTTCATATTGTCCTCTGTCTCTCTGTAGTTAAATATGCCTCTGCCTCCATCTTACAAAACCCTCGTGGTTACATTTAAGACCCTCCTAGATCATCCAGGATATTCCCTTCATCTCAAGATAACTTAATCATATTTACAAACTCCCTTTTGTTATATAACATCTACAGGTTCCAGGGATTAGGGCTTGGATATATTTGGGGGCCATTATTGAGCTGTACAAGAAAGGGTTAACTCAGCAGTCCTGAGTTGCTCAAACCTGGTACATTCCTAAGGTCTTCAGAACTGGTTGTTGGCCTCGCCCCTGGAAGATGACCTCTGAGTCCATGGAGTATCCTATTTGATAAATTTCCTCAACAAATGAATGAAGAAGTATTATTATCTTTATTTTACTAATGCTGAGATTCTGGGTGGCAAAGTCTGATTTCACACCAAAGTGGGACTAATTTGAATTCTGTGTCCTTCCTAGTATGAAAAACTCCTCAGAAAGCATAGACATTCAATCAGTGATGACTTATGCTGAGCACTTCACAGAATTTTCCACAGATTACAGTGATCACTGCCTCCAAGGGAGCATTGCACTTTATCAGTACCATCCTTTTGGCATCTAGTCACAGATTTGCCCCATGGCTCCTCTTACACTGCTGCCTGAAGATTTATGTCTTTAGATTTTTCTCTTTAACAAAATAGTACTTTAGTAAAGGGTAGAAATCACGTCTTACACATTCCTGTAAGTTACACAGTATGTAGCCCAATGCCATCTGCATAGTGTTCTTACTAAGTATTTAATTATTTTCTTCTATCATGGCGTGAGATGGAACTGTCTTATCTTGTAAGTTATCTTGTTGTCTTATAAATTATATGTAGATAGCATACTTTTTTTCCTGAAAGAGAGCACCAGTTGGTGGGGAGGGGCAGAGGGAAAAGGAGAGGGAAGAGAATCTTAAGTAGCCTCCACCTATAGCATGAACCCCAAAGGTGGAGGCGGGGGGGGGGGGGTCGATTTCACGACCCTGAGATCATGATCTGAGCCGAAATCGAGAGTCAGATGCTTTACCAGAACTACCCAGGCGCCCCATAGCACACTTTTAAAATTTGTATCTTGCATGTAACTTTCCCCTAATGTCCTAGGTAGTATTAGCATGTGGTAAATATTTACCTATAAAAAGACAGCATGGGGTGCCTAGGTCCTGGGATGGAGCCCCACAGCAGGGTCTCCACTCAGTGGGGAGCCTGCTTCTCCCTCTCCCTCTGCCCACTGCTCCCCTGCTTGTGCTCTCACTGTCTGTCAAATAAATACATACAATCTTTTAAAAAAAAATAAAAAATAAAAAGACAGCACATATACACAAATATGAAATCCCTGATGTTGGAATTTCCATATCTTTCTTGGTGATACAGTGTTTGGTAAAAGGTAAGTAAAAGATAGCAGTGTTGGTTACCGTTAAGGGAAAAAGTTACCTGATTGCCCCTTTAGTTTCTAGTTTGTTAGATATTGACAGTCCCAGGCGTACAAGTGAAAGACTTCTAAAGAGAATTCCCGAGGGCTTCCACTATGTTTGAGACACCATAGTAAAACCATTTGCTAACAGAATCCAATGACATTGAATGGGAATTCACAGACAAAGGTGAGAACCTTTCAGTTTTAGCTACTCTTAGTCCTCCTTGCTTTTCAGGTAATAACATTTATTTTTTCTCTTCTGTTGAAAGTGCAAAAGTTAACTCTGTCCATAGTTAATAAGTTAGAAGAACTTCCCTTCCTTCCTTTTATTAATTACATCAGGGAAAGAGGGCAAAAAAGAATATTTTTTTTGTATATAACATGGCTTCCTTTTTTATTATAAAGGAAAGTTGTTTACTTGAGAACATGGACAAAATGATTTTTCTCCCAACATCAACTATTGATCATTTCCACCATGACAAATAGATAACTAAAACATTCTGCCTTTGAAAATATGTTTTTATGTATTTGACATGAAGGAAAATATTGATCTTGTTTAAACTTTCAGAAGAGTGTTTCACTTGAGAACATTAGTGAAATCCTGTGGTAGAAAGGAAGAAGCAGAGAAACTGTGATATCTTTTCTTCTTCCTACCCATCATACTTTTAACAATTTTATTTTTTTTCACACAGCACTACACATTCTCACTTTCTCTCATATGGTCCCTCCAGACTTCTTAACACTTATAGAACACTTGCAAGACTAAAAATTTTTCTCTCTAAACCATGCTTGAGAAAAAAAAAACAACAAAACACCAGATTCTCACAGGTAAGAATAAAAGCATTCTCATTAATTTTAATGAATTTTTAATATATCATAGAGTTTCGGGGAATATTTTTTCTTTTTAAACAAAGACTCCTAATAATTGCTAAATGACAGTATTTTCTGCTTAGTATTTTCTCTGCTTTACTTGGTTTCTTAGAACTGTTTTAGAGAGTGACAGAAGTGAAACGTGGTCTTTTTTACCTCTTCATTTTCTAAAAATAGGATGACCAACAGATCAATTACAAAGGAAATAAAAGAAGAAAACCTGTGAATAGTCATGCTAAAAAGAAACATACCAAAGCCAAATAAAACACCAAAAAAATTTTTCTTTAGCAAATTTTGCACTTGGAAAAAAGAGAGAGAGAGAGAGAGAGAGAGAGAGAGAATAAAGGAGTCTAAGCCAGTAAGAAATTATTCAATCTGTTAAAATAGCACCACTGGTCTTACTCCCTGGTTTTCTCTTTGTTCCCGAGACTTTGTTTTTAAAGGCAGTGGAAGTAGCTTCAAGAAATATGGCAGTTCAGTCTTAGCTGGGGTCATAAATTTATTCCAGATCCACTGTATGTGGTGGTGGTTATAACTGATGGTAAGACAATCTTGGACATTTTTTTTTTTTTTTTTACTTTTGGTGTTCACTTCAGTACCTTTCTGCATCATGTCAACATCTTCATTAAAAATATTTTCACAAAGAAAAATTGCAAAACACGGAGAAACAGAGAGGGCATAATGAATCTGTCTCATATCTATCACCCACATTTAACAATTTATTAACATTTATTAGTATTTTGCTGTATTTATTCCATGTTTTAAATTTATACAATTTTATTACTGCCAGGTTTTTAATATTTTTTATTGAGATGTAAATTACATACAATAAAATTCTTCATGGTTAGGTGAATAATTCTATGAGATTTGACAAATTGGTAGTCATATGGCAACCACCAGAATCATGATATAGAACATTCCATCACCCTAAAATTTTCTGATGGCTATTTGTAGTCAATTCTTTTCTTCTACTAAGCCCTGGTAAAGCACAGAGTTTTTTTCTTTCTGTATAGTTTTGTGTTTTCTAAAATTTCATATAAATGGAATCATAAGGTAGCTATTATTTGGTGTTTGGCTTTTCACTTAGCCTAATGTTTTTGAGAGTCATCCATGTTGTTGAACTTATCAGTATTCTTTACTTCTTATTCTTGAAGAGTGTTCCATTGTATGATGTACTGATGTTTTCCATTCTGTAGCTGATGGACATTTGGTTATTTCCAGTTTTTAAGCTATTCTGCATAAAGCTGTAATGAACATTTGGGGAGACTTTTATTTTTTTTTTCTGTTTCTCTTTGCTAACCACCTAGATGTGGGATTTTGGGCTAAGTGGTAAGTGTATATTTAAGTTTATTGAAAATTGTGTACCTTTCAGCCATGAATGAGAGTTCCAGTTGCTCCACATCCTCACCAGTACTTGATTATATCAGTCTCTTACACTATAGATATTCTGGTGAGTGTGTTAGTGGTATCTTAATATGCGTTTTCATAACTAATGATAATCAGCATCTTTTCATATGCTTATTTGTCATTTGTACACCATCTTTGGTGAAATATTTGCCTAAATCTTTGTTCATTTAAAAAATTAAATTTTCTGTCCTCTTATTATTGCATTTTAAGGGTTCTTTCTATAATTCCAAAGATATGCTCTTTATAGGATATGAATTTGGAAATATTTTCCCCCAGGCTGTGGCCTATGTTTTCATTTCCTTAACTGTGAATTTTGAAGAGCAGAAGTTTTAATTATGATGAATTGTAAATTTGTTTTATAGTTGACACTTTCTGATCATAAAGAAATTTTGGCTAGGCAAAGATCAGCAAGATTTTTCTCCTTTAAGAAGTTTTACAGTTTTCCATTTCAAGTTAAGTTATATATATGATATTAGGTGAAGATCCAAGATTTTTTAAAAAGTTGCATATGATTATCAAATTGTTCTAACACCGTTTGTTGAAAAAAATGATCATCTCTCCATATAATTATTTTGCTAACTTTGTTAAAATCAATTCGCTACTGATATCTGGGACTAGTATGGACTCTCTATTCTGTTTCTTTGATTTTTTATGAGTGTCCTCTATGCCAATATTACAACTGTTGTGATTATTGTAGTTTTATAGGAAATTTTGAAGTAATGTGTAAGCCCTCGATGTTGTTCTTCCTCCTCAAAATCACTTGGCTATTCTTAGAACAAAATAAAACAAAAACAAACAAACAAAATCTCTTGGCAAATTTTGATCCTTTGTATTTCCATATGCATTTTTAGAATCAGCTGGTCAATTTCTACAAAAAAGTCTGTTGGGATTTTGACTGGTATTATGTTGATCAATTTGGATAGATTTGACATTTTAATAATGTTATCTTGTTATTCATAAACAGAGCCTTTCTCTGCATTTATTTAGGTCTTTGTTAATATTCTCAGCAATGTTTTGTAATGTTCAGTGGACAAGTATAGAACATACTTGGCTAAATTTTTACTTAAATATATCTAAGGTGTATATTTATGTACTGCCAAGTATCCTTGGCTTTCTATATGTCTGCCTCCTCTGTGGCTATGCTTTATATGTCTCTGGCTTCTAAAAAAGCAGTCATTGTCATGCTGCTGATTTACCATTTATTTATTTGATTAATACAAATAGCTAAAGAATTAAAGACAATTAAAAAATATCCATTTAGGAATGGAGTTACTGGTATTGATGCTGTTGACCTAGTATTCATTATGTGTTGAATTACTGAATCACAAAAAACTTCTTTTTCATATTACGCAGCTCAAGTCAGTTCCTATGTATTAGATTATATCAACTTGATTAAATTTTCTTTTATATATCTCAACTGGCAGTCATTTCCATGGGCAAAATAAAGACCTTTGAATTATCTTCTTACTTGATTAGGACATGCTGTATTTTTTTAACCTCTTTCTCTTTCTTTTCTAAATCAAGATTTAGTCATCTTAATTAGAACTGGTAGACCCTACAGCCAAATTTTAAATCAAGCCAACAGTCTCATTTTTTTTGAAATGGCAATGGGCACTTGTATGGAGAAATCTTCCTTTATGACCACTCACTATGGTGGAAGGATGCAGAGCAATTACTGTTGTGGAGTAATTTAATACTGTTTTATTAACATGGTCTTTCATCTTGGTAAGGAGTTCTGGGATTCATGAGGATGTCCATTTTCTGTGAAATACTATCCCATTTAAATAGATTAATTCACAATCTATAGTTATAAAAACATAAAAGAGTAAAGATGAACTAAAATCTGAGGAGAGAATAAAATATAAGAATCAATTAACTTGTACCCTTTTTAAAAAAATTATTATACTATTACCTTTAGTAATTAGATACACTTTTCCTATTTCTTACCTGAGCTATTGTTCTTTTTTATGTCACATACCTGACATGTTAGACTAGAGAGGAGGAATTAAAACTTGAGTAATTGTCCCAAATAATTTAGAGTTTAAATCATTCAGATAAAATAAATGGTATAAATGGATGCTTGTTTTTAAGAAGTGGATGGGTCTTTTAACAGACATTATTTGGTGTTTAAATTACAGTTTACTTTCTCTGTCCAGAAAATTCCTGGAGAAATGGTGTTGTAGACATTTTAGAGAACTTACACGAAAGGGAATTTTTTAATGTAGTGCTGTCTGTATAAAAGCACCATAGAAACATAAACTTTTCTCATAATACTTCTTTCTTTTAATAGAAACTATTATTTCTCCCAAAGGGAAGTGAAGAAATTAAATCACAGAGAAATGAAAGGATTGTCTTGTAAAACCAGATGGATAGTCTTTAATTTAGTTTAATTCATACCTAAGAAGTCCTTTATTCCTCCAGGTCAGAGAATTTGTGTTATTTTGTTTTCTCTGTGTATTTTGTGTGTTTTGTATGTCTGTATTTCTGTATGTGTGGAATAAATTTGCTCCATGGCATTTAAGGCATGAAAAAGCCACATCCCTATATTTTTTAGTTTTCAAATAAAATTTGGCTCAGGCCCCATTTAATGGTAATATTTTCAGTCTTTAGAATGATATTCTTCTCCTCAGCTTGAGTTTCTCACATTGGATCTTAGTTTTAGCTTGAGAGTCCCACTGTGATGTCTTTCTGGCTATCTGCAGTGGATTGTTACCACGAAGCAGTGGTTCTTATGACCATGATCAATTTCACCTTGATCTGTTGTCCGTTAGCAAATGCGTATTTAGACTTTTCCCCCCTTTCTTTTCACCCAGCAGCCGTAGCTATCTGTGGTAACAATGGACATGGGTGTTAGGAAACTGTTTCTCATTAGATCAGGAGAGCCTCTCCTCCAGAGCCCTCTGATCTTTTCAAGACCCCCAAACTTACTTTAGATTTCACATTGCTCATGGTGGATTATTTTCATGGTTACTATGATATTGTGATTCATAAGAAATATATATTTGGTCATTGTTTCCATTTCTGGCACAGAGCTCCTAAGATCCTTGGCATTTCCTAGGTGATAAGAGCAGAAATTTGTCTTTGGCTGGCTACGTTAATGAGGTCACTTTTGGATTGCACCTGAGGATGGTGGCTGGTTGTTGGGAGAGCCAACCATATGATTAGAGGGTTTGAACTTCAGTCTCACCCCCACCAAATCCATGGAGGGAAGAGGGGCTGGATATTGAGTTCAATCACCAATGGCCGATGATTTAATCAATTGTGCCTATGTAATGAAGTCACCATAAACCCCCAAAAGGACAAGGTTTGGAGAGCTTCCTGGCTGGTCAACAGATGGAGATTTGGAGAGACTGGCATATTCAGGGTGGATATGGGAACTCTGTGCCCTTTCTCTATACCTTGCTCTATGCATTTCTTCCATCTGGCTATTCCTGGATTATATCCTTTTGTAACACACTGGTAATCTAGTGAGTAAACAAGTTTCCTGTGTTCTGTGTGCCACTCTAGCAAATTAGTCGAACCCTAGGAGGGCGTCATGTGAGCCTCTGCTTTATAGCCAGCCAGTCAGAAGCGCAAGAAACAACCTGGACTTGCAATAGGCATCCTGAGTTGGAGGGGGGTCACCGAAACCTCCAATTTACAGTCAATTGGTCAGAAGTGATGTAGGAAAGATGTTAGGGTTCAAAGCCAATAGCCAAGAAAGAATTCTTGAGACATCTTTGGTGCAAAAAGGTTATTTTATTAAAGCACAGAGACAGGACCTGTGGGCAGAAAGAGCTGCAATGGGGTCATGAGGAGTGGTCCATTATATACTTGGAAGTTGGGAGGGGATTAGGGATGACATTAGTCTCTAAGGAATTTGGAAGCAAGGTTTCCAGGACCTTGAGGGGGCTAGCTATTGTTGGGAAAAGGACATTTATTACCATCTAATAAAACCTTAGTCATGAGACCCTTCAGATGTATATTGGTGGGCCATATGCTTGGGGGAAGATTGCCAACATGTATCCTGGGGGGTAGAGATAAAGGAAGTTTCAAAGGAATTTTTATAAGTTCAAGTTACAGGGTCCTGGGGGTTGGGCTAAGATTGCCTTTTGCCCTTAGCAAAGTATCAATGTTGAGGCAGTTGGGTCCCTAAAGGAATATTACTCTGCCTGTTTCAAGGACTTGTCAATGGGCTGTAGATATTAAGGAAATTTAATACTTCTTCTTCTGCCTTTGTTTCTCACATCAAGAAGCACAGGTAATAACCTGGCCTTGTGATTGGTATTCAAAGCGGAGGGTGTTCTTGTGGGACTGAGTCCTTCACCTGTGGAATCTGATGCTATCTGCAGGCAGATAGTGTCGGAATCGAATTGAACTGTAGGACTCCAGCTGGTATCCTGAAGAATTGCTTGATGGTATTTGGGGAAAGCTCCCCGCATTGGAATTTGGTATAGAACCCCTTTAGGTACCATGAAATGTCTGCCAAGACATGTCCATCTTTTTTACAGCAGAGGACGAAAGAACACTTCTGCTTCCTTAGATGTTGGTTGATGTCTGAAATATACCCCTGCTGTACCTGGGCAAAGCAAAAAATCCTCTTCACTTTTCTAGAGATTTAAATCCTTGCTGCCTGGTCATGGTCTGCATGTGGTTGGCCTACCAAAGAGCACGCCCAAGTGGCTGGATACAGGCAGGGTCTGGTCTCTCCACTCCGCAGGCAGTTCTGAGTATTCTCCAAAGCTGCAAAATAACGATGATCATTTTCTCAAAGTCATTTTGCTCCAACTGTAGAAGCTATGATACATGTTGGGGGAACATTATGCTTAGAAAGGTTCTTAGCAATGGGGAAAGGGATTCCCATTATGCAATATAATACATTTGCTTCAAATATGTCACCCCTTTATATAAAAAAACTACAAATGTGGCTTGATGTTTGCTCATCAGAGCTGTCATGAAATTCAATCTTGGTCATTTGGGACCCACTTTTTCCTATTCCTTCACAAAGATACAGGAGCTGCAGAATGTGCTCAGTCTAGAGCACAGTTTCTCAATCTTGACACTATTGACATTTTGGAGCAGATACTTTCTTGTTGGCAGGGACTGTAGGGTGTTTAGTCGTATCCTCAGCCTCTACCCACTAGATGCCAGATCTGGGTGCTTATCTGAGAAAAGTAGAACTATTCCCCAACTTCCCACTCCCTGCTTCAACTGGGACAACTGAAATGCCTCCAGGCATCAACAAATATCCCACTGAGAGCTCATCACCCTTGACTGAGGACCACTGGTCTAGAACAATTGGGAAGAAGCCTAATTTCAGTTCTACTTTTCCTTGCTGCTACTTTGTCTCTGACAATGCCTGCCTGTCATGGTCTTAAGGCTCATGCATCCACTTCCCTCTTGCCGAGTCATGAAGATCTCTGCCAAGTCTCCCAAGCTTATTGCCTAGACTTTTTAGGTACACATACAGTGATTTTTCTTAGTTATTACAAGGCCCAGAAGTGCTGTGCACACAGGGTAAAGTCCTTCCTGGGAGACCCTGCCTTCCACTGTTTAGGGATCTAGCTGTTTCTGAGTTCAGATCTTTTTATTTCTACATTTGTACACTTCTTCTCATCTTAAAAAATCTTACTCAAGTCAGTTGGAGTAAGACAAACGCCATATGATTTCCCTCATACGTGGAATTTAAGAAACAAACGAGCAAAGGAAAAAAGAGAGAGAGAGAGACAAACCAAGGAAAAGACTCTTTTTTTAAAAAAAGATTTTATTTATTTATTTGAGAAAGAATGAGAGAGCACAAGAAGGAGGAGGGGCAGAGGGACAAGCAGACACCTGCTGAGCAAGGAGCCTGATGCAGGGCTCCATCCCAGGACCCTGGGATCATGACCAGAGCTGAAGGCAGATGCTCAACTGACTGAGCCACCCAGGAGCCCCAAGAAATAGACTCTTAACCCTAGAGAACACACTAGTGGTTACCAGAGGGGTGGTGGGTAGGGGGATGAGGGAAATAGGTGATGGGGATGAAGGAGGGCACTTGTCATGATGAGCACAGGTTAAAGTATGGGAGTGCTGAATCACTACATTGTACACCTGAAACTAATATAACAGTGTATGGTACCTACACTGGAATTAAAATAAAAAACGTAATAAAAACTTTCTTGATACTGTTATGAAATTAGTTTCGAGAACTATTCTTAATTATCTGGGAAAAGTAGAATCACACTTGCAGGACACAAAGCCCTGGTTTCCTTGTCAGTGTCCAGTATGGCGACAATGTAATCAATCTGTCTTCTTTTCCTGATGTTATTATTCGATGATACATCTCCTTTCCTGTATTTTCTCTCCTTTTCTTCTTTCCTGTGTCTTCCTCTTCTGTTTCTGCTCCAAAGAAGGCAGTTATGAGCACAGCAAATCCAGATATGTGAGAAAGAATGGGAACCTTAGCTCTCCTACATCTCTGTGGATTCAGAGAAGGCAGAAACTTGAGTTATGCCTGTTTTCCAAGAGAAAAAAAAAATTGTATGTGTTTGCATGGACCCCCAAACCATTTATCGTAAAGTACGAAATATAACATTAAAACATTTACAATGCCAATACAATGATCTACTTGTTTCTTTCATTCCTTTTTTAAAATTCATTTAGTCTACATTCTTCAGCTTGTAAGCAAACACTGTTCAAACCTTGAAGTCAAGAGCTTTGGCTTATTTCCATAGGTGAGGGAGCAATGCATATCGTAGTGGACATACTTTGCCATGGGAGGGGTGGCTACTGTAATTTCTTAGAACATTAAAAAAAAAAACACACCAAAACCTTTTTGAATCAAAGTGAAGGCTGGGGCAGGATTGAGATTCATCAATAAGCTGGGATGGAAAAACTCCTGGCAGGATTTCCAAGGCTGGAAAATCACTAATTTTCTTTTTCCTTATCCACAAAAGGTCAGGAGGCTTATTTAGTCCCCAGATAATATAGTGCCCATACGCTCAGACACTTCTCAGAGCTGATTCTCTTCCAGGCCACCCTTTCTGCACTAGTCCCCCAGTGTCCCCCCTCCCACCCCCCATGACTTCTGGAGAGTGTTGATGAGGTCCCTCGGGCCTATCTCTGACTCTGTCCTCTCCTCTCTATAGTCACTGAAGGTGACTGAAGGACAGCTTAATTTAAATCCCCAAGTATCATTCTCATAGTTGTCGAGACTCATCTTAACTGATGCTCACCAGCTGCCGACACTGTCACCTCATTTGCACCCCAATTCATAAGCCAATAGTACCCCCGAAGATGCTGCTACAGTAACAGCATTTTTTAAAAGAGACTTCATTTTTTAGAACACTTTAGGTTTATAAAAAAATCGAGTGGAAGGTAGAGACTTCCCTTATACACCCTGCCTCACGTGTGCGTGGCCTCCTCCATTATCAACAACCCCACTAGAGATGGTACAGGTGTTAAAACCGATGCACTATATTGATACATCATTATCACCTAGAGTCTATAGTTTCCATCGGTATAATAATGTGTCAAGTTAACTCACATTAAACGTAGGTACGCAAAGAAAATATAGCTATCTAATAATGGATAGCAAAATAGGCCAGATATGTTGAAATTAAGGTATAAATGGTAAGATAGTGGATATCACTAAACCTAAAAAATGAAAGCTTCCCTTTTCCCTGGCCTGCGTACCTGGCCCCCTTGCATCGCTTTCTCTGCCCTCATAGGTAAACAACTTACTCTGAATTTTGACTTTATCATTCCATGTATATCTTTATATTTTTGCTTCATATTTATAGACTACCAGAGGCAGTCAAGTGTAGTGGTAAACAGCATACACTCTGGAATAGAACTGTCTAGATATGATCCCGGGGCCCCTGTTGACCAGCTAAGCAGTGTAAAAGTTATTTAAATTCTTTATATATGCACCTTAGTTTTCCTATCTGTAAAGTGGGGATAAGAATAACTCATTTAGGGGCGCCTGGGTGGCGCAGTCGTTAAGCGTCTGCCTTCCGCTCAGGGCGTGATCCCAGCGTTCTGGGATCGAGCCCCACATCAGGCTCGTCCGCTGGGAGCCTGCTTCTTCCTCTCCCGCTCCCCCTGCTTGTGTTCCCTCTCTCGCCAGCTGGCTCTGTCAAATAAATAAATAAAAAATAAAATCTTTAAAAAAAAAAAAAGAATAACTCATTTAGTATATGTAAAGTACTTAGAACAGTATCTGGTGAAAGGAAGCTCCATAGTAAATGTTTGCACTTATTATTATGTTAGACCAATAACTTTGCATGTTTTTAAGCTTTATATAAGTGATGTATTATGTATTATGTATGCATAGGTATCCTTTTGCAACATTCATTACTTGCTTGATATTATGTTTGTGACCCAATATTTATCCATATTGATACACATAACTTTCTTTTATGGTATCTCATTGTGTGATGTTATCCCAATTTATTTATCAATTCCTCTGTTGAAAGAGATTTGGGTCATTTTCAGTTTTTTGTTTTTGTTTTCAATAACAAATGATTCTTTTATGAATGGTTTTGTATGTGTCTTCCTATACTCGGAAACAAGATTTTCTTTTTCTTTCTTTCTATTTTTTTTAAGACTTTATTTGAGAGAGAGAGAGAGCATGTGAGCACAAGCTGGGCGAGGGACAGAGGACAAGCAGACTCCCCACTGAGCACTGAGCCCTGAGCCCTGTGCTGGGGCTTGTCGCGGGGCTCGATTTCTAGACCCTGACATCATGACCTGAGCGAGGTCAGATGTTTAACCGACTGAGCCACCTAGGCTCCCCAACAGCAAGATTTTCTTACCTACAACAATAGATATTTTTAGGCTTTGTTTGTTTATTAAATATTTGAGTAAATGTATTCACAATTTAGCTTCCCAATCCCTACCCTTCCCTAGAAGCACATTAATCTCTCTAGATAGTGGAGGAGTCAAACTTTCTGATTAAGGATAACCCTGTCCCTTTGATTTAAGTAGTCTATTTTGGATGACATACCTTTGAGTAGATGCTAAATTTTCATATTTCACTTCTTCTCCCTGTTCCTTGGTGAGGTGGCCTCCGAGTTTATAGGATGCGTAGGGCTCCATGATCTTGCAGCAGCAGGGGGAGGTGAGGAGGGCCTGATCCTTTTGCTTTCCTAAGGAAGCTTGCTGACTGCCCGGTGGGCCTTCTCTCTGGTCTGGCATTCACTACTAGGGACTGTGATCCTGATTGTTTTTACTGGTTTTGAAATTGCCACATCTTGAAGCTATTTAATCTGATTCTCAGTCCTCTGCTGTCTCCCCAGCAGTTTTTGGAACTCCACAGTACCCATTCCTCGTCAAGACAAATGGAGACTTGGGCTTTTGCAGGAACTGGACAGGCTGTGAGGAGCTGGGCACGCTGCCTGCAGCTCAGGGACCCATTATGCCTCTGCGCTGGGACTCTGCTTCTGCCTTGGCTGGCTGTGGCTGCCCCGTCTCCTGGACTCCACTCCCCCGACACACAGCTATCCAGGTCGGGGTACTATCGCCTTGCTCAATGTTCTGTGGCTTTTGCTAATTATCTGGATGCTTCTATTTTGTCTCCGTTTGGGGTTCTGTCTCAAGAGGGGGTAGTGTGAACGCTCATTTGATTTCTCAACCTTATCCTCTTCTCTCATTCAAGATATTCACGTGGGCAAGAAAGACCCTGATTCTCCAGCCCTTTCTTCTTTGGAAAAGACTTCCCCTCCAGCCCATCTTCTTGGTGCACTCTTGCCCTGCCCTCTCCTCTTTGGCCAAAATGGCTGGGAGGGTGTGGGGAGAGAGAAACCCGTTTAAGGTGAAGTGCACAACATGACGTAGTCACAGCGTTGAACTTGCTACCCAAATGCCAGAATCCAACATTTAACAGGGAAAAAGTACTGCTGACAACGACAGGATAGGAAACTTCGATCCGGATTCGGAGGGGAAAATCAGAATATGTCGTTTGTGTGGTTCATATGCCTTGTGAGGCAAACAAAAACTGCATGTTGAATGGGAACTTGCTGGGGCCAGAGATCTGGCTCTGTTGAGTAACTCTCGTGTGCAGTCAAGAGTACATGCACCACAGAGCAGTGTCAGAGCTCCGCCAACGCAATGGAAGAGTGGGTGTCACCAGGTAAAGAAGCTTCCTGCAGGGCGGAGCAGAGGGCACAGGTCCCCTCATCCGTGTGGCCGGTGGGGAGACTGTGCCTTTACGACTCCCCCGTGGGCTCCACCACCACAGCGTGGATGGCCAGTGCTGCATCACTCAGAACTCTGTTATGATCTCCCTACAAATGATTTATATGTCTCTCAGAATAAGATATTTCATGTCTTTTGCCTCATAATAATGGGTTTAAAGAATGGAGGGACAGGGAAGAAGTCAAGGTGACCATTTCAGATTGTCATTACCTTGCTCATAAAAGAACCCTATAAACTTGCCAATATTATTACAAGCTAGTTAGTTTGAGCCATCATTGCATTTCAGGGGTGCCCTGGGTGAAGGGCTATATTCCCTCTGTCTCATAGCCTTATATGGCTGCTCTCGCAGGGCTCCAATGAATTAATTCAGGTACGGTTAATGGGAAGGACATGCAAAGTCTTCCACGGCAGAAGCAATTTCATGAAAAGAGAGCAGAGAGCTTAGTTAGGAAGCTCTTTGGTTTTTGTGAAAATCCTCTCTTTAGATATTAGTTATGGGAAGAGGAGTTAGAATCTAACATGCAGGAATGAAAGAGTCTAGTTGCTTGCAGAAAAGGCCCAGGTTAATTAAAGATTCAACATTTTCACCCCTGACTGCAGGATAATGTTAGCTAACCAAGTGGCAATTTCATAGACTGGGCTTAATGATTTGATGACGAACCATCCTGGGGTTTTACCAGTTATGAGATGACAGAAAGGGGAAACAAAGTTAGCCGGGAAGGAAGAAAACAAAGGCTGACTATCTCGAGAAGACATTTTAACTCATTCTCACTCTGATAAGATTGCACGAATTTCTGGAAATGGGCAGATGTTGGTCGAGTCAAAGGTCTTAGCCAAAGTTTTTATATATGTGTATGTAAATTTGTAAAATTCAAAGGGATGGAGCCAAAAATACATTTAAATAAAAGGGTAAGAAAAAGAAGGGAAGAGAAAAGAAATCATGTAGGGTAAAAGGAAAAGTAACAGAACAGTAGATCTAAATCTCTGTCTCTCTTTCTGTCTCTCTCTCTCTCTCTCTCCCGCGCGCACGCGCACACGCACACACACTCGCACGCACACACGCACACATGCATGCGCTCAGTGTCGTTTCTAGTATTAATCTGGCCATGTTTTTTTTTTTTTAATTTTTTTTTATTATATTATGTTAGTCACCATACAGTTCTGGCCATGTTTCTTAACCTGTTAGTGTTTCATTTCCTTATTTATAAAGCCAAGTTCCTATTGCTGGCTATCTCGCCAAGGGTTAGGTGGGTTAATGGAATCTTGCACTGGTTCTGAATATCAACCTTCCTAAGTGCAGAACCAAATTCCATTTTCCGTAGCCATCTCCTAAAGGGGAGGAGCAGGTAAGGACGGCCGGCATTCCATGCTTACCCCCCCCCCCCCCCCCCCCCGCCCCGGACTCTAGCGCTCTACCCGGGACCCTGAGTCCTGATCCTGCAGGTCTTCTCCCGAGCCAGAACTCTCTTCTGATTTCCAAGATTACATTGGACCTTGGAATTGGGACTGGGGTGTATTCTGTTAGTGGGTGTTGACAGATTTTCGTTATATTGAGACCAGAGAATTGAGTGGCCAGCCTCTGAGAGCACAGGCAAGAGAGAGGAAGAAGAATGTGCTGGAGTGTGAGACAGGAATGCATTCCCTTGGGTACACAATGTGCAGGAGCGAGATAGGACTCAGGAGTAATGCTGCACAGAATAATACACGTCTCCGGTGAGAAATCCCAGTGCCTGTGATTAGCATCAGTAGCAGTAAGAAAAATGACCTTTATCAGGGAGAGGAGCTTGCAATTTGCCATTGTTTTGCTCCGACTTCCCTGCTGGGTCTTATCAGCTTGCTTTTTTCTGGGTCTGGCAGGTTCGGGGCTGGGTGTTTTTAGGGGACAGCTTTCTTCTCCAGCTTTCGTCCCTGCCATCGGTACTGAAGGGTTACAGTTATTAACAGCAGACCCTTTCTGGGGAAGAGCTACATGATTTTCAAGGGGACCTAAAATAATTTAGTTCAGCAAAATACCATTATGTTCGGCCCTCTCAAAGAAGTACCGCCGAGCAGGCAATAATTCATCTGCCTCCTTTAACGACTACCATTTCAATGGCACTTGAACACTGAAAACAAATATGCTTTCATTGTATGTCTGAAATCTTTAATACCGCTTCAAAGGTCCAGAGGAAAATACTGCATTGCAGCTCTCGGGTTTTTGCAGAGAATCTCTGTTGGCCTGTAGGAGGGCAGACGAGGGGCGGCAGAAGGCAGCCTGTTCAGCTCAGCTCAGCAGATCCCTCAGCTCCGGAATATAATGAGAAAACTGTCCTCAGCTAGCTTGGGGGCAAAGGAGGCTGGGGAGAGAAGGTTAGATACACAGGTACTAATTAAATCCGGTTTGTTATCTTCATTTATTGATGTAAAAAAAAATTTATTGGGTGTTTGTCAGACAATCCATTTTCTTCGAATAGACGATTTTGGTATTCTGGAGAATGTATGGACCTGCTCCAAGATGCCAGATATATTTTGGCGATTCCCATAGGCCCTGCAGAACCACAGCAGATGGACATTCCGGGTTTCAGCCGTTAGCAGACTGGTCAGAGAAAGGCTTACTGCAAGCTGAGCAAGATTTAATGGAACATTTATAAGATAATGACGTTCACGCACGCGTGCATTCACGCATGCGTTCACGCATGCATTCGCCATGCACTGAATGACTATTTCGACCCTATTCTAGACACTGGAAACGCATAGAAACAAGATCCAAACCATCCACTGCCACAGTTGCATCTTAATCCTCACCAAACTGCAGTTCTCGCGGGTGTCTAGAAGTCCCTGCTCCCTGGCACTCCGGGCTGGCGCCAACACAGCAAGTATGTTCTAGTCTGGCCCACGCTGTTTCATGCCATTTGTCTTTAAGTTTTTGCTCCTAGATTCCATTTGCTAAGAAGCGCAGCACACACAAGGCACACAAACATCTCTTTTGCTACAGCTGACTTGTGATTTAGGTCCTATTTTTATCCCCATTTTGCAGATGGGGACTCCGAGTTAAAGGGACTTGCCGAAGGTCATTCGGCTGGTGAGTGAGAGAGCTGAGATTCCGACTCAGGTCTGTGGATTCCCGCCAGAGTCCTTAGCCACCGCACCTCTGATCCGTGGGGAGCCGGGGAATGGGATTCTGAGGATGAGCTGGCTTTGGCGCCGCGAGAGCAGAGCCCAGCCAACCACTGCGGGCATCTTTACGAATGCATCAGAAGCCCATTCGAGGTGGCTTCTTCAACATTTTGACCATCCTAATGAAAAGAAAATCCCTTCAGTTTTTTGGTGGCAGTAGTTTAAGCGGCCAGGGCGTTTTATCCCTACTAAAGAACTAGTCTGCCAAAGGTTTGCTTTCTCTTTCTCTCTCCTCCCTTCAGTGCGTAGTGTTATCTAATGCCTTAGGAGGGTGTTGTCTCCTTAAATCAGTTATGATGGGTTCCTCCTGCAATCCGTCCATCTGAAATTCTGCTTTAATGCATTTTCCCTTTAATGGTATACAGAGAATCACCCAAGAAAACCTGCTGTATGAGACCAGTGTTTTTCCACAACAACATGCAGCTTCTAAAAATCATGTCTCGAGTTTAAACAGAGAAGCCTTGGCTATTACTCCAAAAGCAGGTTTGTGGGGGGAAAAATGTTTTGTAGCTGAGAGCAGTTTGAAAGAGGCTTTTGGTGAGCTTTTGTTCTTGCGTGTTTAACAGCTTAAAGTTTAGAGAAGCCTATGTGAGTTCACCTTTTGCATTTGAGTCCAAAAACTGAATTCATTAAAGATCTCTCTTGAGCCTGCGGCGAATTTCAGTGCTCCTGGGAGGACGCTCCAGGCTCACTTAACTGGTTTGAAATCTTATGGCCTCAGGCTCCACTGTCTGTATTTGGAGGAGGATGGAAGCTGGGGAATTAGTTCAAAAGCTGCAACCACTTTTTCCCTTTCCTCTCTAATTTCTGTTGTTCAGCCTTGGTTCCACACTATTTGCAATATTTTAAGAACCATTCCAGAGGACGTAGGTCGTTGCAGTTAGAATTAATATCATACTATCACCTTCTCTATTACTTTTCATGTTTGCACCTACGTTATCCATATGTATGTGGTTTGGACCTTGGAAATTTGGAGGATGAAAAAATACTGCAGATCTTTTCTCCAGCCCCAGATGGAGTGTTTATTTGTTTTTGTTTGTGGTCTTTGGTGTGTGTGTGTGTGTGTGTGTGTGTGTGTGTGTGTGTGTATTGGGGAGGTGGGAAGAGGGAAGAGGAGAGAGGGAAAGGGAATATAGAAAATGGAGAGGACTTTGATCTCTGATCACCAGATGTGCAGAAGATATATGTGTTCTCTGCAGAAGGGCATCCAGGACGGAGAAACAGGATGCATCTATGGGGGAATGATGTCTGTGGTTTCCTAATTGCTCTGAACCACTTTTCCCCTCAATTTACATCACAGGCTATCTATCTATCTAGCTATCTAGCTATCATCTATCTATTATCTATCATCTATCTATCTATCTATCTATCTATCTATCTATCATCTATCTATCTATCTATCTATCTATCTATCTATCTATCTAAGCAGGACCACCTGAGCTTCTGAGCATACTTAGACAGGGGCTGTTCCTACTAAAAATCTGTTATTGTCTTTTAATATGAAGCAAGATGTAGTCAGTTCAGCTAAACTGGTCAGCAAGAGCAAGAGCAGATGGGGAAAAGGTGGCCCAGGAAGTGACTGATGCTGTCGTCATGGGGCTGAAATGTGGAACTCGGCAGAGGCGAGCTAGAGGGCAGGTGGCTGAAGAACCAGCTGTCTTGATTGCGGATGCAGAATATTACTCCAGAAACACCGTCTGGACTCCAATCCCATCTCGGATCATGGGGGGACTTTGATTAAATACTTAACTCCTAAGCCTCAGAATCTTCATTTGTAAGATAGTAATAATAAGGTAATAATAAAGAGACTTAGTTCTTAGGTATTTTGAGAGGATTAATGAAGTAGTGAATGTAAAGTACTTGGTACAGTGACTGGTACAGAGTATGTGATCAATAAATGTTGAATAATAATTGGATTGTCATTATTCTTCAGCAACTGGATGTGCCAAAGACTGGCTACTTTTTTCCAATCCCATTTTCCTTTCCTCCTGGGCACACAGCTAGGACATGTCCCAGCTTTCCTTGTATTAGCTGAGGCCATTTGCTGGGCTATAGGAAATGGCTTGTGGGCTGAAGCGAGTGGACCCCTTCCAGGTCTGGTCCATAAAAGCCTCATGTGCAACTCCCTTGTTCTCTCTCTTCCTCCAGCTGGTGGGCAAACCCAAGACACAGAAGGAGAGCCCAAAGTATCAAGGGATAGTGGAGCAAAAAGTAGGAAGGACCCTGAGTTCCTGGATGACTGTGTGGAGACGAGCACCCTTTTTCCTCTCTACCTTGGTCACCAACTGGACGTGAGTTAGAAATAAACTTGACTATGTGAAGCCACTGAGATTTTTGAGTTACTGTGTTCAGTATTAGTGAGTTTCACCTTATGACACAGGATTTCATGTACATGTCACAGCACGTGGTAATAATCTGGAAATCCGTATTTGAAAAAGTTCTCGCTTGAATTTTGACACAGAATTGGTTATGTATTAATAAATAAATTACCAGCTGGTCAAGTGGATGGAAGAAAAATGATGTAGTATTAGATGGAAATAATCAGAATCAGACTAATCTAGGACTAAGACAGAGACACTTACATAGCCACTTAAGGAGCTTTAAAAAAAATTAGTCCTCCCCCGAGTCATGCTGGTTCATGTTGGTGGTACAAACAGGTGTTATGTAGTTAAGGCTCTAAGGGAGTGTGTGAGTTAATATTTTACTAGCACCAAAAGATATGGGTTCCCTTTTTTTATGACTTCTGAATATAATTCCTTTTGTGAACTGGATCCAACACAACAAAATACTACCCCTCCCCCACCCCAACAGCCCCTGGAACTAATATGTTTCCTGATTAGCCTAAGAACTTGTATAATATTTAGAAATCACATGAATGGATCATCAGGAAAAAAATTAAGGAAGAAATAAGTAGGAAGCGTAATTAGCATATGGAGGGCTTGGCCTCTAGGATTAGCACGGTGCTGTTCATGGTTGAAGGAATTATTCTGCCCTATTGTCCTTGGCCTTCAGTGCTTGATGCTCATGGTTAAAATGGAATTCAGAGCACCTACTCTTCCAGGTAAGAAATGGGGCAGGTGAAAGACAAGGGTTCGAAAGTAGAAAGAGAGAAAAAAATCTAATACCTTAAACAGAGGTTGAACATGTGAAGGGTAAAGGGGGTGTTGGGGGAAAGGAGCAGCTTGTTATCATCCAATCTTCAGAGCACCTGCGCTCCAGTTAGGGATTTGAACGAGGCACTCGGAGGCTGCTCTTCCCAGTACTCTCAGGTCACTTATGTAACTCAAGAGTTTTCAGATTCCAAAGTGCCTGATTTCTATATTGTTGCCAGCATGACTCAAGCTCTTCACTGACTTTAATGGGCATTTTAAGCACCTTAATTTATTTCCAACCATCAAAATTGTTTCCAAACCTCTTGTTTTGTTCAGAGATTACTCCCTCACTTAAAATTTGCTTTAGATTGAAGGACAGAGAAGTAACATTGGTTAACTTGAGTCTGATGCTTTGAAGGAGGGAATCTGAGCTGTGTTGTGGCTGTGATGGGAATACTTTGGTTTATATATCTGGAATCTGGAAAGTCAGTAAGGGCTCTATGCTAGTGGTTGAACTTAAAAATTACTTCTGAAACCAAGTGAATGAAACCTTGAAATTGCAAATTAGACCCGATGCACACAATTCAACTTTAAAGAGGTGGTTTCTCTGGGCACCTGGGTAGTACAGTCAGTTAAGCCTCTGACCCTTGATCTCAGGGTTGTGGGATTGAGCCCCGTGTTGGGCTCTGTGCTCATGTGGAGTCGGCTTGATATTCTCTTTCTCTCTCCACCTGCCCCTCCCCCTCATTCTCTCTCAAATGAATAAATAAATCTTAAAAAAAATGAGGTGATTTTTCAACTGATTATGCTGAGCTCTGTAAGTTAACTCTAATGTTTATACTCATGTTCCTCTCATATTTTCTTACCTAAATTTCTTGACTGCTTTATCTGTTCATTCACTTACTCATCTATCCATCCATCCATCCTCCATCTATCCATCCAACCAATCGTCCATTCAATCATCCATCCATCCATCCATCCATCCATCCATCCATCCATCCATCCATCTATTTACTCAGTGACTTTACTTAGCTTCTGTTATGAGCCAGGCACTGCCTAGATGCTGTGAATATTAGGTATACTGACAGATCCTTGCAGCCATCTTCAGGTTGTGATTCCTCCATCTTTTTCATTCATGTACAGCCCCTTTCTTGGCTAATTCCTGTACCATCCTCTGTAAGACTAGTCTCCCAGTCTCATGTTAACAATTCCTTTCTAGGTCCCGTAACCACCTTGACATGTATTATTGCTACCTTCCCTTCAGCCAAGCACCAAGCTCTTGGAATGGTGACAGAGAAGAGCTCAACTACTGGAGATGGGGGCAGGGACATTGGGATAGTAGCATGTGATAGAACATAGTTACATATATGAGGTAGGTACCAGGGGACTTGAAGATGACTGATGATTTATTTTCATAAGACCTCATGGAATATCACTGTTGGGAATGGTTTCACAGGTTATCTCATCCAATTTCCTGGGAATCAGAAATCTTTTCTACTACTTCTGTATCAGATCAAGATCCAGTTTCTTTACTGCTTCCAAGGACAGAAAGCTCATTCAGCAACACCCTTACAAATTCTTCTTTTTTTTCTTCTTCTTCAGATTCTTCTATTATAAATTTCTTCCATGTATTTTCACTGATATATGCCTTTTCAAAACCTCAACACATTGGTCCTTGTTTTATCTCTCTATGGAAACAGGAAGAATGTCCCTTTCTTTTCCATGTCACAACTGTATTAATGTGGACTTTTTTATTTGTGGATGACCCAACCCTACTTTAACTAGCCTAAGCAAAACGGGGAATATAAGAAGGATGCAGAGTTTTCCTATGGAGACTAAGAACAGAAATGCACAAATGCGTTAGGCTAGAGAAATGATTTGGAATCATCAAGATTCTCTCCATGTCTCTCTTCTATGCTTTAACTTGTGCCTCTCTCATGCTTGCTCTCTGTCTCTCTCTCTCTCCCATAATTCCTGGAGAGGATAGTGACTGCTGTGGTTGGATCAAGTTCTATCCCTGAAAAAATCTACTATTTTTTTTAAGTAAGCTCCACACCCAGCGTGGAGCCCAACACAGGGGTTGAACTCATGATCCTGAAATCAAGACCCCAGCTGAGATTAAGAATCAGATGCTTGGGGTGCCTGAGTGGCTCAGTTGGTTAAGTGTCTGACTTTTGATTTTGGCTCAGGTCATGATCTCAGGGCTGTGAGATCGAGCCCCATACCAGGCTTTGCACTGGGCATGGAGTCTGCTTAAGATTCTCTTTCCCTCTCCCTCTGCTCCTCCACTCTCCTCTCTAAAAAAAAAAAAAAAAAAAAAAAAAAGTTGGATGCTTAACTGACTGAGCCACTCAGGCACCCCATATCTACTGTGTTTTGAGGGTTGTGTCACATAGGAACATGGCTTTTCCACCTATGTGGAAAAAGGAGAAGAGTAGTGCCCATTTCTAGAAGAAGAGATAGGTAATTCTGCACATTCTACAAACACCACATATTTTCAAATATTTCTCCTAAATCTTATTACCAGACTATATACATCCAATTTCTCTAATCTCTTCTCAGATAAGTCAGTTTCCATGAAGATACCTTCACCATCTGGTTTTCTTTATTCTTAAAAATTTTATCATGAAAATATGGCTTCTAGAACTCATTACAACAGATATATTTGATCAATATAGAATTAAGGTCACCTGATCGAAAACTGGAGGCCTCTTAAGAGATATTTGCCCTTAGAACTTACTATTTCACTTGACCTGGAAGTTTCCATTATTGGTAGCAGTTATGATCCCAAAGAAATTTTTCTGTACAGAGAATTCAGAATGAAAGACTGAATAATGACATTGGCCAAGGACGATCTGAATCCAAAGCAAAGTGAAATCCTATTAATAATATAACTGGAAAATTTTGCCCTGAGAACATTGGCCTATTACTTATACCAAGCTTTTAGAGACATATTGTCTCCTTCGGTAGTTAAAATTCATGAGCTACAAATAGTAAATGCATACAGCAAATATTTTTTCTTTATGTACTGTTTGTCTCATCTATAATGGTACTTACATGGTACTTTAAAAATTACTTTATGTTTTATAATTGGTTTAAGGTTTATTATTTTCTAAAACAATAAAATCATCTTCACCATTGCATTATTTGATTAAATTTAATAAATCATTCATTAAGAACTAACTAAGGACATGCACGAAAGGTATTATGCTAGGTCCTTGGGTTGTGGAAGTAAATGGCTTTTGAATTTCAGGAGTTCACAATCTAATGATACTCATATATATGCCCACATACGAATGGTAATGAAAGGTGTATTTTGGGTTTACGTAGGGCAGCTACAAAGATCAGAAGATAACAAACACAAATAAAAGGCAATATGGAGATGTGGTGAGCTGTAGTGTTTTGGGGTTGCATAGACTTACTACTCTTCAAGACAGTCTCTGTCAATTACCGTCTATGTTACTTCAACAGGGTAAATATCCTCTTTGAGTCTTAGTTTCTTCCTCAGGGACGAGGAAGAACAATATTTACCTGACAGGGTTCTTGTGAGAATTAAATAATATCATAAAACTTTACAAAGTCCTGTTTCATTTTCTCATCCCACAAATATTTAATAGCTTTTAATATGTTAGAGGACTCAGACAAAGGAGCCACGAGTCACAATGTGATGTGGTAAGTGCTGCACAGAGGACTAGATTTAAGAGTTTGGATTTTACTTTTTTATTTGTTTGGAAATTAGAAGCCATTGAGAAGTTTCAAGTAAAATCTTACGCTTTCAAATGTCGATTTTAAAGAAATCATTGGTCATAATATAGTGAATGGATTCAAGGAGGCAGACTGGGGGTGAGAGACTTGTTTGTGGCCACTGCAGAAGTCCCAGGCTAAGACTTCTGTTCTGGACTTCAGTCCTGGTTGAGGAACCCAGACAGTAAGATAAGACTAAAGAGGAGGGTCCAGTCATAGGGTTTATTGGTTTCTTGATGGACTGAATGTAGTAAAGGAGAGGCAGAGAGGTGAAGCATGGCTCTGAGTCTTAAATGCCGAAGGATACAAGAAAATAAGTAGGTTTGAGGTAAAGGATAACCCATTAGCTTCTGGGCATGTTGAATTTGAGATGACTGTGGGACATCTAGGAGGAGATGTTTAAATAGGTATTTGGATCTTGAAGAGAATAGCTAACAAGAGAAATCTCTCCCAGAGACATGGCTTTGGGCTATGTGAATTAGCCAAGAAATCTCTCAGTGGGTATGTGCCAGAATCCACTTCCAGGGGGCGCAGTGAGTAGCATACGCCTGGACTGAACACTGGAAAACCTGTAATCAGTATCATGAACTGGCACAACTAGTCTTTTTACTAGTATGGCTATATCCAGAGTTTTCTTATTTATCAGAAAACGATTCAACCAACCATTCATTCACTGCCGTCTAGGCAACAGATTGTCCTGAGGTAATAGACTTGCAGACCAATTAGTCAGAAGTGGTCACATTGGGTCCAATTCACATCAGGAGTTGGAAAAGAAAGTCTCTGCTTCAAAAACTGTCACAAAGATCCTACAACATGAACAAAATGGTAAAAATTGTGGTTTAAAAATTTATTCTTGAAAGACTTAGAAATCTCATAAAAAATTCCAGGAAATGAAAAGCTTCTGGTAATGTGTGAGTCACAGGGAGGGAATACTTCATCTTCTGGCCAAAGGTTGACTGTCTAATGATGAAAAGTCGTCTTTGCCTCCTTTCCACTGATTTTTCATATCCAGTCAATTGCCAAGCCTTAGTAATTTGACCTCTCACAAATGATTCTCGTCTCCCTTTCTTCCTTTTAATTCCTTGCTTTGGCACTAATTATCTCAACTTGAGCTTTCACATTAGATGCTTTCGTACCTTCCAAACCATTCCACACTACACCACATGTATCTTTTTAAATCACTGGACACAGCCCAAGCTGGCATTCAGCTTCCTCAACAGTATACCCTGAACCTGGCTTTCCTCCCTCATTCATTCAACAAACATTACAAGCACAGTTGAGAAGTTAGAACTTTTCTAAACTCATCTCACATTCTCATCTATCTGCAGTTTTCTCCCTCCTGCTTCTTCTGCCATGCTATTTTTCCATCTTCTTTCTTACCCATTGACCTTCAGCACTGAGTGCCTACTTACCTTCAACAACCAGCCTAAATACTTCTTTCCTTCAAATGTACAACCTTATCACACGAGTTGAAAATCCATCATTTTCAAAAGAAACTTTATTATATAGCATTTATCTTATGCTACTTTTAATGATTTATGTAATTTTTCATTTTTTTTCTTTTTTTGAGAGAGAGAGAGAGAGAGAGAGAGAGAGAGAGACCATGAGCTGGGGGGAGAGGCAGAGGGAGAAAGAGAATCTTAAGCAGCATCCATGCCCAGTGCAGAGCCGGTCTTGGGGCTTGATCTCATGACGCTGAAATCATGACCTGAGTCAAAATCAGGAGTCTGCCACTTAACTGATTGAACCACCCAGGCGCTCCTACATAAAAATACTATTCTCTCCACTCAAATACAAGTTCTCCTAGGACAGGGAAATGTTATTTTATTTTTGTGTCTTGTACAAGTAGAGACTACTTCCAACACAATAGGTACTTAGTAAATTACTGTCGAGTAAAAAACCGAGGCCATAGCTCATGAACCTTCCTTATTTTATATATATCCATTTTAGCATTCCTCAGAGCCATCCCTCCTCCTCCCAGGATGAGTCAAAGTTTGGCCAGGGATTGTTCTGACAAATGTTCTGTTATAAGGGAGTCTTAACCTTTGTTTAAGTAATTGAAATTCAGTCATTCAAAGAACATTCATTGAGAGATTATTAAACCTCAGAGGTTACTACACCAGGCTCTGAAGTTACGGAGCTAAACAAGACAGTCCTTGCCTGGGAGGACTCCATAGTTAAAAGTTCTATAATGAAAGCGTGTTTGTAATGCTGAGGGAATCCTGAGGAGGGAGCTCTAATCTTGCCTGGGGAAGTAGGAAAAGACCACAACACCATGTAACAGTTTGTTTGACAATACAGGTGTTTTCTTAATATTGAATCAACAGAATTTATTGCATATCCAATGCTGTGTTTGCACACTCTGCCCATAGCTGAAATACATTATTTTTTACCCACTAAACATTTCCATAAAATTCAAGAATTTTTAGCTTATGGTATCAGGCATTATTCTAAGCATTGCATAGACAATATCTCATTTAATCCTCTTTTATGCAATATGTACTATTCTATATCAATTTAATAGGTTAAAAAACATGCTAGGCACAAGGAGCATGAGTTAATTGTTTATATTAATTGGCAGGACTGGAATTTAATAGAGTCGTTCTGACTCCATAACCTGTTTTCTTAACTTCATATTACACAAGGACTTCTGGGAGACCATAAGTTTGGGAAAATTATAGAAAAATCATAGCAATCATTTGACATTTAATGTTTTAAAATTGATTAAAGCAGGCCTAAAAAGACAGCTACTTTTTCTTTAGGATGAAAGATAAATTTAATGTAGTAAGAAAACATTTCATGTACTATTTAAAGTACAAAACAATCAGTAAACCAAACACTTTCCATGGAACTGTAAGGTTTGTGAAAACATGAGATTCTTGCAAATAGGAGAAGAGAACAGTGCCTTATATTTCCGTTCTGAAAATGGTCATCTCACTTCACTTTTTTATTGTTATATTCACTTCTTGTATTGATTAAGATTAAACTTCTGTTCAAAACTGCTTATGAGTACGATTTCTGCTTCTGCAAAACTTCAAAATCATTGTTATTTCTTGCCCTCCTCCAGTGTATTTTTGATGAAGGAAGTCCAGATTTTTTTGAAATATTATATATATTTTTAAGTCATCTCTACACCCAAAGTGGATCTCGAACTTATAACCCTGAGAAAAAAAGTCATATGCTCTACCAACTGAGCCAGCCAGGCACCCCAGAAATCTTATTTTTAACATCAGGTCTCTCCAAATAGAGTTCCAACAGCTCAGAATCTTTCCTTTTCCCTCTGAAGATCAATTTCTTTGGTTCTTAATACTGTGGATTTTGAAAATTTGATTTTATTATTTTATCAAATGTAGATCATCAGACCATTTTATTTGTTACTCAATTGGCCTATAAGGCTTTGATTTTTATCACTTCCCTCTGGGGTAATCAGACTCTAGAGCATGAATTTCCTTTATCTTTTAGACCACAATGAAAAAGTATTTGTTTACATCAAGAAAAAGAGCTGTCAGTGGTTCAAAATATCATTGTTTCTTCATAAGAGGTAAGCTTGCTTCACAAATAGACTTAGAAATCATCAAATCATTTGCCTAGTTATTGAATAGTATTTGTTAAAAAGACCTATCTATTTAGATAAGGTTAGAAAGTCAGCCTGCAAGGTATATACCAAATAGTTAACAGTGGTTATAGGTGGAGGTTGGGATTATAAATAAGAAGACTTCCCCTTTCTCTATGTTGGATTTGTTTGGAAGATCCTGTATGATCAGAAAAAAGAAACACTTTAATTCAGATACTTCCACTCTGATAAAAAAATTTCTTCCTGAATATATAATCATAATAAAAAGTACTTATTTGGTCTGCCCCTTCTGAGTGGACCAGGTTAATTGTGGTTTGCAACTAGAATACTCTTTTTTTGGTCACACGTGATGTTGCCCTGACAGATGGATACACCCCAACTTTCCTTTTTAAGTACCTTTTATCAGTTACTCAAAGTTTTATTCTGCAGAGTATTTATTGACTCTCATGAAAAAGAGAAGAGACACCAAGTGTTGGCAGTGATATGGAGAGAAGGGAACCTTTGTGCACTGTTGGTGAGAATGCAAATTGGTGCAACCACTATGGAAAACGCTATGGAGGTTCCTCAAAAAATTAAAACTAGAACTACCATATGATCCAGCAATCCCACTTCTCGGCATATATACAAAGGAAATGAAATCACTATCTCAGAGAGATGTTCATAGCAGCATTATTTGTAATAGCAAAGATATGGAAAGAGCCTAAGTGTCTGTTGATGAATGAATGGATTAAAAATGTGACATATATATATATATATATATATATATATATATATCGTAACATTATTCATATATATATATAATGTAACATTATTAAACCTTATGAAAGAGGGAAATCTTGCCATTTGTGACAACACGCATGAACTTGAAGAGCATTGTGCTAAGTGAAATAAGCCCGACACAGAAAGACAAATATTTAATGGTCTTATTTATATGTGGAATCTCAAAATTATAAGAACGGTGGTTACCAGGGGCTAAGGGGAGGGGGCAATGAGGAGATATCGATCAAAGCGTACAGAGGTTCAGCTACGTGGGATGAATAAGTTCTGAAATTTAATGTACAGCGTGGTGACTAGCATTAGTAACACTGTATTATAAACTTGACATTGACCTTGAGTGCTCTCACGCTTCCACCGAAAGACATAACTGCGTGAGGTGGTCCATGTGTTAATTAGCTTGATTGTGGCAATCACCTCACAAGGTTTCCAAGTATCAAAACATCATATTGTATATCTTAAACATACACAGTTTTATTTGTCAGGCATGCCTTAATAAAGCTGGGAAAAAAAGAAAACTCGAAATGAAAATAAAAAACTTTCAAGTGTTGACGGTGATGGGTTTCCTAGAACTTCCTTAGAACCCCTCCGACCAGCTAGAGAAAATAAAAGCAACATCAGAAGTGTGGGTAGAATTGTAACTAGAGGTGAGGTTTGAATTAGGGGAAGAGGGAGAGAGAGAGGAAGGGAAGGAGGAGGAGACAAATAAGAAGAGTAAGACGAAGGAGGAGTAAAAGAAGTAGAAAGAGAAGAGGAGGAGGAGAGGAAGGAGGGAAAACGAATCACCCTTACCGCAGGGTCCAGAGAGAAGTGTAGTTCACATTTGGGTGTAGGCACAGACACACAATGCACACACATAGCAACTTCAGCACTTTTCCTTAAATTGGCAGGCACACAAAACTTAGATGAGAGTCAGTCAGCTAGCTAGAAGCATGTCAGGTTTGTCATAGTCATGCAGCCTTTAGGAAGCTGTGTTTGAGAGAGCAAAATTTAGGCTCCACTATGAAAGACGGGAAAGAAAGCAGATGGGTGAGTGGTATTTCTAGGAGTTGTCAATCTCTCAGGAATCTTGAAATAGACATCACAGAGGGGAAGGAACTGCCTGAGAAGAGTTGAGAGCATCCGTATGGAGAGAGGCAGGACTAAAAATGGCCTCGTGAACGGGAAGGTTGATAGAAGGGAACACTATCATGGGGCCAAAGAAAGTAGATTAAAGCTAGAGGAAAGGAGCTTAAGATTTTATGTTATTTATTTATTTTTTTAAAGAAGATTTATTTATTTATTTGAGAGAGAGAGAGAGCGAGCATGAGCAGAGGGGAGGGGCAGAGAGAGAGGGAGAAGCAGGCTCCCCAAAGAGCAGGGAACCCAACATGGGGCTCGATCCTAGGACTCTGGGATCATAACCGGAGCCATAGGCAGATGCTTAACCGACTGAGCCACTCAGGTGCCCCAGGAGTTTAAGATTTTAAAATGCATTCTGTCCTCACAATTAGGCAGTACATGTGAAATCTCTGTTATTTTAAAATGGATAGTCACGTTATTGAGACTGCTTTGAAGGGTGATCATGGGCCCACTTAAGTCATGGGCATTTTTAATCACTTTTTCCAGTGCTTCTCTGTACAACTTGTGTATTCACTCAGCTTAGTCGTGATTCTTCAACTTGCAGTGTGAGCCCACGTTACAGGCTGACAGACATGAAAGATAGGACTATTGCTCAGAGTGAGTGTGTGTGTGGAGTGGGTGCAGACACAGGAGCCAATGACTGATTTCTGTGGGTGCTCTTAGAGGAAGAAGATCACTCTGTAGCACATTCTCCCCGGCCCAGATTTATGGAGGTATTATTGGCTTACAGCATGTATGTTTCATACGTAGAGTGTGATGACTTGAGACACACATGTGACAAAATGATTACCACAATCGGGTTAGTTAACATCTCCATCCCTAGAAGTTTATACCCCAACATCTGCCCATTCCCCCTGCCCCTGGAGACCACTTTGTGTTCTCTGTTTCTATGAGTTTGGCATTTTTAGATTCCACGTGTAAGTAAAATCCTACAGTATTTGTCTTTCTCTGACTTATTTCACTTAGCAAAATGTTCTCAAGGTCCATCTGTATTGTCACAAGAGGCAGGGTTTCCTTCTTTATGGCTGAATAGTATTATATCATGTGTCTATATATCTATATCTATATATCACGTTTTCTTTATTCATTCATCCATTAATGGACACTCAGTTGTTTCCATTTCTTGGCTATTGTGAATGATGTTGCGATGAACATGGGAGTACAGATACATCTGATATCCTGCTTTCGTTTCCTTTGGATGTATACCCAGAAATAGGATTGCTGGATCATAGAGTAGTTCTATTTTTGCTTTTCGGAGCAATCTCCATAGTATTTTCCACAGCGGCTGCACCGATTTATATTCCCACCAACAGTGCGCAAGGGTTCCCTTTCTTCCACACCCTCACCAACACTTGCAAGCTCTTGTCTTCTTGATGACAGCCATTTTAACAGGTGTGAGGTGATAGCTCATTGTGGTTTTGATGTGCATTTCCCTGATGATGAGTGATGCTGAGTGTCTTTTCATGTACCATTTGGCTGTGTTCCTTTAAAAGAAGGTCTATTTGAGTCTCCTGCCCATTTTATAATTGGATCGTTTGTTTGTTTGTTTGTTCTGCTCTTGAATTGTATGAGTTCTTCATATATTTTGGGTATTAATCCCTTAACAGATGGTTTGAAACATTTTCTCCATAGGTTGCATTTTCTGTAGGTTGCTTTTTGTACATTTCCTCTGCCTTCTGTATGTAGGCTGCACGTCCCTGTTGCTTATTCTTTCTTTCGTCGTATAAAAATACTATGACAGTATGATAGAATAATCACCACTGCTTATTGTATCAGTCAGGTTTTCTGTGTAATGATTTCGGAATTTCAGGGGTCCCCAAAGTCAGCATTCATTTCTGTCTCGTTACATAAAGGCTGTTGGCTGCCGCTCTGCTCCGTGCTGTAGGCCATCTGTAATTCCACTCCCCGTGTCTCCTCATTCCTGGATCCGGGCTGAAGGAGCAGCCCCTGTCTGGGACACGGTGTTCTTGCCGCAGAGAGCAAGGGCACAGAGGCAGTGGTGGCATATTGAAAACTTCCCCGTCCACTGACATATGCAGGCTTAATGGTTAGGCAGAGTTGCGTGCTCTACCCCCTACCAGGAGGCATCGCAAGGGCACAGGTGTATGATCTGCTAACGTGGTGGGGAAAGGATAATTTGGACGATAGCAAGAGGTACCATATTAATAATCAGCTGGGCCTTAAGTTTTCTTATACTGGTCTTTGGGGTCCCTGGGGGTATCACGGGAAGCCTTTGATCATGGCTGTGGCAAAGAAAGGATCTGAAAGTGTCCCATGTCCATCCATTCCTCATTATATCTCATATCATTTTACCCCTGAAATTAAAAATGAATTCAATACTTAAAATGCAAATATAATTAGAAATGCAAAGAATATAACAATATTAAAAATGCAAAGGCATGCAAATATAAATTATGTAATTTTTCTTTTTGACATATCTTGTCTGCAGAGACTTGTGCTGACATAATTTCATCTTGTTTAGTTTGCAGATACAAAGATAATCCCTGATACCATGTGAATTACACTGGAGAGAGCGCCTCTACACTATCGTGTGGGGAAGGAAATAGCTGGGCTTCCTACACTACCCACTAGTATTAAAGGAAATGGAAAAAAACTACAGTTTGACCTGCCCAGGTCTTTCATCTCGATTGAGTTAGCAATTTAACCCTCAACATCTTTTTCTTTGGATTGCTTACTTCACCATTTTAAAGATGCCAGGCAGCGGTTATACTGCGGAAGTACGCTATCAGCAGTCTCCTGCTTCCCCGTAACTACTCTCTGTAACCAACTTCCTGTGATTGAAAAGCCTAAGATATTAAGGTCTGAAAATTGAGGTTTTGAATTGAAAAGAAAACACCTCAATTTTAACCGTGGTGCAGGACTTTGGCTTTTTAACATAGTGCTATAGGAAGCTTTGCAGGGAACGTTTTCAAATTTGAGGTTATTTTTTGCCTTAGTTCTTTCAGTAAATGAAATAAGAACACTAAGCTTAAAATGCTATTAAGTTTGATGCGAAGAGGAATGCAGATTTTGGAAGTGTAATCATGTGTCATCGGCTGTCTTCTACCACCAGTGTGAAATTGATGAGACGACGTTAGGCATTTGTATTGATCGCTGTGTTTGGGAATTAAGTCGCCAAGTGGCATTTTACCAGACTTCGTTGAAGACCAAACTCAAATCCTGCTTGCAATTCAGAGCCCTTTTCCAATTACTCTAGTCCTCAATGAACTCTCTAAACTCTGATATAATTTTTTTACTTTTCCCACCAAATCGGTCACATATTCTCCCAGATAGTACGGCTCATGGGGTCAAGGCCAGACCCAACCTGTTCATCCCTGTCCCAGCTCCCAGCACAGGCTTGGCAGGCGGTTGGTTCTTAATCCGTATTTGTTGATGGGATGAATGTGTTGATTGGCGTTATCATCTGATCGCACGTGAGAATGTTACTATGTTCACAGGACTCTAAGTTCCTTGCGGTCAAGGGTCATGTTGTATTCTCGCCGAGCTCCCACGGCACCTCACAGTGTTGGCTGGGCACACGGGTACGTATGTGATGTTTGTTGCCATGATTCTCAAAGTTCAGTTATGTTGGAGACTTCAGAGGCCCTCCCTCTAAAGACACTCTGTTTAGTCTTTTCACATGATACAGCTATGAATACTTTTAGCTAAGGACCATAAAATATTCATATACATTTGTTACATGCCTCACACGCTACTCCACACCCAGAAGGCCAGTTGTAGAAATGAACTGAGCTCTTCATTTTCACCATGAGTTAGTACTGCCCGGCTATGTGGACAAAATCTATAGCTACTTACAACCCAAATGAAATATCAAACAGTTAATGGGGCAAAGAAAAAAATGAGACCATCGATTAGTTAAGTATAAATATCAATCAGTGCCGAAAGAATATTATATTTGAATCACGGACTCTTTAAAGTAGAAAGAAGTCTTTTGAGTTTTTTCCAGTTATGTCGGGCATCCATGGGGAGGTATCCAGCACATTATGAGCTCTGTGGAGTTCAAGATGACCCAGGTTCCAGCTCTGGCTCCCCTGTGTGTGGCCATGTTCTGTTTATTTAACCTCTCTTTGCCTCAAATACCTCATCTCTAAAATGGTATAACAACAGTATCTATCTCCCGGGACTGTGGTGAGGATTACACGAGACAATGCGAGGAAAATACGTAGCCTAGTGCCAGGTAGAGTCAATGCCATGTAAAAATAAGTTATTACATTTTTGTTGTTGTTACTGTTGTTTGTCAAATACCCATGGCATGCAAGAAACTATGGACAGGCTGTAATAAATAAAGCCCAGCTTTAGAAATGCATTGATAACAACTCCCAATCATTTTTATAAATGACTGTTCACTGAGCCCTCACCTCATAGACGTTATGTCAAATATTGAATCCATTTTATCAATCGTGGGACATCTTTTGTAACTGTGGAAACTGAGACTTAGGAAAGCCACGTAACTTCTCCAAGGTCACCCAGCAACCACTTCGAGAAGTCAGGACTCAGACACAGCGCTCCCAGCTGATTTCTGTAATTGACGCTCTCTCGTCAGGAAAAACCTCCGGAAGTGATGTAATGAGTGAGCAACGACAGCACTACTGCAGAAGAGGTATCTTTAGAAAGGGGAGGTCGTTTCAGGGTAGGCGGTCATCGTGGAAAATTCCACAGGGAAGATGACATTGGATTTAAGAGACAGAAATAGGGATAGAGTTCTAGCCTGGACCCATGTGAACTCATCATGTTTGTAGGTAAAATAAGTCAAATACTGTTATTTTCATATAGTTCAACCTAGAATATTCGTGACAGTGGTAGTGGCATGGGCAAAGTTGAAATATGGAGAATTTGAATCCTCTCCCAGTTTTCCAATGAGGAGTCCTGGATGTTGGAGGGAAAGGAGAAAATAAAAAACGGGTCCAGATTAGGGTATAGGGATTCTGGGAAAAGGAGGATTCATCTTCAGTGGGATAAAGTTCACGAAGAAACTACTGATGCCATGGTTGTTAATGTGTGGGAATTTTAAACCATTTTGAACATCTTTTGATTTTTCAGCAATTTCTATAAGATAAAAACAAATGATGTAATTAAAGCTGCAGGGACCAGTGAGGGCAATGAAGATGCTTTCCCCGAGTCACTTAAGGTTTCCATGAAACATTGCAGGAGTCATCTGGAAACTTAGCTTTCATTATTTCAAGACCGGGCATTTATCAGACACCAATCACATTGCAAACGTTCCTTCTGCTTCAAATTCTCCAAGAATAGATTCCTTGATACAAAAGCGTAAGGATTTTACTCCGCATGGTAAAAGGGTGATTTTGCACTTTTCTGATTGAAAAAGAGAGACCAAAGTGGACACTTAAGGACTATAAATATTTCTGTTTCTGGAAGGATTTTATATGCTTAGCTGCCCTAGAGAGATTATTTATCTGGAGAGCTAACACATCTGCATTGCACTTTGTTCTCAACCCGCATAGCCTGTGTTGCAGGAATAATTCTTCAGAAGGAAGCCAGGGTGACATGACTCACAAAGGATCCCCAGTAGAGGACTCTTTCAACCCCGCCCACACCAGTCCCCCAGGGCTCTTTTAGACTAGCCCCCAAAAGCTATCTTTTATTTCTAGAAACTTCTGGAGACGGGGTCTGAACACTATCTGCTGCCATTGTTATACACTAGACAATCTTAATCTATTAATCTTCTGTGTAAGTTTTATAGATGTAAAAACTGAGGTTTAGGGGGAAAAAGGAGGCTTAAATTCACATCATTTCATCTGAGACTCGGTCTCACTAACAAAGTCCATTCTGTCTACAGGCCTCTCTGCGAGGCTCTCCCCCACAGTCAGGCAGCCTCAGTTCACCATCACGAGGTGTAACAATTTCGCTACGGACGTCATTCTCGTAAATCGATGGATCTCGACCGGGAGTGCTTTTGCCATCAGGGGACATTTGGCAATGCCTGGAAACACTTTATATTGTTCCAACTGGGGGAGGTGCCACTGGGCAGCGAGGGGGAAAACTCCGGGAACGCTGGTGTGCATTCCACGGCACACAGGATGGACGGCCCCACCACAAAGGATTATCCAACTGAAGAGCCCAAAACCAAGGTCCAGAAGCCCTGTCTTAAACCCTCCATGCTTCCTAATCCCCGCTCTCATCCCCAGCTTTCTCTGTTCTGGAAATCTTTGTCTAGCTTCTGACAACCCATTTTTATTTCTAGACAATTAGAAAAACTGAATAATTAATGTAATCTTCCCATGATCAAACTTTCATTAATATCCATTTGTGGAGGTGATTAGTTAGACATCGCACGGAGCATCGGATCTTGTTTTTCTATGGGGAGCTGATAACCTTAGGCAGACTTCTTTCTTCAATCCAGAAGTGGAGCGGCAGGAATATCATACTGCTGTCCTTACCTGCATCAACAGGAAAGGCTTTACATTCTCCGAGGTTAATGAGAAAGACGTTTTTCAGGTGAAGGAGGGCTAAGGGAAGGGCAGCGCCATGTTTCTCTGGGGGTGCTGAGGAAAGTCATCACCTCCTCCCTGCTCAAGGCAGCATAGCCACATGGAGGATGCTGGCTTTCAGAACCCTACCAACAAGAGGAAGGGATTTGTTCTGGGATGTGCAGGATAAGCACTGAATGTGTCCGTCAATCACCTACAAACATACCTATTTCTTTTATAGCTCGTTTTTGGTTTAACTGCTGAATAATCCTGCAAATGATAGGAACTCTCTCTTGTACCTTGCTTTGCCCATGTAAACACAGCTAAGAGCTCCACATAGTTACTCTCTCTGGGCTTGCAGCCTCCTGAACTGTTAGACATTCTTTAAATAAAAAAGCTAGTATTTATTCGCTATGCTTTCCAAAACGGCTTTAATTGGGGCATGTCATCACAATCCTCTCAGGAAGAATAGCTCTACAGATCTCAACAAGGCCCCAAACAATCATAATTTAGGGTAAGACAAGCTTCCCAAATCCTGAATTCCCAGCTCTCGAATTTTCTTAATGTGCCTTGTACGGGAGCACAGTCCGAGGCTTTACCTGATTGCATTATCTCAGAGTCACCACAAGAGGGCGTGTGAAGAACACAATCCTCTTTGGAACTGGGATTCCAGAAGCCATTTCCTTGATGAGGCAGCAGGAGCATCTGTAGTTTCCTGTATTCCTAGCAGGTGGAACAGATCCTTAGAACAGTCACTTACTCATCTTTTTAACCTGCTGTCTACATAGCAAGGGGAAAAAGGGAAGGTTCTGAAGGTGGTGTGAGATATTGTGTCTTGGGTTTCCCCACAATCTGAAAGAGAGTCAGAAAAATCAGCTCATGCAGGCATTGTACTCCATTTGATTTAGTTGGAATTTTGCCACGCCAGAAATGGCCAAGGCTACTGGGATGACTTGGGGTTTGAGTGGAATAAATCACTGCAAGCTTGAAAGATTTTCCCGCAGTGATTCATTTCTGTCAAAACAAACAAACAAAAACCAACCAGCTTGATGATTCAGTTTGCCTTTGGCATTTTCAGAAGAAAAGAAGTTCTCTTCTCTCTCCTTTGAAATAGTAAGAAAAAAGAATAGAAGTCAGAGTCCCAGGGCCCTGCCCGTTTATGCGCTACTGTCCCAGGTGGGCGTCCCACGGAATTAGGAGAGCTCAGGTTGCTTCTAAGGATACACAGAAAATTACTGTCAGATAAGGTGCTCTGGGGACAGAGGACAGGGATCAGATATGGGGAACCCGTAGGGTGGAGGTTCACAGACTGGCATACATCGTAATCACCCCAAGTACTTGTTCAAACACAGACTTTTAGGCCACACTATGTGATTCTGATTCAAGAGATCTGGAATGGGGCCTGAGAATTTGCATTTTTAACAAATTGTCAGGTGATGCTAATGTTCGTTGAGGACCACACCTCGAGATTCCTAAGTCATCAGAATTACTCGTGAGGTTGGACCTGGGCATCTGTAGCACCCTAGTCCCAGTTAGTGTCTGAGATTCCAGCTTGACTACCACGATCCTGAAACGATGCCACACGCAGACCTCCCTGCAGACTCCTTGCCCCAGAAGGCGATTCTTCTGAACAGAATGAAACCTTTAGGTTGCTTCCCCTCTTCCCCAGAATACCTCAGACCTCTGCACTGGAACAAATGCCAGAGTCCTGCTGATAGCTGTGGCCTCTGTTTTCAAATCCTAATGGGCAAATGGATTCTATAAAGTAGACACAGTTTCCCGGAATTCATAGATTGACTCCATCTCTAAATGACCTCAACAAGATGCCCACTCTCTGAATACATTCATTTTCTCATCTGTGAAGTGAGAACCAGAGCTGCACCGACTTCCCTGGGTGGCTGGATGGGTTAAGCGAGTTAATATCTGAACAGCGCTTTGAACGATGACTCACACGTTATTCTCAATAAATATCAGCCATGTCATCATCTCTCATCTTTGCTTTTAGTGTCTATTTCCTTATATGGACTTGAACTAAGAAGCCCCCCAGTTCCTGGGAGTGTGCCCTCTTGCTGTGTTACTGGGAGGCCAGAAGATTCATGATGTTACCTTTCAACCTCTCCCCTGGCTGAATGATGCGGCTTCGCCAGGATGCAGAGGCTGGAGGTCAGGTATGAAGGTCGATTATAATTTCTAGGTGGTAAAGGTATCCAAACCATATAACTCGTTTAAGGTTTATTAATTTTGAACAGTCTGTTGGGCTAACTCGATTGTCTTCGTGATACATTAGAAGGTCCTGTGGCACTGCCATTCTCTGTGCCTCACAATACTAAGCAGCCGCAAAATGGCAGGAAGAGAAGAGGAAGCATCTTCCTGGTCAGATAAAAGTGTTCCTGGCACAGTGCTGTGTCACTCGGAGCAAAGTGCTTCACGTGCCTGTGTCACTTCCCTAAGTGATAAAATGGGTATAATGATTCAAAGCTGCCTCGGCATCACCAATCATGCTTTCCGCACATTTCCATATATGATGTATGACTAAGTACTATTTAATTACTTGTAGACTCAAATAAATTTCATTGGTGTGGATATTTATTTTTGTCCCTTTATGTAAAGAAATTATTCACTGAATAGGTAATATATTGTCAGGATGCAAAATTGGAAATGCTGAAAGGGATGAACAAGGAAAGAGAAGCTTGCCTTCCATAACTATCACCCATGTACACGGTGTCCATCCACTGAGATTTTAAAAAATTTTTTAAAAAGATTTTATTTATTTATCTATAATAGAAAGTGCGTGGGAGCAGAGGGGGAGGATAGGGAGAAGCAGATTTCCCGCTGAACATGGAACCCAATGCGGGGCTCGATCCCACAACTCTGAGATCATGACCTGAGCTGAAACAAAGAGTCAGACGCCTAACCACTGAGCCACCCAGGCGCCCCCACTGATATTTTTTCAATTAATAGACTATATTTTTGAGTTTTGGTTTTACAGCAAAGTTGATATGCCCCATCCTCCATACATGCTCTGCATCCTCCACTGTCAACACCTCCCCACCAGAGTTACCATTTGTTACCATCCATGAACCAGCAGGAACACCTCATTGTCATCCGAAGTCCACAGCTGATGTCAAGTTTCACTCCTGGCATTATAAATTCTGTGAGTCTCAACAAATATGTAAAGACGGGTATCCACCATGACCGTATCATATGGAATAGTTTCACTGTCTTAAAAATCACCCGTGCTCCAATCTGTTCATCTCTGAACCAAACCGCTGGCAACCACTGGTCTTTCTACTGTCGCCATGGTTTTGCCTTTCTTGGGAAGCCATCCACCTGCAGCCACACAGTTCATAGCCTTCTCAGACTCTGGCGTCCTCCTGTTAGGAATATACATCTAAAGTCCTTCCACGCCTTCATCCACTCATCCGGATGTTCATCTTCATCTGCTTTATTTACTTGTTGAAGGACATCTTGGTTGCTTCCAGGTTTTGGCAATTGTGTATAAAGTTGTTACGAACATTCGATGCAGGTATGGACGGATATAAGTTTTCAGGCTGAAAACTCTTTTTTTTTTTTTAAAGATTTTATTTATTTATTTATTTGACAGAGATAGAGACAGCCAGCGAGAGAGGGAACACAAGCAGGGGGAGTGGGAGAGGAAGAAGCAGGCTCATAGTGGAGGAGCCTGACGTGGGGCTCGATCCCGTAACGCCAGGATCACGCCCTGAGCCGAAGGCAGACGCTTAACCGCTGTGCCACCCAGGCGCCCCCAGGCTGAAAACTCTTAAACAACACCTCTGAGATGTAAAGAAATCCTAACCACTTGAGGCTAGGACTGTTTCATATCTCTGACCTGCGTCCTGTATGGATGTTGGCATCAAACACTTAAGATGATCGTGGTCATAGTGCTTTGAATAGAAACATTCCCTGAAATATGTGCCCACTCTCCCCCACCATGCCCAGTGACAGTGGTTAAGAGACTTTCCCCAGCAGGGAGCTGGGATGAAATTGAAATGTTTCCCCTTTGATCACTCCTCTTTTTGCCTCCATCTGGGCTTCTGTCCCGCCTCCAGATCTAGGCAAGGCTTGCTACTGTTGATAGGACAATCACTCCAGTGTTCCAATTGGAATCATCTCCAGTCTGGCTTTTTCCATCTCCAGCTTTCACTTAGCCTGTCCAGCTCCCACATGGTGGATACATTTGTGTCTATATCAATCTATATCCATTTCCCTTACTAGATAATAAGCTACCATCTTCTTTCCCTACTTCCAAAATGTTATATAATGATTTGCCTATAAGAGATTTTTAGTCAACATTTATGGGTAGCACCAAACATTGTGTTGCAGTTAAGAACTATTTGACTAATCAGATTCTGTATCCTATAGAATGAAAGATGGCAGATTCTTAAGAAGCACCGCCCTGAGAGTAACAACAGCTAACATATTCCAATATTTAGTCCATATTAGGCACAATGCTAAGCACTTTCCCATAAATTATCTCACTTATCTTCATGAAACTCCCCATTGTTTTTATTGCTCCCATTTTATATAGGAGGAACCTGAACCTTAGCTCAATTAGATAACTTGCTGGAGGACTTCTGCAAATGGATCATGTGCTATAGGAATTCCAAGATCGCACCTCAGGGACTAGGGCACATAAAACGCAAAACAAATTTTAATCTGTCACACTGAATTATGTCATATGAGGCTTCATCAATATCAATTGGTATGTTTGTGTTTATATGATTAGTGTCTGTCTTCCCCAACCCCCCCCCCCCCCCAAAGCAGTAAGCTCTATGAAGATAGGAATCATTTTGCTCCATCTATCTCCAGTCCCGAGCAAATTGCCTGGTCCCATTTAGGTATACCTATCTCAGTTTTGTGGTGGGTCAACAAGTTCATCTCCTGATACATCAGCCCTGCTGTAAGAATAAGGCATTCGGAAAGCTGAGTGTGAGCAGTCACCATAAGAAATGCATCACCATCTCCCAGAACAATGGTGCCCATCCCTATCGTCCATTCTTCAGATAAATTTCTGGCATAGATCTTTGATGGAGAAAAAGGTTAATTACTATACAGAAGAAGAGATAACCAGGTCGAAGAAAGTACATTTTCTAAATAATTTGCATATTCCTATGAAAGATCTAGAAATTTAGTATCGAAAGCCTAACCACCTTTAATGTATGTCTGTTGCTGGGATAACAGGACTGTGCCTATCTATGAGTTATCAGTTATAACTCGGAAGGGAGGAGTTTACGTCCTCACTGTCCCTCTGAACCCAAAGTGGCTATGAGAGATCTGGGTACTGTCAGAAAGGACAGTGGAAACAAAAACAGACTGTATTATCCCACGTTTTCCAAAATCACTGTGCTATTCTCTTGATTTCCTACTGCTTAGAGGTTCAAGTTTTAACTTCTCAGCCTGGTATTCAAGAAGTTCCATTTTATGACCCCCACTTATACTTTCAGCTATAGAATAGTCCTCAACAGGGACTCTGGTCCATGGAAAGGATTCTGCTGTCCCTCCCATAGATCAGGTTCACTTTAATCTTTCCTTCGCTCAGACAGCATGATTCTCACTTCTTTCTCTATGCATATTTTCTCTCATTCCTTAAAACCAGGTTTAAATGCGGTTCTTTACTTTCTCCTGATGACTTCAATACGTACTATGATTATGATCATAGTTTAGTAGTGTGGCTAGGAGTTCAGATTCTCAGGCCAGATTTAGGTCAACGCAAGGTTTCATTATTTGGTATCTAGGTGATCTTGAGGGAATTAGTAACTTCTCTAACCCTGGTTTCCTCATCTACAAAATGTGAATAGATAAAATGACCTTATAGAATTGTTATGAGAGTTAATGAACTTTTGCATGTAAAATGTTTCATCTTGAAAAATCATAGTCCTAGATGCTTAAGTATTTTAAACATGATTTCATTGGAGGATAACACGAAGCTAAAGGAAGAAACAACAGCTTTGGTAAATGGTCTTTTAGTCAAGGCTGTGTGATGCTTCAATTCATTGCTGTTGTGAACACAAGAGGAAGACTGTTCTATTAATGGTGGTGATGGAGTGAGGATTTTATGTTCAATTTCAGAAATACGAAGTCAACAAAAGTTTAGAACATTCAAGAAGAAGCAAGTAGGTGATGGGATTCACAGCTACTTGTGTCTGGGAGGTCACTGAAGCCAGAGGTATATGGAGTCACCTAGGAAGAGAGTACAGAGTACAAAAGGGAGAGGAACCATGATCAAGGATTATGGGCTTGCTTGTAGATTGCATAGAAGATGAGTAGTTTGCAAAGAAAGTGGAAGAGTGAGTAGAAAGATAAAAACAAAACAATGCTAGTGCTAAGTGTCCAGTGGAGGAGACTATTTTAAGAAGGTGGTGTTGTCAAATGCTTCTGGGGGGCAAGTAATCTGAGGACTAAAAATAACCATTGTGTTATCTACAGGAGGCCAGTGTTGACCTTTGTGGGAGCTGTTGGAGGGTTATTTGGAGTGGATCAAGGGGAGAATGGGAAATAAAGACATAGAGACATCAGGTAAAGAAAACAATTTTTTTTTCTTTTAAAGTGACTGTTAAGAGAAGAACAGAGATAGGGGTAAAATATAGAATGAAATGTGAGCTCTGTTAAATTTTTTTAAGGGGAGAGATTTGAGCATATTTGAAAGCCAATGGGAAGGATGCAGATCTGTTATGGGTTGAATCGGGCCCTGCAAAATTCATATATTTAAGTTCTGGCCCCAGTATCTCAGAATGTGACCTTATTTGGAAACAGGTTCATTGTAAATGTAATTAGTTAACATGAGGTCATACTGCAGTAGGGTGGGTCCTAATCCAAATGACTGGTGTCCTTATTAAAAGTGGAAATTTGGATACAGAGACACACACAGGAGAATGCCAGTGAAGACGAAGACAGAAATCAGGGCGATGATTCAGAAGTGCAGCAAGCAGTGCCGAAGATTGCCAGTAAACCACCAGAAGCTAGAAGAAAGACATGGAACATAATCTATAGTCCTTAGAAGAACCCAATTCTGCTGACACCTTGATTTCAGACTGTTAGGCGTCAGACTGTGAGACGACAAATTTCTGTCGTTGAAGTCACCCAGTCTGCGGTACTCTGTATCAGAACCCTAGAAAACTAATATAAGATCATAGGAAGAAGAGGAATATACAAAGGATAGTTGATAGTATAAGTTCCTCAGAAAGTAAGTGAAATGGGATTCAAGTTGATATATGATATCATATGATATATGATATATGATATATGATATATGAGGAGGCCTGTGTGTTTGCTATTGAAAAGATGATGGGTTTTCCATATGATGGCTTCCATTTTCTCTGTAAACTAGGAGGACATATAATGTGGTGAAAGTAAAAGGCTAAAATGGGAGTATGGAGGACCCATGTGAAGTTGGTGATAGAATTTAATCTAATTAGCTAATTGGCTCAGTTGTGTGATTCTCTTCAGCAATGCTGAGCTGTAGGGTCCAGCCACAAAGAAGAGGAGACTGGGTCACCTAGGGCTGGGGGCCAGCAGGACAGGACAACTGAAATACAGAGCATCAAGAAATGTTATTGACTAATAGTCTATGGAAGCTGAGCTGACAGAAGTGAAGAGCTGGGTTTGAAGGACAGAGGGATAGAGTTGATGGTTTGAAGAAAGTAACGGCATTTTACCAAGTCTGTGGAGTGTTTATGGTGGGAAGTGTTGAATAAGACAGTAGAAGAAAGACATGGGGAGGTGGGACAATTGGTTATGGGTGATGACAATGTTTAAGATACAACAATTGGTATAGCTAGCTAGACCGGGACAAAGAACTGAGAGACCATTACACCACAGTGTGGGGTAGATTTGTTTGCTTATTTAACAAATAATAATTGAGAGCCTACGCTGTGCCAGGCACTACTGTATGTTCTGGGAATAAAACAGTAGATAAAATCAACGCAGATTTCTGCTTTGTAGAGCTTCCAGTGGAAATAGTCAAATAATAAATATATTTATGTTAGATAGGTCAGGTTGTAATAGTCTGTTAGAAAAATGAAAGTAATGGCACAGGATGGGTACTGTGTGTGTGTGCTACTATTTTAAGAAAGGTGGTCACGGATATACTTCTTGGTAAGGTGATATTTGAACAGAGACCCAAAGCAGTTGAGATAAGCTATGTATTTACCTGGAAGAACATTTCAGAAAGGGGGAATAGCTCAGTGCAAAGGCCCCAAATCCAAGTAATTGCCATAAGGTGTCCCATTAATTCCCTTGATGTAAATAGGTCTCCCTCCAAGTGTTTCCCAGGGGAGGTCTCACAGGTGTCTGTAGAGATATCCTCCCAGGTGTCCTTAAGATGTCCTCACAAGAGCTCCCTAATGAATCTGCACTTGCTTCTGCTCTGGTCTTCACACCCTCTGCTGCTGAGGACACAGGAGGTCTGTGCTCTGTGGGGCACAGCTGGCTTTCCTGTGGCGGTGCCAGATGTTCCGCTGGCTTCCCATCTTAGGTCTAAGAGGGTCAGTGTCCTTGCTTTTGCCCTGCTCTTGTGTCACTACAGGACCTGATAACGGCCATCCAGTGGTGGCCTCCCCATCGATGCTCACTTCTCTGGCCTGCTGACAGTGTACTCTTAACTCTGGAAAACAGTAGAACTCCCGTCCCCACTCCTCCCCTCCCAGATGGAAGTTAAGGGCAGGTGGTGCCCGTCACGGGAAACAAAATGTCTTTCTAGAGAGAGGAGAAGCGTACAGCCAAGTTTCATCTCATTTGCACTCTGAGAACAACCACTTGGCATATTGATTGTCATCACTATTTCCAGGAGGGAGCAGGCTGTGGTTTTGTTATGACACCAAAGAAAAAAACAAGAGAGTCTGACATTGGATCACTTCTCAAAGTCTAGGTTATTTGGTCATATTCACAGTTACTATTTTACCTGTGGTGGAAAAAATCAAATGTGTTCAGCTATTTTTAAAGGATGATAATCCATTACATAGGTAATTGAGGTTTTATTGTATATTTCACATCATAAAGGCTTGGTGCTGTGCAGTGGGTGCAGTTGAGAGAGCAGTGGCGTGTTATGTAAATCAATGTTTATGAATTAATAATTTTGTGAAAACTCATCATAGAAACTCAGTATTTAAAGAGCTCCCATAATGGTTAATTTCGTAAAGTGATTAGACATCCCTTAATTTATTTGCTAGGTGAATCTGTTCTTTTCATATTTTTGCTCACAATAAATCACATCCTCATGTCTATTTATACACACATGAGCACTTATGTGGGTGCATTTGACTAAGTTTAGTGGGAAACTTTGTATAAATTGTAGTTACTACAAGTAGTATGAAATAGGGGAATCAGTTGAAATTTCTTTTACTCTCAAGAGGAAAAAAACAGGAGTCTGTTTTCTTCACTTTCTACCAGATGAAAAGTTTGAGACTTTATGTTTTGAAGAGGTTAAATATTTCAAAAATATTCTAACCACTGTAATCTTTATACCTTAGGTGACATTTTTGAAAGTAACCAGGGGGATAGAATAGCTATTTAGTGGCCCAAATCTAAAATGTTCAGACTTACACAGCATGAGCGGAAATTTCCTCCCACAGAGGTAGCCCTGGAGCAATGGAGCCCGGCCTGTGCTCTGACATGGCGTCGTGGAAGGGGGCGGGCAGCCTTCTCCCTTCTCCCATTGTTTCTGCTATAGGTAGCTCTCTCTGTCCTCAGGGCCCTCAGTGCTCAGCTGCACAAAAAATATAGTTTTTTTATACCCTCTGTTTATCTTGTGATCCATACTAATCTCTCCCAGCTCTAGTGACTTACCTGTTTCAGGATTTGGGGACCACAAAGGCCAGTAAGTCCTTTCTCTTTATAACCCGCCATCCAAAGACATTTTTGATGCTCAGACAATTCCCTGCTGTTTACAACATCAGAGGTGTCCTCCAAATAATTTTCCCCTCTTAACTTCAATAGTACCATTTCTACTTTTCATCTGACTTGGTAGATAATAAATCAAGAGACAGAAGAGAGAGAAAGAAAGCCTTTATTGTTGATTCTTTTATTTTTTATTTTTTTTGTTTTTCAGGGGTTATTTACTCTAATGTGGTCTTCGGTATGTTCTTACTTTTATATTTTCACATTTTGTGAATTTCTTTTACTTGTTTCTCTTTTGAAAGTGATTTTATAATTCTGTAGAAAACATTATTGAAGAGTATTTTAATTCTTTGACAGCTTTCTTCTGTCATTAAATTAAATCTAGTCACCTTGATTTATAAACTCTTGAGAGAATCTACGTGTTTCCCAAAAATAGGTATGTGTAGCACTAAAAAAATGCAGTAGCACCCCATTTGAATGCCATGATTGGGTTAGGCTAATCATTTTGGGGGCCTTGACCCTTTTTTCAGACTCCTCATTTCACTTACCCCCAGTCAGGCTAATCGTTTGGGGTGGCCACATAACTAAAATTTCAGTGTAACGTGGTACTCTAAGATGGCTATGCATTCCATGCTCTAAGGTAATTTGTTAAGGATTCATCTACATTATTAGGCAGCTTACACTACTACTGAGCCAAGTAGGAGGGAGGTGAAGCGCCTTTGGGATATTAGCAACTCTTAGGGTTACTTTACCAGACACATTTAGTAAAGGATGCCCTCTATCCAGAGAAGAGAGTGATCCAGGGATGATAGCAACCCGCCCTCGCGTTTAATTCCCTGTGAGTCAGAGTACATAAAGCAATCTTCTGGACTACCGATATGAAACTCTATTAGGACTTAACTACTACAAGGTAATTATTTACAAAGGGTCTCTCTGTGTAAGACCAAATAAAAAAAATGAACAGATTTTTTTTCTCATCCCTCCTCAATCCTCCATCCTTCTCTCCCCTATCTACTTATTTGCCTGGGCCGGAGACACGGGCATCAACCTTGATTCTGCCCTATTCTTCATCCTGTCGTTCTAATTCATCAGTGAGATCACACATTCTACTTGCAAATGAATCAGAATTCCTCTGCTTCTTTTTTTTTTTTTTAAGATTTTATTTATTTGAGAGAGAGAGAGCACAATGGGGGTGCAGGGGCAGAGGGAGAGGAAGAAGCGGGCTCCCCACTGAGCAGGGAGCCCAATGTGGGACTTGATCCCAGGACCCTGGGATCATGACCTGAGCAGAAGGCAGACGCTTAACCGACTGAGCCACCCAGGCGCCTCCTCCTCTGCTTCTTTTCAGCTCTGCTCTACCTTCCCAGTGTTAGCTCTAGAGGGGCAGTGGGGTGGGCTGCCTGATGATCCCAGCTCTTTTCCTGGCTCCATCTATATCACTGTTCAGCCCTCCAATCCAGTCTAATATCAGCATCCAGTGGAACCTTAAAACAACGTAAATTGCACAACACTCCTTAAAATCCTTTCATGACCTCCTGCTGCATGAAGACTAACGTGCATACTCTTGGCCATGGCTTACAGTGTTCTGCAGGTTGTGTCCCTGCTTGCCTCTGTAGTCTCATCTGGTGGTGTGCTGCCTTCACTCCAGCCACACTGGGCTACTTCTGCTGCTTGAACAGAGTTAAATTGTTCCTATTATGGGGCCTTCACTTATACTGTTCCTTCTATTTTGACCATCGTTTCCTCTGTTCCTTGGCTGGTGTCCCCCTAGTCATTACTTTTTCATGGTGGCTTTCTCTTCTCACCTTATTTACATAGACCTGTTCCCTTAGAGGAGGAGGGAGGTTGCTTTTTGCCCACGGGGCCTTTTCTCAGTTTGTAATTATGAGCCTTCTGTTTCCCTGTCTGTTCTCTGTATCCCTCATTAGACCCGAGGCTCCATGAAGGCAGAGGCTATATGGATCCCACTCAGTACTACGCACCATTCCCGAGAAGAGGGCAGCATCCCAGTAGGTACTCTATGGATAGGAGTGCCATGAACAAATCCCCTATAAAATGGTGATTCCCTTAAGTGCAGGAAAATCTCTGTTTTCCTAACTGCATCTCAACTACCTAATATGTCTCCGTACCTGTTTGTCATTGAACAAATGGGTATCTCCTATTAGAACAATAAAAATTAGCATTGGCTGTAGACTCAGGAAATATGAGAACGGATTTCTCATTATCTGAAGAGATTCGACTGCATCATTAGCAAGTATTCAGCAGAGTTTGTGATATTTTCAGGTGAGTTTAGTACCATTCTCGCAAAATAATACAACACCATTCCCTTAATGAGAGAAGATAACACTTGAAGAGTCAGGAAGTCAGAAGAAAATAATCACAAACAAAGAGAGTGGGAGAATCACCTCATCCAAATTTAACTTGATCATATGAAACATCTTAATAGACTCATGGAAGGTTGGAAACAGCCAGAGATAAACCTCTGGTGAAATACAAAGTTAGGCCTTGTCTCTGTTAGGGTCCCATTTCGGACCACCCCACGGCCAGTAAACCTTTTTATCCATGCCGATAAATGCTACCTCTTATTCGACATATTTGCCGTGTGTCAAACACTGTTCTAGTACATTAAATTCATTTAAGACTTCTACGACCCTACCAGAGAGCTTCTCTTATTATGCCTATTTTATTGAAGCAGAGAGATGAAGTGATTTACCAAAGATAACAAAGCTAGCAAGTGGCAGAACTGGATTTCAAACACAGGCCTATCATTTTAAAAAAATTATTTATTTATTTATTTATTTATTTATTTATTTATTTATTTATTTATTTTAGAAAGTGGGGGAGGAGCAGAGGAAGAGGGAAAGAGAAACTCAAGCAGACTTTATGCTGAGCGTGGAGCGCATGGTGGGGCTCGATCTCATGACCCCGAGGTCATGAACTGAGACTAAATTAAGAGTTGGTTGCTTAACTGACTGAGCCACCCAGGCACCCCAGGCTTATAATTTTTGTAAAACAAAAGACTTCCTTAGATCACCACAACCCAAGAAATGAAAGATGAATGTGAATGAGCATTAAAATGTTAATGATACCTGCTTTTTGTTCGGTCCTTCTTCATTGGGTCTTACAGAAAGGAGCTCTTTCGAAGTTTAAAAAGTAGGCAAGCACAACAATACAAACATGTGAGTGTACAAAATATAAAATGAAACAATGGTTTGTATTATAAACAATTTCTTGCATTGTTCCTTAGAGTAGAATCCTAGCAGTGCTATTTGACAGCTGGTCACTAATTCATTAATAAAGTAGGGAGAGATGAAGAGACAGGTGTCCTCAGGAGAGCTGGCCTGAACGGAGGATACCTGACCCTACTCTGCCCTGCTTACCTCTGGGACCTTTACTTCTCTGGGTCTCCGATTCTTCAGCAAATTAGGGCACCAGGTTAGATAACTTCTAAGTCTAGCCAACTATAGCCTTGAATAATCCTATACCAAGGTACCAAAGTGTTAATGGGATGAAAGTTGTATTAACACTCCTTTTATTTTAGACCAACATTTCATGAAGCCATCTTAATTTTATCAGTTCTAGCTCTGTAATATTTCTTGCCGAGACAAGCATCTTTAGCCTTAACTTCCATCCAACCCACTCTTTACACTGCTCCAGAGAGACTTTTTGGAAATAAAATTCTTGGCTTTATCATTTCCCTGCTTCAGAATCTTCAGTAGCTGCCCTCTTCTCCATACAAAGTGCTTCTGATGAGACAGGAACAAACCCCGTGCTCTTCTGCACCCAACCTCATGCAGCTCTTGGAGCGTTGCAAGCCATTCCAGCTCCTCCCGCATTTGCCCTGGTTGCTCCTTCTGCCTGGAATGCTCCTTCTCTATGTCCCTTGATTGTATGGTGAACATTTTCAACACTTGGGAAAATGTCATCTCCCCTGTGAGCCTTTCCTGTCTGCACCTTCATGTAGCAGATTCCTTGTCTCCCCGCTCCAGATAGAACTGATCATTTCTTCTTGGGTGTTTCCACTGCTCCAGGTCCAAATTTTCTACCTGAGACTCTTCAATACTTGTTGTCTATCGACTCCTTCTAACACTGTTGACAGTAAAGAATATGTTACATCTGCTTTTGCTTTTCTTGGGTTTAGCCTGATAGATGGGTCTAGCCTGATAGATGGTAACTTAAGCTCAGTAATATAAACGGATAAATATAAACGTGAATAAAGTGGATGAGAAAACATCATCGACAGCCTAAAAATCCATCTTGCTTTTAAATTTTAAAGTTTTTGGCTGAATGCTTTCAGAGATGGGGATAGATATGGATAAAAAATGTTTGTAAAGAGTGGAAAAATTTTGTAGGGAGGAGGTCTTTCATTCCATCGTCCATATTGTTTTCAGCTGCTCCTGATACTATTATCGCTTCTGGCTCTTACAAATAAAAATTTTAGAATTTTCTGGTGTCTGATATGGTATAAATGCTCCAATATGTCTTTTGAAAATATTCTTATTTCATTTGGACAGAGAACCAGAAATGCTGGATAAGAGTGCATATGCTACATTGGGAATTAACTGGAGAGAATAGTGGCTCAGAATTCAATAATTATTTTAGGCTGCCTTTTCAAATTCAAGAAACCCAGACACTTATATGATTTTGCAATATTGCAGCAAATGGACCAAAGCACAGATTCCAATATGTGAAAGATAGATTTTACACACATGCTTACATTTCTGATTAATTTATTCATTATTCAACTGACATTCATTGAACATCTTCTTCTGCCAAGCACTCCACGAGACGCTTTGGATTAAAAAAGTGGATCAGAGGACAGCACTTTGATTTTTCTGGACAACGTCCTTGATGCTTGGAGAGGCTTCACATTCAATCGTGGGCCCACGATCATCCCACCGGAACTCCCAGGAACCTCATCTCCTGTTGGATGTCTTGCTGTCTTTATCCCAGTTACACAGCCCTCTGCTAGTTCCTCAAATACCCCAATCTGCTCCCACATTTGGGGCTTGGGTCCTTGCCCTGCTTGTATTCCTCCTATGAGAGAACTCCACTCCTCTTTTAGGATTTGGTGTGGGAGTCAGTTCCTGAGCGAAGCGTTTCCCACTCCCAAGACCAGCTCAGCTCCTCAGCCTGTAACAGTGCCCCACAAGCCTTACTGCAACCACAGTCAGTCATTAATGCACGTAGTCGTTTAATGTCTTGTTTTCCTGTTGGAGTATAAAGTAGATGCGGGGACTATGCGTGTGTCTCTTTTCCCTCATGTACTTCCAGAGTCCAGCACGGTGCTGGTATCCTGGTATATACAGTGATGTATACAGTGGCCTTTGATAACCATTGGCTGAATAAGTAAATGAAATGATAACAGGAGAATTGCTAGCACGGACTATTTCCTCCTTGGCACCTACGGCTTGTGCCCTGCTATCCTTTTTTCTTATAGAAATGCTTGGTGATGGAAGGACACTCACTCAGAGAGACTCTCCGGGAGCAACTTCCTTTTTTAAAAGAGATTTGTTACATATTTGAGCTTAGTGAGAAGGCCCTGTGGCTGCTGGTGACACGCTGGCTCTCTGTCCATGCCAGGTCCTTCTCAGATGGAAGGAATAGAGAGGAGGGAGCAACTGATTGCCCTTCACAATCCAACATAATCTTAGAAGAATAGGAAAAGTTCAGCTTTTGGTATAACGATAATAATCTCTTTCCCTGCATGGAAGACAGAATTGAGTTGCTCATTTGTGGTTAAAACAGGACTTTTAAAATAACCAATCTAGCAAAGGCAGTGAGAATCAGAAGCAGAAACCAAAACATGTAACAATTTATTTTAGAAAAATGCCCTACAAAGCAATCTCACAGTCGGAGCTTGAAAGGCCCCAGATACAATCATGTTCTGTAGAGGCCCTTGAAATTGACTCTGGCACTGAAGGGATTCTAAGCAATATTACCCATGGAGGAAGAGGAATGGGGTATCGATCACAATGTCATGTTCTGCCTTCTTCTCAAATTACAAAGTCGGAAGCAGACCAGAGTTGAGGAATGGTGTCCTTGTTCTGCGTGTATCCACCCTGCGCAGGTTATGAGGGTCGGCTAGGCGGTGCCTTCCTGGGGCTTGCTTTCAGAGAGCCCATCTCTCATGATTATCTCAGCAGCCCTTCTTCTTGGCCAGAGAGATGGATTGCCTGTGAGATCTCTTCCTGGATGCCTTCTCATTTCTCTCTATCAAGGTGGCTCTAAATCAGGTTGCCCTAAAATCTCCGGAGTTTTCTTTTTAGAAAGGGTCAGGCAAGTCCCACCAAGCACAAAGGACACACAGAACACAGCATCTCTTTCCTCCATGGAGATGTGCAAACTCAAAACGATGTAATTTTAGCTGAAGCCTTTTGTCTGTTTACACGACTTTTGGAGATCTTATTAGAATAAATATCCAGGGAAAGAGTTTTTTTCTGTTTGTTTTTATGGTTGTCATTTGTTTGTTGTTTTATTTTATTTTATTTTTTTAGAGAGAGAGTTGGGGGGGAAGAGACTCTTTTTTTTTTTTTTTAAAGATTTTATTTATTTATTCGACAGAGATAGAGACAGCCAGCGAGAGAGGGAACACAAGCAGGGGGAGTGGGAGAGGAAGAAGCAGGCTCATAGCGGAGGAGCCTGATGTGGGGCTCGATCCCATAACGCCAGGATCACGCCCTGAGCCGAAGGCAGATGCTTAACCGCTGTGCCACCCAGGCGCAGGGGGTGGGGGAAGAGACTCTTAAGCAGGCTCCACAACCAGTGTGGAGCCTGACATGGGGCTTGATATCATGACCCTGAGATCATGACCTGAGCCGAAATCAGGAGTCTGCTGCTTAACTGACTAAGCCACCAGGTGTCCCCAAGGACATTGTTTTCTATGATTCTAATCAAAATCAGGGTTGTACCCATTCATTTTTTAAAAAGATTTTATTTATTTATTTTGAGAGACAGAGAGTGAGAGAGAGCGAAAGAGAGCACGGGGCGGGGGGGGGGGGGGAGAAGAAGACTCCCCACTAGGCTCAAGCAGGGAGCCTGATGTGGAATTTGATCCCAGGACCCTGAGATCATGATCTGAGCCAAAAGCAGAGGCTTAACCAACTGAGCCACCCAGGTGCACCAGAGTTGTACTCCTTCTTATAAGCCATTCTCTTGCATTCCCCAGAGATTCTGAGGGTCCGTATTCTTTATGTGGGGTTTTACCACACCTTTGCAAGCTAAGCCCTTTTGGTTTTCTATATCGATAGCCTCGGTGTCACCTAGGGAAACTGAAAATTCTTGGACATCATCCCAGAGCTATTGAATTGTACAGTCTGGGAGTGGGGTCCTGCAGTCTGCGTTTTAACAGATTAGATAGGTTAACTTGTCTGAAGTTTACCTTTGCATTGGCTGAACTAATCAAATCAATAGTTCAAAAAAGATTAGGAAGCAGCGGTTTAAATTTCCCGGTACAAAACTGAATAACACGGTTTAGAACAACATTATTCACATAATCATAACAAATGACTAATCATAAGTGGTTTTATTAAAGGGGTTAATGTGTGTAAAATACTGAGAACAGTGCCTGACACAGAATAACGCCTGGTTCAGAAAACCCTCTACTCATTCTTTCCAAGGCCCCACGCTCGAGGTTGGCACCTAAGGTGACTTTGTGAGATGTCAGAACCCCTGATAATTTGGGCCCCTAAATGCATAAATGACCTTCTTCTCTCCTACTCCCTTTATACTGCCAATGGGATTTGACCAGAATAAAACATCGACTTCTATTGTAGTAAGCCAAAGAGAACTTGAGTTCCTTCGAGTAAAATACTACCTAACTGAATTCTGCATCTATGTAATTCTTCAGCATAAGTTTTAACATGAGGATGGTCTGCCTCAAAGTTTCACCCAAATGTATTTCTGTGGCATGAAAAACTCCATGCTTTTCCAAGGCGTCATGAATATCCACATTGCCGCTACTTCCTGTCTGTGGAAATAAAGGGTTGTGTTACAATCGGTGTGGTGGTTAAATGAATGGTTTCTGTATTGGAACAGAGATGCATTCAAATTCCACCAGTTCTAGTTAGGTAACCTCCGGAACGCCACTGAACATGCATGAGGATCAATGACTTTATTAGTAGATGGGGATAGAGTTGTTGTGAAGAAAAGGAGGTAAATGTGTTGGAAAGTGGTTATCACAATGCTTAGCATGTAGTCAACGCTAACTATATAGATTGGGAACGAAGAGGACAGAAAGAGATTAACATCCTGTTTCCGAAGCGCCTCCCCCACGCGCCTCCCTTCCCCCCCCCCCCCCCCCCCGTCGGAGAGCTCGTGCCTCGCGCCAGAAATATTGCAGAAGAGAGGTTATATGCCAAGCATGAAGGCAGTGCATTTTAGGAGAAACAGAAAAAAGACGAAGAGCAACTTTGTCTTTCCATATGCAGACACTTGCATAATATTTCCTTCTTGAGTTCTTGAATCCCAACGAGAGAACTGAGCGTATGTTCGGGAAGAAGACTCACGAATTAATATTTTTCCCAATAGGGAAGCTCACAGAAACTTTGAAGTGTTTATTAAAGAGTTGATAATGAGCAGAAAACTTTTTGAAAATCATATTAATAAGTACTTCTCAAACTGCTTCAATAATTTAACCTTGGAATCACAAGACTCTACTGGAAAGAAAATACATTTTTCTCTCTCCCACCGTCCCTGGTGTATCGCATGCATGCTGACAGCCATGATGGCCTCTTTCTAGGAGTTGGTGGGGAAATGATACTCTTTTTGTGACCAATCGAATAATTACTGAAGTTGAAATTTGTAATCCTCATATCGAATATTTCATAATGACATCAATTTAAACTTAATACTGCTCTTATCTTTTGACAAAAATAAGGTTTAATATGCCTTTTCTCCTAGAGGGGGTGAAATAAGGGAAGACTTTATTATACAAGATAATTAAAATTCTTCCTGAGGTTAAAAGTGATTTAAAAAGAATCACAACATGAGATAATTAGGCCTTATTAGACACTTTATCTGCTTCACTGAAGTCACTTCTTCCAGGATGATAAAATGTGCCTTTGTCTTTTTTTAGAAAGCTGGATACCAAATTTGGGGAAAAAAATGATCTTTCCTCCTCCTCTTAGACTCAGCACATGACTGTGTGAATGGATTTGGGGAAATAATTTAATGACAGGGTTACAGTTTCCAAAAGCTAGACCTTTATAGAATGTGATGGTTTTCAAGTACTTATTCATTTTTCTAGTGGTGTTACATTTTATCCTCTATTTTTAGTTGGTTAATAGAAAATGATATGAATTTGTGTTTTCTGATTTTTTTTCCCCCTGACAGGCAGAATAATAACAGATTAGTTTTGGGATGTTTAACAAAATCCTTCTGTTACTTGACAGACTCGTTTATGATTTCTTGTGCCATAACAGGTAAGGCAAAGAATGTCAGTGTTTGTATTTTTAATGCCTAAAGAACATATAATATAGGTTATTACAATAACTGTGCGGTAGTGGATGCTATTTTTTAGATGAAAAGTGGTTCAGGCATTTAAAGCACATGATGTTTTTGTGAAAGAAAGCAGGTACCCTAGGAGCATGGGAGTTTTGCCAGAGTTCTAAACTGTATCCCTACATGAGGTCTGATACTGCTTTTCTATTCTGCTTTTAGGCCCAATGACGGGGCTGCTGTGACTGCCACCCTCTGCTAATGGCTCTTTGGCTTCCAATGGATTTTAACAACGTTCAGTGCAACTAGCAATAAGTGAATCAAAGAGTGCTTGTTTGTGCCATAAATATCCAACTTATTTTTATCTATTGATCAGTGAATAAAAAGAAGTTGTTATACTTTGTCTTTAAGAGGAAGTCTCAGGTATACAGACAATGTCTTGCTATGTAGGTTTATCAAATGGCTCTTTCCTTCTGAGTGACCCTTGCCTTTGGGTAAAGGCTAATGTATAGATCAGTGCATCGGGCGCCAATTAAAATATACAGATCATTTTGGTTGAAAGCTAGGTACGTAGAATTGTTAAGTAAAAGTCTCTTTTAAGGAAAAATATCTAAAGGGAAGTAGCATGCTTTGGTGGATAAATAGCTTCTGTCATACTTTTACGGGGTCTATTGTAAATGATATAAAGGAAATTGTCGCTTTAACGAGAAACTCGAACATTAAAATAAGAATGGAATTAATCCAAATCGTGGGCATCACGGGTGTCCGTTACAGAAGGTTTTAACTCTTTTCATCTACGGGTACTGCTGCTTTTCAGGATACAAGGGCTACATACATGTTTCCTCTCTACTAAGTTGGTAGATCCTATTAGGAGTATTGCATCTTTAAGGTCCTGGTAATGGGTAAGGGTTAAAAAAAAGGGGCACGACACATAAACGTGCAGCCTGACAAATTATTACAAAGCAAACGAACATATAGCAACTCCCTAGGTAAAGAAGCAGAAAGTTGCCAGCACAGCTGATGTTTGTATATTGATTTCTTTTTTTTTTTTTTTTTTTTTTAAGATTTTTTTATTTATTTATTTGACAGAGATAGAGACAGCCAGCGAGAGAGGGAACACAAGCAGGGGGAGTGGGAGAGGAAGAAGCAGGCTCCTAGCGGAAGAGCCTGATGTGGGGCTCGATCCCAGAACGCCGGGATCACGCCCTGAGCCGAAGGCAGACGCTTAACCGCTGTGCCACCCAGGCGCCCCTGTATATTGATTTCTAATCAGGGAAACTTGCTACATCTTTATTAGTCCTAATAATCAGTGGAATCTTTTGGATTTTTCTGTACACACTTACATCATCCATGAAAAATGGAAGTTTGGTTTCTTTCTAATCCATTTCCCTTTTATTCTGTCTTTGCCTTCTGGCCCTGGCTAAAATCTCTGGCATAGTGTTGAATAGACATAACAATAGCACCGTCGTCCTTCCCCAATCTTAGAAAGAAATGTTTACTATTTCACCATTAAATATAATGCTGGATATTTTTTGTCACTTGCTAATATTTATCTTGACAAGATGTTGAATTTTATCAGATACTTTTTCTGCCTCTGCGAATCTTCATAATATTTAGTAAATGCACTGAATTACATTGATTTTCTAATGTTAAAACAACTTTGAATTACTGGGGCAAATCAAAGTTGGTCGTATAGTATTATTTCTTTGTATAGCTAGATTCAATTTGCTAATATTTTATTTAGAATATTTGAATCTCTGTTCACAAGTGAGATTGGCCTGCAATTTTTCTTTCTTGTCTACTTTTTGGGACCAAGGTTATCTTGACCTCCTGAAGTTATTTGAAAAGTGTACCTTCTTTTTCTGATTTCTAGAAGATTTCTTATAAGATTAGAGCTATTTCCTAAATATTTAGAATAACTTGCTGGTGAAGCCACCTAGGCCTGAAGTTTTCTTTATAGGAATGTTTTAAATTCTGTTTATTTTTATGTCAATTTCTTAAGTTGTGTTTTTCTAATAGCTGGTCAATTTCACCTAAATTTTGAAAAATTTTGGTGTAAGATTGTGTTTTCCTCCTATTATCATTTTTAGTGTCTCTAGCATCGTCCTCTTCTTTCCTGATAGTCTTTGTGTTTTCCCTTTTCCCCCACGATCAGTCTCTCAAGATGTTGATAAATTGGGCTTTTCTTGGGTCCCTCTATTTATTTGCTTTCTGTTACAGTTATTTATGGTCATGCCTTTTTTCCCCTTCTTTTTACTTTCTTTAGGTTTAATTTACTCTTCTTTTTCTATCTATAGATCTGAAAGCTTAGCTCACTAAATTTCAGGCTTTTCTAATATCGGCATTTAAGCATATGTATTTTCCTTCTGCATTCTGTCTTTTCTGAGTTCCATGAGTTTGGGTATATACTAGCGGTGTTATCCATGAATTCAAAGATTTTCTAATTATCTTTGTGATTTCTTTTGTGACCCATTGGTTAATTAGAAGTATATTTCTTATATTAAACCATATGGGAAGATTTTTAGAGTATCTTCTGCTTATTAATTTCTAACATAATTACATTGTGCTCAGAGAATATACTCTGAGATTTCGATTCTTTTAAAGTTGTTGAGATGGTCTTTCTGGTCTAGTGTATTCTTCTCTAAAGCTGTTTCACGTATTTTTGAAAAGGAAGTGCATTCTGCAGTTATTGAGTTTGGTGGTTCTATATTATCCACTAGTTCAGGTTTAAAATCATGTTTTTCGAATTTGCTATTTTCTCATTGATTTTTGTCTGCCTCTCCTTTCAAATACTGAGTGAGGTATAGTAAGATTCACTAATATGATGGTGATTTAACCAATTTACTGGCATTTCTGCTGCCTTTTGTTTTATTTTGGGGTTATGTTATTAGATGTGTGTGATTTAGAATTGTTATAGCTTTCTGGTGAATTGAACATTTTATCATTACAAAGGAACTTCTTCATCTTTACCAGTGCCTTTTTCCTTAAGTTTTATTTTGTGCTGTACTTATATTCTACACAAGCTTTCTTTTGGTTCATGTTCACATGGTATATCTTGTTATATTCTTTCCTTTAAGCATTTCTATATCCTTATACTTTAGAAGTCTCTTTTAAACAGTATACATTTTATTTTTTCCTTAATCTAAGGTAACAGGAGTTGTCTTTTAAAAAAGCTTTTTAATCCAGTTACATTTAATGCACTTTACTTGTAGAGTTGAGTTTAAATCTACCATCTGTCTATGCATTTTTTTGGTCCTAACTTTCTCTCATTTTATTCTTTTTATTTCACTTGAATATTTTTAAAACATAATTCAATTTCTCACCTTTACCTTATAAATTTGGAAATCTATATACTTGTTTTCTATTCTTTTAGTAATTACTCCTAGAAATTACAAGTCGTCTTGACTTATCAAAGTCTAATGTTAATCAAAACTTTTACTCTTCTAGATAATACAAGAATCTTAGAGCACTTATACTCTATTTATAATATACATAAACTTTGTCATATTTTTTGTATATTTCATTCTCCTTCAAAATATACTTTAAATTCCACTAACATTATATGTCATTATTATTGTTTTACATACTCAAAACAATATTATTGTTTTGCATCGTCAAAATTAACATAGCTTTCCAATGTTAATATCCACATATATGTGTAGGCATGCATAAATATTTATATATATATACACACACACAGAAAGAGAGAGAGAAAGAGACAGAAACAGAGACAGAAAGATTTATTTCAAAGAATTGACTTATGCAATTGTGGCTGCTGTTAAGTCTGAAGTCCATAGGGCAGGCTGGCAGGCTGGGAACTCTCAGATAAGAATTGATAATGCTGTCTTGAAGCAGAACTTCTTCTGCAGGGAAAACTTAGTTTTGATTTAAGACCTCTCAACTGATTGGTTAAGGTCCACCCACATTATTGACAATAATCTTTTTTACTTACAGTCAACTGATTGAGATGTCCACCATATTTACAAAATATGCTCATAGCAATACCTACATTAGTGTTTGATTGAGTAACTGGATACGATAGCCTAGCGAAGTTGAGGTTGATACATAAAACTAATCACTGGAGACTCCAATTAAACATTTATTAGACAACTTTCAGTATATTTAATGTCTCTTACTGTCTCTTTTATAGTTTTTATCCTTTTGTCTCAATATTAAATTATAGATTTTTTCTGATATATCTTTAAATGTACTAATTCTCTTTTCCGCTATGTCTCGTCTGCTGTTAAATTTATCTACTGATGAAAATATTCTGTCACTTTTTATGGTTTCCCTTTTCCTGCCAAAATTTTCAAGCTTGTCTCTTACATTTTTTAACACAGAAAATCTACTTATTTTACAGAATGTGCCTATCATTTCCAATATCTCAATTTCTTATTGATTTTTCTGTTTTCTATTTGTTTCTGTTGATATTTTGTAGTTTGTCCTGTATCTTTGTATTTGTACTGTTTTTCTAGTTGCTTTTTTTTTTTTTTTTTGTCTGGACATTGTGTTTGAAAAATTACTTATAGAAATAATTCAAGGGCTAAGATGATGTTATCTTTGTTAACAGGTGATTTTATTTGTCGCCAAGTGTCTAGGTGTGATGGCCTTTCAAGATAATCTTAACCCAAACTTATGGAATAAGATATCCCGAGATATCCAAATGAAAGAAGACATTCTGAAGACTTTTCCAATCCTGGTTTTAATATGGTTAACATTTATTTGGACAGAGTCTTTAAAGGTCTTGGCTCAAAATGGGTTGGGTTATGTACCAAGGTTTCCATCCTAGAAGACTAAAACCTTTCGTTTTCCCCTCTCGCCCTGGAAGTAGGTTGCGTTCATATTATTTTTGTTCTTTGTACTTTGCTGTTTTCTGTTGCTCTCTGCTTGTGCTTTGGCCAAATTTGAGAACAGGTGACTTGGACCACTAAGGTGTTATACCTAATTACTTGGACTACTGACTTCCTTGTCACTATGACTTTTGGCCACCAAGAGGATTCTCCTCTTTGGAAACAAATGATCCCCTTTATCTGAATATTACCAATGTTGTCATTTTAGAACATTCACTCTTACTGCTTCATAACAGGCTTAAAGGAAACAGCTGTCGTGGTATCGTGAGTACTAACAGAAAAGTTTTTTTTTCTTTTTCTTTTGAACATTGTTTAAGACAAGCATACAAATAACCCAAACAGAACTCTACAAATCACTTTGTGTTATATAAGCAATCATTGAAATAGAACATTTCGAGGTAACTTTTGGAAAGATATGAAGAAGTTATGAGAGGAGATTATAATAAAAACTTATCATTCTGGATCATTAACATCTGTGAGGAGCTTGTGCAATGATGTTGTCACTCATAAAGCATATATCAAAATGGCAAGAAAAAAAGGAGGGGTAGATAAAAACAATGAAAATATTTTTATTTAAAAATTCCTGCTTCATCTATCTAATGCAATTTGTCCTCTCAGAATTACTTGGAGCCATGAGTAGAATTGGATTTTTTTTCTCTTCCATTTAAATTTCTATGCTTGCTGTCAAACAAGTTGAACAATGATTTAGAAGAGAATGATTTTTCTTAGCGTTTTATAAATGATTTTTCTTAGCGTTTTATAAACTCCGTTTCTTCTGACTCATTGGGCAATTGCCTGAAAAGAACATATTTAAACAGGAGTGTCAGCAACCTCTTGGAAAGGCCTCTAAAAAGTGAAAATTGAGGGGAAAGAAAAGAAATATCCCTAAAGAACTCTGTACAATTTTGATATCATCAAGAATTGCTGTTGTGGCATAGCTTTCTCCTTAGAGGAAGGAGGATTTGTTAACTGTCAGAGGGAAATGTAAATAAAAAGGTCATGATTGACACTTATAGTTACAAGTACCTACATACTGTTGCATAGAGTAATAAAATAACTAAAGATTTCACCACAAATTGATACACATGTGCTCATAAGAATCACCAATACCATAAGCAGCAATGAAAGTGACATTAAACATTTACAAGAGAAATGTACCTAATAGAAATGGTTGGAGAATATCATTGCCTCTCAAGAAGTTTTTTACAGAAGAAAGTTAATAAACCTGATTTTGGAAACACAGCTGAGAACATCTGGTTAAGGGTAAACTGGAAGGAAACAGATGTGATATCACTACTGTGGATGGCTGGGCAGTTAGAAGAAGGGAATGACGCACTCCTCATACAAATTATAAAACAGGTGCAGGAATATGATCTGGTTGTGATAAGAAACTTGAACTACCCAGACATCTGCTGAAAGCCATATTCTGCTTGAAAGCAGGGCTTTGATAAACTCTTCAATTGCCTTGATGAGACTTTGTTCTCCAAGAAGACAGAAGTTGTAACATGTAGAACTTTGGAGCTAATGCTTACCAGGAAGGAAGAGCTCACTGATGATGCAGAAGTAATAGAAGACATATCATATTTCATAATGAGAAAAAAATAAGGTAATTCCTAAGATAATCTTACATATGGATTAGCGTGGAGGAAATAAAATTAAAACAAAATCAGAGGAAAGTGTAGTTCATTGGCAGGTGTTTACAGAGAAGAATGTGGCTTAAGATAGGTAGAAGTCCCCCAAAATGGAAATTCAGAAAACGAAATACACATAGTCCCAACACACTATAAAAGGTAGAGGTATATAAAGAAACTAGCGTGGCTGCATAAAAATCTCTTTGCTGAACTCCAATTTTATAAGAAATTCACTAATGTTCAAAGGAGACCTACAAAACAAAAAAACATAAAGGATGATAGGAAACTAAAATCCAGACTTTCCATAGGCTTAAGATGACTGCTAAAGAAACAGAAAGGCACTGGAGCTGGGTTGAGTCTCTCTGGGGGTGGAGGGTGGTAGTCTCAAGTTGGCCCTGTTTAACGTCATCCCCTAAATATAGATAGAAGAATACCTCCTTCAATTATCACTGTTCACTAGATGTCCAGGTTCTATCTTCCTTTCTTTGGCTTTACAAATACGTTGGAATACTGTGGAGGGTAATTTGGAGAAGGCCAAAAAATGTCAGGTTATGGGTAAGCATTACTTTGTACATTCACTGAACAAGGTGGTAGCTGTTTACCGAGGGATGCCCTCATAGGCCCCTAGTGGTGATGACAGCTAACATAGGCTAAAGATGGGTTGTGAACACCTTAGAGAGGGTTGAGTAGTCTGTGGACCATGGCTTGGGTGCCATGTAACTTTTGGTTGCTCAAGCATCATCTTTCCTTCTGGATCTTTGCTGAAACATCCCTTATTCCTGTCCCAATTATCTGGTGCTGTCTAAGGACTCTTTAATCTTTCCTTCGTTCTTCTTTTCTTTTTTTCTCCAAATTTCCACATCTCACTCCTTCTCAATGAGGTCAAATTATTCTTAGACTCAGGGGGCATTCCTTTCTTCTTAAAACCAATTATTTCCAGGAGCTTGCCACAAACCTTTCCTGAATCAAGGAAGCAAATGGAGGAAAGATAAGGAGAATTTTTTTTTTCAACATTATCTAGACCTACTATTTTTTAAAATTACACTTTTTATTTTTAGATAATTGTAGACTCACATTGCAGTGACAAGAAATGATACAGAGACCTCCTATACCCTTTACCAAGTTTCCCCCAAAGGTAACACCTTGAAAACTATAGAACAATATCACCACCAGGATAGTAACATTGGTCAATCCATCAATCTTAATTCTAATTTCCCCAATTGTACTTGCACTAATGTGTATGTATGTTTAGTTACATATAATTTTATCCCAAGTGTATGTTGACGGAGCTATCGCCACAGTCAAGATACACAATAGTTCCATCATCATGAAACATTATAGCCATACCCTCTGCCCTCTAGTACCCCCTGCCCAACCCCTGGCAATGATTAGTCTGTTCTCCATTTCTAAAATTTTGTACTTTCTTGTTTTTTCCCCATAATACTATACAAATGAAATCATTCAGTATGCAATCCTTTGGGATTTTTTTTTCTTTCTCAGCAATTTGTTATGTTTTAAGGAATTAAAAAAAGAGATAACCTGTATTTGGTAGATCAGAGAAAGAAATAAACTCACATTACTTTTGGTATGTTTTCTTAATTGGACGTAATATTCAGAGTGGAAAGGTTAGAATAGACTATATACTGCCAAGTGTATGTGACCAGTTCCAATCTCTATTCTAAGCTCCAACCCCAGATTTATACTTCCTGCTGGAAAGTTCCACTTGGATCACTTGAAGAAAACTCAAATGCAACATGTTCAGAATCATGTGTCAGATGCCATCCTTTCCCTACAGAAAAATCCTCTGCTCCACCTGTACTTCTTGCCTTAACTATAAGCACCATAGCCCCTAAAATTACCACTTATCTTCATGTCATAGCGTCTGTCACTCCTGCCACTCATTCCACTCCACCTCATTATCTCATTGTCATTAGCACCTTCATTTTTACCTTCTACAAATGTCTCTGATTTGTGCTTCTCTCCGATTCCCATTGCCTCTTTCTTAGTAAGACTCTAATATCTTTCATCCAAACTATTGCAAAACATCCTAACTGCTCTCTTTAGGTCTCTTTTCCTTCAATATCTCATTAACCTCAGTGTCCAGTTCATCTTCCTAAAACAATGATCTGATCATATTATTCTCTGACATTGATCACATTTAATAAATCTGTAAACAATACAGGCTATTTCATAATGTCATATTTCCCATAGAAGAAAATCCTGGAGTAGATTACTTTCATGGTCCCTTTCAATGGTCATATTCTATAAGCCTACATAAGAAACACATTTGAAATTCTGACCCATATCACACTTTGAAACTACAGCAACAAGTAGGGATTACAAAAAAGAGAACTAGGTCATTTCTTCTAATGGGTGAGAAGTCTTGCTGTAGTGATAAAGAATTACATAGGCACTCACTCCCCATTAAGTGTTCCGCAACATACGGGGCAGATCAAACCTGGAGAGGCCGCCTGTTCTCAGTCTCCTTCAATGAAAAACTTCTTTACTGTGGTTGCTGACTGACGGCACCTTTGCCAGGGTGTCTTTAGGCATAGGTGGCCATTTCCTGTACCTACAGTGTCCAATCTTCCCTACCCTCTTGGACTGGAACTTACCCAGGGGCAGCGATCACAGGCAGCCAACAGCATTTGAGGTCTGACTCAAAGGCTCTACTCAGTATATCGTTCTCACCCTTCAGGAATTTGACTTAGAGATATGGGGAAGGAATACAAGAGTTAGTAGAAGAAGAATAAATGGAAAGATGTGCCCGGAAAAAAAAAAATGATAGAGAAAAAATGGAGCCATGTCAACTGATGAGAGCTAGAGTGAACATCAACAAACTCTAGCTGGAAAGCAACAAGGTAAATTGGGGATTAGAGTTTCTTGGTTCCTAAATATCCATTCTGTCTTTCCAAGAGGCCTGATTGTATGTCTATTTCTAGATTCCAAGAGACGCTGTCTCCATTATTAGTTAGCGTATGTATCATGTTAACTATGCATGAGGTAACTTGAATGAATCTTCATTCCGGCAGCAAACAAGAACATTTACTTAAAAATTGCCTCCAAATAATTAATATTCATCTCCAAAAGTGACTGGGTAAAGTTGCAAAGTTAAAAATAGGACTATGTTAAAAAAAAAAAAAAAAGGGCTGTGTTGGCTTTTTTGATGCAAAAGCACTATAAGGAATTGGCTCAGGGTGTGGGTCCTAGAGCAGATAGAAGTCGATCTCAAGGGGCGCCTGGGTGGCATAGCGGTTAAGCGTCTGCCTTCGGCTCGGGGCGTGATCCTAGCGTTATGGGATCGAGCCCCACATCAGGCTCCTCTGCTATGAGCCTGCTTCTTCCTCTCCCACTCCCCCTGCTTGTGTTCCCTCTCTCGCTGGCTGTCTCTATCTCTGTCGAATAAATAAATAAAATCTTTAAAAAAAAAAAAAAAGAAGTCGATCTCAATTTGTTTTCTTCATTTACTCACTGTGTGACCTTGAAAATGTACTTCATATCTCTAAACTGGATTTTTCTTATTTGTAAAGTGGAGATAAGAACAGTCATTGCTTAGAGGTCAGTGGTGAGGTATAAAGAAGGCAATACAAAGCACTTGCTATAGGGCTTGGTGCATAGGAAGCACTTATTGGGTGTTGAGGGTTAGGGACAGGAAGACCTAGAGGATGACTTCCAGTTTTACGTTGGTACCAATCACAAAAAAGGAGAATAAAAATGAGGACCTGAGATGACCTTTGGGGTAGTCCCAAGTTGAAACAAAGTGGCAGGGTCTTTATACCACTGACATCAATGAGTTATCAAACACAAACTACCCTGGGAAGCCCTAACGCATTTGTGTCCTCAACTGAGACAGTTCCCAGTGAGAGCTGATGTCTAGGAACTGTTACCCAACAACTTCTCCCCCTTTTTTTTTTTCCAAATATTTTATTTGTTAGAGAAAGAACACAAGCGGGGTGGGGGGGGGAGAGGCAGGCTGAGGGAGAAGCAGGCTCCCTGCCAAGCAAGGAGCCCAATGCAGGATTCAATCCCAGGACCCCAGGATCATGACCCAAGCCAAAGGCAGGTGCTTAACCAACTGAGCCACCCAGCATCCCCCAACAACTTTTCCTGAAGCTAGGGGAGTGAGTCACATTTGGTTTTCCTGAAAGCACCTAGAATTAAGTTTCATTTGGTCTGGTTCACTTGATATTGGTAACCTATTTCCTGACCAATATCTGTGGCTAGGGAGTGGATTGTACTGTTTCCTAGGCCTAGATCACATAATATACCCTGGCCATTGGGGTAGTATCAGTAATTCAAGAGGAGGCATACAGTTTGAGCATGCCCAGGAATGGTTCTCTGAAATCCAAAGCAGAATACATCTACTCTGGAAAATAAGTGACTGTTGAAGCAAAATAAGGGAAAAAATGTCATTTGCTAGGACATAAGTAAAAATGTAACATTAGTGAATTATTTTTCAGTACTCTAAAAAACAAAAGCATTGAATTATTCTCTATGGTCTCTGGATAGTAATTTGTAAGGGTAACCATAAAGTACCAGGACTGGCTTTTTAAGAAACATAAAAGAATTTATATATTCAAATGAGAATAGTATTTCAAGGTCATTACCTTGGGGATCCATACACATAATGATAATAACTACCACTAATTGAATGTCTGCTCTTCCAGGAATTTTAGGAATGTAGCTAAAAGAAAACAACATTACTTTAACTGCTGACCACCAAATTCTCCTCAGAATCAGCCTCTCTGAACATAACAAGAATGTCCTTGGGAGTGAGAAGAAAAGATAATTACACTAATTTTCAAAAGAAATATAATAGAAACTTTGGTGGTTGGGAGTTAGAGAAGGAGATATGAGGAAAATTTTGGGAGTAGAGGTAGCAATTTTAATAGGAAAGTTGCTTGGGAACAAATAATAGCTCACCATATATTTAATATTTATTTTTAAGTCTGTTATTTTGTTCATGTCTCCTTGGCACAAATGCCTGGTGTGACTGGTGGTGCTTTGAAGAAATTAGAGGAAAGTGTTGTGCTTCCTATGGGGTGGCACCATTAGAGAAAAAAAAGTGGTACAAGAGGCAGGATATAAAAGAGATGAAATGTTTAGTAGAAACAAGAATTTAGGAGAGATGATCATGGAATTCAGCCCCAATGAGACTCAGAGCAAGTTAGAGACTGGTGTTTCCAGAGGTCATAGCACGAAAAGGAAACATAGCATCAACTGATATCTGAATTAGAAATATATCATTGCTTGCTTTCCCAATAATCCTCTGTCAATATCCACATTTGCTGACGAGGAAGCTAGGGCTCTGAGGGATCAAGTGACTTGTCTAAAGTCCCACAGTTTAAAATTGGAACAGGTAGAATTTAATCTCAGGTCTGATTTGAAAGCCCTGATTTTCCTTTTATACTATACTACTTGCCCTTATTTCCTTTTTGTTCACAACTGTTTTGAGTGCTCGCTATTTAAATTTGACTTAAGACTTACTTGATATTTATAACAAGATATATAACTGCCACTGACTAAAACACTCATATTTGTATGGTCAGTACCTTCTCTTCCTAAAGGAAGATCAATAACGAAAGCCAATTAAAATCTAGTGGTCAGAAGTGACTTTAGCATCATGGCAGCCTTAGAGGTCCCATGTTTTTGTCTCCCCCCCCAATAATAAAAATTCATCACCCATCTATGGACAAAAATACCTTTGAGGGAGCTCTGGGATCCAGGACCATATGCCCAGGGATTTGAGATGAGTCATACACTGGGTAATAGGCAAATGGACCTCAGTCCCCGCTGTAGAATGTGCAGCTGACCTGTGAAATGCTCCAGTCCCTATTGGCCATGGTCTCAGAGCTCCTGGAGAACACTTTTAGACCATCAGTCACAGATGAGAGAGCCTTTGTGTAAATCCCATTTTCCAGAGAGGTTCCAGCACTCTACTGGAGAAAAAAATTACAAATTTGGTGGCATTGCAGTGGGTAAGAGGAAGTTTGACTTTATCCATGCCATTTTTCTCCCAGATGACACAGCGAAGGGCCAAAAAAAATCTTCTTTGGCTCATGATATCTCCTGTGGGAAAGAAAAAGAGTGGGTGAGCACCCAGCTTTCCAGCTGTATGGAGGCTGCCAAAGGGGCCCATTTCTCTGTCACACCATCCAGAGTACTGAATTATGGACTATGTGATTGGCAGGCAAGAAGAAGCAAGGAGAGTGACAAATAGAACTTTCAGAGGAAACTAAAGGGACACAGATCCTAACTGCATCATGGATCCCATTAGAGAAGCCTAGTCACATGCCACTGAGAATGCCCCCCCCCGCAGATCCTCCCAACTGGCCCATGAGCACACCTAATGCTCTGCATGCCTCACCCCTTCCCCCCTTTCTACCTCCTCTCCATCCTGTGGTCAGTCAGAAGAGTAGAAAGAAAAAAAAACATAAAAAAGAGTGTAGAAATTCCATGTGATCTATGGGGTACCATAAAAAAGACTAATTTGTGAATAACTGGAGTTCCAGGAATGAAAATTTGGAAAAGGGAGACAGAAAACTATTTAAAGAAATAATGCTGTACACTTGAAACTAATTTAATATTACATGTCAAATATAAAAAAAGTAAAGAAATAATGGCTGAAAACTCTCCAATCTGGGGATTGATTTGGGTGTCCATGTTAAAGAAGCTCAGGGTGAATCTTAAAAGCAACAAAACAACAACAACAACAACAAAACAAAACCAAAAACAAAACAAAAACCCACAAACACACACACACACAAAACCCTCTACCTTAAAAGTAACCCCTCATAAGGCTATCAGTCGATTTCTCAGCAGAAATCTTATAGGACAGGAGAGAATGGAATGATATATTTAAAGTGTTGAAAGAAAAAAAATTGCCAATCAAGAATACTTTACTCAGCAAAGCTGTTCTTCAGAAATGAAGGAGAGTTAAAGACTTCCCCAGGCAAACAAGAGCTGAAGAAATTCATTACCACTACACCTGCCTTACGAGAAATGCTGACAGGAGTTTTTCAAGCTGAAATGAAAGGGAATGAATTAGTAACATGAAACAATATGAACATATAAAACCTACTGGTAAAGGTAAATATATAGGCAAATTCAGAATTCTCTAATTCTGTAAGGGGGGGGGATGTTAATCACTTAACTCAGTATAAAGGTGAAAGGACAGGAGTATTAAAAGTAACTACAGCTACAGCAACTTGTTAATAAACACTTTATAAAAAGAAGTTTGTGACATCAAAGCCATAAAATTAAGGGGGAAGGTAGAAAGGTAGAGTTTTTGTATGTTATCACAGATAAGTTGTTATCAATGTAAAATAGACTGCTGTATCTCTCAGATGCTTTATTGTAAGCCTTACGGTAACCACAGAGCAAAAACCTGCAGCGGATTCACAAAAGAGAAAGAGCAGGAAATCAAAGAATACCACTATGGAAAATCATCAGTTCACAAAGGAAGGCAACAAGACAAGAAGAAAGAAACAAGGAGCCACAAAATGGCCAGAAAACAATAGAATGGGATTAGTTAAGTCTTTACCTATTCATATTTACTCTAAATGTAGATGAATTGAATTTTCCAATCAAAAGAGTGGCTAGATGAATAAAAAAGATCCAACTATATGTTACCCCCAAGAGTCTCACTTTAGTGCTGAGAACGGACATAGGCTTAAAGTGAAGAAATGAAAGATATTCCACGCAAGTGGTGACAAAAAGAGAATAGGGATAGCTATATTTATACCAGACAAAATAGACTTTAGGCCAAAAGTGGTAGCAAGAGACAAGGAGGTCATTATATAATGATAAAAGGATTAATTCATCAAGAACAGAGAACAGTTGTAAATATATATGAACCCAATATCAGAGCGCCTAAATATAGTAAGCAAATACTAACAGGTCAGAAGGGAGAGAAATATACAACAATCCAATAACAGAAGCGGACGTTTTTAACCCACTTCCAACAATAGAGAGATCATCCAGACAGAAAATCAACAAGGAAACATTGAACTTGAACCATACTTTAAACCAAATGGCCTTAACAGACATAAATGGAGCATTCCATCTAAAAGCAGCAAAATACACATTTTTCTCATACACACACAAAACATTCTCCAAGATAGATCACATGTCAGGTCATAACACAAGTAGTAGAAAATTAAAAAGACTGAGATAGTACCAAGTATCTTATCTTTTCTGACCATGATGGTATGAAACTAGAAATCAATTACAGGATTAAAGCTGAAAAACTGACAATTATATGAAAATTAAGCAACATACTTTTGAACAACCAATGGGCCAAAGAAGGAATCAAAAAGGAAATAAAAAAAATCGGGGAAAAAATGAAAATGGAAACTCAACATAACGAAACCTATGGGATGCTGCAAAAGCAGTTTTAAGAGGGTAGTTTGTAGTGATAAATCCCTATATTAAGAAAAAAGAAAGATTTCAGAGAAATAACCTATGGCCTAAGAAATTAGAAAAAGAAGGACAAATCAAACCCAAAGTTAGCAGAAAGATGGAAATAAAGATCAGAGCAGAAAAAAATGAAATAAAGACCAGAAAACAACAGAAACAATCCATGATACTAAGAGATTTTTAAAAATGATAAACAAAATTGACAAGCCTTTAGCAAGATTAACTGAGAAAAAAAGAGAAGACTCAAATACATAAAATCAGAAATGAAAGAGGAGACATTATAAATGATAGCACAGAAATACAAAGGATCATAAGACTTTAAAAAAATACTTAGGATTGTTTTATTTATTTATTTAAAAAAATTTTTTTATTCTGACAGAGAGAGAGAGAGAACAGGAAGCGGGAGCAGCAGAGGGAGAGGGAGTATCAGGCTTCCCCACTGAGCAGGGAGCCTGATGTGGGGCTTGATCTCAGGACCTTGGGATCATTACCTGAGCTGAAGGCAGACGCTTAACTGACTGAGTCACCCAGGCACCCCCATAAGACTATTATAAACAATTATACACCAACAAATTGTGTAACTTAGAAAAAATGGATAAATTTCTAGAAACATACAACTTATCAAGAACCATGAAGAAGTAGAAAATATGGACAAATAATGAGTAATTGGCAATCAAAAACCTCCCCAAAATAAAAGCCCAAGATCAGTTGTTTTCTGATGAATTCACTGGTGAAGTCTATCAAATATTTAAAGAAGAATTAATGCCAATCTTTCTCAAACTCTTTCAAAAAGTTGAAGAGGAGCAAAAACTCCCAAACTAATTTTATAAGGCCAGCACGACTTTGATACCAAAGTCAGATAAGACAGTACAAGAAAAAAAATCACAGGCTCATATCCCTGATGAATATAGATGCAAAAATTCTAAATAAAATATTAGCAAACTAAATTTAAAAGCACATTAAAAGGTTCATGCACTATAATCTAGCTAGATTCATCACTAGGATGCAAGGATGTTTCACATATGCAAATGAATGAATGTAATATACCATATTAATAGAACTAAAGATAAAAATCATATGATCATCTCAATAGATGCAAAAAAAAGCACTCTACAAAATACAACATCCATAAAAGCACTCAAAAAATTGAGTGTAGAAGGAACATACTACAACATAATAAAGTCTGTACATGACAAGCCCACAGCTAACATCATATTCAGTTGTAAAAAGTAAAAAGTTTTTCCTCTAAGATCAGGAACAAGACAAGGATGCCCACTTTTATTCAGCACAGTATTAGAAGTCCTAGGCAGAACAATTAAGCAAGAAAAAGAAATAAAAACATCCAAATGGAAAAAGAGGTAAAATTGTCACTATTTGCAGATGACATGATATCATATATGGAAAACTCTTAAGACTCCACCAAAACACTAAGAACTAATAAATGAATTCAGTGAAGTTGGAGGATACAAAATCAATATTTAAAAATCTGTTGCATTTCTATACACTAACAAGGAAAAATCTGAAAAAGAAATAAAGACTACAATCCATTCACAATAATATCAAAACCAATAAATATTCAGAAATAAATTTATCCGAAGAGGAAAAATCTCTGTACATGGAAAGCTATAAGACATTGGTGAAAGAAATTGAACATGACACCAACAAATGGAAAGATATCCCATGTCAATGGATCAATAGAATTAATATTATTATAATGTCCACACTACACAAAGCCATCTAGAGATGTAATGAAATGCTTATCAAAATTCCAAAGGCATTTTCCACAGAAATAGTAAAAACTATCCTAAAATTGGTATAGAACCAAAAAGGACCTCAGATAACCAAAGCAATTCTGAGAAAGAGCAAAGATGAAGGCATTACACTTCCTGATTTCAAACTATGTACTAAACTGTGCCAGTGTTAAGTGCCCAACTATGAGCTTTTTTGATTATAATTTAAGTGACTGACATTAAGCTTTTGATTGCTAAGGCATCCATTTCAAAGACATCCATCTTGAATAAACACACTGCCAACTACACAACTAGATAAAGAGCCAGGCTGCCCCATCCATGAATTTCCCTTTTTGGAAAGTCCCAGGTGGCCTAGAAAACTGCTTGCCTTTCCTTTTCTGCATTTTAATTACTGCTCTTATGTTTTAAATTCATCAAGAGTGAACCCTTGAAACACTAGGCACCTTACCCTTGACTCCAATAGAGATAGAACCCCAGGTCTATGCTCCCTGTCTCTTTGTCTCTCTCTCTCTCTCCTCTTAACTTTGTTGGGTGATCCCCAGTGTGCCCTGTACCCTCCAGGACTTGTGAGAAATAAACCTCATTTTTTCAAAGTTCCCTGGTGGTTGTTCTTGAGGTACATCTTGCAATTATAATTAGACCCACAAGGGCTGGAACAGCCACAGCCCATTCTGCTTAGGGTAATATCAGTGGGGGTTCTCCAAAAGTAGTATAGGCCCAGGGGAGTGCACCAGGCATTCCTACCTGATAGCATCACTATCAATAGTCTGAGACTGAAACAATACAGCTTTAGTAATCAAAGCAGTGTAGTACTGTTGCAAAAATAAACATATAGACCAATGGACTAGATTCAGGATACATGTATAGTCACCTCATACTTGACGAGGGAACTAAGAATACTCAATGGGAAATGCCAATCTCTAAGTGGTGTTGGGAAAACTGAATAACCACATATTGAATACAATTGGACTCATACCACTCACAAAAATTAACTCAAAATGGATTAAAGACTTAATCAAAGGACCTGGAACTATGAAGAAGACATAGGGAAAAAGCTTCTTGGTATTGGTCTTCACAACAACTTTTTTGGATATGACACCAAAAGCACAAACAATAAAAGCAAAAATTAATTAGCAGGACTACATCAAACTAAATTAGTGGGAATACATCTTTTACACAGCAAAAGAAATAATCAACAAGTGAAAAAGCAACCACAGAATGGGAGACAACGTTTGCATATCATAGATCTAATAAGGGATTAATATTCAAAATATATAAAGAACTCCTACAAGTCAATAACAACCGTACCGTTAAAAAAATGGGTAGAGGAACTGATTAGACATTTTCCCAAAGAAGACATACAAATCACCGACAGGTGCATGAAAGATTGCTGGACATCAGTCATCGTGAGGGAATGCAAATCAAAACCACAATGAGATATCACCTCTTAATTGTTAGAATGGCTAAAATCAAGAAGACAAGAGATGGCAACTGTTGGTGAGGATGTGGACGAAAGGAAACACTTGTGCACTGTTGATGGGAATGTAAATTGGTGCAGCCACAATGGAGAGTCTTCAAAAAATTAAAAATAGAACATGGTACCATGTGATCCAGCAACCTACTTCTGTGTATGTATTTAAAGGAAATGAAAACAGGATCTCCAAAAGAGATCTGCACCCCTATGTTCATAGCAGCATTTTTCATAATAGCCAAGATATGGAAATAACCTAAGTGGTCTGACTATATAAAGAAGACTTGTTATATATGTAAAATGGAATATTATTCAGCCATGGGAAAAAAGGAAATCCTGCCATTTGTGAAGACATGGGTGGACGTCGAGAGGCTAGTGAATGGGGAAAATGGTGAGATGTTGGTTAAAGGGTATAATATTCCAGATATAATATGGTTAAGTCCTGGGAAATCTAACGGACAGCATGGTGATTATAGTTAATAAAACTGCGTTTCATACTTGGAAGTCGCTAAGAGAGTAGACCTTAAATATCACTACTAGAAATAAATGAAAATTATGGAAAGGTATGGAGATGTTAGCTGACACTATGGTAGTGATTATTTTGTAATATATAAATGTATCAGCTCAAAGTGTCCCTTAAACAATGTTATATGTCAATATCTCAATAAAGCTGGAAAAAATATCAAATGGGCATTTGATAAACATAACATCATAACCAGAGAAATTAGGTAAAATAAACATTAATTTGTATGAGGTTAAGATAGCTTGACATATTCCTTTAATAATGGAAGATAGGGGCGCCTGGGTGGCTCAGTCGTTAAGCATCTGCCTTCGGCTCAGGGCGTGATCCCGGCGTTCTGGGATCGAGCCCCACGTCAGGCTCCTCCGCTGGGAGCCTGCTTCTTCCTCTCCCACTCCCCCTGCTTGTGTTCCCTCTCTCGCTGGCTGTCTGTCTGTCAAATAAATAAATAAAATCTTTAAAAATAATAATAATAATGGAAGATAGACTCTCCTGTAGAATTTGAAATACTGAGTTGATTGATAGCTGACACTTTGCATCTATCTATAAACGAGGTATGCCTTTGTTAACTAGCATTAAAGATTTTTTTTAAGGATAAAATGATGACTTTCATACAGATATCAAATGAATATATATTAAAGAGTTAATACTTCTTCAATGAAACAACCCAGGAAAGTAAAAGGTAAGTAAAAAGGTACAAATGTATTAGGAATAAACGAATTGAATTGCAAGTGGATAGGAAATGGCTTTCTCCACGGTGGGGGGAAGGGTGAGAGGGTAAGGAAATCAATGGAAATGCTACTGGCCAAGACAGAATCAGAATGCTTATCAATACAGAAAGAGTTGTAAAATAGCTCCAAGAAAGTGAATGGTTAGAATCTGACAACGCAGAAGGCTGTACTGTATATAGACATGGATACTTTCCATTTAAGCACAATTTTTGTTTGTTGTAGAACTGAAGTACTTAAAACTTTGACTAAAGCTTCCTCTCCCCTAGCGGGAGCATGTTGCACATGCTGTTTGCTCTGTGTGTCACTCTACTGTATGCTTTTATAGCTGACCAACCCTCCTTTCATCTAAAGATTCTTGCAGTACGTTACTACGGCAAATCCAGTCTTGCATGCCCTGTGACCCATTTTGTTCTTTCTGTGAAGCTCTACCATCCTGGTCCAATAAATCTCCCTTGCCTCCTAATATATTTGGTTCCTGGGTTTTGTATGGCAAGAACTCAGAGAGTGAGGTCTCATAGCAAGTCTGAATCTATTGCTTTCCCAAGTTTTGGATAATGAGTAGTAGAGAGGAGAATTTAGAGAGGCAAAGATACCACCCCTAACTCCAAAATTTTATCTGGTGTATTCAAGATAGTACATGTTTAAAAAGAGAGAGCTGGCATGTTTACCTTTTAATGTAGCATCAAAGAACGATCATAATCCCCTTATTTTCAAGCTCTTGGAGCATTAAGTAGTATCAATAGAAGCTTCAGCTGATGTTCAGTAGTTAATGGTGTGATTAAGGTCAGAGGGTCATTGGTAGAGAAAGCTATGGAGCTTTGAGATGAAGGAGGTTGAATGACTCCGAGGGCTGGCACAATGTGGGACATACTTTCAGCCATGGTTCTTGTAAAGTAGGTGCTAAAAAGATTTGAGTTGATGCTCTTTTGGTGAGATGGTACACGAAAGAAAAGACTATGTGAAAATAGTGAATTGAGGATACTGGACCTGAATCCTTAAGGACACTGGTGACGCGTAGGCACGAACCCTACAGATCATGAGGTGGTAATGAGCGTTCTAATGTACAGTGGCATTGAAGTGGTAATGAGGGATCTAATGTACTAGAAAGAATCAGGATTAGATGAGCCTTTGAGAAATGAAGGGAAGAGGAATAAGTTTTTCTCATGAATTTGAGGGGGATTTGGGACCATGAATTGAATGACATAGTAGGAATGATCTTCAATTTAGCCTTTGAGGGAATTCTGTTCTTGGATTGTTGGGAGGATATTTTGGAGGCATGAGGCCTTTGATGTGCAAGAGCCATGGGAGGGGATCTGCATTCGTCCTCCTGTGTGGCATTGGTGAGGCCTGGATTACATGACCTAGGACATGCAAGAGACTTGAGTTCCATTGGTCTTTGAGGAGCACAAGGCATTTGGCAAGTTGAGTTTAATTTCATTCGACTTAATGACTTTGTCTTGTTTCCAAAGCACAATTCCATTTTCAGAAGTTAAGAATTTGTCATCATCAAGGACATACATGCAGAGTACATTTTGAGCATTATTGCAATAAAGGCATAGCTTTACAAGGTGACTCCTTTGAAGTGGCTAAAAATCACATATATGATTTGTAAAATTCAGTCATACTACTTTAATACTTTCTATCTTTTTATGCTTTATCATTTCTTTATGTGTAGTATACTGTATTCTATTTATGATGGTCTGCAGTAAAAATTGGATGAATACATCATTTTAAGATTTATTTCTCATAAAATCCTCTTCTGTCAAAAGATACCTTTGTATAAATAGCACCTATCTTATTTTAATGTAGTATTAAAAGGTATTGTAACTAAAAGGAAACCCTTTCTCAAATCCCTCTTATCATTTTAAAACAAAGCTTTAAACATAAGCCATTGACCTGCTCTTGTAAAAATTGCCTTGGGGAATCAGGGTACCTGATTCATAGAATTGACTATAATAGCTTCTCCAATGCCATTGTATCCTGTCAGGCAAATTCTTCTTCAGGGACTTCTCCGAATGCACATGACAGATTCAATTGTTTAAATACGTGCTTAGTGAATTTCTCAGATGCCTTTGTTGGATCGAGATGGTGTGTACCCTGACATTAAATCCTGTGTAATATGTTATCAATCTCCTACAAGAATTTATCATGAAGTTACATGGTATTCGGGGTATTCCTGGTCTTCTGTGCCAGTGGGCTCCCAAATTGGGGCACTGAGTAACAATGCTTTGCATAGTGCATTTGAAGATTCATCTTGTATAAGTAAGATGATGTCTTTTGCTCTTTTTCATTTAAATATACTAAATTTCTTATTCTTTAACAAAAAGTATTAGAGCGTTGGTTCAGCAACTCAGTGATGCCATCAAAGACCTGACGTTTTTCTCTTCTTTTGATCTACTGTTATTACCTGTTGGTATAGCTCTAAGCCTCACAACCTTGTATAAATATTCCAAGCAGTAAGGAAGCGACAGAGGTATAATGTTTTGTCCTTATGAAGCTTTGCCATTTTATTCAGGAATGGAAGTCTCCCACCATCCCACCCTGCCATCCCTTTACCCTGACTTTCTTTTAGAACTCTTTGGTCAGAACGGGGAACAAATGCCTACCTCTAGACCATTGGCTGGTATAGACCAATCCTAGATCTGAGGAGGGGCCAAAATCGAGGGCTCTACTCACAGGGAAGAGATGGGAAAGGGGATAATATTTGTTGGATAGGCAAGAGACAATGTGCGCTGTGCAACTGACATAGGTATGTGAGGAGTTGGTCAAGGGCAAAACTAAGCTGAGGTAAGATTCGTTGGTAAAGAGTATAGGTATGCACATTGTAGAGGGATAATTCAGAGGTAATGAGAAGAATTAGGGAAAGCTGGGGTTTATAAGGGCAAAATAATAAGTATCTATATCAGGCTGTGGTGGTCAGAATCAAAGAAAAGGAAGTAATCCAATCTTTTGAAGGAAGAAATGATAGCATCTCTGGAGGAAATCAATAAAAGGATTAAGAAAATGTGCGCAAAGAGTAAAAGATGTCCCAAAGTTCTTATCCAGGGGTCTAGAAGACAAGTGGGGCCACTAACAGCCTGTGGTGGTTGAGACGGGGATCTGATCTGGGGAAAATGAATGAATCCAGGCTTAACACTCAATTCAACACAACCTCATTTACTGAGGACTTACCATGTGAAAGCAGTGTGTCAGACAGATTTCAGGATATGAATAAAAGGGTGAATATATATATGGGAGAAGAGATCGACCAATCAATGTGTGACGTTTAAGACAATTTTTAGCACCTGATCGTGTACTGAGGTGGGCAGGCTTTAGGAGGGGGCAATTTGTGGCTATTTGGTCTCTTAATACAGTGAGATTTTTAGGGGATCTGCATAGGACTTTAGAGAAAAACAAAACAAAAATTTCTGTTATTAAGGATGTATTCCTTGGTAATATGTATCTTTTTATGTCTATTTTAGAATGAAAATACTCTGTAGAGGGGAGACTATGAAAATCTGAAATAACTAACAACTTGGTGTTTTGGGGAGCCAGGGAAGGAGGGGAAAAATTGGGAAGAGCCTCAACAGGAGGTTAGGAGCAATTTCCATCCATGCTGAGGGCAGCCCCATATTCAGGCCCATTATGTACCCTGGTATCTCATATATGGGCTTCAACTGTCTTATTCAGCAAATTCACCAAATAATTTCCAGCTTTCCACTATATGACAGGGGTCCAGCTCGGGGAGAAAGAAGGTGCTAGGACAATTTAATGGAAAAGAAGTCTTGATGAGAACAGGTATTTTTAAAGACAGAGAGAAAAACAAAAACAAAAAAACCCTGACGTTGTAATCGGATTTAGCTAAATGAGACTGGAATCTCAGGAGAAAACCAAAGACCAGCCTGTGATAAAAACAGAAATAGCATTTTTTTTTATTGGTGTGATAAATTTAGTAAACAAGCTCCCGGCATCATTGTGAGGCAAATCTACACTAAAAGAAATCTGTTTTGATTTTAGACATTTTTTAGAAGGTTATTTTAATTTAATTAATGAGAAATCAGAGGTTAATTGCCTCCAGCTTTAATGTGAGGGTATTATGCATGCAGGCATATTTTATTTATATCTCGACTGTTTGATGTACACAATCAATTCAAAAAGGGATAATGAAGAGGTGTTCTGTCCTGTGTGGAATAATAATTAGGGACTCCGGTACAGAATATTTTTTATTAATTGTGCAGCTCAGTAAACATGTTTGACATAATACTGAGAAATACATTTGTCAAATCTTACTAATATTTTTTCTTTGCTCTTTCCTTTTGCTTTTCCTAGCTTTTTTTTTTTTTTCCAGAATCTTTCTCATACTGACCCCATTTTCCTAAGCTAGGAGCCCCCCCCCCCCCCAAGCCCTAACAGTTTGATTTAGAGACTTAGGACCACCTGCTAAGTTAGTTGCATTTTGAAATTCAGGAAATCATATTGGACATCTGGCTGCTGTTTCAACAAGGTTCATCGAAGTTGTTAGGGAAATGGAAATTGGATTTTTTTTCATAGATAAGTAGACTACCTCAGTCTATAATGCAGAATAAATAACATTAGTGAAATCTGTACGGTCTTTTGATTATTGTGTAATTTTTAGGCAATTTACATATGATCCCCCGTTCCTTAGACAATGTATTTTCTTTACTAAGGATTTGGAGGTGTTATCACAGGTCCATTCCCCACCCCTCCAACCCCCCATGCAGCACAACCACTGATGGCGCTTTATCAAAGTACAAACTATGTTTTCGGAATTGTTAACTAAGCTACTTTATAACTCTTCTGCCATGCTTGGGGCATCAGCCAATTTCACAGAACATTTCCCTCAGTTTTAGGAAGTGATTTAAACTCTTGAATGTTCTCGCAACCTCCTGGTGCACATTTATTGATAAATTTGTATTTATACCTTTTTTGGTGGGCAATAAGCCTGTCTAAAAGTTTTTAGAATGCTTTTTCTTAAAAATCTGGACAGCTGGAAGCAATTTTCAAGGGCTTGGGATACGTAGCCAAAAATGTGCATGTCTTGGCTCCCCTTGCTCCTTTGGCACTTCCCTCTTCTGACAACCATTTTTGTACTTTTTTTTACCAACCCCCAACACCATCACCTCACTCGAGTCTTTTCCTATAACTGATTTTTCTACATTTTTCCTCTCCAAGCTTTGCATAATGGCGTCTCAGCAGGTATAGTCTGTCTTGGTTAAGCCAATGGCTTCTAGTTGCGCCACGACATAGAACTTCTGCTGAGCCACCAATGCCCAGGAATGATTCTTTGGCCTCAAGTAAGTCATATGTGTGAGATTTACAGAGAACCATATTGTTCTAAAAACCAAATGTGAATTTTACAGCCCTGCCTCCTAATGTCCAGTTCAAAGAGATCTGAGGTGAAAGTGACTATAGTAATAACATTCAAATGTTGTCACCATCTGGTGCCTGTTTGGTGGCCTATGTTATATGAGCAGGTGGTCCTTGTGTATCTTTGAGTGGCCAGCTGTCCACGTCACAAAAGCCACTGTCACATTTAGTGTTAATTGGCATCTTGGTTGTAATGATCTGTGGAGAGGCCAAAGCTTGAACAGACCTCAGCGTATTATTCCTCTTTGTCTTAAGAGCTCTGGGTCAAGGCTGACAAGCATGTCTCTCTGTCCTCTTTTCCTTATTTCTTATCTGAAAGTCCAAAAGGGTTCTAGAATAAAGCATCATCATTCCATTTAAACACCAAATACATACATATTGCTGTGCTAGTTATTCATGGCTGACATAAGAGATCCACCAAAGAGTCTTCCAAGAAACTTCTTGGAATTTAGAAAAGGTCAGATAAGTGTTTTGACTGCCCTGGAGATGATTTGTCTACCTCCAACTTTAAATTTTAGGATTTTAGAAATAAAAGTAGTCTTTCCTTTAGAAGTTTAATTGGGGATGGGAGAACAAGTCTCTAGGTAGTGGCTACCAGAAGAACCGGATGGAAAAGAGTCTCATGCTCTGCAATGAACCATATACAATTACTGTTATTTTGACCTGCACAACTGGCAGTTTCATATGGTTTAACTTAATACTTCTGCTTTACGGTTTTCAGGATTTTAAGGAAATGTCTCTTTGCTTAAGTGAAATATTGCTGTACTGTAAATTCTTGGATACAGGATTAGTGTTTAAAACAAGCTTGCCCAGACTGAATCGAATGATGCTTTCTCCATTGCAGTAAGATTGGTCATAGGATAGTATTAACACATCTTCTAAAATGATAATGGCTTCTGAGTTCAAGTTACTTGAAAAGAATAAAGAATTTTACTTGCATGAACTTTAGTCAGAATGGTAGGCTCTATTCAAAGTCAAACACACGCAAATGTTGACATTTAGAGTCAACTTTCAAAAGCAAGCATTAATCTTTTTATCTTATTCCCATCACACAGAGAGAAAGAAAACATACCCAAGAAATTAAATAATGTTCCAGATGCAGCAGAAAATTTTCTGTTTCGTTGTCAACAAATTGGCTTGAAATGTTTGCATCAAAATAACCCATAGGTAACTGTACAATCCTATCTCTGTCCACTAAGCCTTCCATGGGTGCTCCGATCCTTGTTTTTCTTTTCTTCAGATGTCTCTAAATACCACCCAATTCTTTGTGCCAGACAATGTAGCTATTGATGAACTGGTTTGAATACTTTTATTTTGTTTTATATTTACATTTTTTTTTTTAAGATTTTATTTATTTATGTGACAGAGAGACAGCCAGTGAGAGAGGGAACACAAGCAGGGGGAGTGGGAGAGAAAGAAGCAGGCTCATAGCAGAGGAGCCCGATATGGGACTCGATCCTGGAACGCCGGGATCACGCCCTGAGCCGAAGGCAGACGCTTAACGACTGCGCTACCCAGGTGCCCCCTATATTTACATTTCTTATATCTCTCTATTAATCAGATACTTGGAGTGAGGTCTTGGTATTTTAATTATTCTGATTCCTTCAAGAACACACCACTGGGCCAGGTAAATAGGAGGAAACTACAAATACTAAACATTTGTTAGATATTCATTGAGCAAAAGAGTACAAGACAGGACAGTAAGCTCGATAAACAAATTAAACTTCCTAGGTCGGAATTTAAAAATGGAAATGAATAAAATAAGCCATTTGCACATTAAATGTCTTCAAGTTATTGATCTCTGTATCACAGGTTAGAATTTGGTGTAAACTGAACCTGCACAAGAAAAGTAAAATTCAGACTGTTCATCTTTTACGTGTTCTACTAAGAATTTTGTAGTCCTGAATTAGCACTAACAGCATTGACGAATTATATATGCTGAATTAGTCACATTACTCAAGTCCTATTCTTTTTCCTCTGCAGAATATTTGTCACACAGATATTTAAATGGAATAGGAGCTGTACATAACCATGACACAATACTTTGTCAAAAAGAGAAAACAGTTGATCAGGTTGGTGAGTAATCATAGACCTCCTTCCCTACTCTGTCTTACAGGCTCACAAGAAGTAGACTCTGAAAGAATAGGTCATTATTAAAGAAACAGAATCAGAGCATTTGAGTAAAATAGAGTAAAATCTTAGTCATTAGTCCATGTATGATATTTTAACTCCTTTGACGATTAAGCATTCTCTGTTACAAAAAAGTGTCTGTCAAATAGTTCTTGAAAGAAAAATAAAGCACAATATTTCAGTATGAAACAGAATGAATCATAACTGGCATGAATTAAATAACTAAATTAAAATCAACTTCCAAATTGCCTTATTTGATTGATCAACTTGGGGAACTTCTTGAAAAGGCAGATTCCTACTCCGGAGACATGCAAAAAAGGAGGGGAGAATATGGTATTTTGACTTCGGCTATTAGTCCTTTTCCTCAAGGTTCCCTTGTTGAGCTGAAGAGTGTCTCCTTGTGGTTGTTGCAGAGCTGTATTGGCCAAAAGCTTCCCTTCAAGTCAAAGGACCGCTAAGGTGGCGGGGATACAACCTAGGACAGCAAAAAAAAGGAAGATTAGGAAGATGATCGTGTTAGCAAACCCCAGACTGCATACAAATTGCAGCAACAAATGGAATGCTCTGGGAAGGAAGAGACGCTGGAAAAATATGATTTGATATTACGGGGGGAAATTGGATATATTTGGGAAAAATCTTGAGTTCTTAAAATTATGAAAAAGTTAAAATAATAGAAAGAAAATATGAAACCAGTTAGGACCTCTAGGAAGAGTAAAAATCTGTGTAAGAAATAAAAGAATCATATTATACTATTTGGGTAAGGTGAACAATAGTTTTGTGGTCATAATTACATATTCGCTGCCTTGGATTTTCAAATTGTAGGATAAGCCTTTTAGGAGAAAATATGGCCTATGTGTTTATGATTGAAAACAGAATGTAAATATTATCACCTTAGCAGGTGACAGCATTTGGGAGGACAAAAGTGGAGAGAGAACTAAAAGGAAGGCAAAGAACAGGAATGTTCTCATAATACACAGTGATGAGTCAAGAGACGCCTATTAGTTGATAGGATAAGAAATAAAGAAGGAACATTATTTACAGTTATGAAAAGCCTAAAAAAGTGATAAAACTCTTTTAAGTGGATAGTAGGTAAAGATCAGAGGTGACAGGGAGTTAAATCTTTATCCATTACAGCAGGGAGCGGACTGTTAATACATAAAATTCCTGAATTTATAAATAGGTGTATAAACATACTCTTTGTCAGTATGAACATAATCATGGGGAAAATATAAACAATGATTTTCCCTGTGGATCCCTCCTAGATGGATAGGTAGTGAATCAGGTACCATTTTTTTTTTACTGTGTCCTACTATATGAAGTGATTTTAAAATCCTGTTTATGTAATAATTTTAATAAGTATTTTTGAAAAAGCTATCAGAAGAATGGAAAACTCTCATTCACTGATGATACAACCATTGCATATTTGTTTGCTTCTGTGTGTAGATTTAAGCTGTCCCAAGCTGGTCAGGGTGAGTTCAGCACCATGTCTTTCCTGGAAAAGCTTTCTGTGTATTTAGACCTGCATAAATTCTCCTTTCTTTCCGTTCAACTTCAAGAGGTCATCAGTTTTAGGAGGGGAATTAAGAAAATTATTTAATAATAAATAATGTATTTATCTGATTCAAATTCAAAGGGCACAGAAGGAAATATAATGAGGTCTGAGCACTATTGAACCGATGAACATTATTTATGCTCCCCATCTACTCGATGTTAAAATTCTTATTCTTCCAGAGGCATCCGGAATTATTTTATGCACATAGAAGCTAATACTCACACATGCATGAGTACACATAGGAATTTCTGAAAACCTGCTGGATTACAAGTTTTTGGATAGTTGGAGCTTATAATCCATTATTTTAAAAGGAAAAAACAATATGTTCCCAGGCAATCAGAAACTCCCAAGTTATTTCTCCAGTCGTTATATAGTAATTCATCAAAGATATCCGCATGATAAAATCTCAAGACCAAAATGTTGAACACTCAATGTACACATTAATGAGTATATTTGTGTGCAATATGCAGTCATAACATTTATTCAAAATATGATCCATGAACTACCAGCATCAGCATCGCCTGAGAGCTTGTTAGAAATGCCCAATCTCATACCCAAACCCAAATCTAGTCAATCAGAATCTGCCTTTCGCTGAGATACCCTCTCTCAATTTGCTTAATCATTCAAAGTTTTTTCTTATGTATGGGCATTTCCCTACCTCAGGCTCACATATTTTCTCCTTTTCCAATTTTAGGAGATCTCTTTACTTACGGTATGGGGAAGACGATGATAATAACACAGAACTTGGTTGGACAACATCGGCAGAGGCTCAGTTTTATCTAGAGAACACCCAAGGAGTGATGGAAGCTCATTCTGGTCTTGCCTGGAATCAGGCACCATGCTTATTCGTGCTTGCATGTGCATTCATTACAGGGGTTTCAATTTAGATAGGGAATATTGGACAAAAATTTTTGGCAGTCATTATAGTGACTCTTATGAAACGGAGTGAGCAGATAGAAAAATCAGTGCTCCTGCCCTCGGCTTAAAAAAAAATCAAATAGTACAATAATATACAGACTGTGCTGTACTTTCATTTGTTTTCTTAGACATCAATAAATGTCAGTACTGAAAGAAACTTCCCGGGCCTCATTTTATGGCAACCAAGCACTCCACTGAGTAGATAAACAATAATTTAATAAGTCAGACTCCTTTTGATAGACATTTGGGTTATTTTTTAATATTTTACTATAACAAACAATGTCGCATAAGTAATTGTACATATGTCTTTTCATATGCATGACGGTCTGTCTATAAAGAAGAGAGTGGTTAGGTCAAATGACACGACCGCTTCAATTTTGATAGCAATGCTACTTTGTCCTCCACAGATATGTAATTTACACTCTACATGAGTGAACAAGGTAGTTCTCGACACCTTGTTCAATAAGAATGTGTCATCAAACTTTGGAATTTTTTCCATTCTGAACTGTGAAAAGACATTTCAGTGTAGTTTTAATTTACGTTTGTGTTATGAAAAATAAAAAATATGTTCATATGCTTTATTTATGAGCCGTTTACTATTCTTGTCCTATAAACTATCTATTTTAATCTTTTGCTATTTTTCTATTGGGTTGTTGGCCTTTTTCTTAATAATTTGTTGGAATACTTTACATTAGGAAGATCAGATTTTTAAATGTCATATAAATTAACTTTCCCCCCCCAATTTGTTATCCTTTGACTTTTCTTATGGTTGATCGATCGATCGATCGATCGATCTACTACCTATCATCTATCCCAACAGCTTTTATACTATGTTTAAGTATTTTATATTGTTGAATCAATCTCTTCCTAGATTCTAGCTATTTCAATTCTAAGATGTTGAAATAATTCTCACATAGTTTATTTCTTGTTCATCTGTGGTTATGTTTATTTACTTCTTAGTCTGTGATCCATTTAACTTCACCCTGTTTCAATATGGGGGGTACGGACCCAACTTACTTTTTTCCCCTCCGAGTTTCTCAGTTATCCAAATTCTATTTACCGAATGATACATTTTTACACAAAGAACTTTTCAATGATATAGATTCCCAGAAGCCAAACGCAGATATCAGTATTAATATTATTTAGTAAATTTTGGTGAGGCACCAAAAGTCAGTCCCAAGCCATTTGGAGCGAAGCCGTATTTGTAACAAGGAGGCTCAGTCTGCAGGTGAAGGTGAGAGAATTTTGTTTTTCTTAATGAACATGATCCACATGATTGGCTGGAAGCCTACCCTTTATTTGGAGAAAGCAGCTGTTCTCCAGAAGAGGCTCAGTAATATATTTGCCTGGATTGGTTCCTATTGACAAGACACAATACCGGCAAATTTATATAGTGACTAGCTACCCCTCAAATGGTTCTTTGAGCTTTCTGTGGGTGATAGGAGTAGTACAAGTGTTTTCTGAATTAGGACCAGTTGCTGGGTAGACGGAGTAGCAGATTTGAGAATGTCCACAAAACTCACTAACAGGTAGGCAGCTTTCCCAATGATCTGATATGAAGCACTAACATTCATCCTTCGACACTTATTCCTCAGGCTGGGTAGCACAGTTGACTCATACTGATGGAAAGTAGGACTTTATGTACTTGCTTCCCAGCAGAAGTCTAGCTGGATATTATCACCATCCGTTCACTTCAGGCTAATTCTGAAGCCTGGGTGGATCTCGACGTGCATGGAAAGCATTAAAAAATAGTGATGCTTGGACTCCATCTTTGGTTAAGCCACTCAAACTCAGGACCTCTGATCTTAAGTCCAGAGCTTCTCTTCTTCCTCTGTATCCTAAGATCCTTCGGCAGAACGGGACAGAAGAAAATGTGGGCATGAGGAAGGTGAGAAAAAAGATCCGGTCACAGGGCATCAACATAGTTCTAGAGACTCAGGGGGTTCCAAGAGATGGCAAAGGGGTGTTAAATGGGGCAGGGGAAGGATGTTAAAGATAAACCTCATATTTCAGCACCTTTCCCCCTCTATCTAGAAGGGCAAGTAGAACACTGCTACCTCATAGGTGATGGAGATAATTGCTCCTTCACTGGGAGACAAAGTGCAGAACAAGTACCTGACTTTTCAGAGAAACTTGCTGATGTTCTCTATACTTTGTTTTTCAGATGGTGTGCTTCTTCAAGGCCTTGACCTTTCCCCACATGCATCCCTACAAATACCGAGAGGCTTTTTAATGCCATAGTTCTGAGGACTTGTTTAGGTTTTCTGCAGGACCTGGGGCCTCTCATTTGCGTGCCTAAAAATAATGAAATCTTGCTAATTCATGACTCAGAGGCTGGAATATTTGCTAAGATTTTGGATGCTATAAACAAGGGCTTATCTTGGCTTTCCAGCTTATATTTATCAGAAAGTCTCTAACACATTTTGCAAACAGTACTTGGGCCTAAGAAACAGTTTAAATTGTGTCATTCCTGGCGGGTCATTGCCTTGTCCCGAGGATCGACCCAATGTGGTGTGCCGAGTAAACATTTATAACACACAATTGTAAGCGTTTAATGAGGCCGAAGTGCTTTTTGATTTTAAAAGATGGCTACTCATTAGATCTGTATCTCATTACAACCCATTCAGAGAAGCACGGGGTGGAGGTTGCAGGAGAACTTCTGGGCTAAGCCCTTAGTCTGGCTGGAGCAGAGCTGGGGAAGCCATAGGTGAGCGGTCAGGCGGGCTCCCTAGATTGCGCTCCAGGCATGGGGTGGCTGACTTCTAACTGGGATGTGCCTGCAGGGCTCTCTTTCCCAATCCTCTCCTGCACTAATACAGCTAAGCCGCTCCCAATCCTTCCCTTCCTAGCTCTGTTCCCTCTGATACCTGAATCAGTACCGTGGGGCCTCAGCGGTGCGTCTCCCACAGCCACAGTGTCTGTGTAGTGGGGGGCTTTTAATTCTTGTTCCCCGATACCGGTCCCATATCCTTAGTCCACCATAAAAACTGAAGAAACTTATGAGTCTTCTGAGACGCTGAAAATGGATGCGTCACAGTGTCCAGGACTGGTCAAAACGGCATGGATCTGGCATTTTCTTGCTTCCCTCTAAGGCTCATGCCATTTTGTGGAGCTGGCCACTTACAGAGTACTGTGTTAAATAACAGAGTAATAAACAGGAGAGGAAATCCATTTAGAAAAGAAAAGCAGAGTCACCTGTGAGATAATTTTTATGAGATTCCTATTTAATAATTTCCTCTCCTATTCATATGATCCCTCTTGGCAATGAATATATAGATACCCCTCCCCCATTAGATTATGAACTATGAGAGCAAGGATTTCTTTTTTAATTTTTGTATCCCCATCACCTAACTTGCAGCCCGTCAGACAGAAAGTTCTCACTAATTATCTGTTCAAGAATAAGTGAAAACCTGGGTTGGCGTATTTATTTTTTGAATTCTGAAGTCTGAATGTTGGACCCTGCCATTAGCTACAAGGTCCTCCACTTTCCCTTCGGGCTGGCTGAGAAAGTTAACAAAATGGCCAGCCCAGAGAAGCTCCTCCATCAATTTTAACTATTCCCATTTCCACCATTCCTCAGGGTGCATACCATGAGCAGGCATTTGACCCCGGGACACCATATACATTAGGGCCTTTAGTCAGGTCAATAACCTTAGGAACTGAGTCGTCTTCTCCCTGTTTCACAGAAAGTAAAACTGAGACCTAAGGAATACCAACTAAAGGTCATATAATTGTTATAGAGCAGAAGCAGAATTCAAAAAAGTTGAAAGGAGAACTCCTGCTTGGCATTACTCCCACACCTGAATTTTTAAGGGCAGCCACAGGCTTTTCCCCCCCTTTGGAGCCCAGGGAAAGAAAGGGGAGGGAAGGACAGACAGGGATTGCTGGGTGAGGGGCCCACAGCGCCCTCTGCTGGTACCAGTCGCCCCTCTCTTTGGCTCTTCCTAGCTGGTAGCTGCTGCTTTCAAGGTATCACTTAGTGAGAATATTTGAGAAATCACTTGTGGCGTGATAATCTATAGAATGTGATGTAATTATTGGTCGCTGAAGGGCGACCGTGAGGAGTGACAAGGGCCCCATACTGAAGCAGTTTGTGAAGAGGACTTGAACACTGTACCAGCTGCATATCCCTGGCTTCCTCCCAAGAGCTCCTGATGGGATATTCTCCATGATTTCTAAGACCACCTGGAGTTATTAGTCCCTTGAGGATCCCCATAAGACTCATTATTATCGTTTCTTTTGCTCTCCAGGTGCCTTAACTCAGGACCTTATTTATTGTGAGATGAGAAAATCGTGCATGTGCAGGTCTTGTCTTAGGTAGCCATAAAATGCTATTACTGCTGATCCCTAAATGTAAACGACACAGATTTATTTCTTAATGGCAATAAATCTCATGTCTGCGTAATTCAAGAACCAGAAATCTGAACCCTACTTTTTGGCTAACTCAAAATTATTGTCATTGTGATAATCACAACGTGATTTGAATGCTTTGTCTCATTACAGTAAATTCTGTTAATAGTTTAAAATCCTTGGTTTGTTTTTCTTTTTAGAGTTGAGTTTTGAGGCAACTTTAAAAGTTCATTCATAAGGAGACAAGAGTTGTGTTTCGAACAAGAAATAAGTCTTTGAGTCACTGGCATTCTTTTCCATGTATCTTTTCCAACAAATATTAGAAATATTTTTGAAAATGTTTGTGTGATAAAGGTCTCGTTGTAAAAAAAATAATAAAAAAAATAGCACTGATGGGGAAGATATGAAATGTATAGAGAATTTGAAAATAAACGTAAAAACTTTTCACCAAGGGCCCATAAAATAATTGGCCGAGAATGTGGTCATTTTCAGTAATATTACACTAATAATTTCTAACTTATGACACCATGTACACTTTAAATTTTTTATTAACATGAATTCATTATAGAACAAATTCCTGCACTTAAACATTAAAGCTATTTATTTATTTTTTACCAGTTCTCCTTCTTCCATGGAAAATATGCTTCTGAATATAATGAGTACAACCAGAGGTGATTATGCTAATTTTGACGATGTCTGTGGAGTAAGTGCGTGCCATTTTCAAAGCTGCGATACTTCTTCTTAAGGGATAGAGGGCTAGCAGAGGAAGGAGAGAGGAAGAAAACCGTCTTTGCATTTCTACTGTGTCTGAAGGCCATGTACTTTGCATGCTATGTTCTCCGCGACCTTCCTCAGAGCCATTCTTGGGCAAGTTCCCCATCTTCCCTTTGAGAGAAAACTGGAACCCAGGCACTTGTTTGATGCCAAAGCCCACTTATCCTACTACTCCTCTATGTCTTTATGGGATGCTTCTCTAAAAAATTTAATGGAGAAAGGGAAGTAATAAGAATTCTAAATGAAGGGGCGCCTGGGTAGCGCAGTCGTTAGGTGTCTGCCTTAGGCCCAGGGCATGATCCCGGCGTTCTGGGATCGAGCCCCACATCAGGCTCTTTCGCTATGAGCCTGCTTCTTCCTCTCCCACTCCCCCTGCTTGTGTTCCCTCTCTCGCTGGCTGTCTCTATCTCTGTCGAATAAATAAATAAAATCTTAAAAAAAAAAAAGAATTCTAAATGAAAGTAACTGTTAAGTTCAAAATAGTTAAGTAAACCTGAATTTTACAATGGGGCTTGATAATAGTTTGCATGTTTATGTTTTAATGGAAAGTTAAAGTAAACAGGTGTTATAAATATAATAATTGCCGCCAAACATTAAATGTTGGCATGCACATAAAGATCAGGGGTTAGGTCTGAGCAAAGAAGAGAAATCAGACAATACCTGAATTAGGTTCTATTTAAATTCTAGGGTGAGTGGTATTTTGGCTTAAATGCAGAGGTTTTAGTCAACTTTTGCATCTCTTCTCCAATCTGATGAAAGCCACGACTATGTCCTCCAAAAAATGTCCATTGAGACATAATCATTTTTGCATAAACATTTTTTGAGGGGGTCACTGATTCCCTGAAGTTTATCAATGACCCCTTCTGTTGCCTTTTCCTCGGGTCCAAGGGTCAACATGGAAAACTTCGTTAAGTGTCATCACAGACGTCATTCTCTAGAATATTGGCTGAATTTTGTTTATTTGGAGTTTTGCAAGGCCTGCAAACATAAACAAATGTTTCACTAATACCCCAACTATAGCAGGGTCCATGTTTAGGGAAGTAGATATGACGATACGAATAGCTCATGCTTACGTAGTGTTGAAGGATGGTTTCTGCGTATTACGGATGTTTCCTTATTAATCATCACAACCTCACCATGTAGGAACATTCAGAGAAGGTTAGTAAGCTGTCCATGGCTTTCTAGTCCGAGAAGGGGAAACCAGAGTTTGAATCCAAGAAGTCTGGCCCTGGAGTCTATGTTCTTCATTATGATACCTTTCTAGGCTGGTTCAAAACACGTTTTGATACACAATTAATGAATTTGCTAATTCATCTGCTATGGATGGTTGGAATTTGGCTCTTAGTGGTGGTTTCCCCCCCCAAAAATGTTATAAATGAAGAAAATTAAAATTTAGCTACCTGAAATTGCAAAATATCTGGATGTCTTGCTGCACATGTGACTAAGCAGATTTATTAGATTTGTATGAAGTGTTGGGCTTTGAGTGCCATTGATGGTTATATACAGTGGGTGTAAAATTCCCAGGTCAACCAGCGTGTGGACCAGCTGGTGTTCTCTCTAACAATCTCCATATGCTCCTCGATCCTTATATAATAAACACCGAAATGGCAAAAATACATTTTAAAATGACAGATAATTTTAATAGGACATTGACAGTTTTAAAGTTAAGTTCAGAATTATGTCCCTTAGCAAAAAAGAAATAATAACTCTTCTATGAATCTTTCTAAACTCACGGCTCCAACCTGAAAGCAAAGAGCTTTCGGCACCGCGAGATAACGTGAACCAGTCTTCAGAGCACACAACTGTATGAACTCATCACCAAGAATTGGTCCGCAAGGTCTTTAGAAGGGCAGGCTGCCTGTAAACTTCTTTTGTCTTAGCTGGCAATATGCAGAGTCCTTTTTCCATGGCTAAATGATTCTTGAGAAAAGGAAACACATGGTAAATCTGGGTTTATCGGCTCGAAATACAAATGACTTCCTTATTTCTGCGTAAGCACAATATACCACTTATGGGGGGAAAATCGAATTTAAGAATAGACCTAGGAACAGGTTATCGTGCATTTTCTTATTCCCCACTGGGAGTTATTACTCCAACACTGTGTTTTTACCTCTCTTATAATACCTGTCATCCTCTCTTGTACTTTAGATAGCAGTTCATCAACCTCTGCTATATTCTTAGCTTCTTTAGGGTGCTTATCACATCTTTATTTATCTTTGAACACTCTTCCTATGCCCTGCCCCTTTTCCTGCACCAATTTCTGCTCCACTTGGGATTTTGTGCTCACAGGTGCACCATGAATATTTATGAGATCAAACTGAATGGTCTGATACCAATTTGGGAATTTTTTGACCCGTTAGTACAAATTCTTCAAAATATTCCCTTTCCCACTGAGGCAGTGAAGCTTCTACATTACTTCTCACTTTTTGCCCCTAAGGATGTGAAGACCAAGGCTGTTACTGCCTCCTAATTCCATGTGTCTGTCCTTGATTACCACTATCATTCTCTCTCTCTACTTATTCCTGTTTGACACACCCTTCTTGGTGGTCTTTATAGCATGGCCTCTGTTGATTCCCATTTTGCTTAAATAGGCATTCATCTAAATAAGAAAGTGTTTGTTTTTCTAGTGAGCTAAAGAGCACCGAAATTTGGAGTCTTCTTGTTGTGAAGAGGCGTGATTCATGAGAAGGGTGTCACAACTGGGGCATCTCTTTTCAAAACAACTCTTCTTCCATGTCATAGTGCTTTGGTATAGTCTGTCTTGCATACCTTGCTCCCTCCCCTTCTCCCGTCTTTTTTCTCTTTTTCTCTTCCTTTCTCTTTCTTTCCTCTTTCTCTCCTTCTCTCCTTTCCTTCATGGAGGAAACCATTCAAAATGCTTCAGTTGTGATTTCATTTTAGAGTCTTTTGTTGACTTACATTTTGGTATGTTAGGGGTAATATAAAATCTTTTAATCTTTTAATATAAAATCTTTTTTTTGGTTTTAAATTGTTCATATTATTTCCTTATTTTTATATTATTTTCATGTTAAAGTAGTTATAGATAGGTCCAAAACAGAATGCAAAATTCACATGAAACTTTAAAGAAATTGTCTTCTAAGCTATCTTTGGACTGTATATCCAGAAAGACTAGAAGCACAAGATCTCCCTCCCTTCCTTTTTCTTTTCGATCATTAAGGATATCTCTGTGACTTTTTTTTTTTTTTTGGAGAAAGCAGGGGAGGGGCAGAGGGAGAGAGAGAACCTCAAGCAGGCTCCACGATGCCGGGCTCGATTGATCCCACAACCCCGAGATCATGCCCTGAGCGAAATCAAGAGTCGGGTGTGTAACTGACTGAACCACGCAGGCAACCCCTTCTGTGACATCTTTGAGAAGCATTCAAAACCTCTCTGTTGGGGCGCCTGGGTGGCACAGCGGTTAAGCGTCTGCCTTCGGCTCAGGGCGTGATCCCGGCGTTGTGGGATCGAGCCCCACATCAGGCTCCTCCGCTATGAGCCTGCTTCTTCCTCTCCCACTCCCCCTGCTTGTGTTCCCTCTCTCGCTGGCTGTCTCTTTCTCTGTTAAATAAATAAATAAATCTTTAAAAAAAAAAAAAAACCTCTCTGTTAACGCAAGCTTTGCTTTAGGATCTTCACCCTCTGTCTGTGTGTCTCAGGCTCTCGGTAGAATCCCACCATTCTCCCTGCAAAGGCCAGTGGATCTCTGGAGTGCATAGGAGTAGGTGGTCGATGGAGGTCGATGGGGCGAGCACACGGTGGTTTGCTGGGGTGGAACCTGTGCTGTGCTGGAGAACCGTTGGAAGGGCTCTGGAGAGCCCACTGTTAGCACTTCTCCCTGACTCCTCTATCAGTGAAATCAAGCTGGTAGCTTGAAATTGACATGATGGGAGTTATTTACACCACAGAAATTGGCAAAGGCTACAGATCAGTGTTTTTTTGTTTTGCTTTTGTTTCGTATTTTAAGAAGTAGTTGTGAAGTATGTACCAGCCCACCCTGTAAAGTTGATGCTTTAGGTGACTTTTTTATTATGCTTTGTATGTTACTGCTGCAAGCTCAACCGCTATTATGCCTTAGCCTCTGGGGATAAGGGAAGCAATCAACCTTTGCCCCAGGTTTCACAAATGGCTTGGTTATTAATCAAGTGGTCATTTAGCTTCGTTCCCTTTGTTCAATGCCATGCTTGCAAGTATGGAAATGTTAGCTCTAGACAGAACCATAGATAAGGGAACGAAAGCCCAGAGTGATTAATGACTTACAAGGTTACAATTCTAGTTAGAAGCGAAACTGGGACAAGGATCCAGGTTTTCTAAGTCCCAGACAGGTTTCGTTGCTGTTCTTCGACTCTGCCTCCCATAATTTAAAAAATCCTAAATCATAAATGTTCCATTGTAATTAGCTTCAGAAAACATTGCCGGCTACAGAATAAAATACTAGGTCTAACAATATTAATCTTTGCTTCTCTTTCTAAACTGAAAAATAAGATACATTAAGAGAAATAAAAAAAGTATAAGTATTGGTAAAGAAGAAAAAGAAACCCCAAAACCCAAAGCTCTAAATTAATTTGTGTTAAGAGACACATACTTTAAACCATTTACCATCTTCATCTGTCAACATTTTAAAGGCACGTCTAAATCGAGTTCTCAGGACTTTAAATCAAAATGATATCATTTCCCTTGTTATTTTAATAGTTTCTTCCAAATGACTTGTTTAGCAAGAAACAGAAAGATAGAGGGCAGCACGGGACCAGCATGCTAGCTGCCCTTCAGGAGAACAGGACTGCAGAACTTGCACATCGAAGAGGTAGCCAAGACCGAGAGAGAAGTAGCAGGCGTACCCGCATGCTCTCCCCCACCTCTCCAGAAAGCAATGCAGCACCTCTCTCTCGTTGTTTAAGAAGCAAAGGGGGAACTTGGAGCCACAGCCAATGACGGATAAATGAGTGTTCTGCTAGCTCAAAGTCAGCGTGCAGATTGGACAGAGGAAGCGTGCAGAGCTCAGAAGGTATTATTTTTAGAGGGTACAAACAAGAGAACTTGCCTGGCCGAAGGGGTTTTTGCAGGCCCTTCCAGCTTCAGTAATTGGATGGGTTTGGCAGCCTGCAAGAGGGGTTTGTGGTTCCTGATGAATGCTTCGCTTGCACCCGGGTGTGATTTAGCGTGCTGTTGAATAAACACATCGCGGGCAGGGAAGGTGATAACCACCAGCCTCAGCAGAAAGAGAGAGCCTATAAATATGCCAGGGGGTCAATAGAAGTGATTTCATTCTGCCTTCGCAGGACTGCTGATGAGGTCTGACAGGGCGGCTCTACTTCATTACTGCATCACAATGGTGAAGGGAGTCTGAAGGGCAGGAAGAGCAGTAGCCCGGGGCCCCAGCAGCAGGCTGTCACCTGAGCTGCAGCTCCCAGGAAGGCCAGCCGAGAAGACGGGCGACAATAGGCTGGGGCTTCCTGCGCTGGTTTCGCTCTCCTTCCACCCTCTCCTTCTCTCTGTCTCCTGTCTCCTCTCTCTCTCTCTCCCCACTTCTCCCTCCCTCCATTTCCATCCCTTTGCTATTTTGCTATTTCTAGAAAGAATCCTTTCTCTTGCTGGCAGAGCACTTGTAACAAAGGACAGACAGCCGACCTAGATGCTGGAGCAGAGAGTAGAGAGCTTTTAACTGCGGGAGTGTTAGGATCCAAACACTCCTGTTAGGCTGGAAAGGAGAAAATCCTGGGGGAGTGTGTATGCTGAATTGTTCAGAGGAAAGGAAAAATCCTTCTAGGGAAATCATAAAACAATTCAGGAGCTGGAATAAAGCTCTTCTCCTGCAACTCGTGCTCCCTTTACTTCAGGAAATACCTCATACACGTCCCCAGGCACCTCCTTGCTACCCCATTGTTCCTGGCTTGTTCTTTGGCTCAAGCTGCTTCTCTCCTCTTTTTTGCCCCCAGACATCCATTTGCCCCTTGATATCATGTCTCCTTTTCCAAGGCCAGAGAACAGCACTCACACAGCCTCCTCTGCCCTGCTCCTTCAGGCCCTGTCCTTTCCTGGCTCAGTCTGACAGATGGAATGGCGGCCGGGCCACCCTGATTGTTCGGCCATCTTAGCCCGGGGTTCTGATGGCGGCCTTATCAATCTGCCTGTGGACTGGCTAGAAAAATGAGAAGGATGAATGGTCGTGAAATAAATTTAGTAGTCTTGCTCGGCACCTTCGGTTCGTGCACATGACGGCTGTTTATTTGGTCCGTGCAATTTTCAGGAACGTGAGTGGGTCAAGAAGGGGGTTTGAAGGCAAGCTGTCCTACCTTTCCCTGGACGGTCTGCTTCATAGCTACATCTCTCTCAATGCTGCAAATTATGTTCAGATTTTTAGGAGCAGGTGTCAGAGTCTTTTTAAAGACCACCATTCTTAAGAATTAGGTTAGGAATGGAAACACACAGGGATTACCTGTAGTGCTTAAAATCGGGTTTATTTTCAGAATTAGAACCTTCTTGGCTATGAGTTGCTCATTTTTCTTGGCCTGCTGACTTAGACCAGCTTTCTGAGGTTTGTAGGTTTAAGGCAGTGCTAGGGAAAGGTTCGTTGTTCGTTTGTGTTTTGGTGTAATATGCTTTTGGCGTATGGTCACAGGGGTGATACGCAGCAGTGCTAGTTAAGGCTAAAACTTCAGAAACACTGTTTGAAAACATGGACAAATGTGCATGATTTCATGAGGCCAGGCCTGAATTCTGTTCCAACTAATGTTGAGTTGCTTTAGAGCAAGGATTTTGTAACTTGCAGCGTGTGTGAGTGTGTGTGTATGTGTGTTTTATATCTGAACAAACTATTCAGAAGAATACCCATTGATAATGAAAGCACTTGTCATTGTTTGGCTTGGATTTTGTTTAGTTTAATCTTGTCTCGCTGTCCCTATGTTACAGACCTCCTGTGGGAAGTGCCAATGTCATTCATCTTTACAACCCCCAGTAGGCCTAGATTGGTGTGTGTGCACAATAGGGTGGAATGATTGTTAGTCGAATACAATCTAAAGCATATTGTGAGTATTTCAACTCCAGTAAAAACCATATTTAGAAGTTGTGGAGTGGGAGGGAAGATTGGAAGGGAGACTAAAAGTGTGCTTAGCTCAATTAGAAATTTAATTTCAGATTTTTACCAGTAGTTCCATTTATTTATTATTATCTAGAAAAGAAAATATATGAAATCACAAAATAGGCAAAATCAACCTAGGAAATTAAAAGACCCTTTAAGAAAAAGAAATGAATAAGACTACTCATCAAGCAAATAATGAAAGAAAAGCATTTTCAAGTGTATGCATGGTAAGGGCTGAAGGAGTACCTGGAATTTCTACTTTGTAAGCACAAAAAGAGTAAAAGGAAAGATAATTGATAAACTTCTTTGTCTTACAAGCTTTGGAAATGATACATGTCCCACTTCTTAAGCATTTTTTTTTTTTTAATTTGAACAGGAGAAAATCCAGTGACACAGATAAACAAACAAACATAAAAATCCATACTGAACCAGGCAATATTCCCATGAAACAGAATATTAAGGGCTGAGAGGAAGAAGGCAGACTGAAGACATCAGGCAACAGAATAGGGAAGTGGGACTATAAGCTGTGGCCCCCGGTACTGGCTTCACGCTCAGTGGGGTTGGTAGAGCTCATCGCCCGCGGAAACACGGTCTTATCGACCTTGGCTTAGTGTGTGAAATGTTCATATATTCTGTTAAAGATTCTTTGGCAGCATCTCTGCCCTCATGCCTGGGTAATATTTTTCTTCTTGCTTTCACCTCTTTTTATCTAGTCCCTACCCATCCACATCTGTGACTTCTTTAAGATATGTATAAAGCCAGCCATTGTGATTGGACCCAGAGCTTGTTATATAACAGAGAGAAAATTAGGTAAATGCTCTGAGCTTTAGTTTCCTTATCATTAGTATTCTTCGTGCTTCTTACACTTGGGTTCCGTTAAGTTTCTTGCAAAAGTGGGTATATAATTTTCATCAAGGGTAGAACGATTTTAAACATTATCTCCTCAAAGATATTTTTTTCTGTCCCCTGTTCTCTTTCCTGTCCCTTGAAAACTCCAATTACACCTATATTAGGCCATTTGAAGGTGTTGCACAGCTCACTGGTGCTCTGTTCATATTTTCGTCAGTCTTTTTTCTCTCTGTTTCACTGAGTTGTTTCTATTGCTATGTCTTCAAATTCACTTTTCCCGGCATTTTCAAATCTGCTGTTAATCCCATCAGTTATGTTCATCTCAGTTATTGTTATTTTCATCTTTAGAAATTTGATTTGGGTCTTTTTTATTTCATCCTCCCCTAATTCCTCTAGCTTTTTGAATATATAGAATACAGTTGTAACCAAAACAAGAGAAAATAAAGACCGGAAAAACAAAGGGTCAGTAGGATTGGAGAAGAGGGGGAGATTGAGGATTTATATGAGGGAATGAAATCAGTGGCAGGTGAATGCTGACTAATATGGACAGTGGAGTCGTGGAGAAGTCAGGGAAGGCTCTCAGGAGCCTGCATGACGGATGGAGGGCACTGCATCACCTCCCCTTTCCCTTCTATGCCACTTTTTCTTCCCTCCCAACTAGAACATATGCTCCCCAAGATGCACTTGTCTTTTTGTTCACTGCTGAGTCTTCATACCTAAAATACTTCCCGGCAGTGTCAATTTCTGCTGAATGAATGATTCTGATTTTGCAAATGTCGTCTTCAAGGATGATGGTATTGTCTGGACACTGCCTGCTTTGGTGAAATTTCACTGCTTTGCGTGTGGTCTGCATTCCAATAGGGAGGACTTCTACGTCCAAAGTTTAATTAAGTCTCTGTATTTGCCCATTCTGCTCATGTTAGTGTTTTGCAGCGAGTTCAAGCATTAGAAGTGTGTCAGAATAAAAGGTTTACATATATATATATACATATATATATATATACATATATATATATACACATGTGTATATATATATATATATGTATATATATATATGCAAGAAGTCTGATCAGACTTCTATATTACACTGGAATAGTCATAGAATGTCAGGACCAGAAGGGGCCTTAAATAATGATTTTAGTAACTAATATTTATTGAGAGTCTAGTATGCATTAGAAACTCTGCTTTGTACTTTATATGGATTATTCATTTAATCTTCATAACAACTTTTTAATTTAATCTTAAAGCAACCAAATATCATTTTTATTTTTAATTTACAAAGGAGAAACCTGATGCTCAGAAGTGTTGTACAACTTACAAAGTTTCCACGGCTAGGAAACCACCTGCTGGGTTCTAATTATAACTAAGGAGCCAGAGCTGGGGCTGAACGTGATTGCAAAAGCTCTGGTGGTCCAAGGGCCAGTCCAGGAGAGGAAGATTTAAGGAAATCCCTTCTCCTGTGATATTCTTCTCATTTCCACACTCCTGCTTGTACCTTCCCAGTTGCTTGCTGGGCATACAGATGATAGCATGTCTCAGTGTACAGATACAGAGTGAGATCCTTTCACTTTAGGTTCTAAATCTATCACCCAGAGAAGTATTTTAATAAAAACTCTGAGTTAAAAGATGGTGTCTGATCAGTCAGCCAACTCATGTCCCTTGGCATGAGAAAGTCAACGTCCAGTGATATTCTGGGTTCTCAGGCATGAGCCCAAACCGTGGATTCCAGATATGTGTGCTCCTAGCTGAGACCAAACTCATGGTTCCAGAGAACAGAAGGTCAGAGCACTAAAATGGATGCATTAGAATTAAGCTGGCTTCCATCAGAAAGCTTCATATAAATATTACACCCAGCTCTATAAGACACTCAATGTTTGGTTTCTGAACCTATTAATATATAATGAGGATACTATGTAATTAATATCGTTTGTTTTGATTTTCCGTTAAATCCGCTTTAGTAATAAGAATGCAAGGTAATTATTCAGAAAGGCTTTTCAACAAATGTCAGTTTTCATTGATTAAAAATCAAGTCAGTGCTTCATTTGAAATGATATTTACAAGCACGCTTTAAGCTGAAATGAATAATTATCAGGTTATTGAACTGCAAGTTATCTGCAAAGAATTGTCTCCTTTTTTTTTTCATTTTGCGCTAAGGTTTACTCTCAAATAATAATAGAGGACAAACCAGAGGTTGTGGAGGAGAAATGTCATGCTTTTGCTTTATGGGATTTAATTTTCTTTACGTAGTGTTGAAGCTGGTTTCTCGTTGGCTGTAACATCTCCCAAAACCGAAGTTTTGGGGAACCAGAGCCAGACATTGTTGCTTGGGAGGCCCTTGGAGCTGTTCATCACGTAGCAATCTAAAATTTCTGTTTTCCTGGGGTCTTGCTGCTGTGAATGGTGGTTGTGCCAAGCCAACGCGGGCATTTCTTTTCACTCTAAAATGGCTTTTTCTGCTACATATTTCTCTTTCATTATTTCACATAAAACAATGGGAAAGTAGTCTGTCATCTGTTATTCAGAGTCGTGCTGAAGGTTATGTGAATTCGCAGCCATTTGTTTTTCCGGTGACTAAAGAATGCACACGGCAACAACCCCAACAATTTAGACTGCAGTGTATTCATATTTACAAATAGACATGTACATATAAATCAAGTCGCCCAAATTACGCACTGCATGGATTTTAAAATAATGTTCTTTGCGCGACTAACTCTTATTCGAAGCACTCCAACAAAATGACAAAAATCCAGGACTATATACTGTCTTCATTTATTCACTCATTATCCTTTGTACCCAATACTCTTGTAGGTGCTCGAGATGTGGCAACAAAGAAGCCAATCCAAAGTCCTTAGCTGTGGACCTCGCACGGGAGCCAGGGAGGCTGGCTGTAATGGACAAGCATGTGAAATATGGGGTGTGTCGGGTGGCGACAGATGCCATTCGGGAAGATCAAACAGAGGAGTAGATGGGGGAGCTGGGCAGAGAAAGAGTTTCCATTTGCAATTAGGTCACGAGAAAAGCCACATTGAAAATCAGGTGATCATTGAGCCAAACCTTGAAGACTGTGAGGGAGTGAGCCCTGTGGGAATCTGGAGGCAGAGCATTGTAGCCTCTGGGAACAAGTGTGTGAAGGCCCTACTGTGGGGGTGGCTGTGCAAGCAGGAGCAGAAGGCCAGTGTAGCCGGCATAGAGTGCAAAGGAAAGATAACAGTAGAAGAGACAACAGATCTAACTGGGAACTTATTTAATGAAAATACCTAGTTCCTGACAGCTCATATCTGTCATAAAAGATGTGTTAAAATCACTTGCAGCCAGGAGGCTGTTGATCTGATGGGCAACTCATGTCTTTCTTACAGATTCTTCCTCTGTAATCACTAGGAACTAAGCTACTTAATTACTGGCTATCACAATCTATTTTTAAAAAAATATTTTATTTATTTATTTGAGAGAGAGAGAGAGTGCATAAGCAGGGGGAGTGGCAGTCAGAGGGAGAAGCGGGCTCCCTGCTGAGCAAGGAGCCCCATGCAGGACTTGATCCTAGGACCTTGGGCTCATGACCTGAGCCAAAGGCAGACGCTTAACAGACTGAGTCACCCAGGTGTCCCTGGCTATCACAGTGTAAATGGGACTTATCCTGAGTCTCTGGGTTCTGGGATCTGGTCAGAATTTATTCCCACCCATGTCAACTAGGCCCACAAAGGTTGGCTTTTTCTTTTTTTTAAGAGATAGGTTAACAGGGAGAAAAAATATCAGAGATGGGGAGAATGACTATTTTGTTGTAATTGAGAACAGTGTTGAATACAGGTATATAAGTTAGAGATGACAAGGTTTTCAGACTTAATTCTGAGTTTGCTTCTAAATTATGATATTTTGGTAATTGTCTTCATATGAAAAATGGACTAAAATTTTAAATGCTATATTCCTCATTGCTGACACTCAGAATGGTCTATCTCTTCCTTTGGCTTTTCTTGGGTTCTACTTAAATGGCAGGAGAAAGCCAAGTAACATGTTCGGTTGAATGGCCAGGTTAAAGTGGTGGGTTGAGGAGAGAATTTGTTTGGTACTGACTTTGGCAAGGCACTTACTAGGGCTTTGCACATTATCTTCTTTGGTCCTCAGGACTCTCTCTGAGGTGGATAGAGAAACTGCTTAATGCTCTAAGCAATACCCTCTATGCTCTGACTCCATCACTCATCTAGGGAAGGCAATGCCATTCAGTGATAAGGTATGTCACACAAAGGAGTCAAAGTCAGGACCCACACGTATTAATGGTGGCTGGAGGGACACACTGATTCAAAATATTTCTTCATCTCATCAGAGAGAACACTGTCTTCAAGTTCCCTTAGGGATTGGAGCCATCGTCTATGTCCAGTATCTGAGGGCACTGTTTGCTTGGGTTACACATTTAGTTGGCCAGAAATACAAATCTTGGGAATATCCAAGAACCTAACCAGTAAATAATCTAAGAAGTGTGCAATTAGGGTAGATGAAAACTAGGGAAATGTGAAGACCCTTAGCAATTCTATGGCATCAGAATATTAAATTTCTGTAATAACAAATTACGATATAATGAGGTCACATTAGTGGAATAAGAGGCCCAGATGCCTCAATGATTTAATCTCTCTCTCCACATAAGCTTGCATCGAATTTTAATGAGTATTTTGATTGATAACATATTTAGTTCAAAATAGGTCTTTGAAGACAGCTGTAAGAGTATTAACATTTAAAAGATGCTATGATAGAAATTCATTTCATTAAGTAGCTGATAAGAAAAAAAAGATTACTATATAAACCTGCCAGTGTCAGACATACTGTTATGACCCATCAATTCCTACTGAATAAAGGGACAGTAAAATATCTTTATTGGACGATTCTTTGAACACTGTAGGAGCTCGTTTTCCTTTTTTAAAGAAAAAGCCAAGTGTGGAGACCAACGGGGCTCGCAAGAAAGAGACCCACAGGGTTGTGGCAAACTAAGAAGTTTCCCTAAAGGGCCTACATGTTGACTCACCCGCCCCAGGGCCCAGCACAGAAGCAGCCCTTTGAAAAGTGCCCAGACTTCCTGTGGAAAAGACTCATTTCCTAATTTTAAAGCATTGGTCTAAGGGCAGGGGGCCTGCTGGGATACTCTCCCAGGATGGGGCGGGGTGGGGGGGGGTGGCGGTGAGCACCATCTTCCTGCTCTCCCTCTGTCTTGCTAAAGCTACCAGAAACTACCTTTTTTTCCCCTTTTTAATCCCTTTTTTCTTTTTCTCTTCCCCTGCCATCTTTCCTTTTCTTTTTTTTTCCTTTCTTTTCTTTTTATTCCCTTTTTGTGGCAACCACCATCTTTGCACTCCCCCCTCTGCTTCCCTCCAGCCAGTGGGTGACATCTTCATGCTCTGTCCCTCTCATTGCTCTTGATTGCCATTATCTCCCAGGGAAAATCCTTTACACATCATTTGGGACCCCAGTTTGTGTATCTGGTCACCCAGTTTTTGAGGCTGCCACCTAAGGAATGCCCCTCGATCACCTGGCTCTGGAGGCCAGGGGGTTTGTGTTCCTGGGTCCCGTGGGACTGTAACAGTTAGAGAGACAGTTTTGGGCAGGCTGCCACTGCCATCCCACTGCACAGACAGAAGACCAATACACTCCCAGTTTTTCTGAGGGGCAGACTTTTGGTTTCGCACACTTATAGGGGCCTGTGGAGAGGCTTTCCAGAAATGGAAGCTGGTAATGCAATCTGTATTCCTCTCTTCCTCACTCCAGCTCACCAGTATCTTATGGAAAGGAGCTTATGCTTTTCTCTGGTGCCCTGATTTTTGTGGCTGCTGTCAGGGACCACTTTTATATCACCTGGTTCTGGTGGCCAGAGAAGCTTATGCTCATGAGTCCCTCTGGGCAGTAACCAATGAAAAAATTGTTCTTAAACAGCAAGCCCTTACCCCCTCCCTTGCCCAGCCAGAGAACAAGAGACAATAGACTCAGGAGCACAATCTTTCTGGAAAAAAGCCTATTAGCTTATCATCATAACTGCAGCCTGAGGGGCAGGCTTCCAATTAAACACACATCTAAGGGCTGACGGGAAACCTGTCCTGAGACCTCAAAGAACAGGCACTATCTTAACAGATATATACAAAATATTCTATCCAAATGCAACAGAACACATATTCTTCTCAAGTGTACATGGAACATTCTCCAGGGTAGATCATATGTTAGGTCACGAAACAAGTCTTAACATTTTAAGATAATTGAAATTATACCAAGCATCTTTTCCCACCACAATGGAATGAATGACTAGGAATCAACTGCATAAAGAAAACTGGAAAATGCACAAATTATGTAGAGACTAAACAACATGCTACTGAACAATCAAGGAGTCAATGAAGAAATTGAAAGTGAAAGCAAAAAATTCCTTGAGACAAAAATGGAAATGCAACATTCTAGAATTTATGGGATACAGAAAGAGCAGTTCTGTGAGGGAAGTTTTGAGTGATAAATGGTTACCTCAAGAAACAAAAATTTCAAATGACCTAACTTTACATTTCAAGGGACTAGAAAGGAAGAACAAACAAAGCAGAAGGAAGGAAATAACAAAGACTGGAGCAGAAATAAATAAAATAGACTAAAAAGACAATAAATAAGATCAATAAAACAGAGAGCTGGTTCTTAGAAAAGATAAAATTGATTAACCTTCATCTAGACTCAACTCATTAAGAAAAAAGGAGAAAGCTCAAATAAGTAATGCCAGAAATGAAAGAGGAGACATCGCAACTGATATTATAGAAATACAAACGATCATAAGAGACTACTGGAATTACACACCAGCAAATTGGACAGCCCAGAAGAAATAGATGAATTCCTAGAAACATACAACCTTCCAAGATTGAATCATGAAGAAATAGAAAATCTGAACAAACTGGTGATGGGTAAGGATATTGAATCATAAGTAAAATACTCCCTACAAGCAAAAATCCAGGACTAGTCAGCTCACACACTCACTGATGAAAAACTGAAAATCGTTTCCTCTAAGACAGGGATGCCCACTTAACCCCTTTTATTCAACATAGTACTGGAAGTTCTAGCCAGAACAAGTAGACAAGAAAGAGAAATAAAAGTCATCCAATTGGAAAGAAAGAAGTAAAATTGCCACTATTTGCAGATGACGTGATAGTATATATTGAAAACCCCAAAGACACCACCAAAAAACTCTTAGGACTAAAAAAGTCAGTAAAGTTGCAGTATACAAATTCAGTATGCAGAAATCTGTTGTATTTCTATACCCTAACAATGAACTATCAGAAAGAGAAATTAAGAAAATAATCCCATTTACAATTGCTTTGAAAAGAATAAAACGCCTAGTAATAAGCTTAACCAAGGAGGTGAAAGACCTGTACTCTATAAACTATAAAACATTGGTGAAAGACATTGAAGAAGACACAAATAAATGAAAAGATATTCTGTGCTCATGGATTGGAAGAATTAATATTACTGAAATGTCCATACTACCCAAAGCAGTCTAGAGGTTCAGTGCAAACCCTACCAAAATTACATTGGCATTTTTCATGGAAATTGAACAAACAATCCTAAAATTTGTTTGGAACCACAAAAGACCCTGAATAGCCAAGGCAATCTTGAGAAAGAAGGACAAAGCTGGAGGTATCATGCTCCCTAATTTCAAATTATATCAGAAAGCTACACTAATTGGGGCGCCTGGGTGGCTCAGTCGTTGAGCGTCTGCCTTCGGCTCAGGGCGTGATCCCAGCGTTCTGGGATCGAGCCCCGCATCAGGCTCCTCCGCTGGGAGCCTGCTTCTTCCTCTCCCACTCCCCCTGCTTGTGTTCCCTCTCTTGCTGGCTGTCTCTCTCTGTCAAATAAATAAATAAAATCTTAAAAAAAAAAAAAAGAAAGCTACACTAATCAAAACACTGTGGTATTAACATAAAAACAGACACATAGATCAATGGGATAGCATGGAGAGCCTAGAGATAAACCCATGTATATATGGCTGGTTGGTTTGTGACAAAGAAGCCAAGAATATACAAAGGGGAAAGACAATCTGTCTAATAAATGATGTTGGAGAAGCTGGACAACCACATGAAAAGGAATGAGACCAGACTCGTATCTTACACTGTACACCAAAATTAACTCAAAATGGATTAATGACTTGAGGTAAGACTGAAAGCATAAAACTCCTAGAAGAAAACATAGGCAATAAGCTCTTTGACATAGGTCTTGGAGATGATCTTTGGATTCAATACGAAAAATGAAGACAATAAAAGAAAAAATAAACAAGTAGGACAACAACCAACTAAAAACTTCTGCACAGCTTTAGTTGTTAGGAAACCACTGACAAAATGAAAAGGGAACCTACTGAATGGAAGAAAATATTTGCAAACCATATATTTCATAAGGAGTTAATATCCAATATACGTAAAGAACTCATGCAACTTAATAGCAAAAAAAGCCAATTTAAAAATGCCAGAGGATCTGATAGATATTTTCTAAAAAATAACATACAGATGGTCAACAGGAATATGAAAAAATGCTCGGTATCGCTGATCTTAAGCGAAATGCAAATCAAAACAGTAAGATATTGGGGCACTTGGATGGCTCACTCAGTTAAGTGTCTGCCTTCAGCTCAGGTCATGATCTCAAAGTCCTGGGACAGAGTCCCACACTGGGCTCCCTGCTCAGCAAGGAGCCTGTTTTTCCCTCCCCCTCTACCTCTCCCCTCTGCTCATGCTCTCTCAAGTAAATAAATGAAATCTTTAAAAAAACAAAAATGAACAAAAAACAAACAAAACAAAACAAACCAGTAAGATACTGCCTTGAACCTGTTAGATTGGCTATTATTAAAATGATAAGAAATAACAAGTGTTGGCAAGGATGTGGAGAAAATTCTGTAACTATGTGCAGTGATGGATGTCGACTAGACTTATTGGGGTAATCATTTCATAATATATATAAATATCAAGTCATTATGTTGTATACCTGAGACCAATATAATGTTGAATGTCAGTTATACTTCAATAAAAAATAATTTTAAAAGCCAAGCGATACCAATAAAACCTGTAAATGTGTTAAATTAAAAAAAAAGAATCCGAAACTAATGATGTACTATAAGTTGGCTAAGTGAATTTAAATAAATTTTTAAAAAGGCAAAAAGAAAAGAAAAGAATTTCAAGTAAAAACTACCTAGATGTACAATGGCTTGGATGCTTCAGCTCTTGGTACGTTTGCAATAGCTTTGAGGACTTGGGTAGTATCTCAGTGGGCTGAAACAGACCGGTTTTACCCGCCTGTAATATGATGTAAGCCACAGTTGCAAGCTATATAAGTACTTTAAAAATTTCTAGTGGCCAAATTAAAACAGTAAAAGACATGTGAAATTAATTCATGTTACTTAACCCCAACTTATTATCATAACCCCAAAATATTATTTCAACATGTAATCAATATAAACATTATTAATAATGCATTTTGTATATTTTTTGTGCTAAGTCTTTAACCCACTCCTGCTTCTTCTTCTGCCCCAAAGAATGTAGGGCAAGTTGAATTCCTCATCCATAGGACAATCCCTTTCACATTTTGCAAAATGTCTTATTTCCTTCCCAAGTCATCTCTTAAACATTCTAAATATCGAAGTTCTAATAACTCTTCTTCTTTTGAGTCTTCACACCTTCTTGATTACAGTCCTCTGGACATTCTCCATTCTAACAGTTGTCCTTCTAAAGTTTGGTTCTCAAAACAGTTCTTATGAGTATGATGGATATCACCACTCCTTATCCTGAATTTATGCCTCTATTAGTGCAACAAAATATTAGATAAAACTGATAGTTTTCTGGGTGGAACAATAGACTCAATTAAAGGGTTCAGGGTGAAACCATCAATTTCTTCTCCCTGAAAATGCATTGAAGTCAGGGGTGTATTTACTGTGAAATGGTGAAGCTTTAGCTTGAAGACCTTCTCTTGGTTGATCCCCATCAAGACTTTGGGAGGCCCTTAGCCATACATTCAGATGGTCGTACGATTTTTGGGGTAAATTTTACAAAGTAACATATCATACCACTCCGACTTAACCTTGTTTTCTTCCCCATGTTTGGAATGGCTGTGGACATTTTTGGAATTGAGCTAAGCAGGAGCTGAATCAGGAATACATTTAGTTTAAACTGGTACAGTGGGATATAGATGTAATTTGCAGTCATTTCATGTATAGTTATTACAACATTTCAGTGTAGTTATTGCAAGCTGACCCAGTGTAGGAATGGGTTGCAGAAATCCTCCTCCTTTCCACTAGGCCTGCTCACCAGCATCAGAACACAATGGCAGGGTCAGAGGTTGTACATCAATATAACTATATTCTATAGATCCTAGTGTATCCTTTAGAAGCTACTCCGTGAGAAGTTCTTTTAATCATCTATGTACAGTTGTAGCGAATGTACAAATGCAATAAATAAGAAAAAAGTTGTCCTTATTCACATAGTTAAAACAGAAGTTCTCTCTTGGCAGATATATACATGGTAATATAGTATATAAAGTTATCACTATATGTACATTTTTTCTTTTTTGATGGACTTACACAAAATGGAATTTATCAGACTTCTTGTGCTTTTAGGATGTAAACTTAGAGCAGTACTACAGTAAATAGGTCTTTCATAAGAAAATAAGTTGGCAGATATCTCCCCAAATTTGACAATACTACTAAAAATTTATGTGACATTAAGAGTAATGAGTTACGAAATCAAAAGAACCCTTTTAGCCTGTCAGTAATAAAAAACAGATTTTGGTCAACCAAATCAATAAAAGATTGAACTATCTTTCTGTTCTCTCTAGAAATACATTACAAAATTAGCATCATGTGAAGAAGTGATTTAAAGAGGATGTAGCCAAAAAATGTCAGGTAGTAAGTTAACATAAATATTATGTTATTTTTCTGGTTGTTGTGATGTTTTCGGTACTTATCAGTTTTTTAAAGTTCATTGACATTTCTTTTTTCATTCTCATTAAATGATTGCTTAATGAATAATCATTATTATTTAATGAATGGTGAATACTTAATTTTGTGTTGTCACTTTGCATTCTATAAGAGTCCCTCCTTCTGTCATTTCTACAGGTTTCAGGCCACACAAAATCTGGACCCACCCTTGCTTCCAGCAATCCTGGTAATAAACATTATTCATCACTCAAAACCAAGATCAAATGTTACTTCTTTGTAAACTATTTCCTGAATCCCTAATCAGGTAAGAGCTACTTAGAATTGTACAGTGATTTGTTTTAACACCTTAAAACCTTTATTAAAATGTGCCTCATTTTCTTTCTTTCTAACTGTCCTGCATTGTTTGTATTGTTGCCTGTCTACATTGTCAGAGAAATGCAAGTCTTAAGCAGAAAAGGTTGATGTGGAGGGCACTGGGACCTGGAGCTGATGCACCCCATTGGGTTTCCAGGGGCAAAGCCAAGAGCATGGTTTCTGGTAGACAATGATCTAGAGGCTGCTGCTGTCAAAGAGGTCTAGAAGGTACCCCAAGGGGTAGGTCAATCACAGGGACACTGAATCTCTTCAGCTGATCCTAAGCAGAAAGCCAAGCCAATGGTCATTATCAAGGCGGTTATTAACACTACTCAAGAAGGCTCCATGGGCGCCTGGGTGGCTCAGTCAGTTAAGCATCTGCCTTCGGCTCAGGTCATGATCCCAGGATCCTAGGTTGGAATCCTGCACTGCGCTCCTTGCTTAGCAAGGAGCATACTTCTCCCTCTGCCTGCCACTCCCCCTGCTTGTGCTCTCTATCTCTCTGACAAATAAATAAATAAAATCTTAAGAAAAAAAAATAAGAGAAGGTTCCAGTAGAAGAATTCAAATTTAGAGGTAAGACTCTATCTCCTAAAAGATAAAAGTATGCAAGGCCAAACATCAGCCTTAGAGAAATTGCTTAGCAGGCAATAATCTTAGGGCCTTAGTCACTGTACCTGGAGGGACCCTAATTTCTAACAGAAGAGCAAGGAGTTACAGCAGTAGCACCAAGTGGGCTAACTTGATTGTCAACTGGATACTTTGAGTTCCGTGTACACTAGACTGGGTACGAGCAGAGCCCAGAGAGGCACTGAGTCTGCTTAGGGGCTGAGTGGGTAGAGGCCTGACGAGGGCAGTATGATTGAGGAATATGCCAGATAACTGTGATGTTCTTTGAAGGCAGGAACTATGGGTTCACTTGAATCTTCCTAGAAAAATGTTGAGCACTGGGTATATACTTGGTATTCGTAAAAATAAAAAAGAAAGTGGTTTTTAGACATCTATCCCGTGTACACTCCAGAGTTTGGCATTGCCTTTCTTGAAATGTGGCTCCCAGAAATCAACAACTGGCATGTAACAGTGAAAATTTTTACTTCTCTAGATCTTGTTGCAATACTTTATAAATTCTATGTAAGATCATATCATTCATTTTATGGCAGATATGGGAATTGTTTGTTTAATGTCCATTAGCACCTAATATGCTCATAGTCAAGTAAGGTTTCTTTATTTTCAATGAGGTCTAATTTCAAGCTTTTTCCCCTGCTCTTGAATATGTAACTTGGTTCTTCAACCAAAATACTGGATTTTATACTTATAAATGTTAAATTTTATCTTAAAGGCTTTTGTTTGAGTATTGCAGAATTTTGGAATAATTATGAATATTTTTATTTATTCTATTATATATTCCTTCCAGTTATTTTGCTATGCAAAAATTTTAAAAATTTTATTTATTTTAAACTACGTATTACTTGAATCAACCCAGATAGATTTTCGATATATGCAAACCATCATATGCGTGTGTGTGTGTGCATGTGTGTATCCTATAAATTTTTTACACAAAGAACTTTGATCAGTGTTAAATGGAGAACTTATTCACCAAGATAGTAAATAAAATATTGAGAAAAAGAGCCAAGGACAAGCTTCTCTCCTTGTCAGGTCTTTTGGATGATGTTATTGTGTGCATTGAATAAAAGGATATTTAAAGAATATTTGGAACATGAGGGCACTGGATTCATGTTAGCTTCCCCTACAACTATTACAGATTTTGTTTTGATTTTTAATTTTCAACATCTTTGATTTGGAAATAATTTAAAGTCCATGGAAAAGTTACAACAATAGAAATAGAACATAGAATGCCAATATACTCTTTAGCCAGATTTACCTATTTTATTGTTTTACTTCATTGGCTTTCATTTGCTTTATCATTTATCATCAATCTCTCTCTTCTTCTCATTGATACTGTTATCAAGTTTAGTAAAATTAACATTGTCACCATTAGTTTATCTAATCTACTGTCCATATTCCAATTCTGTTACGTGTCTCAATAATGTCCTTTAATGGTTTTTTCCCATCATTAAAGAATCCAGTCTAGGATCAGGTATTACATTTAGTTGTTATGTTTCTTTAGTTTACTTTAATCTGAAATTTTTCCCCTGGTTTTTATGACATTGGCTTTTTTTGAAGAATTCAGCATTTTTTCCTTTTTCATAACATGACTTTCCTCATTTTGGGATTGCCTCATGTTTTCTCATGGTTGAAATCAGGTTATACAGAAGAGATGTTGTAGCTTTCTGAGTGCATCATTCCGGAAGAACATGATGGCTAATCTGCGCCTCATTGGTATATTAATTTTGATTACTGGGTAAAAGTGTTATGCATTTTGTAACTGTATAGCCATTATTTTTTCCCTTGCAACTACTAGAAATCCTTAAGGAGACACTGTAAGGTGATGCAAATATTATGGCCCTCCTCAAAAATTTACCTATGTTTAACATCCATAGATAATTCTTGCCTGAAACAATCTTTACTCCAATGGTGCTAAATGATGATTTTCTAACTCTGCCTTACCCACCACATTTACCTTTTGGTTCTTGAAATTATACTACAAGTAAGAGTTGTTTCTTCCTATTAATTAATTAATTAATCAATTATCAATATAGACTCATGAGTTCTTATTTTTGCAATGTCTATAATTAATTACCATCCTTAATTATCTTGATATTTAAATTGTCCGTTTTGGCCAGTGGGAGCTCCTTCATATCTTTGTGACAAATACCCACTGATTTGTTTTTGCTGCTAGTTGTTCTAACATTTGCTTATTTGGGGGACTAAGAGGATATCCTAGGTTCATTTTGTTCCTTCCATGCTACAGTCCTGGCCAGCCATTTCTCTGAAAATAGCTGTTTCTACTTGGTACAGAATGGTATTAGAGACCAAGATGTTACTGATTTTGGATAGAGATCAATATCACTTTTCTAAATGAATTATTCCTGGAATCTATCTTTTTTTCCTTTTGAAAACAAGAATATCTCCCTTATTCAGGTCTTCTACAACTCCTTCATAATCACTGTCATTCAATTAGAGATTATATTAACAGGATATTACTCTAAGATGTATTTCACTTAGATCCAGCCACTTGGACTCATTTCCCATTGTTGGATACTCATTTTTAGCTCTTTTTTGAAGTTCAATATCTTCATTATAATGTAGTTTTTTTTTATCTTTCTTGTATTGCATGCATTATGCTTAATAATGAGAATAGAATCTAATGGAAAAAAGACAGTCTCTTCAACAAATGGTGCTGGGAAAGTTGGACAGCCACATGCAGAAGAATGAAACTGGACCATTTCCTCACACCATACACAAAAATAGACTCAAAATGAATGAAAGACATAAAGGTGAGACAGGAATCCAAAAACCTTGAGGAGAACACAGGCAGCAACCTCTTCCACCTCAGTCGCAGCAACTTCCTCCTAGACACATCACCAAAAGCAAGAGAAGCAAGGGCAAAAATGAACTATTGGGACTTCATCAGGATAAAAAGCTTTTGCACAGCAAAGGAACAGTCAACAAAACCAAAAGACAACCAACAGAATGGGAGAAGATATTTGCAAATGACATATCAGAATATCAGATAAAGGGCTAGTATACAAAATCTATAAAGAACTTATCAAACTCAACACTCAATTAACAAATAATCCAATCACGAAATGGGCAGAAGACATGAACAGACATTTCTGCAAAGAAGACATACAAATGGCCAAGAAACACATGAAAAAGTGCTCAACATCACCTGGCATCAGGGAAATACAAATCAAAACCACAATGAGATAACTCACACCAGTCAGAATGGCTAAAATTAAGAAGTCAGGACATGACAGATGTTGGCAAGGATGCTGAGAAAGGGGAACCCTCTTACACTGTTGGTGGGAATGCAAGCTGGTGCAGCCACTCTGGAAAACAGTATGGAAGTTCCTCAAAAAGTTGAAAATAGAGCTACCCTACAATCCAGCAATTGCACTACTGGATATTTACCCCAGAGATACAAATGTAGTAACCCGAAGGGACACGTGCACCGTGCACCCCAATATTTATAGCAGCAATGTCCACAATAGCCAAACTATGGAAAGAGCCTAGATGTCTATCAACAGATGAATGGATAAAGAAGATGTGGTAAATACACACACACATATACATATATACACACACACACACACACACACACACACACACACACACACAATGGAATATTATGCAACCATCAAAAAATGAAATCTTGCCATTTGCAATGACGTGGATGGAACTAGAGGATATTATGCTAAGCAAAATAAATCAATCAGAGAAAGACAATTATCATGTGATTTCACTGATATGTGGAATTTGATAAACAAGGCAGAGGATCATAGAGAAAGAGAGGAAAAAATGAAACAAGATGAAACCAGAGAGGGAGACAGATTATAAGACAAACTCTTAATCTCAGGAAAAAAACAAGGTTGCTGGAGTGGAGGGGGGTGGGAAGGATGGGGTGGCTGGGTGATGGACATTGGGGAAGTTATGTGCTATGGTGAGCACTGTGAGTTGTGTAAGACTGATGAATCACAGTCCTGTACCCCTGAAACAAATAATACATTGTATGTTAATAAAAAATAATACTAATAAATAAAAAAATGAGAATAGAAACCAAATATGATATGATTTGATTGGGTTTTTTTGGACCTCCTTTAAAAATTGAATATAACATATATATGATAAAATACCCAAATTTTAGGTGTACAGTTCAATGAAATTTTATAAATTAAATACACCAGTGTCACAACCATTAATAACAAGATCTAAAAACTTACAAGCAACCCAGAGCTGCTCTAATGCACTCTGTCACTCATTATCTTCCTCAAAATAATCATTTCTTTTAACGTTTTGTAGTTTTCATTGTGTAAACCTTGTACTTCTTTTATTAAATTTATTCCTAAGTATGTTATATTTTTGATGCAATTATAAATGAAATTGTTTTCTTAATATAATTTCAATTGTTCAATGCTAATGTATAGAAATGCAATAGACTTTTTGTATATTGACATTGTATTCTGAAACCTTGCTGAACTCAATTACTACTTCTGCTGTTTTTTTTCCCTATAGATTCCTTAGGTTACACACACACACACACACACACACACACGTGTCTGTTGAGATGCTTATGTAATTTTAGCCTGTTATCCTATTAATATAGTGTAATACATTGATTGATTTGTTCAACCAACTTTGTATTCCTGGGATAAATCCCACTTAGTCATGGTGTATAATCCTATTTATAGGGTGCTGGATTTAGATTTTAGAAAGGATTTTTATATCTATATTCATGAAAAAATATTCTATACTTCTCTTTTCTTGTGATGTCTTTGGTTTGAGTGTCAGGGTCATACTGGCCTCCCAAGATGAGTTAGGAAGTGTTCACTCCCTTTCTATATTTTGGAGGTTTGTTAAAGAAAGGTATTAATTTTTTATAGATTTGGTAGAATTCACCTGCAAAGACTTCTTGTTTTGGGCTTTTCTTTGTGGATTTTTAAAAAATTACTGATTTAATGTCTTTACTTGTTATAGGCCTATTTAGATTTTCTATCCTGTTTTCACTTTCAGTAGTTTGCATCTTTCTAAGATTACTTACATTTCATCTAGATTGTCTAATTTGTTGGCTTACAATTGTTTATAGTAGTCCCATATGGTCTTTTTTATTTCTGTGATTAGTAGTAATGTCCCCTCTATCATTCCTGATTTTAGTTATTTTCATCTTCTTTTGTTTATTTTGATTAACCTATTTAATATTTTGTCAATTTTGTTGACCGCTTTAAAGAATCAACTTTTGGCTTTTCTAAGCGTCTCAATTGTTTTCATATTATTTATTACATTAGTTTTTATTCTTTATTATGTATTTCTTTTGTTTGATTTTGGTTTAATTTCCTTTTCTTTTTCTAGTTTCTCTAGGTGAAAATTACATTGTTGATTTGAGATCTTTTTTTTTTAGAAAGGGAGAGAAAAAGAGGGTGGGAGAGGGGCAGAGGGAGAGAGGAGGGAAAGAGAGAATCTTAAGCAGACTCATGCCCAGTGCAGTGTCCAATGTAGGGCTCCATCTGGGGCTTGGCTTGGGGTTTGATCTCCTGACCCTGAGATCATGACCTGAGCAGAATCAAGAGCTGGACACTTAATCAGCTGAATCACCTAGGTGCCCCAATATCTTTTTTGAATAAAATACAGGCATTTACAGCTATAAATTTCTCTCTAACCACTACTTCACCTGCATCCCATAAGTTTTGATAGGTTGTTTTATTGTTTTCATTCATTTCAAAATATTTTCCAATTTTCCTTTTGATTTCTTCTTTGATCCATTGATTATTTAGGAGTGTGCTATTTAGGGGCCCCTGGATGGCTCACTTGGTTAAGCATCCAACTCTTGATTTCAGCTCAGGTCATGATCTCAGGGTCCTGGGTTGGAGCTCCACTTCGGGCTCCCTGCTAAGTGTGGAGTCTGTTAGTCTTCCTCTCTCCTTCTGCTCACTCTCTCTGTCTCTGTCTCTTTCTCAAATAAATAAATAAATAAATATAAATAAATCTTTTAAAAAAAGGAGTGAGCTGTTTAATTTTCATCTATTTGTTAATTTCCCAAATTTTCTACCCCTTTTGCTTTTTAATTTCATTCCATTGTGGTCAGAGACATATTTTGTATGATTTTAATCTTTTAAAATTTATTTGGACTTACTCATTGGCCTTATTATGAACCAAGTGACTATATATATGTGGATATGATTCTATGTTTTCTATTTTTTCTATTGGTCTGTCTGCCTTTGTGTCATTACCATAATATTTTAATAATTATAGCTTTATAATGAGTCTTAATATAGGATAAGTCTTCCAACTTTGTTATTCAAGATTATTTCTGCTATTCTTAGCTGCTTGGATTTTCATGTAGATTTACAATCACCTTGTCAATTTTCATACAAAAGTTCCTTTAGGATTTTGACAGATTGCATGAGATCTATGGATCAATTTGAGGAATATGATATTTCTACCAAAGTGAACCTTTAGTCTATGTATGTTCTGCTATTAATTAGGTCTTCTTTAATTTATCTCAGTTAAGTTTATTTTCCTGGGAACGTGTTTTACACATATTTTATTAAAATCGTTGCTAAGTACTTGATGATTTTGGTGCTTATATGGGTGATATCACTTTTAAAATTTAATTTTTTATTATTAAAATTTAGAAATACAAGTATATTTTGTTTACTAAACTTCTACCCAGTGACTTTGTTAAATTTTCTTATTAATTCTTATAGTTTATCTGTATATTCTTTTGGATATTCCACATATGTAATAATTTGTCTTTAAACAATTAGTGTTTTATTATTCTTTTTAAAATCATGATTTATATAAATAATCAAAATCATTATTTGTGTGTATATATATATATATTTCTTGGTCATATTGTATTAGTTAATTCCTCTAGCAAATGATTGAACTGAAGTGATAGAAGGTATCATTGTCTCATTCTTGATTGCATTGAGACTGCTTTCAATATTTCATCATTATTATGATCTTTGGGTTTTTGAAATGTATTTTCCATATTATATTATTATATTATCATTAGTTTTCTATTATATCATATATATTATGTTATTACTAGTTTCTATTATATTATTATGTCATCACTAGTTTCTAAGACTTCTTTTCATTTAATTCAATTCAATTTTTAAATTTAATGTAACTACTGAGAAATTTAATTTTGCCAAATGTTTTTAATGCATATTTTGAGATGACTGTGATTTTTCTTCTTTATTCTGCCAAGATGGTGATTTTTGCTAATTGACTGATTTTATGGTGTTAAAATAACTTTGCATTATTGATATAACTGCCACTTTGCCATGATACATTAACTTTTTTTATATATAGCTATAGTTTATTTGCTAATATGAATGATTTTTACACATGTGGTCAGAAGAGAGATTGGCCTCTGATATTTCTTTTTAAAAATGCCTTTGAAAGACTATGATATTAAATATATGCTGGCCTTGTAAAATGTAGCGGATAATGTTTCCTCATTTTTTATTTTCTGGATCAGTGTATGATTAGTGTTTTTCTACCTTAGATGTTGAAGAATGTACCATCCATCTAGGCTTGAAGTTTTCTTTGTAGAAATTTTCTTCAAATTACAGATTTGATATTTTAAATAAGACCGGTTCTATTCAGATTTCCCCATCCCCTTTTTGCTGAAAATCTTAGTAAGTTGTAGTTTCAAGGAATTTTTCTATTTTTTTTATTCATGGTTTTAATTTTTTCAAAATTTTGAGGACTTTTATATTATATTTTGTTACTGATTTCTAATATAATTCTTTTTCTGTTTTTAGAGGAAATGTACTTAATGTAACTTCAGTTCTTTAAATTGATGCTTCTTAAATTTATTTCTCAAGCCTTTCACTTCCTAGAGCTTTAAGCTTTATTTCTCTCTCTCTGTCTCTCTCTGTCTCATATACATACACACACTTTTACATAAGATTATAGAGGAATAAAGTGTAGAGTGAGAAGCCCACTTGTCCATGGATGCAATCTTAGGAGCACAAATGTTTGGGAGGAAGAAAATTATCCAACTAAGAACACAATGAGAGATTAGAAGAAAGAACTTTACATTTCCAGAAAGCTAAGAGATTAGGGCTTCAAAAAACAGTACAGGCCTTCGTGCAAATAGATACTTATTAGCTGCTATAATTTCACTCTTTCCCATAATAATGAGATGTTTCAAAATGTGGCTGAAGCAGCAATTTCTACCCTTACAGAAACCTTTACAAAATCGTATCTTATATCGTAGTTCTCCCAAAATCCTAATAGGTAGAATGTTAGAGTATAAGGAATTCAAGGTGAACTTGGAGGTCAATTCTCTCTCTTTGAAAAGACAAAAGCTAAAAAAAAAAAAAAAAAAGCCCAGCAGGGAAGCAAAACCAAGCTTGGCTTACAGGAGAAAATAACAGACTGTAGGGAGAATTCCTGGAGCATGTAAGAACAGGACGTGGGCAAGGATAAGGAAAGGTCTAGTTTTCGTGAGAGACCAAATGAACTTTTTTCTTAGGCTAAAGGCTTAATGAGCTTCTCCCAAAGTCTAGAAACTCGCACATTTCCCAGTTTGAAGTCATTAGCATGCCCCTTTTTTAGGATGTTAAATTGTGATAACATTTCAATAGAAGAAGTGGGAACCTGACCTGCTGTTTTTCACTTCTTGCCTCATTAACATACTTGAGGGTTTGGGAAATAAATTTAAGAAGCACATGGCTTTTTAATTTCCCTTCCCAGATTTTCGAGTAGTTTAGGTATATTTCTTGCAGAAATTGCTCTGGATTGTTAATATAAGATGCTTGTGGAGAATATGTCTAAAGCTTTTTATAAAGGTTAACTTCTTTTTTGTTAGATTTTCACTCTGGGAGTTTGTTCCATTTCAGGGGATAGAGTGTGATCTGGAGCGAGCCGTGTAACCACACAGCTGTGATGCACCGTAATGGCGAAGAGCTGCGTGCGAGGGACATGTTCTCTCTACCTTCTCTGCTTCTGACAGAGAATTGGTCCTGTTAGTGCTCAGGCCTGGGTTCTGCGAACAGCCTCAGTGAGTTTGTGTAAGCAAGTCTGAGAGAAGCTGAGCGCCACTCTTTTAGTGTTAAGATTTCACAGGAAAGGGAGCACTAACTCTGCCTAGAGGAATATAGAGGAAGAGGGTTGGGGTACAGCAAGTGCTTCTGAGTGAGAAGGTAGAGAGCAAGAACATGTAGGGAGAGGACGGCAGGAGGTTGTGATGTGACCCATCCCAACAACCATATGCAGCTTGAATGAATTCTTCCAAAACTGATGAAGGGCTTGGAAAGGAGTAGATGTCCGTGGAAACTGGTGTAAGGCCTGAACTGCATGCCCAGAGGCATCTAGGAAAGGAAACAAGATGGACCATGAGAATGGTGCTTGTATGATCCCTGGAGATGACCTTGGAATTACGGGACAATCATCAGACTTCCAGCAGCCAAGGAGTAAGCTGGGGTTCTGGCCAAGTACGCCTACGTCTCCAAGGGGCAAAGGGCTCCATCTGGCACCTCCAGAACATTTCTGTGGCATCTCCTCTTTTCTTTCCCATTTCTCATTCTGTTTATCCTTTCCATCATAGTCTTCAAAATGTAGGGAAAAAACCTCCAAGCTCGCAAAGTTTGTAAAGATCAAGTTATTTTGAGCGAAATTCAAAGAAGGCAGAGAATTACACTAGAAAATTTTGGAAAATCTGGAAAAAATAGATTATGTACAGCTGGAGGGAGGGACATATCTGAAATGTCCTATGTGTTCTACACGATGCAGGAATCTGCATAGACAATAATAGCAGTTCACTGACGCTAAACCACTTTATTTTTCCTTACCTGCGTTATGCATTGATCGATTAAGAGTAGGAGAGTTATTTTTTAGGGGTCATATGTTGATATCCTCGTAAATCATTCTGTATAGCATAGAATATGATAGCAATAGCTAAGACCATAATGGTCTTATTGATATGAAATGATATATTATCTAAATAGTTCTCTTCCTTGCTTATGTTTATTTCCCATAGATACATATTTGTGTTTGATACCTGTGTATATGCCTTGCAGTTGTCTCATGTATACATGCATGCATTTTTAAGTTGGCCATTTTATTTTATTTTTTAAAAGATTTTATTTATTTATTTGAGAGAGAGACAGAGAAAACATGAGCAGGGAGAGGGGCATAGGGAGAGAGACAAGTAGACTCCCCGTTGAGTGCAGAGCTCCACGTAGGGCTCGATCCCAGGACCCTGAGACCATGACCTGAGCTGAAGTCAGATGCTTAACTGACTGAGCCACCCAAGTTCCCCTTGAGCTGGCTGTTTTAAGATCTGTTTACTTTCATCTTCTGAGCTATCATTTAAATTACTAGTAATTCTGTTCAACACGGGGTCATCTACAGATAGATCGAACACAAATCTAAACTTTATATAGCCCAATAATACCAGTTGCAGGAGCCTTTTAGAGGACAACATTTTGTGTGTGTGCAGATCACCAACAACTTTCTAATGACCAGATTCAGTAATTACTTTTCTGGTTAATTGATCACATTTGACATTAGTGATTAACTTCTTGAAACACTCTTCTCACTTGACTTTCCAGATTTCACTCTTCTCTGATTCTCTTCTAGCTTAGCGTATTGTCTGTTGTCTATTGCTGTCCTCCCGCTATTTATATGTCCTTACTATATCACAGCTGGAATTTTAACTTTATTCTTTTGTCTCTCTACATATTTTGTCTGGGCCATGTTATACATTCATGTGGCTTTAGCAACCGTTTTAAGCTAATTATTTCCAAATCTTGGTCTTTAGCTGCATTGTGTCCTCTTGAATTCTAGGTTCATATTCTCAACTATCTACAGGAGGTCCATAATCAACTGGGCTGCCGGCATGTTAAGCTCACAACTTCAATAGTAAATTTATCACTTCTGTAACTCTCAAGTTCCAACTCCTTCCTATACTGTACTCTGTTTTGTGTAGTGGTATCATGGCCAACCCATGATTTATTAGGTGTAGGGGGGTGGAGCTCCATACTGTTGGGCTTCTGGTTGGATCTGACCAATGAGGGGCAGGCAGGAGAGAAAAGGTTAGGTTACCCTGCTATATCTGTGTTTTGGAATTTCTCTTCTAGCAATGGTTTCGTCCATGGCTCTACCTCTTGCCAAGAGTGCTCTCTTCTGCACCTCCAACTCTCATCTGGCTTTCGTAAAAGCATTTCCTCAAAAGATAATTTTTTTAAAAGTGAAGATAAGGTCAACACTAACCATATTTCTTTAAGTAAATATATATTTAGTATTAGTACCTACCAAGCTAAGCTTTGTGAAGATACAGAGACTAATTTTTCAAAAACATGCTTTGATTTCAGGATGCTCACCATCTACTGGGAGAAACAAATGTAAATATATATATATATGTGTATATATATATATATATACACATATATATATAAACATAACATGGAAGAAATAAAGATCTCCTAAGAGATACAACTAAAAAAATTCTGGCAGTTGACACAAATGTGCAAGATGTGGAATTTCTTAAGATTCTGCTAGTGCAAATATCTGCAATGTATTCTTGCAGTGGTCAATTGAAATATAGCTATCAAAAAAACAAAAACAAACAGCCAAACCACCACCACCAACAACAACAAGAACACCCCGAAATCAAAATATTTCCTTTTTCTGTTGCTTCAGGGCTAGGTAATATCTTCCTCTCATTGCTTGTCCTTAGATACCTAACTATCTCCTGATGTTTCTTTTAACTTTTCCCCTATGACTAAATACAGTATCTTTGTTAACTCTCCCCAAATTCCCTCTGAGCTCCTTTCTGTTTTCTATCAGACCTTGACAGATCGGTGGTCTTGGAGTCTTTCACTTTGAAAACCGAGCAGGTCCCTCTGGCTCTTGTAATCTATTCTGCCTTTAGTAGAAATTTGCTGCTCCCCTCCCAGCTAGTCAAACGCCACCTAGCTGCCTATGACTTTTCTATTAATCTCTCATTCATTGACTCTACATAAATTCCACCAGAACAGGAACTGGTTCTTGCTTGCTGCCAACTCTATTTCCAGAGCCTCACCAAGGACTCTTTATATTGCAGGCACTTTATATTTGTTAAATGGGTGAATGAATACATAAATGAATGATTTAAACAAACAAAAAAATTTGACTACCATTTGTGTCTTAGGCCTCTGTTAGTGTGGGAAAATTCTTTGTAAGGATAGCTACAAAGCCTCCCTTATCCCTGGATGCCTGCCCCTTCACCAGGTGATTTTGCCAGTCCTCCTACCACAAGGTGGTGTCTATTTCCCCCATCTGTGCCTGGGGTACCTTCTAACTTGTTTTGACCAATCAAGCTTCGTGGAAGTGATGCTGTGTGTCTTCTATGGGAAGGCTGTAAGAGGCTTCGCAGTGTTGCCCTGAGGCAGCGTGTAAGGGAGCAAGTCTAGCCAACTGGAGGAAGGAGGCCACGTGGAAGAGGATGAAGAAAGCCCAGCTGACAGGTGGCACCTACTGCCAAACCTGCAAGTAAGGCTAGAAACTTCCAGCTCAGCCAGTCTTTCTAGATGAATGGGGCTGCTTGAGTGAGCCCAGGGAAAGGCATGACAGGAACCACCAGCCAACGTGCAGAATCACATGAGATGATAAACCATTGTTTTTGCAGGCACATGACTTCAAAGATGACATGACTTTAAAAATAAACAAGTCAATGTCATTCCCTTTAAGGAGCTTATAATCTACTGGGAAAGACACGCCACATGTACTAATGATTTCTGTTTCTTGTTTGAGTAGATTATGGATACAATTGTAAAATCTTCCTACTGGAGTTGTGAATAATTCTTGGCAGCAGGGAAAAGGACATCTAACAAAAATAAAATGAAGACAGAGAGACCTTGAAAAAAACTCACATTTGGCCTAATACGTGTGAAATATTAGAAATGGGAAGACACACATGCATAAAGCTGGGGAATTGGTGCCATTTATTTTATGCATTATTTGGGAAGGAGGTATGAATTTAGTATTGTCCTAACCATCTCAGCTTTCCTCCATGGAACATGCAGGAAGAATATATTTACACTGGGTTCTATACAGATATTACATATATTTTACATACAAGCTCTGATAGACTCAATTCAGAGTGAAGAGTAATCTTTCAGATACTTTTTATTGCATTTATATTATAAATTCCATTTGGTGGGCGAATATCACTGTAAGCCTCGGCATTCATATGCTAATGTTATAAGTTGGAGTTGTCAAGAGAATTATGCACAGGCTTGAGTACATGTGTGTGTGTGAGTGAGTGATATTTGTGTTTGCCAAAGCAGCATGTGCTCCTGAAGGGAGAGTGTGTCTTATCTTACTAGCTGTCTGGTCTCAGTTTCTCTCTCTAATGTGCCAGGAAGAAAATGTCTTTATCACTGAATATTTTGGTGATGCACAGATTCCAGGATGCCCTCCAGTGGTATGAGACATCTGTGTGTGTGTGTGTGCATGTGTGCGTGCGTGCACGTGTGCATATATGTATGTGTGTGTACATATACTTATTAGAAATGGGGGATTAGGATACTTTTTGCTTCTATGTTCTCCTTATCTCATGGGGTATCTTTTAACATCCTCTCAGAATTTTGAACTCTGTTGGTTTCTCTATGTTTACGAGACAATTTAACATTCCATAGACAAAAGGAAAGGGCTCTGGTATTTCACTCTTAACACTTAAATTGATCCTATGTTTCTATAAGAACAAATAGTCTTATTTAATTGGATACCCTCAGTAGAAAGCCTTCTATATGTGTTTTAAATTTTAATAACTTCATAGCAACGATAAGCAGCAGCCGAAGGCAAGACGTTTGATATAATTGTAAGGTGGCGTTTGAGCAGTGAGACTGGAGGCCGGGCCACGGAAGAGGGCCAATTCAGTGAGACTAGAGGTGAGGCCAGGGATGCTCCACCAGAGCCTTGGGCATTCTTTGGTCAGAGGGATGTCACCGAAGGATTAGCAACTGAGAGGTAATATCCAGGTTCATATCTTGGATGGTTCACTCAAGCTGGAGTTTGGAGGAGAGACCTGTCCACACCTGAGTGGATCTTCTCCCTCATCAAGCCAAGTAAGGTGTTTTACCCACCATCAAATGTTTCTTAGCAAAATTTTCAAGAACTAGAATGTGAACTGTTGTTTCTCTGGGTCCATGTGTGGTTCTGGGTCCACCTGCCTCAGAATTACCCAGGGGATGCTCGTTAAAGAAGCTAACTCCTAGACCTTATCTCATACTTGCTGAATTAACATCCTTGTGGATTATTAATATTTTATCCTGATTTTGTTCAAACTGCTCCCTTTATGCTGAACACTCTGGATTTTTCCTTTTCTGTCTCAGTCATTTTTTCAAAATCCAGCTAAATCATCACTTCAATCCTGAGTCAGGACAGAATTGACCACTCTCTTTATTGTGCTCCTACTATTCCAATTCTTTCTTTCTTTCTTTCTTTCTTTCTTTCTTTCTTTCTTTCTTTCTTTCTTTCTTTCTTTCTTTCAGATTTTATTTATTTGTGTGTGTGAGACAGAGGGAGAGAGCACAAAGAGGGGGAGCAGCAGGCAGAGGGAGAAGCAGGCAGAGGGAGTCTGATGCAGGACTCGATCCCAGGACCCTGGGATCATGACCTGAGCTGAAGGCAGACACTTAACCTACTGAGCCACCCAGGTGCCCTCCCTTTAATTGTTTCTACACAGAATATCATGGCACATTAAGGCACTTCTTTGTTCATAGTTGTATTCTTTCCACTCAATCTTTAGAGAACAGTGATTATGACATATGTGTCGCTGTTTCCTCTCTGCTTACCATAGGAGTTTAGGGGCTTCATAAACATTGTTGGATAAATATACAAATACATGAAAGTTTCTTGAGTGTATCCACGTTTCTAATTTTTCTGTAGCCATTTGTGTTTAAGTGTTTATTGAATGTTTGTTTTGTGCCTAAGTCTGTGCTTACTGCCAGTGGAAGGTCATAGGCTTCTAGTTGGGACAATATAACACATCTACTTGAAACTCATGTGTTGTGGTCAATGCTGTGATAATGTGGAAGAGATCAGCATTGGTCAGTACCTCAGACAGCGAGGTGAAGAACTTGGGATTTGAAATGGACCTTGAGGGTCCAATGAAGTTTAGAAAGGTGAGGAGAGATCATGCCATTCACAGTCAGTGTTCAAGTAGACATGTATATGGAAGAGGACAAGTTCACAATAATAAGTGAGGGTGAAAAAAAAAATGAGTGAATTGAAAAGAGTGGCAATCCGTAATTATGGAAGAATAGATAGATAATTCTTGGAGGAAAATAAATGAAACCCCTGGCAACATCTAAGAAAAGAATTTTGTTATACAAAATGGAAAAAAATAGAATGTAAACAGTGGGAACCATAAAAAGCAAATGAAAATAATCAGAATCATGACTTTGTCTACATGCCCCGAGGGTATCTTGTCTAAAGAAGGAGGCTACGGATGATGTGATGTGTGTGCACAATGAATGAGGCCATGTTGGCCATTCCAACTTTTCCCATGCTTCACTTCTACTTAAAAATGAATCTGGGACCTACCACCCTGCCCCACATCGGACATGTGGGGACTGTCTTTCACATTATACCAGAGCTTCCAATGTCAGGAGTTCCTCCAGCAGAGTAACTCCGTGAGGGAGCATATCTTGTGATGGGGGGCTGGCGGAGGCCATATTATAATGTGAAGGGTCTCACCGGTGACCCTGGAAGCTATTCAAAAGGTAGAGAATGGTGACTAAACTAGGTCTCAATCACAAATCATCAGACATGATTTTCCTGACCCATATGCTACTTCTATTATTTGTACATACATTTCTCTACCTGTGAGTAGCATTCTGTTTGGATTTTGCTGATGAAAACTCTGACGCCAGGGGTAAGGTATATGATTTTTCCCTTGGCAGACTCATCTGTAGTTTTGGTCCCTCGGGGCCTGTAATGAGAGAGCCATCCTATACATGAAGCAGCCTGGGACTTTCTGCTTAGGTACTTCCAAAGAGGAAACAGGAAGTCCATATACAGCAAAGGGCCAGACGGATTGTGCCAGGAAGCAAACACTGAGGCAGGTGAGCTTGGCTAGACAATGCCTAAAATCCAGAGAAAGTTGAAGTGTTTATGACTAAGATATCACAACAAAAATGACATATATAAGCTTTGCGAAAGAAGCATTGTACCAACAGGGTTTACGGTTTGTGAATTATGGGGCCAGAAAAAAGTGAGCTAAATCGTCAGGACATCTTGGGAAATTTCTGCCTCGTGAGAGTTCCCAAAGATTCATTTAGATTGCATTTCTCTGTGATGTGTGGCTCCATAAATTTTGGGCAAAGGCAGAAGGAGAAAGACTTGCACCTGTGGTCTGGGAGCTCCTGCCCACCTTGGGGGATGCTGATTCTGGCAGTTATTATTTTTTTTAAAATATTTTATTTATTTATTTGACAGAGATAGAGCCAGCCAGCGAGAGAGGGAACACAAGCAGGGGGAGTGGGAGAGGAAGAAGCAGGCTCCTAGCGGAGGAGCCTGATGTGGGGCTCGATCCCATAATGCCGGGATCACGCCCTGAGCCGAAGGCAGACGCTTAACCGCTGTGCCACCCAGGCGCCCCTGATTCTGGCAGTTATAACCTGGAAGCTGTCCTACGTTTTTGGAAGAGGACGGTGACGCTTGCAGCGAGGCCATGTACAGGTTTGGGAGAATGGGGGTTCAACCCCACGCTGTGCCATTTACAGTGGGGACTTCCTCGGGTGACCTTAGTTAATATTCATTCTTCTCTAACCCTGGGATTTGGCTGACAAACTGCATGGGTTACTGCATCTTTTTATTTGTGTGAAGTAGAGGCTGGAAATTTATGGAGTAGGAAGTGATACATCAAAGAGCTGGGGATGAATAAGAAATGGCTCCTTCAACTTTTGTATTTGTTGATGCATCCGCAAAAAATAAACAGCCTGGAAAAGTGAAGACAGTAAAATACTTTTGAGTTCCTTCTAGAAATGTATGATATAAATGGGATGCATTATATTCATTTATGCTCCTAGAAGGCACAATTTTTTCTGAGTGCTCAAAAGAAAGAATGATTTGATACATGGGGGAAAAGTGCTAAAAGAAACTTTTAAAACATTTGCCACTGGAACATCATTTCAAACCTGTCAGAAATGTGGGCAGGAAATAGAAAACTTCTGCCTTGACAATGTTTTTGGGAAAATGGGCCAACTAAACATCATTTGAAGGCAGTAAGGAGGAAAATGCTCAGAAACACAATTTTATTTCCTTTTACAAATTCTTCCTCCAGAGTTTTTAGTCACTCACAAAACAGATGTCATTTTTGAAAATGCAGAATTGCAAAACACAAAAAAATCAGCATCCTTCAAGAATACTGTTGTGCTTTCTTCTTATTTGCTGGTAGAAAACATGTGTGTCTTGAATACCAATTATCTTTTCAGTTCAGTATTTTCTTCCGAGAACAAAAACTTTCTGGTACAGCTGCAGAAGCACAAACAAAATGGTATCACAGAAGAGCAACTAGCACCTTGGAACCAGCTGTTTATGCTATTTTGTCATCTTCTCTTTAACCCTCTGAGTCCTGAATGAGAGTGGGGAACATTCTGGAATATGATTAGTTCGGTGTGTATGTGTGCATGTGTTACATGTGCTCCCGGCTCGCCATGGAGGGCCGTTTGAAGACAGACAGGCTTGTATTCTAGTCCCAGCATTGCCATGTATTAATCTTGTGACTTTGGGGAACTGATGTAACTTTTCCAAGCTTCATTTTCTCATCTGCGAAATGGCTATAATAATCTTTGCCTCATGGTGTTGTTATGAGAAGTAAGCCAATGCATATTGAAATACCTAGCACAACATGTGGCACGTAATAGGTGCTTGATAGATGGTAGTTATCATGAGATTGTGACCTGTTTGAAGTCACAGTCTTGTTTTTGAGCCCTGCCCTACCGATCTAGTATGGTGAAAGGCACGCAGAACATGGACCATTCAGGTGGATAGTTCCTCTGTAGCATTGCGTAAATATCTGAGGTCCTGCGTGCAGGCTTTCACCTGTGCTGTGGTAGTTCTTCCAGAACCCTGTATAATTATATCACTATTGCCATTTTTCTAAATAGGAAACTAACATGCAGAATGGCTCAAGTTCAAGGGGATTACGAGTATGCGGGGCTCAAATTCAAATTTCAAGTCGAGCATTGTTTCCAGAGAGACTTCCTAAAACAAAACAGAGTGAAACAAAAACCCCCAACAACTACACAAAACTCAACCAATAGGGGTGAGAATATGTTGGTCTATCGCAGTATGTGCCCGGTGGAAAAGTCAGTCCGCAAAAGCAGGGGAAGGCGGGCAGCCTCTGGGGCTCTGATTCAATCAGGAAGCCTCAGAGGTGCGAGATTTACTATGATCTGGGGGTATGGAGCCAGAGGCTGCTTCCAATTGAAATTATAATTTCATCTTTCCAATCCACAGAAAGTGCATTAGCTATAATTTATGTTACTTTGAGCCGGGCTCATCCACACCTTTGGTGTTTTGCAGACTCTCACTGACTTTCAGAAAAGGACATTGAAAGGCGTCTACAGAGCGTGTACGGCACCTTGACTGACACACGGCCAGGAATGACAAACTTTCCTAAGAAAAGCAACTTTTATATAAAGGGCTCAGTTCCATACCCTTTCGCTTCATGTAGACTAAGTAAAAGAGTTTTATTTTTTATTTTTATTTTTTTAAAGAGTTTATTCATTTATTCGACAGAGATAGAGACAGCCAGCGAGAGAGGGAACACAAGCAGGGGGAGTGGGAGAGGAAGAAGCAGGCTCCCAGCGGAGGAGCCTGATGTGGGGCTCGATCCCATAACGCCGGGATCACGCCCTGAGCCGAAGGCAGGTGCTTAACCGCTGTGCCACCCAGGCGCCCCAAGAGTTTTATTTTTTAAATGAAGTAAAAAGTAAGATATTGTGGTTTCTTTATGTGAATGAAATTGATTCAAAAAAACATCCTTTTTTTTTCCCCTCCACAAGCTCCCTTGAAAAGAAATCAAGGAGGGTACAGGGGCAAAGGAAAAACAACGCAGCCATCTCCCCAGAGGAGGAAGGTTTTCGTATGAGATGGTGAATCCAGGGGCAAGGATAACATGTTATTTCTCTTACTGTCTATCTTCTCAGTAGGCATTTCTTTTTCACAAAGGCAGGGCAGCATAATCTGAAATTAAAATCCCCGATACCCTCTGCACGAAGGCTGGAAGCGGATGCTCAGGTCCTTGGAGTTGCCTGGGATGTGGCTGCCGCGGCTACGTCTCTGATGGATGCAGTGACTCTGAGGAAGAAGAGGCTGGGCTGCCTGGGGACAGTGCCAGCCAGCATGACTCGTGAGGAAAGGCAGGGCCCAATCAAAGCCGAGCAGCCCCAGAAGACCTTTGCGGTGGAAATCACAGTCTTTTTGCCTGAAGGCCTCTTGCTCCTGGGCGACACAGGTCTTCTCTTCTAGATGTTGCCTGTGCTGTTTCTCCCCAGGGAAAGCCCCAAATTACCTTGCAGTTGGCTTTCCATTTTGCTTCAGCTGGAATGTGTAAGTGGGCTGGCTGTTTGCTACTGGTGGCTTTGGAGGGAAGCAGATATTTTAATTTCTCTAAAGACTATGTGTCTGTCTGCTTCATGTCCTTGAGGTCAATCCATGTTTTCCTGGAGTGATGACGGGGAGCAAGATCAGCTGGTATCAAACCCCACTCTGTCTGTAACTTTTGGAACATTTTTCTAGATTATAAATGGTGTTGGGAAAAAGAGACCCTCTGAAAATTCTACCAGTGATCTGCTAGCCCTCCTATGATTGGGTAAGGGGGTGGAGATGGTGCCTTGATCTCATGACTTGGAATTGATAGCAGTGTTCTTGTCACAAGTGAGATTGGAAAAGGAAGAGGTTCTTACTGGTTCCCACTACTCTGCTGACGTAAAGTCACCACTCCTCAATGTCAAGGCTACCCTTTATTCTGGAGTGGTTTTGGCCCACCAGTGGATGGTGAATTTTTGCCATGATGAGCCGTGAAAATTACTCTTGAAGACTATGGGAAGAGGAATAATAATTCATATCTCCATTAGGGTGACTGACCATCCTGGTTTCTTGGGACTGGGAGGTTTCCTGGGATATGAGATTTTCCATTTTAAAACCACAATAATACCAGGGGCACCTGGGTGGCTCGGTTGGTTGAGCTTCCTACTCTTGATTTCAGCTCAGGTCGTGATCTCAGGGTTGTGAGATTGAACCCCAAGTGGGGCTTCACGCTCATCGCGGAGTCTGAAATGCTCTCTTTCCCTCTCCCTCCACCCCTCCCCACACTCGCACTCTCTCTCTCTATTAAATAAATAAAATCTTAAAAAAAAAACAAAAACAAAAAACCACAATAATACCAGACAAATATCATCCTATCACAGGAGGATAGCAGAGTGTAGGGAGCTGAACTGAGAAGCAGAAGCCTTGATAGCAAGATCGGGCTGTTTAACTGAGCAGCCGTGTGGCCCTGAGTAACCGTTCTCCAGGGCAGTTTCCTCAGCTGCAAAATGAAAGCTCCGGCTGGTCCATGGCGTTCCTGCCTGCTTCCACGGCCCATGATTTCAAGACTATTGACAGGGACTGGAATGGAAGCAAAATAAAAAAGGAGTTCTTGCAATGTCTTTAAAAGGTTGTATTTCAGCTTGCCCAGCCTAGAAACCTGGAAATGCCCCCATCTCTGTTGCAAGCAGCCTGTGCTCCTACATCTTTCTGCAGTGTCCGAGAGTTTAAAGCAAGGACACTCAGCCTCCTGTACCCCGTGCACCCCGCCCTGTGTATTGGAACTCTCCTGTGCCCTCGGCCCTCCCTCCCACTGCCACGACCTTGGTCTGGCCTGCCATCTCCGCCTGCTTGGACCTACTTGGCTTCTGCTTTCATGTTTCCTAAAATAATAGAACTACATTATATAGTCTATGGTTTAAACTTTTCATTCATTCCATTAGCCTTTCTCCATAAGTCCCAATTAATTTGACCTACTGAGGCTTTACCATGCCGAACTATAAATCAAAAATTATAGGTACGTGCTGAATTTGGGCAAATCTTCTCTTTGTGGTAGAAAAATTAACATACTTCTTGATCACAGTCTTATTTATACTTCTATCATCAGCCCTAATTTGTAAGTTTAAACTAACCCCTCTGCCATCATTGCAAACACAAATGCCACAAATCCTACTTGTTTTAAAAATTTTAATTTGAACTTACACTTTTTCTTTTTTAAGGTAGCTTATACAATGAGATAATATAAAACAGGACCATTAAGTATAAAATTAATACAGAGACCATCTAAAGCAACAGACAAAGGAGATGTCACTTGGCATTTCAAATAAGATTAGAATTATTAGTAACAGCTAGTAATAGGAGTTGACTGTAATGGAGAGCTTACTATGCCCAGCAGTGGCACTTTTCATGAATTACGTCGTTGCTTCCTAACAGGGCACACAGAGAAACACTTGAGGCACATAACTCTCATTGATTGTCTGATCAAAGAAAATATATACATTGATTTGTAGAAAGCAACATTTTCCTGAGCTAAATTAAAGGGACGGTTTCATTGTGTTGTACTTTTCTGAAGCACTTTGATGACATGCAGAAAACTTTTTTCAATTACGGTTTTGCAAAAGTTACGAACACTTTCCAAAAGAGTGCTTCTTGTTTTGACCTATAAAAGCTTAAGTAGTGACATAAAATTGTCATTTAGCAGAATATTGAATTCATCATGAGGGGCTGAGTAATTTTCTTTTCTGATAATGTACGTTAATATAGGGATCAAGTTTAGGGAACGTAGAGTGGAGAATTGGCTTGCCCATTTGAACATTCTCTTTAATATCAGATGTCTCGGGTAAACCATTGTGAGTTTCTAGCTTACTGTTAGATCATGATCAATTTCTTTAAATATAAAGCAGGTGTTTTGTGCTTCTATGGTTAACCTAGAGCCATATCTTTTATGCACCGGAAGTGTTGGCAGCAAAGTAGATACTCTCATTTGGTTGAAAAACCCAATTCTTATTTTCTCCTAGGCAGAAGGCTACCCACTTGGTCATGGGCAGGGACTCCAGCGCTACCTGCAGTAAAGTAGTGGTTTTCTCAAAGAAGAGCCTTAAACCTTCTCAAGCACTCGCACCATCAGTTGGCAGCGGTCCTAGAGTTCTGAACGATATACATGAAGGGATTCATTTTAGCACGAAACAATTTTAAAGGCATTTGTTACCAACAGACCGTCTTGTCTGAGAAGGAAATACATCCTGATAAACTAGACAGAGTGAAATTAATTGTAAAAGGCATTTCCTTATAGTTGAAAGAATTGATGCATTGTGTGGAGTTACTTAAAATTGGTGGAGTTAATTGAAATGTAATTAATGTTGGGAAATGCCTTTCAATTCAGTGAGTTTGCTTTTATGCGTGATGTTTGATACTGATTTGCATTTCCTGAAAGTAGCTAGGAAGTGAATTGATTTTACATGATAATTAAAACATATCACCAGAATTTTTTAAAAAGAAATACATTCTGTAGTATATATGTGTGGCAGGGAAGGGGGAGGCCATATATATGGTGTATCTGTTAGCTATAGCAAGTTGTTTGACATAAATCAGTAAGAAAAGGAGGGAATTAGGACATAACCTTGGTTAACATCATTTACGTGGACATTTACATGTACTACGAAAATATTTTTGTTGATTCTGATTTTAGCTTTAATATCAAGATACAGGAGAGTCTAATATCATGACTATCCTAGATTTTGTATCCATTGGCATTATTGTTCACAATAACAATAACAATTAATTCTGAATAGTAGTTATAATTTGCCAGGTACCATGTTAAGCGATTTGCACATATGAATTTATCTGATCTATTATACTCTAAACAGGGGAGGTATGTATTTTATTATTATCCTCATTTTACCGATGGGAAACTGAAGAACAGAGATATTAACACGCTAGTAACCGAAGAATCCTGGATTCAAACCAGGGCATTCTGACTTCTGTATCTCTGCTCAAAACCACTAGACGATATTGCTGTAGCCATAGATTGGTAAATTTCATAAATGGTCTTAAATTGCTTTCATCTGATATTTCATGGAGATAAAGCACTCTATAAAATTGATCACGGTGCGAAAATCATGGCTAAAATTCTCTCACTCCTCATAAAGTCATTCCCTTTGGGAAAAAAAAATGGTCCTAAAGTTTGTTTAGAATCATCTGTCGCGTTTTTTGAAAAGAGTGTCTAGTAACCCAATAAGCCTATTGTTTGGAACAGATAAAACATTTTTCTTTTGGAAAACAAGGCAAACTCGATTTCATACTCTTCCTTAAGGGATTGTGCCCTTGGAGCTAATTAGAGTATGTAATTTTTTAAAATTGGGTTTACTCGAGATAAATTCTTAAGAGATTCCTTGATAAGAGACCTTCTCCTGGGGTCATCTTTTCTAATAGTTAAGTGATTGATCAGATATTTTAGAGTAGATGGAGTTCCAGGCTCCCAGCTGGGCCAGTTCCTGGAACCTACAAAACACAGAGACCATGATGGCTGAATGAAGTGACTTGTCCAGTCATCGACAGAGACAGGCACTTCCATACCCCTTTCACAAAAGTCACGCAATGTCTCCGAACCTGCACTTAATTGCTCCTTACAGCTGAGCCCAAAACCTCCCACTGGGGTCTATTGTAATTATTGCACTCTAAGACTTTTTTTTTTTTTTTAAATTGAAAGAATTTGTTTGTTAAAAGATCTTTTGGCTATACCAAATTGAATTTACATTTGCTAGGTTTTAGACAATCAATAGTTATTAAACCAAGACATACATTGGCAAATTCTCTTTCGCCCTCTTCCAGGTAATGGTATAATAATGCTGATCTAAGGCTATCAATGATGGAGATTATATAGAGAGAAGAAACTTCTCCCAAAAGACAGGATGAGTTAAGTACTATCAAATCAAGTAGAGTAGATTAATTAAAGAGTTGGAAAATTCTCACTTGACTCAGCCTTCATATTTTTGTAATAAATAATAAGATAATTTAAAATGAAAATTATTAGAAATGTATTATACCATCAATAATTTCATTACCAAAAGCACATTCTCTCCTGTCTGCCCTCAACTCCCAGATGATTAAACATGTTTGCAAGTTGCTGGAGGCAGGTAAAGGCATTCTGATAGTCCAAGGAGGTCAGAGTGATATTTTTGAAACAGAAAGGAAAGGTATCTCAAGTGTTGGGAGCCAGAGACTATGGTATGGTGCTAGAAGGAAGCCGGCTGCTTCCTTCTATTATTTTCTTGGAACAATTCATTATTATTTCAACAATATATATTGAGTTCCTACTGTGTGTGCTAGACACTTTATACAAGATAGTCTGTTTCAAAATTGCCATGGGTAGAAGGGATTAATAGATAATGATAAGAAAATTAAGAATGTAAATTATTAGATCATCTTTATGACATCAATAATTGATTTACGTAATGTACTTTTTTTCCTGTCTGTGTTCAATCAAAAAGAGAATAAAACATATTTGGCTACCACTTGTTTTTTTTTTTTTTAAATCATTTTCAGCATACTTACCAATGGGACAATCCAGGACATTAAAATGTTGTGACACAGCTTTTAAAATTCATAACTGAAGACAATGAAAGAACGTACCTGCAAAGTTCATAGATGTCATTGTATTCCCTATTGTAGAAGTACCCAGGTGAATACACAGTTCTGGCTTTTTTCCCTATTTTGTCAAGACGATCTTTTGACACATTTCCAAAGGTCTTTCAGACCTTTCAAAAATAAATAATATTTTCAAAATGCCTCACAGAAAGATTATGGTATATAAAATATCTTCCTGTTTTTGCATTTATTCAATAAAAATGTACTGGGTGTTCCTTTTATATTAGCATTGTTTTAGGCAGAGAGCATAATGCGATAAAAAGATACGTTCTGATTTTCAAGGGATTCACAATTCATCTAGGCACAATCAAGTGGAGAGTCCGACATGAAAATGAGCGAGGTCTGCAGTGATGAAGTGCTGTAATAATGGAATAAATAGTGACATGTCACAGAATCACAGAGGAAGAAAGCACCTGCATTGGAAATTATTGATATGGTATAGGAGACAACCCTCACTTTTCCAATTAAGTAGCCCAAACATTTGGGATAAACTATTTGTGCCATAGCACAAGACAGTTTCATTTTTATTAATCCTGGACTTTTGAATTCAAAATCATAAAGTTTTACTTAGAGTAAGAAAAAAACAGCAATCTGCTATTGGCTTTTCTATTTTGGTCTCTGACATCAAGGACTTTGTGAGGAGAATGTGTGAATGTGGAATGCAGTGTCCATGTATTATGCTTTTCAATTTTTGAAATCAAAGTACTCAATCAGCATTAATTAGGAGATATTGTGCTGTAATTTCCAAGTGCATGTACAATGGGTAGTCTTCTAAATTGTGTGCAATTTTCCTTTTCTTTCGAATTTCCACATGGAGCTTTCCCTATTATATATTAAATTGAGAGGCAGTTAGTTTCACATTCTGGGCATCCAAACATTAGGTTTTTTATATTTCTATGTGTCATGTGCAAAGTATGCCTCCTCCTGAAAAACTTGATCCTTGTTGTTCTCCCCACAGCACAGACATTATGGGCCTCCAGTAACAAACTTGGAACTGTTCCTTTTGGTTTTATAAATCATGTCGAAGGGATTCTAAACCACATTTAATTACACATGACAGAAAAGCTTCATGTGCTAATGTTCTTCTGGTTGACCCACCATGAATTCCTGCTAAAATTTTCATAAGCCTTGGAGACTATTCTCCAGAGTATCCCCCAGAGCATTTCCGGGACACCGATGATGCAAGAGTTCACCATCCCATTGATGGTTGTCCCAGAGCACCCCAGGATGAATACTCCCATTCCCTGAAAGCTGCTCATGGACCCCGATGCTACTATCAATGGCTGAAATGTGATGCAGCTTCCCCTGCAACTTCCTCCAACTCAGCCTAATGGAGATTAAGATCCATTAAGAGCTCTTTGCTGCATGTGCAATTTCTATTGATCAGATTGACTCATTTCATTGTAGCCAATGATCCTATTACAAAAGCTGCCTCCTTCCAGCGTTTTACCGGCACAGGGAAACCTGCAAGTGCTCTCTACTGTAACAGGCAGTGCGGAGAAGGGCACTGGCTTGAGTTGTGTTTGTCAGTCCCCACTAAATCTCCTTTGCAGCATCCAATTCTTACATGTTTTGGGGAGTGATCATCATTCATCCTCTTAGGATTGGTTTAGAGGCTAGGAGCCTATGTGATTCATGTATAACTACTCATTTGATTGTGAAACTCGGTCAGCCACAATATAGCCAGAGACAAAGTTCAGTATGAGCAACACTGTGGCTTGAAAATGAGGTTTCCCTGAATTGGAAACATGTGAGGAAAGCAGCTAAGAGAGAGGAAATGTTTGCTTATAATGACACACTGTATTAAATTAATAGTCATATTTATTTGTAAGAGGAGGTGTTAAGCTAGTGGCAGACATTATTGTTTCAGTGGTCAACGGTAAGTGGAATCACAGATTTTTATAAGTTGTAAGAAATGGACCTTCTAGGAAGAGTTTATGGGAAAAGATGAGTAAAAGGCCACATAAGAGTACGGCTACCCTGAGTGGAGTCCTTCTTTGTCTAATTACATGAATATACTATGTGGTCATAATAATGGCTTGCATATAAAATTCCTTCCTATTTCCCAAACATTTGCACAAAGATGAGTAATAAATTCAACTGTCATTTATTGAGCCCTTATCATGTATTATATCTTTCACTTATATTGTGACATTTAATCACTTTAAGAACCCTCTAAATTTTAAATTACCACCAGCTCCTGTTTTTAGATGAGGAGATAAAAACACAGGGAAGTCAAAAGACTTGCCCAAGGTCTCCACCTGGAAGAGTCACAGCCTGGTTTGGAACTCAGTCTAAGTCTGACTGTTTCCAAGGGCAGATTTTGTTTTCTTTTTAAACTACCCCACACTTCAACTGGCTGGGTTCTCTCAACGGTTTTGCTCAGTGGGTAAGCTATTATTATTAACTCCAAAGCTCAGCAGAGATAAGCCATCTACCCTAGGTGTTACAAGCGGATGTTAGTAGGGTCAGGATTAGAACCTGGCCTGACATACCATAGCATCTTCTCATGCAATTTTATAATCACATCTAGATACAGTTACGGAATATTTATGTATCTTTTTTTTGCTAGGAAATAATTATGGAAGTGAATTTATGCAGTTGAAATTCATTATCGGTGACTGGAACTCTAGTTTTAATTCTCTTGCTTTTATCTCTACTCTATAACCCCTAGGCTAGCTGTTTGTAAAGTAAGCCCCTGTGATATTTATCGAGCTTCCCCACCCCTCTTTGGTAGATGGAGAGCATTGTATTAGGCCCAAGTTGAAAGAAAGGTTAAGGATGGATAGAGCCTTTAAAAAATGGTTCTTACTTATGTTGAGGCAGTAGAAATTCCTTGAATTTTTTTCATGACCAGATAACTCCTGATGTAGTGTTGGGATGGGCTCCATGAAGTGATAAAGTATTAAACCTATTTGTCCAAATCACACATTGAGTTTAAGAATAACCGTTTTGTTTCATTTTTAATTTAATCGGACTACTTTTGGAAGTCCAAGTGAACTACTTTCCATTGGAAAAGCAGTTATTTTCATTATGAAATTAGACAAACATATGCTATGTTTCGGACAAATGTATCTTAGTTTGGAGGCGAATTAGAGCTACAATGGATGCTTTTTGTTAAAAATAACAAATAGCATTTGATTTTTAATCAAAATTGTCTGAGAAACAAATGAAAAAATGCAGAATGCTCTTCAGCAGGAAAAAATGTGGTAGCAATCAGTTCCCAAGAACATCCTCACTGCCTAAATCCTAGCTTCTCATAGCTTAATCCTTCATGATACTACCTGCACTGGGTCACACATGGGCAGGAAAAGTGATTGTCAAGCATAAGGAGACTAGAAACCTTGCTCTGTATATTGAAAAGTTCAGATGTTTTCTGGCAAATGTGCATCTCCCAGGATTGCGAATAGAAACAAGGACTGATTGGGGCTGGGAAACAAGCCAATGGCAGCAAAGCATTTTTCTTGAAAACAGTAGTTGACTGATCTGGACTAGGCTAAGTTTCTTAGAGCTTCAAAAAAAAAATAGGGCTTTTTCTATTTATTGACTATAAACAGAACATATTTTGCTTATTTCCTTATGTCTGCATAATATTTCAAATAGCCACCGAAGAATATGTATTTTTAAAGACACTATATTTGGACTTCTGAGAGCTGCTCCAAATGATTGTGTCGCTTTTCTTTGAAAGTGGCATTAAATAAAGATACTCCCTCATCTGGTGCATGGTGAGAGGGCGCAAAATCTCAAAACTAAGAAATATGCGTTGGTGACTTGGGATGTATAGGTGTATGCATGTATGGGGTGCATTAAGAACCCCAAAGGTTAGGGGTGCAACTCCAAAGAAGCTTGTTTTTCATTCGCATTGTCCAGTCCAACATGCCTTTCCTGCTCCTGGATGAAATTCCATTAGTGTTTCTGGAGTCTTTAAAATAATAGCAAGTCTTCCAGTACTAATTATAAAAGAAGTCTTATTTTAGTAGCAAAATTACCTCGTCTATTGTAATAATGACAACTCAGAACTTGACTGGAGATTAAAGCTGTTTCCTCCTCCAGTTCGAGGTGTTGCAAATGGGAAGAAGCTGCAGTGAGGACGTGCGGGTTGGGCTGGCGTCTTCTCGATTTCTCTGTCTGGCTCTTCTCTTCTCCATGGCAACCAGCCCCTCCTGGGACTGACTCTGGTTCTTCCAGGGTCAGAGACAGCGGAGGTGGGGCCCCAAAAGCCTCCCTTGACTTGTGTTGCTGTGGTCTGGAGTTGATATTCTCTTAGCTTGGTGAATACGTAAATGGGAGAAGTACGGGTATGCCTACCTTCTCACATAGATTGCTTTGTGGAATCCTCAGAAATACCCCCACAGCCACAGGTACTTTCTGGTCTTTCAACCCAAGGCCATTAACACCCTTAAGGGGGTCGATGCGCAGAGTCAACCTAGAAAGAGTGCTTGGGCATCTGCTTTAGGAGTTCAGAGTAGTTAATCCAGCACCCTCTTTTGTAATGAGTGGGGTCCTTGGCATCTGTCACTCTGCACTCAGTTTGCTAGGCTTAAATCAAAACTGAGAGAGAAAGAACATCCTAATAAAAATGTTCTGTTACACACAAACACTGAAGTCAGCAGCTTGGTGCACCGGAGCTGTCTGAAATGATCTAGAAGTGGCCATGCTGGGTTCTGTGCTCTCTAACACTCCCAGGCATGCTGTTAGGTACAGACTGTCTTTATCCCTCTCTTACAGACAAGGAAATAAAGCTAAAAGAAACAGCATAACTTCCGCGGGGTCCAGCAGCTACTGAGTGGGGCTGGATTCAGAACCATGACATGAGTAGAGAGTGTGAACTTCTAGAAATGTACAATCTCGAGTCCATCCCAGACCTACTGTGCCAGAAACTCTGGGGAGGGACTGTACGATGTGAGTTTAATAAGCCTCCCATGTCATGATACTAACAATGTTCACCTTTGAGAACCACCACAGTACAATATAGTGGTGGAAAATTGAATCCTAATCTCTGCTTTAACATTAATTATATGTAGAAAGGCACAGAAGTTGTATCAAGCCTGTGTTTCGGGTAGCTGTCTATTGTTGAAAGATCTTTAGCTTTCTTAATGAGGGAAACTCACACTGAATAGAGTGCTAGTGTGGGGCAGATACTGTTCTAAGTGGTTTACACCCAATAACTCAGTTAGCCTTTGTGTGCTACTGTCCTCATTTCATAGCATAGAACATCCCAGATGGGACAGTGTGGATATCTGCTCCATGTTACAGTTCTAGAAAATAGCAGATCAAAGCCACTAAGCAAAACTGTCTTCTTAGAAGGGCGAGTCACCACAGTTCTGGTGACCTGGCTGTATTTGGGTCTACACCGAAAGCAGCATAGACCCCGGTTCCTTTTTGGAAGTTAAACTTTAAAACTCCTTTCTCTTGGACTTCTGAAAGGTTGGATGAGAAACACATTTATGGAGGTTTTCCATAAAGAAAGCCATTTATTCATTCTGCTAGAGACTCTAAAATCTATTCTGGGATTAAGCCAGAGCATCATGTGAATTTGCATGCTTGCAGATATACTTTTATAAACTGCATTTTAGCATTATGCCATTGACCTACATTGAGGAATGTTACAAGAAACAGTGTTATGAAACGCACTGTATTTACTGTAAGACTATTGCTAAAGAAATTTCTCACCCTGGTACTCCGGAACCTCTTTTTGAGAATCTGAATGAGGTATTTTTTCTGTCATTGGTAGCAGGAATAAGCTTGTTTTTCCTGAGCATCTGATTTATTTTTGTCTTGTAGCCGTGGAGAACCATATAGTCATACTTCTGCCTTTGTGTTATGGGCTCAGCTCTGTTATCCCCCCCACCTGGAACCATATGTCGAAGTCTTAACTCCCAGTACCTCAGGATGGGACTATATTTGGAGATAGGGTCTTTAAAGAGATTATTAGGTTAAAATGAGATAACTAGCATGGACCTTAATCCATTATTACTAGTGTCCTTATGAGAAGAAGAAATTGGGACATAGCAAAGCACAGAGGGTATACCACACGAAGACAGAGGGAGAAGACAGCCATTTACAATTCAAAATAAGAGCTCGGAAGAAGCCAATCCTGCAGACACCTTGATTGAGACTTCTGTCCACCAGGATTATGAAGAAATACATGTCTGTTGTTTAAATCACCCAATCTGTGGTACTTTGTTACAGTAGACCCAGCACATCAGTACTTTTTTTTTAAAAAAAGATTTTATTTATTTATTTGACAGAGAGAGACAGCCAGCGAGAGAGGGAACACGAGCAGGGGTAGTGGGAGAGGAAGAAGCAGGCTCACAGCAGAGGATCCTGATGTGGGGCTCGATCCCAGAACGCCGGGATCACGCCCTGAGCCGAAGGCAGACGCTTAACCGCTGTGCCACCCTGGCGCCCCACATCAGTATGTTTCGTCCTGGCTGTGGCAAAGCTACATTCATGAGCCACATCTAGCAAATGCAGATCGAATATCATTCTTTTTATGTGTTATCTTTAGTTCTGACTTTATCTACTTTTTCCTTTTTTTGTTTGCTCTGTACCTATTTCCTTATTTACTTCTTTTCATCTCTCCTGCTGCTACCATCTTTATTGGGTACCATATTGTGCTTGGTATTCCTACAGGCTACCTACTGGCTTTGCCATACAGCTGGCTTGGAAAGACGTACAAGATGTACCCCTCCCAGGACCTGGAGAGAGTCATGTGTTGTGACTCTAGGCTTATGATGATCTTCCGGTCATGTGTTCCCCTATTTTTCCCTTATGTGGCCATGCTACCCAGACTTTGCGCTCACTCTGGAATGCAAGTTACAACACTCACAGTTTCTTCTTGGAGACATCGTTCTTGTTGTGATGTGTGTTCTGAAGTTGACTCACATGACTGTTTTCTCTAGAGTAATCCAACCAATGCCCCATCTGGTACCCTTCCTGTTTTGAGTTTTTATCTCTCCCGAGCGCAGAATACTCTCAGGGCTGCTTCTATCTCTTTGCAGTAGATGTTTCTGTTTTGTTTTGTTTTGCTTTGTTTTGTGGCATATCCTGGATGGCAGCTTTCCTATATGGCTGTGTCTTTTTGCAGCTTTATATCTTCCTGTTTTTCAGAATTCCTCTCAATTTCTTACTCACTCCTAGTTCCTCTTCTTGTTTCAAACACACATATATTTCGTTTACTTATAATTTAGATAAATAAATAAATAAATATATTTAAATTTTGTTCCCCGTAATTAACTTTTGCTTTAAAATCTCTTCTACCACTTTTAAAGGCTTTGTCTGGGGAAGAAGGATTGTGGAGTATACTTAATCCACCATGCTGAAATGGAAATGGGCTTATCTTTTATACTGCGACTTCTACATTATTTGGTGAGTTTTCTTATTTTCTTTTTGCAATGAGGTTGTTTATGCATACATTTCTATCTAACTGATACAATAGACCATATGCGTAAGTTGGATAATTTTTTTCACCTATCCATACTTGCTTCCTTAAATGTAAAATATGAGAGATTCCGAAGTTCCTGCCAGATACAAGTGAGGTCCAGGGAGACCATGGACTCTTACATCTGCCTTCAGTCCCCACATCGCTGTGGTGACACATACGAAGGACACATATTCCACCCTCAAAATATTGAAGAACACGGTAAATTTCTGCCTGAGGGGCTATATGATGGATTATACTTCTCAACACAATACCAAAGTCTTCCCAATATTCTCTTTAGATAACTCTACTGCTACAAACTCGCTGTGGTAATTGTTCTCCCCAAATCTCTTGTCTCCATCTCTCCTTCAAAACTCTTGGTTACTTCCTACACCTCCCCGCCTTCTGCTTTCCTCTCCTTTTATATCAGGCCCTTTCTTCTTTCGTGAATCAAATTCCTCTTGTTTTTTTTTTTCCTTCTCCCAACTTATTACACGTATCAGCACAGCTGCACAAACAGGATCTTCTTTGGAAGGTGGGTAAGGGGAAAGGCTTTGGAAGCTTATACTTTTATATCTTTGTTCCTGTCAGGAGAGATGCTATGGCTGCTCACAGACATGTAATCAACTGATGGGCTCTGCCAGAAGTACTGTTTTCAGTGGGAAATGTACAAGGAGGCGGGAACACATTGAGCTTCCTCTGCTGCCCTGGGACCAATTTGTACAAAGAGGCATTTAGAGTCTGTCTAATGATCTTGCTTTCAGGATCCAACTGGAAACAAGTGAGCAACTAAAACTTACTGATTTATGACTGGAGCCCTTAATTCTGGTTCTTGGTGTGATCTCAAATGATGTCCGTGTTGACGTGTGAGGGTAGTTAACTCACCTGCCTGCCGTCATCACAGAGTGCATTAAAATTCTTGGAGTTGAAATATAAAGTAATCGTTAAGGGCATGGGCTTGGTGTCTCAAAGAATTGCATTCCAGCCCGGACTCTATTTATTTAATGTGAGAACTTGGGCAAGTTAATTTTGATGAAGCTCAGCTTCTTCATTTATAACAAAGGAATGATAACGATGTCTTCCCGAAAGCATTACTGAAACATGAAATGAGGTGATGTGCGTAGACAGTTGAGATCACTTTCCTTGGGTCCACAAATGCCTTAGCACAGCCTGTCAGGTCCTGCAGGATCTGATTCCCAGTGGAGCCCAACCTCTCACCTACCCCCCTCAACTTCCAACATGTGTTCCACACACTAGTTACACTTCGTAATGAGTTGTGCATGGGCTATGTGCTATTCTCTGGGGATAAAGACATGAAGAGACACAGCTCCTGGTGTGGCGGCAATCACATTTCATCAGAGGGCAAGAGCATCGTGAACAAATTAATAAATTTGGTTGCTAAGCATTAACCAGACTGTTAGAGAAAGGAAAAGGAGACGGTTGTTAATTTTACTTGGATAGAACACGGATGGGAAGAAATACAGTTGATCTGGACAACTCACGGTTTGTCTAAAGGCCATTAATACAGCTCCCAAAAAATCGCTGCAAAATGGGATGTTTTATATAGAAGAGAGTGCAAGAAGACCGGGGAGTCACAGAATCATGACCAAGCTTGGAGCCAGCGCGGAGCTATTCCTCCTTTTCCCAGCAAACGAAGCTCCCCACGCGTCCTAAGGAGAGGCTTCACTGGGCAGGTGGAAGACCTTCCCTACACACCAGCTGGGTAATTCCAGCTTTATTTTACTAAAAAGCCAATATTATAGCCGAGTTAAGTAGTTCTCAGCATTTAGATCCCTATGACTCAGCTTTGAACAAGTGCTCTGGGTTCTTTTTATGCAAGATTTTCTTGTCACTGTGTAGCTAGGCACCAGCACTAGGCGTGGCTGGGTGTTCTCAGATAGAAGCCAGGTTTCTCTGTCACGGCGATGGTATAAATCCTGATGGCCACACTGTGTACAAACATGGCTCATCTTTCCGGCCTTAATACTTTGGCTCATTTTATATCTTTCCTCTCAAATTCTCTTTCTACCTTCTCTCTCTTCAAAATCCAGTTCAAAAAACACTCGGGTATGTACTTCTTTTCTTTCTAGTCGATGGTTGGCATGAGGCAATGACTGTGTCTGATGATTTTTGTGTCCCTATGGTCCCTCACACTCATTAGAGACTTCACAGTGTTAGCAGTAAAAATTATCTAGAGCCTCAAATTCCCATCTTTGGTAACAAGGATGCCTTCTACCTTTCTGGTACAGGAAGGTACCCTCACATGCATGATTTATTTCCTGCTTTTGGTGGGGGGGATGAAGGAGAGTCAGAGTATCCTTCTTGTACCAGGTGTTTCTTACGTTACTTTATTTTTTATTTTTTTAATAATAATATTTTTTATTATATTAGTCACCATACAGTATATCCCTGGTTTTTGATGTAAAGTTCGATGATTCATTAGTTGCGTGTAACACCCAGCGCACCATGCAATATGTGCCCTCCTTACTACCCATCACCAGTCTATCCCATTCCTTACGTTACTTTAATTCACAATAATCAATATGTCAAAGCAGCCTATTTTGGGGTGCCATGTGCTGCTCTCCTTTACTTCAACTGCAGCAACACCTCAGCTAAGGTTCCAAAGTTTTACTCTATTGCTAAACCATACCGAATGTTCTTTTTTCTGAATGTTCGAGTGTAGTGAATACGCTACAATAATACTCATTTGGTAAGAGAGACCTGAAGCTTCTAAACAGTTAGGTGGTGACACAGTTTGGGAGATTCAAGGTGTATCTTTTTACCCTATAGTTTGTAATCTGAGAAGATGGAGTACAGAGAAAACAAAAATTGTCATGGGGCTATAAAAAATGCAATGAGTAAAATGTGTACTTAAAATCATTTCAGTGAAGTCTCTCTAATGAGGAAAGGTTTTTGTTTTTTGCTTTTCTTTTTTTTTTCCTATACCGTACAGTTGTAGTATTAAAACCAGAAGAAACTACCATGAAACAAGTTAGTAAAAGGGGTTTAGTCTCAAAGGCAAGTGTAGTGTACATTCTGGGATCAAAACAAAATCAACCTAAATTCTTATTTATTCTGCTGCACAATAAAAGGCAACATTCAGGATGACAATATTCAGCAGTGTGAGATTTCAAACACCAAAGATCTCATTATATTTATAGCATAATTTCCTTAAAGAGATGGAAAAAATAAACTAAAATTCAAATCAGGAGGATCTCAATAAAGCTTGAAATTAACAGGTCTTTCTGTCTAGTAATTGTTAGAAAGAACTTCCAGATACTGCAACATTTCAGTTCATAGAAGCATTCTTCTTTCCAAGTACCACTAAGTACCAAGTGGTAATATGACTATACATAAAGTGCATATGATTATATAAAAATGTGTACATATCATATGTAACATTTATGAAACCAATTAGCGATCAGTGCCCTTGCTTCGGAGACCCTGAATTTCAGCAGCCTTGGGATGTTACATATCCAACCACCTTGAGAAGTCCTAGTTATACAACTTATCTACTGGGTGATGTTTGAAATCGACTCACTGAAACCTCAGTCTCCAGATGTGTAAAATGGAGATAACATCTTCCATCTGCTCCCCAGAACGAGCAATGTATCCGGGAGCCCTTCAGAAACAGGAAAGCTCTATCTCTCCACAAGGACAACCTTATGATTAATGGAAGATCGTGGTAAGAGGTGTTTTTGTGCCTTTTGCATCTATTTGCAATGGTTATCATGTTGTTTAAGGGTGCTCACAAAGAACAGCTGACCTTCAGAGGTGGTTGTATCAATGGCATCGGGGAAAGGAGTATTAGTTACTTGATTTGAGAAAGTCGTATTGCCTTCTCTGTACCAGGCAGTGTTCTGGATGCTGGAGACACAGCAGTGGACAAAACCTGGAACTTGTGGTTATGCGTTCAGTTGCTTGACACGCCTAGCGTGAACCTTGCTACAGCAGAGGAAACTAGTCAGGAGGGCCCTCCACCTCTTTTCACATTTACAGCTCAGAGCAAAGCATGTGAAGAAACGTTGAGCAATGTTCATACAGAGTGTGAATAATGAGGATGTGGATAAATTATCACATCTCGAAATTTGCAGACAAAAACCACCTCCTGATGTGCTTTTTCCAAAGCAACAGCACTGCAGCCATCACGAAGAGATGCCAACAGGTGCAAAAAACACCTCTTACCATGACCTTCCATTAACGATAAGACTGTCCTTCTGGAGAGATAGGGCTTAACTGTTCACGAAGCGCTGTCGGATACATTCCTCAATCTGTGGGGCGGTCAGAGGATGTTATCTCCACTGTACAAATCTGGAGACTGAGATGCCAGTGGGTTTTCAAAGGTCACACAGTAAGTAAGTTACATAAACTAAGACTGGGACTCAACTTTTCAAGCAATTCATCCACCTCAATTTCCTGGACACTTCGATATTATACCCTTCATAGGTTTTGCTGGTTTGGCATGGGACTGTGATCCCTGGAGATTTTCCTTTCTCAAGTTATTGCAGTTAAAGTGGCATGTGCTGATTTAATAGATATTCTTATGTCCTGATGGTGAGAATTTCAGAATCAGAGTCCTAAGTGATAAAATATAGAATACGCCAGGTTACTGGAAGTTCTGGCATTTGGATCTGAGCTAATGCCCAGGTTCTGACCTATTTCATTCATTAACAGAGTAGGTGTCAGATTTCATAAGAGGAGGAGGATGAATTGCAAAAACCGTTATCCTGGCCAAATTCCAAAACCAGCATTCATATAGTGGCAATTTTCAAATGGACGAAGTTAATTCCTTAGAAAAGAAAATCAATGCCGGACAGTACTTTCTCTGGATTTCATGACCCTGGGATAGGGAACTCCATTCGCCTGGTGTGGGCTCTACATTGGGTGGTACATATAGGACAACAATATTTTATCTGAAAGTTTTGCAGAAGGAATTAATGTTCAACTAGACGGTGGTCAACAGCATCCGTTTCTGAGAACATTTGACACAAGCACACACACACAAAGCCTTTGGGTTTCTAAGTAGAACACACCATGGAAACAATCTAGGCCAAATTTTCTCGACAAGGACTTTTCTCATTCTAAGACAATCATCTGGACTCGTGTGGGTGTGAATTTAACCCATGTGTCCAGAAGTACACATACAGTACGTGTACAGGCTGGTTATTTGTGGGATTATTCCACCCCGTCACGTGATTCTGCGGGATGAAATCAGAAAACAAAAAGCCCTCAGGAAATAAGATTGAACCACCCTTGACAGTTCTCCTTCTAAAGTGAGGAGCTCCATTTGGATCAAAGGCCAAAAGCCAGTCTAATTGCTCATCCGAAAGGACAAGAGGCACCACCACTTTTGGAGAAGTGCTCCTGATACCATTTCTTGCTCTGATCAATGCCTCACAATTTTCAAAACACTTTCACGATTTTTAATTTGTTTGTGCTTCACAAGAAACCTCTGTGTGTTGGAAGAGGGTAAGGTAATTGTCATTTAAAAGAGGAGAAAGTTCGACTCAGGGAAGGTAACTATCAGACTCAAGGTCAAAATCAGCTGAAATTCAGGTCTTGCTATTGCAAATTCAGCTCTTAGCTTATTTTCTTTAGATACAGAAACTCCCCTCCCCTCCCTCCAAATTAGGTGCTACCACTTTGAGCTGGGATAGTTTTATTTTTTTTATTTTTTTTTAATTTTTTTAATTATATTATGTTAGTCACCATACAGTACATCCCCGGTTTCCGATGTAAAGTTCGATGATTCATTAGTTGCGTATAACACCCAGTGCACCATGCAATACGTGCCCTCCTTACTACCCATCACCAGCCCATCCATTCCCCCACCCCCGAAGCCCTCAGTTTGTTTCTCAGAGTCCATAGTCTTTCATGTTTCATTCCCCCTTCTGATTACCCCCCTTTCTTTATCCTTTTCTTCTCCTACCGATCTTCCTAGTTCTTATGGTCCATAGATGAGAGGAACCATATGATAATTGAGGTGGGGTAGTTTTAAATTGCCACTCGGAAAGCCAGTAACTGCAAAACAGGAAGTATGAGAAAGTGACAACTCTGACTTCAGCATTAATTATGCATCAAAGAGTAAGAAGTGGGTCAACGGGATAGCCAAAAGTATTTATGTGTGATGCACCACTCATTGTAATAACGGACTTTGGGTTCTGGTAGAAGCATCCTCACTTAGAAAGTATTTTTTTAAGTTTTTTTTTATTTTTTATTTTTTTATTTGAAATAGAGGTAGAGAGAGAGAGAGGGAGAATGAGGTGGGGTAGGGGCTAAGGGAGAGGGAGAAGCAGGCTCTCTGATGAGCGGGGAGCTCGATGTGGGGCTCCATGGGGGGATCCATGTGGGACTCGATCCCAGGACCCTGTGATCATGACCTGAGCCGAAGGCGGATGCTTAAGTGACTGAGCCACCCAGGCGCCCCACTTAGAAAATATTTTTATGGGGATTTAGTTCTCAGTTTGAGCCCTCCAGGAAGATGGAAGTCTGTCTGTTGTGTGTTCCATGATTCTTACCTAATTCTGGTGGAAGAAGCTCAGTGATCCAAAGGACTCAGGTGCCGTCTAGTAATAAAAACCCCAACTGGGGACAAATTTGATGATGATCTCTGCGTAATGGCGTTGGGACAGCTACCATTCAAGCACACTTACCTGAGGTGCAGGTTGATGGGCAATCCTAGTTGTAATTCAATATGCTTTTCATTTTGAGTATCAATCAGGGCAAAGGTATTTCAAATTGGGCTGTACAAGTAAACATTTGTAAGATGTACTAAGCTATATTAGCCCTAACTTTTTTTCCTCACTGTGATATCTGTCTATACAGAACCAAAGAAGACATTAAGAAAAAGCAAAAAAACAATGATTTGGGGAGATTTGTCTCAGTTTAGAAGATCTTCCTCAATAGCAGAAACAAATATTTTGAACCAGAGACAAAGACCAAGATAAAGGAAAAAAAAAATGATTCCCTACTACACATTATGAAAACACATGCTTAGTCTTTTAGACTAAATTTAAGGAGAAACGTTTTATATATATTTTTTCAACTTGCCAAGATATGCTAAACACATTAAACAAACCCAGTCCTCCTGCTCAAAATGTATGAAATTTCTATTCCATTTTTAGGGTATCTGCACACAGCTGACATATCTGTTTGAACTGAAAAATTGCTTCTTGTAATTTCTTTTTCTTCATGTATTTTATTCTGAGCCAACATGTCAATTTTGATTGTAAGTGTATTGTGTCCGTACCACAAATGGAAAAAAAAATGTTGATAGATTTAATTATGTTTATCTGAACATTTGATAAAACAAAACAAAACACCTTCAGGATTATCTTTTAAGGATTTTCCAAACTGATTGGAGCTAAAGCGCACTAATATTTTTTCCTAATATGAGAGTGATGTGATTTATACAATTTTGCCATTTTGAACTATGTATTTCAATATCCGATCTTTTAAGACAATGCTACCCATAGGTTGATTCTGGAATACTGATGCCCTACGTCTAATTATCACCAGACGCTATTAATTTTTCTCTCAGTAATGACTTTTTAATCTGTCCCCCTATTTCTTAATGCCATGGTTCAGGCTTTTCTTTCTCCCCTTTGCAGTGCTTCTCATAGCTTCCTTCTTTGGAGCCTCTGTAACCCTAAGATAAACTCACTGCAGAACCCTTTACATTGCTGTCAGGGTATCTTTGGAAGAAAAACACTTATGGCCATGTTATATCTCAGTTGAAGCCTCTATTGGATCCCTCTTGTTGTCAGAATAAGTCCAAGAAGAATACGAATAATAACAGAAGCTAAGTGTTCCGTACAATCATCTAACAAATGTGAATGACAGATACTTGCCATTCCGGTGGATACACAGGGGTATCTTCCTTTATATTAATTTGTATTTCCTTGATGACCTGTGATGTTGATAATCTTTTTACGTGATTATATGTCATTCGTGTATCTTCTTTGGTGAAATATTTATTCAAATCTTCTATTTTTAAAAATTCTGTGGACAGACATCATTTTTGATGGTACCATCCCAAACACATTCCCTTTAAAATCAGGAATGACGTAAAGAGGCCCACGCTCACTGATTCTACTCAACCCTGTATTGGAAGAGCTAGAGAGGCACATCCATGGATCTTGGATATGTGACAAAAGCAGATATGAGGAAAAGATAGACCATTTAAGAAAGGGTGTGAGATGATCAGTAATCCATTTGGAAGACAAAGAACTTGGGTAGCTGCCTGGTACGTACTATACACTAAAATCAAACCTAAGTAGAGTAAAAATGTCATCTGGAAGGTGAAACTAAAACTTTTAGGAAAAAACGTTGAAGACTATTTTTGTGTCTGGGGGACAAAGAACTATTTCAGAAGCAGACACAAATCAGACGAGCCTCAAAAGAAAAGAATCGGTAGATTAATTACATTAAAATATAAGACTCTTTACTAAGACACCATAAAGAAAACTGTCAGAAATAGAGAAGGAAAGAAAAATACACCAATCTCACTTATAAATATTGATATAAAAGTCAACTATAAAATACGAGCAAATAGAATCCAGCAACACAATAACAAGTCAGTGCCCACTATTACTGCTTTCATTTAAAATTTTTCATGAAGTACCAACCAACACAATTTGAAGAGGTGAAAGAATCAGAGACACAAAAATTGTAAATAAGGAGAAATTATAATTATCTATAGACAATGCTACTGTATTTCTGGACAGCCTGGGTTAATCATCTAAAATTCAATTAGAAAAAATGAGGGAAATCACTAATGTGACTAGTTACCTCTTTAACACAAAAAACAATAGCTTTCCAGAACCAAGCCACCAAGTGAGACGATATAAAGAAAACATTGCACTTAGAATATCACACGCAAAGATAAATACCTAATCACAAGCTTAATAAGAAATATGCAGGGCCTATATAAACTTTTTAAAAAACTCTATTTAGACATATAAATGAGAACTTGAATAAACAAAAAGCTGCAACTGTTTCTTGAATAAGAAGATTCAGTATTATAAAGATGTAAATTAATTTATAAATTTAGTAGAATCATATTAATAAAACTTATTAATTTGGGATTATTTTTGGAGCTAGTAAAGCTAGTTCTAAACTCCATGAAAGAAACCAAAAAAAATATAGGGTTTTAAAGTGGAAATCAAAATTGGGGCATCTGGGTGGCACAGCAGTTAAGCCTCTGCCTTCGGCTCAGGGCGTGATCCCGGCGTTATGGGATCGAGCCCCACATCAGGCTCCTCCGCTATGAGCCTGCTTCTTCCTCTCCCACTGCCCCTGCTTGTGTTCCCTCTCTCGCTGGCTGTCTCTATCTGTGTCAAATAAATAAATAAAATCTTAAAAAAAAAATAAAAAAAATAACAAAATTTATGGAGCTACGCTATATCTGCCAAATACAAGAATGTATTCATGTCATATTTTTTGTACTGCTGTGCACAATAGTCAGGCCCATGAAACAGTATTGAAGTCCAGGATAGGTAAAAATATAAAAGGTAAGTTAGTCCAATACAACTGAAATTTCAATCAGTTGCCATTGAGGAGAAAAATTCTGAATGTTTACTTCATTCTTATTCTTAAAATGAACTCCAGATTTGTAAACAATTCAAATGTTAAAATTGAACCCAGTTTCCTCCCTGCATCCCCTAAAGCAATTCTGTAAAAATACTAGAAGAAAATGGAGGAACATTTTAATAATGGAATGGAAAGCTTTCTCTTTCCAAACAAGAGAAAAAAATTTTAAAAGCATTAGTCTAACAAATAAAATACGAATTAAATAAAATTAAAAACAAATTTGTTGAACAAATATTGTGAACAAAGTCGAATTAGAAAATATATTTGTCAAAAAATGGGCAGAAGATATGAACAGACACTTTTCCAATGAAGACATACAAATGGCTACAGACACACGAAAAAATGTTCAAAATCATTAGCCATCAGGGAAATTCAAATCAAAACCACACTGAGATACCACCTTACGCCAGTTAGAATGGCAAAAATAGACAAGGCAAGAAACAACAATTGTTGGAGAGGATGTGGAGAAAGGGGATCCCTCCTACATTGTTGGTGGGAATGCAAGTTGGTACAGCCACTCTGGAAAACAGTGCGGAGGTCCCTTAAAAAGTTAAAAATTGAGCTACCCTATGACCCAGCCATTGCACGACTGGGTGTTTACCCCAAAGATACAGACGTAGTGAAGAGAAGGGCCATATGCACCCCAATGTTCATAGCAGCATTGTCCACAATAGCTAAATCGTGGAAGGAGCCGAGATGCCCTTCAACAGATGACTGGATTAAGAAGTTGTGGTCCATATATACACTGGAATATTACTCAGCTATCAGAAAGAATGAATTCTCAACATTTGCTGCAATATGGACGGCACTGGAGGAGATAATGCTAAGTGAAATAAGTCAAGCAGAGAAAGACAACTATCATATGATTTCTCTCATCTATGGAACATAAGAACTAGGAAGATCGGTAGGGGAAGAAAGGGATAAAGAAAGCGGGGGTAATCAGAAGGGGGAATGAAACATGAGAGACTATGGACTATGAGAAACAAACTGAGGACCTCAGAGGGGAGGGGGGTGGGGGAATGGGATAGACCGGTGATGGGTAGTAAGGAGGGCACGTATTGCATGGTGCACTGGGTGTTACACGCAACTAATCAATCATCGAGCCTTACATCGGAAACTGGGGATGCACTGTATGGTGACTAACATAATATAATAAAAAAACATTAAAAAATATATTTGTTATATGCATAAGATTCTGGAGCTTAACTTTCTTAATATGTAATAATTCCTACAAATCAATAATACAAAACTTAATTTTAAAATGGGCAGACAAGACCTCACTGATAATAAAACAAATTTAGGAGATGCTTTTTATGCAAAGCATTTTTGCTTTTTTTTTTTTAAGATTTTATTTATTTATTTGACAGAGACAGAACACAAGCAGGGGAGCAGCAGAGGGAGAAGCAGGCTCCCCACTGAGCAGGGAACTCCATCCCAGGACCTGGGGTCATGGCCTGAGCTGAAGGCAGATGCTTAACCTACTGAGCCACCCAGGTATCCCTGCATTTTTGCTTTTTGATGCAAAGCAAAAAGTACTGTACTGTGAGGACAAAGGATGGGGCAAGAATCACTCACACAGTTTTAGTGGAACTGCAAACTGATGTAAGATTTTTTTTTTTTTAAGATTTTCTTTTTTGAAAGAGAGAGTGAGAGAGAGTACAAGCAGGGGGAGGGGCAGAGGGAGACCAAGGAAGCAGGCTCCCGGCTGAGCCAGGAGCCCCGGGGCTGGATCCCAGGACCCTGAAATCATGACCTGAGCCGAAGTCAGGCACTTAACTGACTGAACCACCCAGGTGCCCCTAATACAAGGTTTTTTGAGAGCGATTTGTCACTGTCCAAATTTCAGATGTATCTGTTTTTGACAAGAAAATCCCATAGGTGACTGGTTGAACAAATAAGATAAATATAATGGAATCCAAAGAAGCTGTTCAAAGAATCAGATAGATTAAAATATGACGATGCAGGAAAGATTATTAGATGAGCAAAATAAGATGTAAAATAATACATCAAATATACCCTTTACATAAATACTGATATATGGATTCAGATTTTTCTGAAAGGATTCACAAGACTCTATTACTAGTGATTGAATCTATAAAAGGAGATATTGGACTGGAGATGGAAAACTGATTTACTTTTTATAGTATCTTTAGTACTTCTTAATCTTTTAAAAAGTCATATTTTTATATTACTCAATTTTCTAGATGAACAATTAAATATTCTGAGACATATTGTAGGAAAATAAAAAGGGAAAAGATTTGGGCCTCTGTTTGATGATAGGACTCTAGAGGTGACTTTATGGGTATATAGCTCCCTGAGTTTCTCTGGGTCTCTACTTCAAACATGAACTAACTAGTTGAGATTTGGGGAGCTCTCCTTTGGTTTATTAATTTTGCTCCTACCCATAGGACAATGTCCCACATCATCTACCTTCCTTTGTTCCCCAATTTTTGTGACCTCCTGGCTTCCTACCTAGATCTTGTCTTTCTCCTGACCTCTTGCATGGTTCTTGACCTCGTTTTCTTTCTCTTCAGTGGATTTATGGTGGAGTGCTTGCTCGTTGTTTGTTTCTGGCTTTCTCATTCTCATATTCTTTCATCTTATTCCTGGGCATAGCGTTCTTTCTCCTAGGATTGAACACAGATAGAATTTGAATAATAAAAAGAAGCTTTGTGTAAAGAAAAGAGACTTTTTTTTTTATTTTAATGTTTTTTTATTATATTATGTTAGTCACCATACAGTACATCCCTGGTTTCTGATGTAAAGTTCGATGATTCATTAGTTGCGTATAACACCCAGTGCACCATGCAATACGTGCCCTCCTTACTACCCATCACCAGTCTATCCCATTCCTCCAACCCCTCCCCTCTGAAGCCCTCAGTTTGTTTCCCAGAGTCCATAGTCTCTCATGGTTCATTCCCCCTTCTGTTTACCCGCCCCCCTTTCTTCTTCCCTTTCTTCCCCTACCGATCTTCCTAGTTCTTATGTTCCATAGATGAGAGAAATCATATGATAATTGTCTTTCTCTTCTTGACTTAAGAAAAGAGACTTTTAGCAGGTAATAGAAAATGGAGGTAAAGAGAGTCAATCTTTAGAGTATAAAAGTCTGATTGTCTTCCTTGACCTCAGGACCAGTGGGTTAGAGGGGCTTTTCTTCATTCTTCCCTGAACTTTGCTGAAAGGGTAGAAAGAACACTAGAGTCCCATGGGTGTGGGAAGGATGGGGCATGTGGAATAAGATGCTTAAAAACCTGGGAAAGAGAAGAGAAGATGGGTGGGTTCTTGGGGTGGGAGGTGGGTGAGGAAGGCAGGACAAAGACTCTCTGGAGAAGAGAGGTTTCCTGAGAAAAAGGATAAACTACAGTTGACCTATGGACACTACAGAGTTGAGAAAGAAAGGCTGCTTGCCCTCAGGAGGAGCAGCAGGGAGAAGAATCAGGGATTGTGTCCTCTTCTTGGTTTGCATTAGGTGCTTGAAGTGGTTATGAGTGGAACCTACCTTCATGATCTCCTGGATTCTTCATGTTGGACCGCAACGAACCATGGTACCCTGCTCTTTGAACATTAAGGTTATAGTAAGAGATTGCAGATTCTCTGCTGCATCTTTTCCCATGGTAAATGATAACGGTTAAAATTGATCCTTATTTTTGATAACGTTGAACTTTACCTCCATCCCATGCTCCTGGAAAGCAGTGATAGTTAAGAAATCCCCTATCCCTTATGATACCAAAAGCACAGGCAACAAAAGTAAAAGTAGATAAATTTAACTGTCAAAACTAAAAACTTCGGGTATCAGAGCATACAATCCACATATTAAAAGGGAAACCTATGGAATGGGAGAAATTATTTGCAAATTATATATGTGATATGGGGTTAATATCTAGAATATATAAAGAGCTACAATTCAACAACAAAAATACAACCTCATTAAGGAATGGACTAAAGACTTTAGTAGATATTTCTCCAAAGAAGATATTCAGATGACCAATAAGCACATGAAAAGGTGTGCAACATCATTAAACATTAGTAAAATGGAAATCCAAACCATAGTGAGAGATCATGTCATACCCTTTAGGATGGCTACTATCAAAAAAGAGAAAATAATAAGTGTTGGTGAGGATATGGAGAAATTATAACTGACAGACTCTTTCCTTGACTAATAAGCTCTAATTGGCTTTTCTGAATCTTCTACTCAACTGAGCCCTGACCTTTGAACTTCTGTGTTTGTCTTTGCATTGCTCACTTTTAGCAAGGATCCTGTTTAGAATCCCCCACCCTTGATATCTGATCACCCTCAATATTTGATCAAGTTTCTCATCCTCAATGAGGATGACGTCTGATCTCAGCAAGAATCTTGTCAAGTCAGTTTAGTCGGAATCTCCCTTGCCCTTATGTTTCCTCTTAGGAATCTTCCAATCACTGACTACGACCCTGCCTCTTGGCTATCAATACCCATTTGTCCATTTTTGGAATTAATCCTGGTTCTATACTGACGTCTCTTTTCCCTATTGCAATTGTTCCCAAATACAATCTGTTTTTACCACTTTAGCTACTATCAGGCTCTGGTTCTCTCTAACGGAACACTCGTGCACACTGCTGGTGGGAATGTAAAATGGTGCAGCCATTGTGGAAACCATATGGCAGTTCCTCAAAAAATTAAAAATAGAATTATCATATGACCCAGGAATTTCACTTCTGAGTATAGAGCCAAAGGAGATGAAGGTAGCGTCTCAAAGGGACCTTTGTAGACCCGGGTTCATAGCAGTGTTATTCACAATAGTCAAAGGTGGTTGCAACCCAAGAGCCCATTGAACCAAAAGCGGTATATACATACAATGGAAAATTATTTGGCCTTCCATAGTAAGGAATTTCCGACACATGCTACAATATGCATGAATCTTGAAGATATTATGCTAAGTGAAATAAGCCAATTATAAACAATCAATGCTATACTTATTCCACTTATTAAAATACCTAGGGTGGTCAAATTCATAGAAATAGAAAGTGGAACGATGACGGCTAGAGACTTGGGGAAATGGGGTAGTGAAAGTTGTTTAATGGGTATAAAGTTTTAATTTTGCCCGATGAAAATGTTCTGGGGATTGATTGCACAACAATGTGAATCACACTACTGAAGTGTACACATAAAATTGGTTAATATGGTAAGTTTTATGTTATGTGTATTTTACCACAAGGAAAATTTTTAAAAAAAGAAAAAAAGAAGCACCTCTATCCTTTTGTGTTCCTGGGTTACTTCAACAAACCCCCTCCTTCCCCGTATGACTCAGATAAGCTACGGGATGACACCCTTGTTTACCAATGACGAGGCCAGACATAGATCTTCCAAATTTCCATTCTTTGCCTCATAATTGATTAGCTAACTGTCTGTCCCCACTCATCAATTTGGACAAAATACAATGTCAACTCGACTTGACCAAACTCTGGCCAGCCTTCTCCCTTCTCCACGGGTGCCTGACCTTGACGCACCCTTGAGCTTAAACAAAGAAATGGGGAGCAGTGCCTCCTTAATGACCCTTCCCCCAAATTGACTGACCACAAACCTATTTCCTGCTCAGCTCTCCAGTCATGCCAGCGGCCTATCCCACTTCCCCACATCCAGTTCTTTCTAGCCTTGTTCATTCCTCCTTATATAAGAAAAACCCTTTCTGCCTTAGCTTTGAGAAGCTTATAGACCCTAAGTTTGGAATGCTCTTTCTATTGCAATAGTTCCCAACCTCCTGCGATAGAATAGTATCCCCTTCCCTAAGTCTGGATTTGTTTTTATTTAACACTCTTGAAGTATGAGGATCACAGTTAACCCCTTTAACATGTGAAATACAGTGAAAAGTATTCGATGTATGAATTGTTTCTATACCCTAGGTAATACACATACAACTGGAATATGTGAATCTAATTGTGTAGTGTAGATGGAGACACATTTTAAGTGCACCAGCTAAACTTTATTATAATGTTGTCATAGGGTATTAGAATTGTTCTTTATAAATCTGCTACTTGGGAAACTGATATTACTCTGTTTTACGGGCTGTCAGGTAACACTTTTAACTTGGCAGTTTCGTTCTGGGAAACATTATATTGTGGACACATAAACACCTGTATAAAGGACAAAAAAGTTATGCTTAGCTGGTTTGGTTTCCTATGTGGGATTTGATTCTGTTCATTCTTTAGTTGCTGCCCCTTTATTTTGACTCTATGAAATTATGACTCAAGAGTAAAAACAAATGTTCTTCGTAGTAAAAATTAATATACTTTTTTACTATGACTAGTACATGTTCGAAGTGTTCTGATTTTAGATTCACAGTGTTTTCAAATTATTTCCTTTTGATTTTTAAATTGAGGTTGAATGTTAGGATTCAACATATGGGTATTGTGATAAGCCGGTAACCATGTTAATTAACTGAGTCAATGTTCTTACCAAGACACCCCCGCCAACTTACCTACAGAAGACATTAACATAGCAGCAACCTTTGCAGGTCAAATCAAAATATTTTATTTTGTTGATGGGCTCACTTGGGATTTTTCCTTTCTCTTGCCTTTTTTCAAACATCTTCCTACTTTTAAATGGTAATTTTTAAGGAAGAGATGATGTCCCGCAATCAAAAATAGAAAGTTTGTGTTTTACATGGCCTCCTATTTTTTATGCTAAAATTTTTGTACATTCACTCACTCATTTATTGAGTCCTATGTGGCAGATAATGAGGATTGCGAGATGGCTCTGTGTAGGAATAGCCTTTACATTAGCACTGCATCGATTTCTTCTTCTCACTCCCACTCCAGTCCTATCTCAGCCAGGATGTGACACTTCCACCACCATTCACTCCCATTGCCCATGCATTTGGCTAACTTGGCCTGTTTATGAATTTTCAGGAGCTTTCTTTTTTTTTTTTTTTTTTAAGATTTTATTTATTTGAGAGAGAGAGAGCATGAGCAAGCATGGGGTGGAGGGGCAGAGAGAGGGGGAGAAGCAGACTCCCCACTGAGCAGCGCCCCAATGGGGGTTCGATCCCAGGACCCAAGATCATGACCTGAGCGGAAGACAGATGCTTAACTGACTGAGTGCCCCCAGGTGCCCCTGAATTTTCAGGAGCTTTTATGCTCTTATGTCAGATGCATGTGAATCTCAGAGGTGTTGGGCATCTTTTATTCTTTCCATTTTCTTTAGTTCCTAGGTCCCAAATTACCTAAACTCGTTTATGCGTTGAATTCAGTATATTCAGAAAGAGTTGATAGTACTTTCTGGAAAATCAGCAAACACCTTTTCTTTGCTGTGGACTTGGAAGTTTTTAAATTGAGGTTGTGACTTTTGATAACATCAGATCTAATCTCCTCACTCCACAGCTGAGGAAATTAGGTCAAGAGAAATCCGACACTTTTCGGGTGTCCCATATGCTATTTAGTGACAGAGCAAGGCCCCAGACCCCTTGGTCACAGCCATAGGCCCAAATGATTGCATTGCCTCGGGTTTGAGTCAGATGAGAATCAGGCACCTTGCATATAGAGCGGATCATCAATCTTTCTACTTTGCACATGTGACAGAGGGATAAATTGAAATTTAGGCCAAAATAATTAGATATTTGGACTCTCTGGAGAGTCACAGACTCTGGGACAGTTACAGGTTGGTGTCATTCAGGCAGGTGGTACCTAAGTGCAAATAGATGTGGTCTATGAGACCTTTTACCCAAACTAGATCTTTCTGTTTCCTACTAAACATTTTCCTCTTCATGGCTTGTGCCATCTTAATTACAGTTTCTTAACTTAGAGCATTCCTATTGGCTGTCATCATTTTGGTGGCTCTGTGATGTCAGGCAGACAGGATGCACCAAGGAGACACATTTTGGGTGGCCCAATGATGCCGAACCAGCTTTCAAGACGTTGAAGCAGAACTATCGTGGAGAGTAGCATGGCAGACTTGCACTTGCGAAGGCATGCTTTCAGAGAAGTGCCAGCTTTAAATAATTAAATGAAACAAATAAGCTTTCCTTTCTTTTTTTTTTTAAGATTTTATTTATTTATTTGCCAGATAGACAGCCAGCGAGAGAGGGAACACAGCAGGGGAGCGGGAGAGGAAGAAGCAGGCTCCCAGTGGAGGAGCCTGATGTGGGACTCGATCCTGGAACGCGGAGATCACGCCCTGAGCCGAAGGCAGACGCTTAACGACTGCGCTATCCAGGCGCCCCATAAGCTTTCCTTTTAATCATAAAAGTTGAATCTTCGAAGAAGAAACGGGGACTAGCACGGCTCTGGAAAGGAAGACAGCCCGAGCGGATGGCGAGGTTATCACCTCTTCAGCCCCGGGGTCTGGGGGCGAGCAGGAGTGCCTGAACATCTCATGATTTTGTAAAATATATTTTACCTTCTGTAAAATATAACAAAAGCACGGGGTGCTCCTTAGAAGACGTCCAACAATAAGTTCTGTGAAATCAGATCCCCAAATTAGGTGGTGACTGTCAAAATCATGATCTTAACTTAGCCCCCGCCCCCTAGGTTTGTCCATAGTGTAGTAACTATGTATTCCTAGTCCCAAACAATCTTTTCCCTTTAAATCCGATAAATGTCCAGAAAAAAAAAAAAAATTCCAAGCAATGTCATAGTTAGGTCGGAGTCACCTTAAATATCCCAGAGTCGAGAAGGTTTATTTCAGGCCATCGCTGGGGTTCATGAAATCTGTCTGTTTGTTCATTTCTCCACGAGACCCTTTCTGTTCTTGCATCAACTCAGTGTGTTGTGATAAATAATGCAGTGCCTTCCCAACAGTTGCCTTAGCCATACGAGGGGTACATTTTAAAAAGAGAACAAGCAGACACAGAAATGGAAATTAACCCCAGGCCTGCCAGCCTCCGTCAGGAATAATGGCGTCACATAATTCCAGGGTTAAATGAGAAGTAGGTGCCTTTTTACTGAGTTCGGCTCTTTGTCCTTGCTTTAGTGTGTCATTGTGGCAACTGTCATGTAAGGTTAATGACAGCCCCTCATTACCCTTGTCAAATATGTAATAATGTGGCCCAACAACGGGTCTGAATGGCTTCTGCTTGTCAGACCCCTATGTTTTGCCTAGCAGATGGTCACTGTGTTTGGAGGGGCCCTCGCTCAGCTCCATCACACTGATATCCTGAACACGTGTGTGTGCGGGAAGCATTTTCCCCTGGTGGGACAGTGTGTGGCTAGAATAGTAATTGAGCACAGCAAGACGACTGCAGACTTCCCCCTCCCGCCTCCCCCAAATCCCTGTTAGTTTTCTGTTAGGCTCCGGGGGGAAGAGGGAAGATAGGACCTTTCTTGCCTCTCTCCTTTATTATTTCCGGCGACACACAACACTTTTCAGCTGTGATATGCACCCGTTTTCAAACCCTTTATTTGGATCACTTAGGATGCAGCACCCATGAAATTTAGACACATTCTATTCTCGGAGACATGGGAACAAAGGGGGAAAAAGCCTCACTGAGGAAAGTGGCAGGGGGCAGGGTTTACTGGAAAAGAGCTACAGTCCAAGTGGCAGGAAACTAGGATGCTAGCCTGTGACCTTCTGCAAAGTCACCGCTCCTTCCTCTGCTTACTCGTCCAGGAAGGTGGCCTGGCTGCAGGAGGTGACAGACACACATGAGGCCGGACACAGGAAGGTTTCTCTGGCCGGCCCCAGGGCTTAGCCCATGGGCCCATATTTCTCATCCTCAGTGTTTTTTCTTTTGCACAAAGTCACTCTCTTTCTCAGAAATGACCAGTGGCTCCCAATTGCTTCAGAAATCAACTTAAACGCCACATCACATCAGTGGAATTAATTGCTAGGCTAGTCACTCTTTTTCCTTTACTGTTCTGTTCCCATAATTTTGGGGGGCCGCGTAGGCCTCTTCAGATACCGATCTATCTACTTTTTTCTGTGCATGAATTTTTCTTGGCTTCAAATCTTTGCTCATGCCTTGCCTCCCACATGAAATTCTCTGATGGTCCTTCTAATCAGTTCCTAGTCTGGAAAATGATCACGTGAAGACCTCCATGGAGCTCTGATAATCCCTGCTTCTCCAGATATTCCTGATAAATAAGGAATTTCCTTCATATACATTCAAAATAACAGAATTTCAGAGCCATATGAGAACTTGGAAAGTATTCCGTGCAATCACTTCATTTTCGAGATGAAATAGTCAAGTCTGGGGCGCCTGGGTGGCACAGCGGTTAAGCGTCTGCCTTCGGCTCAGGGCGTGATCCGGGCATTATGGGATCGAGCCCCACATCAGGCTCTTCCGCTATGAGCCTGCTTCTTCCTCTCCCACTCCCCCTGCTTGCGTTCCCTCTCTCGCTGGCTGTCTCTATCTCTGTTGAATAAATAAATAAAAAATCTTTAAAAAAAAAAAAAAAAAAAGAAATAGTCAAGTCTGCACTGGTCAAAGCCAAGCTCGAAGAGCTTCTGCAGTAGCAAGACCAGCATGATCGTCATGAGCAAAATGTTGTGTTAGGTCTTCTGGGACAGAGAAACCTACAGCCTGGGACAGGGAGGCATTGGCCGCACTGCGTTCCGTCAGGAGTGCGGAACACCCACTTTCACCTAAACCTCGTGACCATCTGAGAAGGGACGCTGACATCCATGAGGGGCAACGGCACCAGCCTTTCCCGGATGGAAAAAGAAGTAAGTCCCCAGGCCTTTCCAACCCAGTCTCTTCAGAGGAAGAGATGATTTCACTTGATTTTAGATTTGGCATTTGCTGAGTGTCTTTTTTTTCCCTCTCATCAAATATGTGGAAATTTTAGCATAACTGTTGAATAACTTTGCTTCTGAAATAGATCTAGACGACCAGAGAATACTTCTGTTCTCTTTGATTCTAGATATTCCTCCCTCGAAAGTTTTTCTCATGTGTCAGTTAGTTGTATCCTTGCTTGAAATCATGTAGTATGCATGGACGACCTCTCTAGCTTTTCTAAGCCACAGGATGATGTCCTCTGAATAGCATCGAAGGTATATTCTGTAGCTGTTATTTAGCGATTGTTCGTTGCTCTCTCAACAAGCATTTACGGAACACCCAACATTGCAAGTATTATTCTAAAATATAGAAAGACATAAGACAAAATCCTTGGTCTGTAAGCACTCACTATCTCATGGGAAAGGAGGTAATATAAGCAGATAAACCGTGTCATTCAAGGGTACCCTCTGTCTCTGTCTATTCTGACTGCTCTCATCAGATTCCGTCCTCTCTGCCTTTATCCCCGAATCTTACCGGCTGTCCTTGGGAGTTCTTGTCCATACTCAGCCACCTTCCCTATATTCCCAGACTCTCCTATAAAAGCTGCTTCCACCTCCTGAATCCTTCTTTGGCACCCAGCTGGTCCATACGGACATTGTCTTCTTAGGAAGGGCTCGTTGCTTATTTTCTCAAATGATGATAACTCACCGCAGAGGCTTGGATCGGTGTCCTTCTCGGCCCTCACTGCCAATTCTGGTTATTATTTATGCTCCTCCTTATCAAAAATCCAACTCCATCTTACTCCTCTGAACCTTAAACCATCTGGCAAAACCACCTGTCTCTCCTCATTGTGCAGTCTGCCAATAATCTCCTGGTAACCAGCCCCTTGTTTGTAGCGAGTTCTGGATCTCACGGACAGCCACAAAGATGACCTTTCCCTTCCTTCCTCATCTATCTGTAGTGACTCTTCCCTGCTTTCCATCTCGGCCATCTTCTCCCATAGTTGCATTCGGGATGTTGACATATCAGGAATCGCACTACATTGAAAATCACAAAACAAAATGGCCCATTCTCCCCCCATCAGCCTCCTCCCAATTCACTTGTTGAAGTCTGCCCTGGCAGCACCATTCCATGGATTTCTACCATCTATTTTCCTCTCATTTTCTCCCAGCTCCACTTACCTTCTTATCTGGTGAGGATTCAGTGGTAAATCACTAATCACTTCCTTGCGAAAGCCCTCAACTGCCCTGCCCGTTTTCATCCACCATATTTTCCATCCACGATATTTCTTGGCAAAATCCCAAACCGGGATAAATCCAACCATCTGTCTCCCCTGTGGCTACATCTGAGCAGTTGATTGTCACTGGTGAAAATGATGAACTGGGAAGACAGGTTTTCCTTCAAATGTATCGATACCATTTCAAATGAGTGCTTAACATGGTCCAGAAATCTACATTAGTCTAGTAAGCTTGCCCTAAAAGGCCACTCCCATCTCTTCTCCTTTCTTCAGTCGTGTCTCCATCTCCCTTCCTCCGAATATTTCTTGTCCAGTATTCCTGCTCCCTGTCTGGACCCCTCCAATTCACTGCTCACACAGCATTCAGGGTGAGTTTTTAAAAATGCCCAGTGGACCCCATTTGTCCTGACCGAAAGCACTAACCCGATGTTTCATTGTACTGGAACAAAGTGCAGACTCCTCAGTGTGGTCTGGCTCCAGTGTACGTGTCTAGCTGTGTCTCTTACGGCTTAGCCCCTCTCCGGCCAAGTTCCCTGCTGCTGGCTGCCATACTTGCTGCTTTCCCTTTGCCTGGCTCACCCTCCTTCCTGTCTCAGGTCAGGGGGTACCCTGAGCCTTCCACTCCAAACTGTGTCCCCCTCAGCTTCTCTTATCATGTACCCTTCTTCTTGTTCCTTAGGACATCATCACAACTTATAATCTACATTCACATGTGTGATTCCTTGCTTAATTTCTGTATCTTCCACCTGACTCTATGAAAAAATAAATCTTGTCTGTTTTGTTCATCACTGTCTTTTCAACATATAATAGATTTATTGCCACATGGCAGGAGTGCAATAAATATTTGTTGACTGAATGAAAAGTGGTAAGATTGAATTACAGTTCAAAGCGGACTTGCCTGATAAAATCGGGTGAAATTTTCATCCTGGACTTTCTGGGTGAATCGAATGGAATTTCAAGGGTCTTTGAGTGTGGAAGAAGGAGACGGAGGGCTCAGGGTCAGAGTGACGGGATGTGAAAATGACGCGGCCATTGTTGCTGGCTTTGACCATGGAAGGGGGCCATGAACCAAGGAACTCAGGCAGCTTCTAGAAGCTGGAAACCACAAGAAATACACTCTCCCCTAGAGCCTGCTGACACTTGATTTTATCCCAGTAAGACCCATTTCAGGCTTCCGACCTCCAGAAGGAATGCCGAGATCACGACTCTGTGTTGTTTCAAGTCACTGCGTATGGTAATTTGTTACAGCGGCAGTAGGAAACTAATACAGAAAGGAAGTTAGGGAGTAAATTGAAATCAGAGTGAAGAGCCCTACTACGAAGCTCAGCAGTCTATCCTCCATACTTCAGGAAGTAGGGGAAGGGCAGGTATTTTAAAGCATGGGAGCAGCAGGATTCAATTTGTTTTATGGGACCACCCCTCCGTATCAGTGTGGAGGCATTATGCCTTGGAGGTGTATTGATAGCAGAGGGACCACTCTGGAGACTTCTAAAATATTCCATGTGAGTGATTGGGAAAGCCTGAACGAAGGCCCTGTGGGCATTTTTGGATCACATGTTATTTAACATTTAAGTTTTCATAAATTTATATTTTGTTTCTTAATCTAGGCTAAAAGTTCATGAAATACAGTGGCTTTTAAAAACATTGTTTTGTGTCCTCCTGAATTCCTAATACTAGCTGCTCAATAAATATGTATGGATCTCACAGTGGATTATGACCAGGCCGATGTTTTTATTTCTCTGGAACCATGCCAATTTCTTGGACAAAATAAGAAAGGTGGAAGGAACACCAGTTGTCACTGTTCTTCTACTGACTGGCTCCATCCTCTAGGACCCCAATTTTCTTTCTTTCTTTTTTTTTTTTTAATGATTTTTTATTATATTATCTTAGTCACCATACAGTATATCCCCGATTTCCCATATAAAGTTCGATGATTCATTAGTTGCATATAACACCCAGTGCACCATGCAATACGTGCCCTCCTTACTACCCATCACCAGCCTATCCCATTGCCCCACCCCCTCCCCTCTGAGGCCCTCAGTTTGTTTCTCAGAGTCCATAATCTCTCATGTTTCATTGCCCCTTCTGATTACGCCCTTTTCTTTATCTCTTTCTTCCCCTACCGATCTTCCTAGTTCTTATGTTCCATAGATGGGAGAAACCATATGAAAATTGTCTTTCTCTGCTTGACTTATTTCACTTAGCATTATCTCCTCCAGTGCCGTCCATGTTGCAGCAGATGTTGAGAATTCGTTCTTTCTGATAGCTGAGTAATATTCCATTGTATATATGGACCACAACTTCTTAATCCAGTCATCTGTTGAAGGGATATTGTGGACAATGCTCCTATGAACATTGGGGTGCATATGGCCCTTCTCTTCACTACCTCTGTATCTTTGGGATAAACACCCAGTAGTGCAATGGCTGGGTAGGACACCAATTTTCTGGTCCATAAAACAGGCATCAAAACGATGTCTCCTCTCCAAATTTCAAAAATGAATAGGATAAACTTGAAAACCACATCGATTATTGAGAGAGGCAGCCCTCATTCTGAGGCTCTAAATTCAAAGCAGAATCCTTAAAACACATTGATCAGGCAACATCTGCCTATCTAACTCGGGCTCAACTGAAATCACGGGGACCTTAATTTTCGCCTGCTTTTGAAGAGAGTGTGACAGAGGATTATAAAAAGCTGTGTGGTGGTTTAGTTTGTAACTGCCTTCCCTTTCCCTTGTCTAAACTACTTTAAAAAATAGGACAGCTGTGGAATGAGCCAGTTCAGCAATCTGTTTCTTGCCTATCATCTTGCCTCACTCTCTTGTGTGTTCCTCTGGGAAGGAATCCTGGGGAATAAATGGCAGGAAATCACAGGCAAATTCTAGAACTTCTTGGGGGGTGGGAACAGGCTGGGAAAGCACAATATAAACTATAAAATCCAGTAATGGAGCCAGCTACTCCCTTGGGGCCGATTGGAGGAAGCTGGCCTTCCTCCTTGGGGACTGAGGCATTTGAAATTAATTGTTTCCATTTTATACATAGTTCATCTGAAATGAAAGGAATGAAATGCTCTAATGCAACCACAGGCCTCCTTATAAATATGAATGTGAACGTACACACATCTACATACATACCAGAGAAATCAAGCAACATTAGCGTTGAGTCTGATGATCAGCTGTCGGCACTCCAGGAGTTTTCTAGGAAGTAGCCCTGTCCCGGGGGAGTGAATAGGATGACCTGGGGTCTCCCCAGCTCCCCAGTCCTGCGGTGTTTATACTGCTCACTGAACAGTGTAGCATTTGGGCACACCCTGCCTGCAGGTGACTGCCAAGCCCGCAGCTTAAGTATCCCATTTGCTGTTGGTGATTCTCCTCTGAAAGGGAAAGAATCTCGGGTGCTTCTTGTCCAGAGTAGAGGGACTTAGTTTTTTTTTTTTTTTTTTAAAGATTGTATTTATTTATTTGAGAGAGAGAGAGGGAGTGTATGTGTGTGTGTGTGTGTGTGTGTGTGAGAGAGAGAGAGACAGAGAGAGCATGAGCAGGGGGAGGGGTAGAGGGAGAAGCAGGCTTCCCGCTGAGCAGGGAGCCAGATGCAGGTCTTGATCCCAGGACTCTGGGATCATGACCTGAGCCGAAGGCAGACGCTTAACCCACTGACCCACCCAGGTGCCCTGGGACTTAGCTTTTAAAATGCAGACCTGTGTGTACGGGGGTGTGATCCATTCGGCAGCCCCCAACTTTGCCCAGAAAACAGTGTCCCTGCTTCTTCTCTGTTTGGAGACTAACATTTCCTCATCTTGATATGCTTCTTCCTTCTCGCCCTCTTTAGAGACGCTCTGGCCCAGACTCTCTGTTCTACGCTCCGTTTTAAGGACACAGGCTGCTCTGGCGTGTTTCTACGCCACCACTTACCTGGCTGCTCAACCTGGCCTTGTCCCGATCTCTTTCTCCTCTTGAGAAACCTACTCATTCTTCATGTCCCCGCTGAGATGCCATTTCTTCCGGGAAGCCAGAAAACAAGTTTCAATATCCCATCTTCACCGACCCGGTCAGATTAAATTATCACTCTCTCTGAGCTTCTATACTCCGTCCTTGCTACTTTTATTTTTAGCATCTAGTCCACATTCTGACTTGTGTCATTTGTGCTTTTGTCCATCTTTCCCACTAGAACCTGAGAGTCCCTTGGGGCTTGGAGTTCCGCCGACTTCATTTTTGCAAACTCCACACAAAGGCTAATGCTTTGCCAGTCACACGGTCAGTGTTCAACAGCTATGTGGGGCAGCGAAGTGAACCCGAGTCAATTCCTTGCTGGCCAGACCAACCCTGTCCTCTCCTGCAAGCAGCTCTCTCTGGAATGAGGTGTCAAAAGGAAGGGGCAGCTGCCTTACAGGATACCGATATACAGAAGGCACTCAGATTGAGGAATGATGTGGGACTCGCATGAAGCCCTGGGGTAAGGGGCTGCCTGGGCATTGATTTGTCTGTTGTCCAAATGCTGTTCAAAGAAAGAACAACGTAGAAGTCAGTTCATGGGAGACGGAACACAGCGTTTGCCAAAAGCGAAATTAAGAAGGGATTGCTTCAAGTGTTCTTCCTCACTGACGTTGTATCAGCTTTTGAATTTACAAATCGATGTCAAGTTGATTTCCAGTCTCAATTTGGAGGCATTCGTTTTTATCCACTCTGTACTATCTGGAGAGCAGGAAGCATTATGTCAAAGTCATGCGTGTGTGTTCATTTTTGTCTCCCTCCTAAGGAGAGAAGCACTTACCAATTTGGGGACGAGGGTTAAAAAGAGCAAGATAATAACAACAAGCAACAATCGCATAGCAATTTGCAGCGTGCAAGCCCTTCAATCTGCTATCTCATTTAACCCTCAAGACAATCTTGTGAGGCTGGTATTATTGCCCCCACTTTGCAGAGGAGGAAACTCTGGCTAATGATGTTTAAGTGACTTGTCTAAGGTTATATAAAAGCACCAAGACTGACAGAATGCTATTTATTCAGAGTAACGTAGAGTGAATTGAACTCCAGGATGATTATACTGGAATTTTTTTTTCTCTAATAATATGCAACCCTTACTGACTGCTTACAATGGAGCAGACACTGTTCTAAGTGCTTTACATGTATTAACTCATTTAATCCTCAAACCACGGCATGCGGTAGGAACGATTATTATTACCCTCATTTTACAGATGGGGAAACTGAATTCCAGAGAGGTTAATTATCCTGGTCTTGCTCACATAACTGATAAATGACAGAGCGAAGATTTAAACTGAGGCAATCTGGCTCCCAGGTCCATATTCATAACCACCATAGCTGACTGCCTCTTGGGGAATGTGGTGCCAATATGAGGCAGTGACTCTAATGAATAGTAATGGAATGCTTTCATCCTTAAATAAATGTTTAATGTTTTTAATTTAAGACTTTCAAAATCAACAAAAACGTTTCAGAGGCAGAATCCATAACCCCTCGGATCTCATCCCCTCTTTTCCCTTTTGCGAAGAGCCACTGCCCAGAACAGTGCCCAGTACAGATGAGGGTCCAGGAAAATATCTGTTGAATGTACGAAAATAATGCCTTCGGTGTTCGATTACCAGTAGCTGAGGAAAATAACCCTATCGACCGGCTGGAACATCAGACCAAAAATTTATTTCAAACTCCTCCTCTGTACTCAAACTGAAACACTCTTCTTGTCTTTGACTCTTCCTATTCACCTTCCCGATGACAGCTTATACGTCACTCGTCTTGAGAAGTCTTTCCTATCCCCCTGCCCTGCCCCACTACCACCACCAAGCCTGGAGTAGACTCCTTTGCGGGGCTTGGAGCTTCCACATGGTCCTCTTACGTAGTATTTGCAGCACTCATGTCAGTTTCCTGGCTAAGACTGGCGCGCATGCGCACACGCACACACAAACTGTAATTTCCATGGAGGCGAGGAGGGTGTGTTTCATTCATGTTGTTTCTCTGGGGACTTGAATTGTAAATGTTCAAATGGTAGATATTTGTTGGAGGAATAAATGAGTGAGTGAATCAGCGTTAGCAGCAGTCACCCAGACATGTTCATTGATGAAGAGGAATGTAGAAACAAAATGCATCGCCTTAGCTAGACAGCCAGTTATTAAAGTCTCCTCAACACAGTTATCCTCGTGCTTGAAGGACTGATAGCAACAGCAGAGTCTCTACACGTTTTTCTTCTTTCATTTAGAAGGACTCATAGAGTGCTTACTATGGTTTCTGATTCTTGCTTGTTAGCTCTCCTTTTGAGGGTTTTTTGCAGGACCTTGACCTGCTCTGACCTGGATCTGGTTTGAGGTTAGATATTTCTGGTGCTGCCATGGATTTTGCTTTTTCCTTTGTAGCAAAAGGAAAGTGTAGAAATTAAAAGTTATCTAACACACACACACACACACACACACACACACACACACACACATTTTCTCTTCTTCTTTTTAAAGAATTATCTATTTATTTGAGAGAGAGAGCGAGAAAGCATGTGCGAGCGCACCCACCAGCAGGGGGAGCATCAGGCAGAGGGAGAGGGAGAAGCAGACTCCCAGCTGAGCAGGGAGCCTGATGCCAGGGCTCGATCCCAAGACTCTGGGATCATGATTTGAGCTGAAGGCAGATGCTTAACCGAGTGAGGCACCCAGGCATCCCACATTTTCTCTTCTTGATCAAAATTTCCAGATTAACTCCCTCTATGGGTTATTTTTATTCATAATTCTAAGAGCTTTAGTTTGTTGGATTGGGGATGCAGAAGGGAGGATGGGGAAGGCCGTATTTCTCTGGAACATTTACCGGAAGTAAATCAAATTAGGGAATACTCAGTGAAAGTTTTATCTTGAAAGATCCTAACTTTGCATGCAATTAACATTTCAGCCATACTAACATCTTTTTTTTTTTTCTTAAAGATTTTATTTATTTATTCGACAGAGATAGAGACAGCCAGCGAGAGAGGGAACACAAGCAGGGGGAGTGGGAGAGGAAGAAGCAGGGAACACAAGCAGGGGGAGTGGGAGAGGAAGAAGCAGGCTCATAGCGGAGGAGCCTGATGTGGGGCTCGATCCCATAACCCCGGGATCACGCCCTGAACTGAAGGCAGACGCTTAACTGCTGTGCCACCCAGGCGCCCCAACATCTTAATATCTATTTGCTTTGGTTTATGTGTATTTTGATTTGTGGCTTCTAAACTCTGAATTTGAGAACGTACCTGGATTGACAAAGTTAATTTTCATGAAGCCATCCACACTGTGTTCCATTTCACTACGTCATAGGCCTTGAAGATTTCTGCTCAAGTGATTCACTTCTGAGGAGTCTTTTTTTTTTTTTTTAACGAAAGCCAACTGTAGGGCTGGAAAAATTGCAGTTTTCAACCATTGTTTAAACACAGTGCTGCTCTCTGCTTCAGATCTTAAATTGATCTCCAAACAGATAAAATTCAAATGTACTTATTTTCACAGAAATGTAATTTCTAACATTAAGCAGTAATTCAATAAATTTCTTGTTCTCAGTTATAGAATTAGTTGTGTTTGTGGGGTTTTTTTCTAATGGTATGTAGTTTATAATTTTCTAGGTATATAATTTTTAGAAATCTATCCTACTCACATATTCCCAGTGGAGTGGTTTTTTTTTTATAAAGAATTCTTTGTTTTTTAAAGTATCAGTCATAATAGCATGTTATAGGTTTTGTGTGTTTAGTTATAAAGATAGTTTTACAGTGTAGTGTGATGGCCAAGTGAGAAACTTGAAATGGTTGTACTTAGGACCTTTCTCCATCCTTTTATTTTCTAAGTTGGCTCTGGTTTCCTGATTTTGTAATAATACCCTTTAATTTCTTTTTAATTCTAAAGGGTTTTAAGAGAAGAAGGAGACAGAGACTGCTAATCATCCCTCAATATTAGTTCTTTTCTTTCTATTTAGCGATGGGATCCCCCGAGTTTTTGTCAGCTATCTTCTACAAAGAATACACTTCTAAGGAGTCCTTGAGTGTGTGTTGAAGGAGGCCATTTGGTGTGGCCAAATGACTACCCGTTGGCCAATAAGACATAAGCAGAAGTATCATATATGACTTCCAAAGTATCTTGTCGGTAAGGGTCAAGCTTTTTCTTTTTCTTTTTTTTTTTTTTTAACTGTCTTGCTTCTCCCAGGTTAGAATGTAAAAAGGGGGCTGGATACTGAACAGCCCTTTCAGACAAAGAGGTGAAGTCACGTGCTAAAGATAAATAACAGAGCAATAAGATAGAAGGGGAATCCATCCATCAGCCTTAAACCACCCTCTGCTGGACTTTGCTTGCCTGAGACAGTAATACACTTTTGTCTTGCTTAAGCCCTATGATGCTATATCTTTGTTATTAGTTAAACCTCATCTGTGACTGTATAAAGAGCTAGACTCGATTTAATGAGACTTTCATAGTTGTTTCGAGTTGTGTTGTGAAATGCTTTGTCCATGTGGAAGTTTCAGAGATGGATTGGTGGATGGCTGGGACCTGTACCCTGGGACTTGTGTGAGGTCTGTGGATCCTGTGTGTCATTTCAGAAGTCCCTTCAGTGTTGTCAGTTGCTCTCCTCGGGTATATTGTATACTGGCAGCCTGAGCGGGCCACTTCCGATATCTTTGGCAGGGATAGTGAGGTTGTTTCAAGGGAGAAGTTGCTCCCAGATTTCTAGCCCTCAACATGTGATATTCATATTTTCAGCTTAAATATGTCTCCATTTGACCCAAAAGCAAAGATAAACCTTTGCTCAAATCCTAATAATTACCTAAGAACATCCAAGTGTTCTTAAACACTTAAGCATCTTATTAAAATTCAGTGGAGACTTGAAAATGATTCTGATGGCATGACTTTTAGAAGAGGATTTAAAAATTGTTTAGAAAGAAAGCTTATTAACATGGTGGAACAACTTGATGACAATTTCTTAAGGAGCTTCGGTTCTCTCTTTGATGGGACTATTATCTACTACCTCTTTAAATCTAACAGATTATTTCATTTTGTTTTATCTTTCCATTCCTTTTTATCTTAATATAGTGAGATAAACAAAAGTATGTCTAAAATATTCGTGGGGCTAGGACCATTGTGTGTTGTATCAGACTATAAAATATATAGTGGTATTAAAAACGATATTTACATGGCGCCTGCAGTTTGAAGGGTAACAAAATACTCCCTCTTGAGTTTGTGTGTGTTTCTCGTATATAGATAAGGTTCTTAAAATTCTAACCTAAATAATCTTGGTTATGGAGAATGTCTCATTTTTTGATAATGCAATTTATCATATGAAAATAGTGTTATTGGTTCCCGGTAGAAATGAGTATTTTACACAGGCCGATACTCTTGGTGTCTCCCTCAAAGTAAGTCTATACTTGCTGGTAATTTCTGTGTTGTGATTGGAAAGAAGAGTTGGGAGTTGAAGGAGTGGTTAACCCTGGCACTTGCCTTTGTCAGGTTAAAGATCCCTTCTTTACATTATTGGGAATAAATCAATAGACATGGCTGCAGAGGGACAAAAGTAAATGGCTTCCTTTGCAAACCAAGTAGCATCCAGAAGCATGTTTTTAAAAATACTAACCATAGACACGGATATGACAATTCTACCTCACACTTAAACATCTTGAAGATCTATATCTCTGGTTTTCCTTAATAGGTACAACTCTGTAAGGCTATGCAAACCACAGCAACTATTGGCAAAATTAAATTGTGTTCTGATTGCCCTCTTGGTCAATTTACTTAGTGTTAGAGAGTTGGGGGTAAGAATGAGCATACATAAACTAATTTAATTCTGAAAAACAATTTTTTTTTACATTGCACTATTTGGTAGAAAAGGCAGAGGCACAGGCATCATTATTGATTCCCTTTAAATCTTAAAATGAAGGCTCACAGTCTTCGTAAGAAGGCTATTTGCATAGGCTCAGAGAGCATGTGGGCTCCCACCCCCCACAGATGAGAGTTCTCTCCTGAATTACTGGAACACTTGGGTTAATCCAGAGAATTTGTGTGAATTATGTAGGTTGTTCTCTTGTTCTTTATTTAGATCTAGCCAACATCGAATGCGAAAGATTCTTTGTTTTAAAAAGCAGTTCTGCTTTCTGTGTTTTACAAGGTTGATATCCTCATGGTCATTTATCCAGTTTTAAAATTAGTCGTGCATGTGTCTTACTGTCTTGTAGGAGAAACAGCATTCATGAGGGGTAGGCACGGATATGGAATCCCAGAGCAAGCCCACTGAAGGAACAATTGTGCATGGGATCTCTGTATCTAGCCTCCTATCCCCTCATTACAGTTTTAAGTTCCGTTTTCACATCCTGTTCTTTATTTTATCTAAAGTCTGATTGAGAAAGATAAATTGTGAGAAAAGTGAGACATAAATCATCGAGACAAAAGAGAGTGTATTTTTAAAGACTTCTTGGTAAAAAATTCCATGGTCTCCCATTTCAGTGTTTAACACCTTTCATGCTTCATAGCAGACTCTCGAATCCAAATTTTGGGAAAAACATCTTTCCTTTCATATAAGACCCAGGTTCCGTTTTGGCAATTGCAAACATCACCTCTCCCTTGCCTTTCCTATATTTTGCTCCAAAGTGGGAGGTGTAACAAACGAATGCCGTGGAACTCAAGTCACACTTAAGAAATACTCAAGTATTTCTGTCTCTCGGTCTGCCTGTTTGTCCATCTCTCAGTCTCTCCATATGGCTTTTGTGGGTTGTGCTCAAAATCCCAGCCTTTAAGCTTCTCTTTGGGGGGTGGGGAGGGATATTAACTTTGGGAAGTCTGGGATCACATCTTTACAACTCGCAGACCCAAGGGAAAGAGGTGCTGGAGAGAGTTTATGAGTCTACACCGCGTTGGCGTGTGGGAGGAAGTGCTGAGATTTGCAACCAACCAGAACCTGAAGTGGGGGAGGATCAGTTTCCCAATGGAAGGTAATGAGGTGCTATTTCCTGTGGGAGGAAGGGAATGCTGGAGAGACAGAAGTAACAGATGTCTACTCTGGGCAGAAAACTAGAAATACCTAGTACCTTATATGTTTATGTCCCTATCTTTCCGTCTGTACCCATATCTGTATCTTCTTCTCTATAAGTATGTCTCTATCTGTGCCTATGTCTATGCCAATGTCTGCCACTATGTATTCCTACAAACGTCAATATCCCTGCCTGTGTCTAAAACTTTCGACTATGTCTCTCTCTGTATTTTCACTGATGTGTACATGAGTTATTTACTCCATAACACTTTAAAATATGTTTCTGTTAAGGATGATCCATTATGTAATGTAGCCACTGGATAAATATTTTTTGAATACCAGCAGTATTGACAGTTGTAGGAATATAAAAAAATCAAATTAAACCGATCCTTGTCCTTTATGTCTTATTCTTCTCTCATCCATTAGACTATATGCTGCCTCAAAGTAGGTGAAATCTTTTTACAACATTTTGCACCTAGTATGTAGATATTATTTGATAACTTTTTCCTTATGACATCAGCAGGAGGAATACTCCTGGAAGAAGATACACTACATTTCCTATAATTTGAAGTGTGTTTGTAGTGAAGATATAAAATTTCTTACCTGAAATCTTTTCAACTATTTGAAAGTTGGTGTTTTTAGCCATTGGTTTTCTTTTCGCTATGGAGGAAGATGCTATTCCACTAGAAAATATTGTTGATTTTACTTGCTAAGGTACAGATTATACGACTAATTTTTAAAGCCTGAGTCTGGTAAATAAGCTCAAGATTAATGTAGAAAAATATGACGAGGTAATAAAGATGTTTATGTAATGAACAGTTGTTTCATCGTATTTGGCAACGTGGTCTGACATTTTTTTTATTCCAGAGAATGCAATGCAGTTTAATTTAAAATGTTATATAGAATGGTTCAGATCTCTGGTCGAAAAGATGATTTATAATGATGAGATGAAAAATGTTATCCATTAGTAACAGCAGTTTGATAGTAGGCCACATATTTACTTTTACTAATTTTCACTTTTTCATCTTAAAATGAATTAACCATCTTGACAGTTTGCTCTAGTGGTTACTGTGTGAAATTATAAGTCAAAATGATTATGGTGCAAGTGGAAAACAGAGTTTATGGCCTTTCCAAACACTTAAACTAGTTTCTGAAATAGGACTATATGAATTCTACTTGTGAAATGTTTCTTCGTATCATGGTATCTCATACATTATAAATTCTGTGCTGCAATCGCATATATAAAAATGAGACTCAGGATTTATTCACTTCCAACCACTATTGATAGCAAGTGAATGAAATATTCTTTAAACTCTCTTGAGGATAAAAAAGGGAAAAGGATCATTAATTGAAGCATAGAACCAATCCATGCACAGGCTGGAGTGGATCTAGTCTCAGGGTAAATAAACCAGAGTCTGAAGGAGCCTCTGACCTCAGCCTGTCTACACATGTTGGTCTGTTCTGCTTTTCTATCTTTCGATCTCGTCACTTCAAAGTATCAAATTTCAGGCTTCTCTCTGTGGTGGTGGTGGTGGGGCGGCTACTAACTCTGGAAAATCAGGGATCAAATCTTTCCAACCCTCAGACCCAAGAGAAACAGGGGTTTGTTCAGAGTTCGTGAGTCCACCCTGTGTCTGACTGGGTGTGGGAGAACCTGCAGGATTTGCAGTGAACGAGGACACGTGATGGAGGAAGGTCAGTTCTCCAATGGAACGTACCAAGGTGCTATTTCCAGCAGGAGAAAGGGGATGCTTCGGAGACAGAAATGAAAGATGTCTAGTTTCAGGGAAGTATACAGGTAAAACGAGGCCAGTGGGGTGGGCCCTAATTCAGTATAACGAGTGTCCTTGTAAAAGGGAAAATCTGGGTATGAAGACACACGGAAAGGGAAGATGATGTGAAGACACACAGGGACAGACGGCCATCTCCAAGCCAAGGAGAGAGGCCAGGAACAGACCGTACTACGTCAGTCCTCAGAAGGAACCAACTGTGCTGACATGTGGATTTCAGACTCCTGACCTCTAGACCTTTGAGACGGTGCATTTCTACTCTAGAAGCCACCCAGCCTGTGGTACTAACCACCCAGCCCTCCGGAACTAACACAGCCTTGCACATCTTTCTTAAATTTGTAGAGTCACTCAGTAAAGGTTAGCATCTGTTTGTCTCCTCTTCCTTCACCTTTCCACCCATTGTCCTATAATCTGCAAAACTGCTGGCAAATTTTGTGTCCTTTCACCTTTTCAAAAGTGAAATAGGTTTTAAAAATATCGGGGTGCTTCACTACGGATCCAGGTGAGAATTCAAGTAACCTAAGAAGAAGAAGGAGGGCTAAAATGGGTTATTAAGGGAGCAATAGCTATTATCATAGATTAACACACTGGGTCTTCACTGGAACGTTACTAAGTAGGGAGGCAGAGTATCTTCAGAGTATAATTGCTAAGCAGGTAGGTTCTAGAGCAGACTACCTGCATTTTATTTTATTTTATTTTTTAAAGATTTATTTATTTATTTGAAAGAAAGAGAGACAGAGACAGACAGAGCTTGGGGAGGCGCGGAGGGCGAGAGAGTCTTAAGCCGACTCCATGCTAAGTGTGGAGCCCGAGGCAGGGCTCCATCCCACGACCCTGAGATCACAACCTGAGCCAAAACCAAGAGTTGGATGCTTAATCGACTGCACCACCCAGGCGCCCCTACCTGCGTTTTCCGTCTCGGTGCTACCGTTCACTATGTAATCCTGAGTCACTTACACGGTGGTGATGCACCTCAGTTTCGTCTTCTGTAAAATGGGAGATGATAGCTGAATTAGATCTCCATGTGTTAATAAATACAAAGCGTTACAAACAGTGCATGAACCACCGGAGGCTTTCACTACAGGCTGGCTTTTGTTAATTTACCTCTCTTACTCTCCAGGCTGTCACGGAAGGACTATCGTGAATGTTCCAGGGTGGGAAGCGGAGATCATCCTACCCCCTAACACCCACCAGATAGTTACATTTCTAAATAGCATCCCGGCTGCATTGGCTTGGGAAATTAGCATTTTAAAGGGCTCTCCCATATAGGGAAGGAGGCAGAACATTCATGGGGCTGCTCATTGTCTCTCAAGGCATAGAAACAATCTATTTCTCTCTTGGCTAAAACTTCTATACAAGCATCTCAGGAATTAACGGTAGGATTACCCAAGAAGCACAGTAAAATCATCTTTTCCCTGCCTCATTTATCCATGAACACAGCCCCGACTGTAATTTGGGTCCTTTATCTTTAATGCCTGGGCAGCGGTAGAATGAATGCCCTTTGTACAGGCAACACACCTGGGAAATGCTACCACACGCTCCCTAATGAAAGCAACGCATAGAACAAAAGGCAGACGATGGGGTCTTCATAGAGACACGAGAAAAGCACAGGCTGTGCTTGTGATGATAATGGCGAGAAGGCCGCTCGTACCTGAACATACCTTTCAGCAACCTGGTCGAACACATACATTTCTCACTCTAAACCGTGGCTTGATCAGCGGGACAATACTTTCACGGTAACCTTGCAGGAGGACAGACTAGCTCAGTGATATAATTGCCTGTGAAGTAATTTATAGCTTCGGTATTGGTGCAAGTCAGGCTAAAGGAAATTTCCAGGTTTATCATCCTTGGAAATTTTGCCTTAGTGTCCTGGCATAATGGAGATTCGTGTGGTCTGTTTCCCCAAACCTGAAAATTATTCTTAGGTTTGATCTGCAAATAGGTGGCAAATGCGATGTGTTCACTTGCAAGATTTTTAGGACTTCTCCCAATCCTGTCTATAATGCGACATGCTGTGTCAATGACCGCTAATATACCACAGAACTCAATTTATTTGGTGTGAGGCTGCATTTCAAATGTATTTAAATTTTCATTTTTAATTGGTTTTAGACGCAGCCTTTTTCCTCTGTCCAAAAATTGGTCTGTGGGTCAAGCAAATCTGAACAGTGGTTTAAAGCAATGATCGCCCTTCAGCAAGTATGTAGTTTCTCCCCTAAAGTCACTCGTGTGGAGATACGTGGGATAGCGTACATAGTTGTCACATGTGAATTCTGATGCCGCATGGGGTCTGCTCTGAAATCTAACTCCGCAGGGAGACCAAATGATCAAGGCCAAGAAATCAGTCCCAGGTATGCCAGGAGAAGGGAAGAGATTTCTATCATTACGCAATTTATTCATTCAATTCTCTGTAATATTGTATATATTTACATATTATATAAGATTATGAATAGCAAATCACTCTTAAAAATTACTCATGCTTCTTACACTTCTACCTTAAATGTGGCATTTCTTTAGGCTTCTCACTCGTCACTTGTTTTCTTAAAATTCTCGTTTTCACTTACACATGTATTTTTCATTTACACGTGAATGTTTTGCAATTTCTATCTTGAGCTTCAGCTCTGCATCTCCAACTGCTTCTTAAACAATCCACGCGCAGCACATCCAGCAAAATCAATACCATTTGAGCTCCTCCTCTGAGCCAAGCACTCTGCTAGGCCCTGCTCGGATACAATGAGGAATTAGGCACGGCTCCTGTCTTCGTGAATTTCTAATAGCTGCACAGAAATAGCTTCACTAAGGCATATTGGAATAAACAATGAATGAGTTTAACTAAGGATTCTCGGATCTGGGAGACAGAGAACTTGACGTTTACCAGGGGGATTTGGGAAATACTATGGGACGAATAGGATGGAATGGGGTCAGACTTCGACAGATACAGGAAAGATGGGGAGGAGCTTTAGCAGAGGAATGAGGCTGACAAACCAGCCCTGTCCAGGGAACAGTGAGGAAGACAAGAGTTGCAGCTGCCGTGGAGACTTGGGGTTCTCAGGCAGGGTGGGAGGAGCTCGGGGGTGGAGTAGCATCAGATGAGGTGCAAAAGGCAGGCAGGGCTCGTTCGACCTCGGGGGGCTTTGAGTGCCAGGTGGAAGAGGCTGGGTTTCCTGTGGAATGCAATGGAAAGACACAGAAGGGGTGTGTGTGTTAGGAAGACACGTCTGAGGACAGAGGGAGGGTTGATTTTGAGGCAGGCTATAGGCAGAGGGACTGTTCACCAGGTCATTTCAGAGAAGGAGAGAGTTGAGTGTCAAGTGCACACTAGCTTTTCCTCGCTGTGTGAACAGGGGCAGACCCTTAACCTCTCTGAGTGTCCTCCTCCGGTCTGTAGCGTGGGGCTCAGAGAACGGCTGTGAGTTTTCAATGGGAATGCACACACAGTAGTCATGATGGTGGCTGGGCACATACTTAGTAAGCATTCCATAGTTTTAGCTAAAATCTGTTGTTATTCTTGGTATACCTACAGGTTTTGATAGGCTCAGTTCAGCACAGGAAATATTTATTCTTATAGCCATCTACTCAATCAATACATTATTCAGCACCTATTTTGGATATAATCATGAACAAAAAGTTCCTGACTTCTTGGAGGGTGTGTTGCCCTGCAGAGAGTCAAACAGCTAACAGGTGAATGAATAAATACTATGTTGGATGATGAGAGGGACTACGGACCATATATCCTGGCTTGCCTGGCAAATTCCTGGTTTGTGTGTCCCCTGTAGTAGTCATCAATAGTGCCTCCTTTCCAACAGAACAAGACTCATAGATGCTGAGTACAGATTGGTGTTTGCCGGAGGGAAGGGCAGTAGGGGTATGTGTAAAATAAGTAAAAATGATCAAGAGGTACAAACTTCCATTTATCAAATAAATAAGTCATGAGGAAGTAATATACAACATGGCGACTATAGTCAATAATACTGTATTGCCTGTTGGAAAGTTGCTAAGAGAGTAGATCTTGAAAGTACTCCTCATAAGAAAAAACATGTCCTGTAGCTCTGTAAGGTGATGGGTGACTAGAGGTCTTGTGGTGGTCAGTTTGCGGTATATAATATACTGAATCATTGTGTCTTACATCCCAAACTGAAAACACGTTATAAGTCAATTACACTTCAATTAAAAATTTTTTTTAAACAGTACCTCCTTTCTGCTATATAAATATCTCTTTGGCTGGTAAATGATCTGGTCATTCCTAAGCAGAGCAGGGGGGAGAGGAAAAGCTGGCATAGGTCTGAGGGGGTGGATATCATTTTATAATGGTTAGTCAGGGAGGGTCTCACTATCACGGTGTCATTTGAGCAGGTGTCCGAAGGGAAGAAGTGCAGCATGCGTATGTCTGAGAAAAGAAATTTCCAGGCAGGCACAAAGACTCTGAGGTGAAAGCATGCTTGGCATGACTGAGGACTAGTGAGGAAGCTGAGGCTGACAAGGCTGGAGATGAGTGAGGTCATAGTGGTCCAAACACCTCTGTCCTTTGGGGCCGCAGCAAATACATTAAGGACTTTGGCTTTCATCTGAATGAATTGGAAGCCAATGCAAAATTTGGCCAGAAGAGTCACATGAACTAACACGTTGTTAAAGGATCACCTGTGCTGCCTAGGACGGCCAAGGAGGAAGAAGAGACATGAATTGGGACAATGTGGCAAGACCTGAGGGAAGAGATGATGGTTGTTGGAAGCAGGGGGTAGCACTGGAAAGGGTTAAATGCGCACACATTTTGAGAATGTAACTGGCAGAATTTGTTATGGGTTGGATGCGGGTGGGGAAGAGAGAAGACATAAGAAAGACTCCATGATCCTGGGCCTGAGCAACTGGAAGAAGGGAGTTACCATTAAAGAGATGACAGAAAGGCTGCAAAAATACTGACTCGAAGGGATACATGCACCCCGATGTTCGTAGCAGCATTATCAACCATAGCCAAACTACTGAGAGAGCCCAAATGTCCATCCACTGATGAATGGAGGAAGGAGATGTGGAATATGACTCAGCCATCAAAAAGAATGAAACCTTGCCATTTGCAACGACATGGATGGAGCTAGCATGTATCACACTAAACAAAGTAAGTCAGTCAGAGAAAGACAAATAAATACCACGTGATTTCACTCATTTGTGGAATTTAAGAAAAAAAGCCCAGAATATGGGAAGGAAGAAAATAAAGGGGAAGGAAGCAAACCCTAAGAGACTTTCAACAATAGAGAACAAGGGTTGATGGAGGAAAGTGGGTAGGGGATGCACTAGATGGGGGATGGGCGTTAAGGAGGGCACTTGTGATGGGCACTGGGTGTTGTATGTAAGTGATGAATCACTGAACTCGACTTCTGAAACAAACATTGCACTGTATGTTAACTACCTAGAATTTAAATAAAAACTTGAAAAAGAACAAACAAACAAACAAACAAAAAACAAAAAATAAACAAAAAGGATGGCCAAAAGGTGGGAGGGCAAAATTTGGTGATAAGGAGGGAAATGGGGAGCTTGATTTTATTAGCTCTCTCTCTATTACAGATCCAAGGGCAGTTGGATTGTATGAGTTCGGAGTTCAGAAGTCCGGCTGGAGATATAAATTTGGCAGTCTTCAAAATGTAAGTGGTATTTAAAGACAGGGCTGGATGAGAGCAGCTATGGGGTGAGTGTAGTCAGAGAGGAGAAAGGGTCCAAGGGCTGAGTCTAAGTCTCTCTGCCTCAGTGGCTGGGGTAAAAAGGAGGAATCAGGAAGAAGGAGGGCCAAGATGGTTCCAGTGGCCAAGTGAGGGATAGACTTCAAGGAGGGGGTGAATAGCTGTGTTCAATGCAATGGATAAGGCAGGTGAGTGACAACGTGGAGCTCACTCACGGGGTTGGTTTTGGTGTTGTGAAACGAGTACCAAATACATGCTAAATACTGCAGGCATTCCAATATAATTTCTCATAGTATTTAATTTCCACGGCCCATTCTCATCTCCTAACCATTCACCTAGAATTAGTAATCAGGGGCCATCGGGCTAGTTCTTTCAGGCAGGCATAAATTCAGACACCAGGAAGATAACGGCTTATTTTTTTCCGAAGAGCTCCAGGAACGAACCCTCTACACCCCCCTGCCAGCCATTTCTGCATTTGCTAAACCCAAAGTTGCACACGTTTTTCTTTACGTTTAACTGGACTCTCTCTTTAGGCCCATTTCGTCCTGGCAGGTCCTCTGCCAATACGGAGAGCAATCAATCACCATCACTTTCGTAAGAATGCCCTTTGTGTACTTGAGAGAGTAATCAGATCACCTCTTAACCTCCTCTTCTTTAGGATGAACGAAGCTGCTGCCTTTCATCTTTACTTCAAGGCCCTACTTTTACCCTCTTCACGTGTGTGAAGATAGCATATTAAGTAAGTAGGGGCTTCTCTAGGCCTTCTTGCCCCCTAGTCCTGCAGACGTATTTTTTTTTTTTTTTTTTTTGCGATGTTTATAATCCACGGGCATACCTTGACCTAGAAGAGGCAAAAGAATGAATTTCTCTGGATCTTAGATTCTATCATAGACCTGACCTTAACGGTGTGGACACCCAAGAGTGTGTGTATGTGTGCGTGGGTGTGCTAGCAGTGAAAAGAGAGGGAGGGAGGGGGCTGAGAAAGAAGAGGAGAGCAAGAGAGGACAAGAAAGCAAGCAAGCGCCTGACTCACAGTTTAGCTCAAAGAGAATCACTCCACTTCCGGTGGCTGCTCGCCAGCCAGTGTGGTTGGCTGGCTGCTGTCATTGATTAGCAAGATTTCGTATTTCGGTATACCTGGATGCCCTTGAAATGTCTGAGGGATTTGTCTGGCTTCTGAAACAGATCACCGACTGGAGCTTTCTCGGAGGAGCGCGGCTTCTTACAACGGCTCTTCAGTTTGTCCTATTTCCAAAGCACCCTGGGTCCATCGCCCAAGTCCGACCCTGTGGGTCGTCACGAATAGTGACAAGTGGACAGAAACACAGCCTTAGAAGGAAAGTGCTCCAGACCCTACGTGCTTCAGAAATCCAGCGGTCCTCAGTAGGGATGTTACGGCGTTACGGCCGGACAGGGGTCTCCGGCTCATCAAGCTCTTGTCAATTGCAGAGGGTTGCTCAGTGGTTGAGAGTTCAAAGATTTTACATCTTTTGACATTAATTATACCCCGTGCATTTAATTCCACTTTAGCCACTCATCGTGGCTAGCTCACTGATAGGTTAATCAACATCTAGGGTTTATAAACGCTCTGACTTTAGTTTTTCCATACGTAACACGGACTATCCCGTAACCGTGAACCGGAAATGCACTTTGATATACATTAAGAAAAATTAGGTCTGTACAATGAGATGCTTTATTTGTGTGGATAATCCACACAGGATAGAAAACCAAGGCACCTTACAAAGAAGATTTATAATTGTTTGCCTGCACCCTAATAGTATGCCCTAATTGTATCTGTGTCTGCAATCACTGATGTGCTGATCCGATTGGATATTCTGAAGCCTTGATTTTCTCAAAGGTTAAAGCTGAAAATAAAAGCAACACTGCTTTGTAATGTCTATTGATCCCGAGTCTATAATAATGTCTTTGGCATTGTGGGGGGATCGCTGCTTATCCTGACAACCACAGTTTGCTTTTAGTTTTCACTAGTGAGGCTATTAAGTGGGCAGGTGAACGTTCTCTGGAATGTTCTTCCAAACGATTCACATTTAACTACACAAAATATGTTAAAACTCGAGACCTCCGTGTCAGAAACCCACAAAAGCAAGAGGGAAAGAATCCAGCTCCACTGTTCTTATCTCACTCCTGCTGACTGCAGAGGCCTCGGAACAGCAGGGAGGCAGAAATGAAATTTATCACTAGATAAGCCTTCCAAGATAAGGGTGATCGTGTATCTAGTAGATGGTATTTTCCAGAGGGCAGGGTGAGGCTCCCAGACCCTAGAATCACCACATTTCTCCCTTGCTGAGCTTGGAGCTGAAAAATAGCAAAGCATGCAATGGTGCACAAATGTGCACTGAAATTTTTAAAAATGTTCACTGACCTTTAGGGAGCTTTCATGCTTTTTAAGAATCTACTGACCTACAGGCAGTTACTGCACATAAATGCCTAGTTTCTGCTGGGAATTCAACTTTGGGCTTCTGCCTGCTGCTTCTCTCCTCTCCTCCTTTCTTCCAGCAGCCATGCTCTGCAGCCAGCCCCCAAGTGTTTCAGCCTACAGGGAGAGAGCCTGGGACTCGCCTCTCTGCCTGGGCTGGCTCCGCACTGCTGTTTGCTTGCAAACATTCAGTTACCAGCAAATGTGGAGTCAGCTCTGCTTCTTTCCACTTCATTTTCTTCACCCCACGCAGTGGGCTTTTCTCTTTTGCTGCCCCAGCTGTTCTGGCTTTTCCCAGGGTGGCAGAGTCTGCCCCAGCTGAATCTGTGCTTCCTACAAAGTTCCTTAGTCGCCTCCTTGACCTCGGCTTCCCTGCCTAGATTTTTCCTTTCCCGAGCAAACTCAGAGCTGGCAGCTGGAGCAGCAGCAGCAAAGGACAACAGCACTGATGGAAACGGTGCGGCGCTGACTCAGGAGTCAGACCTGGGTTCAAATTCTGCCTCTTATCGGTACCGGATGCAAGACGCTTAACCCTTCTGACAGCCTTTGTTTCTTCAAAGAGATGATGCCAGTCTGTCCTAAGGATGAATTCCAGGAACATGCGCAACTTCTAGTCCATAATAAGCCCCTCCTAGCATCCGTATTCACCTCTGTTTCCCTTCCTGAAAGTATACTCCGCTCAACGTTCCGGGGTCAGTAGGCAAATGTGCAAGATTCACAGGCACCCAGCCTCACGGAGCTTCTCAACTACTCGAGGGTTTGAGCCTCGGTGTGAGAAAAGTTAAGACCCGATCCAGGGTTTAAACGAAGTTGGAGATGTAACAATGAGAGAAAAACCACAGTTGATGAATTAGTGAATTAATGTGAAAGACGGTGTGTTGTAAGAATTCACTCTGGAATAATCAAGTCCGAGTTTGTGGGAATGATGCGAGCTGAACGGGGTCTTCGAGATGAGTGGCGTTTTACTAGAACATAGGAGGACATGATGGGCAGAAACAGCACTAAACAAGTGTGTGGAGTCCGGGAAGTGCAGGTGTGTCGGGAACATAGAGCTCCTATTCCGGCTGGAGCGTATAGGTCTGCAACGGGGGGAAAATTAGCTGACAGGAAGTGTTGGGACTGGGGTCTGTGCCAGATTTAGCAAATATAAACTTAGGATGCCCGGTTAAATGTGAATTTCAGATAGACAACAAATATTTTTTTAGTCTAATTATGTCCCCAATACTGCACACTTATAAAAAAATGTTTGTGGTTTATCTGAAATTCAAATTTATCTAGGCATCCCACATTTTATCTGGCAATCCGATGTTAGACACCAAGCCAAGGATCCTGCCCTTGACCTCACATCACCGAAGGTTTTAAAGAGAGGAGTGAACAGATACATAAAGCATTTTAACAGAGCTAAAGTTGCTAAAATGCCAGAATGGCTTGGAGAGAGAAAGCGAGCGAGCTCAGAGGCAGGAAGTTTGGCCCTTGTGTATTCTTCCCCACTTTAAACCCTTGCTCTCGTGTTCATACATATAATTCTCCTAATAGCTTAACAGCCAAAGATGTATTTCTTTTCTGAAATTTAGAAAATTATGGAATGTGAGAATGCTGGATGAAAGTTTACTGCTTACCATGGAGTTGATTCTAATTAACATCAATCCAGGCTCCAAGGACTATTAATACAACCCATAGAGAGCTGGCATCAGGAGCCCCTCATATCTCATTGGTGGAGGGGGATCGTCCCCAGCTCTTTCTAGAATTCTGTCTGTGACTGTTGGTGATGAGCGTGTTTCCTGGAACACTTTGTTTTGGTTTAGAGGCCACAAAGACAAGGAAGAAGTTTCGATTGTAATGCTCTCCTTGGATATTTCTATAGACCAACTTAGAAAACACTAGCACATAATTTTTATTCATTTTTAGAGATTTATGTGGTTGCCATGTAAAATTAGGTTTCCATATTGAATGACTTTTTATTCTCTCAGTAAAAGAAAACAAATCTTTAGGGTTTTTTTTGTTTTGTTTTGTTTTTGTTTTTGGATAAAGGAATTTCTAAGGTTATGATTTTAAGACAATTTTCAAAATGGATTTTTTGCTTTTTATCTACTTTCATCAAATTTATCAAATTTGATCTAATTTGTTGAATTCAGCCTGTTGAAAATAATAGTATTATACATCTTGTCGATGGTTTGATTATTTGCTCAAGCGATTTTACTAAATATTTTCGTCGAAAGAGAAGGGACCCAGGGAACTTTTCCAATCCTGAAATTGATTTTAGAAGATTCTGAAAATATGTATGTGTATGAAAATCTTTCTTTTTCCATTGATTAAATAAGAAGTTAAAATATGTATTTGCAGAATCCTATTAATTATATAATCATCCAAATGCTCGCCTTTGTCCCCTGATGCAAAGACAGGTAGATATTAATATCAGATGTTCTGATCCTATGGCCAGTAGAAATTTTATTCTCAAAACATTTTAACAAGGACACTAGGTGCATATACCTGGCAATCTTTTTTTTTTTTTTTTTTTTGAAGTCCTGGTGACTCTTATTTCAGTAATTGATAAGCAGTCTTCGCTCCTCAGTATCAGAAGTTTGGGGTGGCGTTAGGCAAATTGTTTTTAGCATGTGATGCTTTCTCACATAGAAACGCCTAATGTGTGTCCCCAAAGAGACACTATTCTTTAACTGCTTACTTTATCTTCCAAAGGCAGTGTTGTTTCTTGAAATGAGGACATTCAGGTGCAAAGATGCAAATGACAGAAATTTGATTTTTTTTTTTTAAGATTTTATTTATTTATTCGACAGAGATAGAGACAGCCAGCGAGAGAGGGAACACAAGCAGGGGGAGTGAGAGAGGAAGAAGCAGGCTCATAGAGGAGGAGCCTGATGTGGGGCTGGATCCCACAACGCCAGGATCACGCCCTGAGCCGAAGGCAGACGCTTAACCGCTGTGCCACCCAGGCGCCCCAGAAATTTGATTCTTAGGCTAAAAGTCAACCAAGGAAACCTAATCAGTAAAAAATGCATGCAGACCATGTAAGACTCATTCGACAGGATTAATCTAGGTCCATCAGTTCAGAATATGAGCTCTAGATCGAGGTGATAGCCAAGCATGTGAAGATGCTGGTGCAGGTCTCATTGCCGCAGGGCTTGCCTGAGTTGAATGCGGTCCACGGACTTGCGCTTCTGATCACCCAGGAGACAGGAGGGGTGAGTCTGCTCACCAGGGAAACACACCTTCCCACTGGCTATGCTCCGAGCTCAGGAATTTGAGACCGAGTGGCCAGAATCATCTGATGGATATAAACTAATCCTTTGAGTCTCATTTTGGTTGAAGATTTTGCTCCTTCTTTTGGTTAGAATTGTGAGTACCATTCCGTCTGGTTGGAATCCTTATCTTGCAGTGACTAAAGAAAATTCTTGAGAACCATGCAAATGAATTTGAGTTTAGAAAAACTGGCCTTCCCTCCAAATCCCATTTCTAATTCTATAGATTAGTTTTGGAATTATTTTTGAAATGCAGTTCAGCTCTTTTGACCTTCTTCACCCCAACTGCATTGTCTGAAAACCTTGGATTGGTTTTACCCATATTTACCAATGTTGAATCCTCTTTTCTCTTTCCCTCTACAGAATGAGATAATGTACATAAGTGCCTGTAGCAAATGCACACGAGTTACTCCGTGTGGATTCCCACGAAAGCTAAAGCAAGAAGGATAAGCAGAGCAGTAGTCTTGATTTTTTTGAGCTCATTCCCAAATTCTTTCCAAATTTTGACTTACAGACAATTGCTTACTTTCATGGCTACCTAGGTTTTGTTCCCCTGGCTTATGTTTCTTCTTTCACATCCTCAAAAAAAAAAAAAAAAAAAATATATATATATATATATATATATATATATATGTATTATATAAACAGGTATTATATAAACTTTCAAGTTAGTTTTATTGCAGACTAGGTATGCTCGGATAAGTATTAGAGAAAAGCTTCTGTTTGGCTTAGGGGTAAGAAGATCAACATTTCCTTTCATGTAGAGAAGGTTTCTAAAGCCTACTTTCTGATATCTTCTTAAATAATTTGGGATAATTGAGTCTTTCAAGAAAATAGACCTAGTGCCCTTTGCCTAGGGCTAGCAAAGCCTTTTTTGGAGATGAAGTAGTTCGCCTTTTTTTTTTTTTTTAAATCCATATTATATAAGCTGAGGGTCTTTGGGAGAAGACAGGCTACTGTGCACGTTTTTTTTTTTTTTTCTTAAGATGGATGACCCACCAAAATTTGCCAAAAGTATGATTAACATACGCATTTTCATATGATTGAAAATTCTATAAATTGTCGGGTAACCTTTTAGGGTTCTCCAACTCTGGCCGTCTGCCACATGCACTGAGGGAAATTTCATGAGGATGATGCATTAAAAAATTAGTTACTCGATGCCAGCTAAGATGTTTCTTGACCCAGCCAAGAAGTCAGCCACGTTCTCCATGAAAGCCATTCCATTACCATGTAGAGCAACACTGATTTTTATAAGAGATGAAGTTAAATGTGTCATGCTCCCGGTAGAGGAAGCAGGGCTGTGTTGGATTAGCAAGGATAGTTCTCCGAGGAGACGAGGATGAAGCTCAGGGTAGCAGCCAGAAGGATGGTGGGAAGTGATAAGAGACCAGCCACTGTTGCAACCAAATGGGAGTCTGGCTAAGTTGAAGAACCCTACAGGAGACCCAGACGGAGGTTTGCCACATAGAGGAGCCCAGAGCTGTCCAGGACAGGTGGCGCCCTGGTATGCCAACACCCTTCCTCAATTTGATAATTAAAAATGTGCTAAACAAAAAGCCTCCTATTTTAAAAAAAACAGTCCCTAAAATTTCAGGAATCTTCTCTTCGGATTGCATCCTTTTAAAATATAGGAAAATATTGTTGTTGCAAATTAATGCATAAATATTTCAATACTTTAAAAACTCCTAGCACTTATTTAAATGACTACTAGTCAAGTGGGTATGTCTTTTGTCTCTAGATCATGCCTACAGGCTAAACCAAAGGATGCCTGTATTAATTCCCTTTTGTGAAACAGCATCCAAGTGTTTTACTGAGCGATGACTGTAGTGCAGCGGAATCCGCTAGTTTAACATCCTTCCCCGAACTAACGCAGCACAGACTGGAGTTTCTGGAGGAAAGGTATCTTGTGTTTCTGTATTTTACTATTTTGGCACAAAATGGTTTTTGTTGTGATGGGAAGCCACACGTAAACTCGTGTCCTATGCCTTCTAAAATAAAAATTGTTAGCATAAAATAAAAAAGGTTAGCATTCCAAGCATTTCCTGTGCTCCATATAAAAGCAACACCATGCAATCTGAAATCCTCCCAATAGAGGGCTCTATGGGTTTGATTTAGATCAAGAAAGAAAGTGAGAGAAAACTACTTGGGTTTAGGTTGCTATAGTAAATTCTGTATTATCCTTAAAAATAGAACTGATAAAAATGGAGTCAGTTGAGTTGAACTGGAAGAATCATCCAAAGATTAAATGTAAGGCCTACTCTTACAAGGCAGAATTTCATAATTCTTTGAATTGATGTTCTTTTCAAAAGGCAAAATACATTTACCATCTCTAAATAAGAAAGTAGGCAAATTAGAGATATTCCATGCTTTGCAATACTATTAATATTTCCTCATTCGGTTACATTTTAAAAGAAAAAAGGAGCTACTGCATTCATTCTCTCTTTGGAGACATTTTATCTTTGCTGTTGTCAAATAATTTAGTGTTGGCGTAAGGAGATGTATTATGTACGTAAAATGCATTGTAAATATTTAATACACAAAATATGTGTTTGTATGCACGCAAAATGCAAAACGTTAGCGAAATGTTTTATAAAAACAAGTGATTCTGTTTAGGAAGGTGAAGTACAAAGGCTTATAAAAATAAGATCTCGTGAAATACATTTCTTTACTTAGGCATACTATGCAGGCTACTTTTTCACGTTAGGCCTAGCTTTTTATTCTATTTTCAGGTCGGAGAAGCTTGCAAGATAGGCTTAAAGTAAAGAGAAGAATAAACTAAAACAAATTACTTTTGGACTGCACATCTTTGTCTTCTGATTCTAGGGAATATTTTTGTCTGATCTCCTTCAGTGTTCTTTGAAATGCATAGGCTCATTAGATTCTATGAGCAGACAGCTTTTAGCAATTTTAACTCCTCTTATTATGTCTCGTTGAAAATGTTTATTTCATTTGGTGATAGGGAGGCTTTGACGGCAAACTAATATTCAATTTAAGTAAAGAATTTTGACGTTTGGATACGTTTCCTAAAATACATTTACCTCAAATTCCCAAATTGCTCTTTTAAAATATTCTCTAAGTATCATTTAGAAATACTAGAATCTTAATAAATGCTTATATTCACTACCAAAACGTTTCCTTCTAGGACTCGAATACACATGCAGGTTATAATTTAATATTCTGGGTAAACCATTAGTATATAAACTACATATAATGAATTTATTTTCTGTATCCATTCTTATGTAATACTCTATTACTAAATTCTGTATTTATAATCTATATTTCTTCAAAAGGCATATAGTTATTTTTACTATAATGGCTTTGACCTGCTACGATTTTTCTATGTATGATGCTTTGATCGGATAACATTAATTAGAAAAAAAAACCCTTGTTTATTTTGAATAGTATGTTCATAACATGTGTCCTTACTATAGTCTGTTAACAAGCAAATAAAATTGGGTTTAATTGCCTATAAAAGCATTTTCCATGTTTTTTATTTACAAAACATTTCGTTAAAACAGAATATATACAATTGCAACCTAACTTTATATAGAAGAGTTTGATTAGAAATTATATTTCCATTTGTCTTTTTTTTCCCTATGAATTGGGGAAGAGAGACTTCTAATAAAATACAAAGAAGACTCAAACCCAATTACTTATTGTTATTTCAGGTATTTTTAAAAGTTAAGATAATTTTTTGATATAGTTTGCAGTGTGGATAAATGTGTTTTCTAATTTTTGCTTTGTTTTGTTTAAAATGAGACTGTCAGGAGCATGAATGATGACTTTCAAGAGACTTTCCAATAAAGATTCAGTAGCAGCAAACAACGTTGGCTTCATGGGGCTGCTATTTTGATATCGTAAGATCTTACCTGTATTTCCAGAATTCTTTTTTACATATAAATTCTTTTAGAATATTTCCCTCTTCACGTGTAGGGGGAATTATTTGGTTGGCTTACTTTTACTTGTCAAGAATGAACTTAACGTCGTAGGCACTGTGCCCTGAAAATGTAGAGGACAGAGTGAGTATGGAGAGAGCACATCTAGGATTATTTGCTAAAACAATTGTCCGTTTTGGTCATGGGGTCCAGATATTTACATAACTTTTCCAGGTGGTGGGTAACCTTCACTAATATTTCAATCTTTTTTTTTAAAAGATGATCGTCTCAAAATACATATGAAATGCTGAGTAAGGGTAAGGTGGCTACATTTTAGGCTCAATTTCAACGAAAGGTAACAACCATCTATATTTAAACATACTTTCCATAATGTCGGTAACATGTATACACAGGTAAAATTTAATAAGGAAGTAGTCGAGCCGTGTACCCCACCGTGTTTACAGCAAGGCAGAAATCCGCATTATTTGCATCTGCAAGTATCACTTTGTATGGCTACATGAAAAAAAAATAACAAAAAACAATAATATTTTCTAAAACCTGAATGCACAACTAATGGTTTGCTTCGCGCACCTGCCAGTTTGGGTGGCTATTAAAGTCACCCTGGAAATTCTCCTTTCTTTGTGCAATATTTTATGCTTTTCTTTTCTTCAGGGCAGATTGGTTCTGCCTGCAGTTTATTCCTGAGCCCACGTTCATTCAGAATGGATTGGCAGACTTAAATGGTCTATCTAGTGCGCTACTGCTGACTAATAATGCCCCTCCCCCAACCCGGCTCCCACCCCATCATATTCGGGTGATTCTCTCTCCCTCTCCCTCATTCTCTCTCTCTCTCCTTCACACACACACACACACACACACACACACACACACACACGTACGCACACTCACAGGCACCAGTGGCCCTATTGTCAACAAAGAATGCATAATGGTGAAGTACTCAGCAGTAATTTGGGTGATGTTTTGCGTTGTGTGTTTTGAAAGTATTTCTGAAGAGTATAAATAAATGTGCCCTAAACTCTCCCCCTTTCTCTGTGTCGAGGTTTGGAGCTAAGCTCTCATCCAAAGGGGCAGCCACGGAACCACAGTGACCGGAAAGCTTTCAGGGAACAAATGTGTGGCTCGATGGCTTCCTCTGTTCTCATATTAGCACCGTATAGATTTAATAACGGGGTGATTGAAAGCATTTCGATGATGGGGCAGTTTCTCTGCTTTGCAGAGGAGAGCATCTGATCTGTTCGTGTACCAATTAGTTATTGAAGCAACAGAAAGTACAGGTTACTGTGTATGCTTCCCTCTTGCAAAGAGGCGGTAGAGTGTGTGCGTGCGTGTGTGCGTGTGTGTGTCTGTGCTCTGGGGCTCATGTTTATACATATGTGTATACTACTTAGAAGAGAAACTTGGCCAGAAATTTCTTCATTTTGACCTTGAAAAAATTATTGGGAGATCTTCTCTGTGCGAGCCTTATAGGGTAGTATTTTGATATAATAAGACACAATCCTTTTTTTTTCCTTTTCTCTTTTAATTTGTTCTTCCTCCACACCACATAAATGGGCCTCACAGCTAAATATCACCTTTAATTTTAATTTCTATTTCTAGCTTGTATTTTATTAGCACCTTTTCTGTTTTACAGTCTACTCACTGGTACGGCACCAGATCTGTTGTGAGCAAACAATACGGTTTTGTTTCATGTTCCAATAAATATTATCCCACTGTGTCGTGCATTCCTTATATTTTGTGCTTATTTAGGTTGGTGCGGTTGGGGGGCAGTGAGTATTTCATAAGACTCAGACTTGAGTTCCTTTTTTTTCAGAGTCTAGGACTCCCTAAAGTTTTAAGGTAAAGGGAGAACATATTCTTGGGTTCTTGTAAAATTTGTTGCTTTGTATTGTGACAATAGGTGTTCGTATGCCTGACATCCTCATAATAATATTAAGCTCTATTTTTTAGTGTGATGTACTTTATACATTTGTATAAATGTCACAGCCTGTAATCACTTCCTTTGTCATCGACGATTAATCTAAAAAAATCGAATAATTCACTGCCCCTTGCCATTTACATATCGTCTGCTGCCATCTGCTCTTCTCAGCAGCAGTAAATGATGGGTAATTAACTCAGTGCCTTTGTCTTTCCCTTGCTGAATGTCTGACACATATAGATTTTCCTCTGTGTGCGTATGCATGCGCGTGTATGTGCAAGGAAGGAGAAGAGGGAGGGAATGAGAGAAGAAAAAGCAAAAAAAGAGAACGAATGATAGTGCAAATGTGGACGTCAGCACAAGATCATTTCAAAAGAAAAAGCCAAACAAAGATATTGGGTCAAAGAAGGGGCCACATCTCATGACCTTAAGCATTCCCAGGCTGAAAGGAAGAACTGCTAGAACAATGGCTGCCTTGCACAAGCAAGAAGCATTTTTCTAAAATCTCAGTGGTCAAGGTCAATATGCAAAATCAAGTAAAGGCTCCGTAAGCCATTCCCACCTAACAGAGTGCAAAGAGATCATGTAAATGAGACTAAGTGTAGGGTACCCACAAACCACATAAATGTTCTAATTGACTTCTGAACCAGGAGCAAGAATCTGTGTTTTGAGAAATGGTTATAGAAAGAAAATCGGTTGATCTTGTCATATATATATATATATATATATATCTTAAAACTGAAAGTATCAAGGAAAACTTACAAAGGCTTCTAAGACTGGGGGATATACAGATATGCTTGTTTTAAAGGGAAACAATATCGCTATCTTCGATTTACCCAAACTTCCTGTTAAATTATTCAGTTCCTTCTGGTATAGCCCAAGAGTACTTTAGAAAGGAAGCCCATGCTACTCCGAAGACTTTATATATAATATTATTCTAATAATTCTTGTTGGGAACATAATATCTTATACTATGTGAAAATCTTCAGAAAGGTGGCTGGCTAATTTTGATAACATTAAAAGACAAATAATTACAAGATAAAATTTAAGGAAGGTCAGAATCTGTCTTGCTCCACATAGTTTTTCTGCTAAGTGAAGTCAGCCTATAGGCTGAGTACCTATAAGTTTGCCAACATCATTTTCACATGGAATTAGTGAAGCTTGCTTCAATTAGAGATGATACATTTTTGCTGTGTGTAACTTAAAGAAAGATAAATGCAATGCTTGTTCCCAAGGAGTTTATCATTTATATATGCGTGTATATATGTGTGTGTATATATATACACACACATATATACTTAGATTATTCAATCAATCAAAGAAATAGGTTGGAATAGCTAGTAAGATCCCGATCTTACATTGTTTAAGATTTTTGTCACTATGTGTTCTCAAAGTCTGGGTCATCTTTGAACTCCTCACGGAAGTGGGGGAGATCAATTTAGAGTCCAAAGAAACTCTCGGAGCCCATTTCAGTCTGCGTGAGACTTTCTGTGTGATATTTTCAGCATGCAGTCCTAGCTCTGTGCCTCTACTTTTCTGTCTGTACAATGGCTTTGGAAACATTCTCATATTCTTCTAAAATCATAATTTAATGAGAAGAGATTCTGTCATACATCGAGGCAAACTGTATCTTACCGAGACTGTAATACATATGGCAGTGCTTATTTCTAGTACCCCAATAAGACTATTATTATTTCTATCAGTTGTGAGTGTTTAAAAACATCTATCTTTTGGCTTAATTTTGGTATTTGTGATTAATCTTTGCTTCAGTATCTATCAGCACTGGACCTCTAAAGGTTAAATGACTTGTTCGTAACCATAAAACAGCTGGACATCACTGGAAGGCCATTGAATCATTGAATTACATTTTCTATATTAGTTTCAAATGACTTGCAGAGACAACTTAATATATACATTATGTGATAAAATGGCTAAAAAATACATAATTACTCAGTCACTTAAATGTAAGAAAGGAACATTATAAATATATAAAAATGGACTCCATATCTCAGAGCTGTTGTGTTAACTGTGTGAAGTACATGCACTTTATGAAACTATTTAAATTTCATAAAATTTTTATGACTTACAGGTAAATTTGTCAGCATCTAATTGAGTAAGAGATTCTTGAAAGCTTTCACTGCAATTGTTAATTCAGCTTCATTGTTCTCTCAGGCTGTTACGTGACCCAACAGGCTGGGAGAACAATATTGCTGAATATAATTGGCATATGTCAGCAAAATATAATTAGTAACAAGCCTCTTTCTGAAATGCTCTTTTTGTTGGTTTAAAAAAGTTGAATACTTCCTCTTGGATTAAATTATAGCTTGGGTTTCTCTCTCATTTGATTTTCGTAGGTCTTTAAAAAAAAGGCGAATTAATTTAAATTTTGATACGAAAAGTATGTATTGATTTCTTGTGCAGTGCAAACACTGTGAAGACTTGTCTTTCCTTCAGTGGGTTTTTAGTCTAGTTCTGGGTGTGAGAGCTTTGTACAGGAAATACGGAACAGTATATTATCAAGGGTTAGGATGAATCCCCCCCATTCTGTATCGACCCTTCACCCCTCCCCTGGAGGTTTAGAATAGCTGAGATGACAGGTTATTTCTCTGGGATTATGGCTGAGTAGTTACTGACACTGAAGGTACAGAACTAAGAAAAGAGTTTGAACTGGGTTTTTTTTTTTTGTGGGTTTTTTTTTTTTGCATTTTTAATTTATATTAATTAATTTATTTTTTGTATCTAGTTTTTTGCATTCTTTATCTCAACACCTCCTACATGTTTAACTTCAGGGGTATTATGGCTAATATTGGTAATGGAGGAAAGTGTATTAGAATTGTCTTCCACCTCACAGTATAAGAAGAAGATCAATATTGTTCACCATGGGTGATTTTTGGAAGGAAAAAATCATAAAGTCATATATAACACTTTTGTGATGGGAACAAAAATATTTGCCAAATTGTCCTTTTTTGGTCAGAAAAAGACCTCCACAAACTGTCATTAGAACCCAGAATTGGAATGAAGCATCAGTTTAATGAGGGGCTGCTTTGGGGTAATATCTAGAAATGTAACCATTTCACCTACGAGTGTTGTGACTGTGGTCATAGCCAAATCTGAGGGAGTGGTCCTACCTGACCCAGCCCACGACTTCCATGGGACGGCCCTGGAGGAGTAAGGGAGATGAGGATACCAATGCTTAGCCATTCATGCCGTGCAAAACCAGCGCAGGGGACCCACGGAGGGCTACGCAGCAGAGACAGCTCACAATCGTATCCTCATTGCCAAGGTCCTAATCCCATCTTTAGCCTAATCTGGCCCCACACTCCGTAGTCTTCCTCGTTTGCTCCCTGCCCTTGGATTGAAGGTTCCTGGACACCTTCCCTGCCTCCCAGGCAGTCTGCTTCTAACCTTCCTGGCCTCCTGTCCTCATCTCCTTCTTCTAACCCTGGGTCCTGTGTTTCTGGGAGCTAGTCTTCCATTCCTCAGTCCTCCAAATAAACCATGACTATCTGGCATTTGTGTTCTAAATCTTTATTGGACAGGGGTCATTTTAAACATAGAAGAGCTCTGCATCTGGGACCCCTGGGTGGCTCAGTCGGTTAAGTATCTGCCTTCAGCTCAGGTCATAATCCCAGGGTCCTGGGATCGAGTCCTGCAGCCAGCTCCTTGCTCAGCAGAGAGTCTGCTTCTCCCTCTGCCTGCCGCTCCCCCTCCTTGTGCACGCTCTCTATGTCTCTTTGACAAATAAATAAATAAATAAAATCTTAAAAAAAAAAAAAGAAGAGCTCTGCATATAAAATGGATTTGGGGAGCAGAGGGAACAAGGTGGGAAATATATCTCTCTACAGAAACATAGTCCACTTCAAGCCTTATCAGCAACTATATTTGATCCAGACTTTTGGTCTTAAAGACATATGCAGTGGAATGCAACCTATCAGGCAGAATTAGTTGAGTTTACTTAAAGGTCTGGAAAGTTCTAAAAATAACCACAATTAGAGATTTAGTGTGGTGATTATTTTGTAATATATACAAGTATCGTCTCATTACGTCGTACACCTGAAACTAATATAATGGTATATGTCAGTTCTGCCTCAACAACAACAAAATCACAATTATTCAAAGGAGATTTAGAGGTGAAGGCCAACAACAAATTCTGCTTTTTCAGAGGTACTTATCCATAAGGAATAATATAGACAGAGGCCAAATAAGCTCATCGCAAATAAGCAGGCTGTCACAGAGGGGTGTAATATAGCAGCGAGCTCTAGGTAGATCAAGTGATAATGAAATCTAGGACATGGGAAAATTTGATAAGTGCCAACCAAACTTCCCAAACAGATGAATCAAAAGGATGACTATTTGGCATTACCAAAGAATGATGTACTTTATTACAGTACTTTCAGCAGTTTCAATAAAAGAATTAGTTCCCCTTGTTTATGAACATATGATATGAGTTCTTCAAAATAATAGTTTATATGTTATCCTTCAGGGAGACAGATTGATAGAGTGGGAAGAGAGCAGGACTTAGTTTGCTCATCTATAAAATGGGTCAGTGATTTGCAGAAAACATTCTGGCAATGTGAGGCTGTCATGAAGAGACTGATAAGCATGGGTCCTGGGTATTTTCTCCCTTGATTTAACCAGAATAACTCCAATTTGTGTTTTCCAATTTGTGATTTGCTTGTGATTTGTTTTTTTATTTTATTTATTTATTTATTTATTTTATTTTGTGTGTGTGTGTGTGTGATTTGTTTTTTAAACCAAGGGCACAACAGCTGAAACAAGAAACAAACAAACAAGCAAAGAGCCTCTTGTTCCGATGAACTCAGGAAGTATAGTATGACAGATAAAGGAAGATAAGCTTTGGAACAACCAAACCTGGTTTGAATCCTAACTCTGGCTCTGGGAGACTAAGGCGAGACAAGACACGTACACGAAGAGTAATATTTTAGAAAGATGGTCTTGTTGGGCTATGAAGGATGGGTTTAAAGGAATAAAGTCTGGAAGCAAGAAAACTTTAGGAGATATTTGAAATAATCTGGATATGAAATAAGGAGCCCAATTCAGGCAATGACAGTAGAGATTGAATGGGGAGTACAGAATTAAAAAAAAAACATTTGGAGAGTTAGAATCTATAGGAATAAGTATTGTTGAGATTTGTGGGATGAAGAAGTATTTGAGAATGACTGCCCATTTTCTGATAACATCGACCGGAGAGAAAATCCAGGGACAGGAGCCCTTCCGGGGAAAAGCATGATGAATTCACACTGCACATATAGGATTTGAAAGCCAGCTGGATATATTTACTGGGGTCTACAGTATAGAACCAAGATCTGGGTAATATAGGGAAAAACGAACATTTTTTAATGTATGAAAACATAGAAGTCATTAGAAACCATAGCAAAAAATTCAGACCTTTGCAAGGGGGAAGGGTCTGTGAGGTAATTAAGCCTGAATGCCCTCAGGCATTCATTGTATGTGATGAATTAATTTTATTCCTCTGCATCTAGGATGGTATTAGTTATATAAAACCTGCATTAGTCAGGGTTCTCCAGAGAAACAGAACCAATAGGATGTAAATACGGGAAGAGATTTATTATAAGGAAGTCGCTCACATCACTATGGAGCCAGAGAAGTCCCATGATCGGCCATCTTTAAGCGGGACACCCAAGAAAGCCGGTGGTGTAACTCAGACTGAGTCCCAGGACCTGAGAGCTGCGAGTATTCTCAGGAGAAGATTGATGTCCCAACTCAAGCAATCAGGCCAGGAGGGATGAATTTTCTTTGCCTTGTTGTTCCATTCCATCCCTCAACGTGTTGGATGTTGTCCACCCACACTGGGAAGGGAGAACTGCGTCACTGCAGCCACTGACTCATATGCTCACTTCATTCAGAAACATCCTCGCAGATATCACCAAGAAATAATGTTTAGCCAAATGTCTGAGCACCCCATCATCCAGTCGCGTTGACATGTAAAATTAACCATCACGCCAACTTTAGGTGAACTGAAAAAAGAGTCAACTCATTTTGTGTGTGGGTTTTGTGATTCATATAAAAAACCCTAGTTAAGAAGGGTGTGGAAGGAAAACCAGATTCAGAGCTCTGATGAGCATCAGTGATACTCTCAAGGAGCTCACAGTGCGGTGTGTAATATACACCTGCTAACAAATAACGTTAACAACAAAATAGGTAAGCGTAACAGTAACAGGGCTGCTGAGCAAGTCAGCTTCTAGTCTCCGTCTCATCTCCTGTCCACTCGCTGTCTATTTCTCTCTGTCTCTGTCTTGGCTTCTTCATCCAGCTGGCACTCTTCATAACAGAGTCCTAGGCAGCTCTAGGGTATTATCATCCTCAGTTTAGCAATCCCATTGGAAAATGCACATCTTTCCCACTAGCTCTAATAAAATTTCCTGAAATAATTCACATTGGCCTGGTTTAGATCTTGTGCCCCTTTCTGAAACAATCTGAAGTTATGGGGAAAGAATACACTGATCACCTGGGCCAGGGTCACAAACTGCCGAAGGAATGTGAGGAGCTCAGCAGAACCACATGGACTGGGCGCAGGGGGAAGAGGGAGCTCATCCAGGCTGCATAAGACAGAAGCAGCCGTATGAAGATGTGCACCTGCCCAGCACAAAGAATCAGTAATCAGTATTTCCTTAGAATTCAGAGGAAGCTTCCTGGTGAGCTGGGCAGTCAAGGTTGAGTAGGATTTCACTAAGCTCGTACAACAGTATTTAGAATTGTGAACATTCCTGGTGAGGGTGGTATAAATGAACTATAAACTTACCATCTTGAGCTAAATATGGAAAAGATAGAGGGCCACACTTCAAATCGTAGCCATATTTATAAACATAATAAAATAATGAGCAACATTAATAAATAATTAATCATAATACCTGGAGCTACAGAAGAGTGATAACATATGCCCTTCTGTACCCTTCATCTTTGGGCTGTGAAACTTTGACAGTGTGAACTAAAAATGAGATGATTTTATAATTTTCAAAAGAGGTGAGTATGGAGAAATGCACGGATTTTGGAAGAGCAAACCTGGGTAGACTTTCACAGTTGGGAAACAGCGAAGGCAATATTCCACTCTAAGCAGAGCCCTTCTCATAAGCTAAGAAGGGTAGAGGGTAGAGGGATTAATAGTTTGCTGTAAATTTATGAGGGACTAAGTTTCTTCATAGGAAAGAAAAATCAGAGAGTGGGTGGAAGGGCCTACCAAAACAAAACTTTTTCAAAGTGCAGAGGGCATCCCGATGAACAGAATGGAAAATTTTACCTAAGAAAAAACGGAATCATTAGGATGTCCTTAAAAGTCTTTACAGATAATTGCAAAAGCAAATTGGAATGTTTACATTTCCTTTTTGAATATGACCTAAAGTTTTGAGGGAAAAAAAGGAAGAGAGAATGCTTCTACGTAATTTATTCAAAAAAACTTCAACTTGAAAATAAGAAATCAGAAGTATTTCATACTTAAAAGGTCAAATGGTTTATAGCAAATGATACTGAGGCAATGTTTTTGGATTTCAAAGTGAAGCGTTGAAGTAATAAGGTGACAATTGTGAACATGTTAATTTTGTATAACAATGGTTAATAATTTTATAGAGAACTTCACAGAGTCACAAAAAAGTAAGCATGGATTTGTGCATTTAAGCTGTGTAAAATAAAGGTAATCGCTGGAGGGGGTATCTTTGTGCCAATAAGTCATGTGCTCACCGTGACAGTGGAGTTGGACAATTTTTACATATATTAATTGAATCTGAAGTCGCAAATTTGAAAATCAATCTTCATACCTTATAAATACCACAAATGATTTCTGCCACGAAATGTACTCATCCGTTTACTTATTAATCGTCCATTCAACAAATATTTCTGGTAAACCCTTTGTGCCAGGCACTTGTCAGTGTGGCGGGGAAAGAAGAATCAATAAAATATAGCCCCTGATTTGAGGAACTCAGTCTGTTGAGAGTGGGAACGTGTAAATACATAATTAAATCCTTCATCCATGCCTGAGGAGTTCAATTAACTTTGGTTCAAATGACAAACATTAGGATAATTCGGTCCTAACAAAATGTTACATTTTGTTTTAGAAGTACTAAATTTACCACTATTTAACCATTTTGAAACATTTTGGAATCTTTCTACAGTTAGTCCTTTGTTTCTCTCTCTCTCTCTCTTTTTCATGTATTCAGGGCTACGCTCTTCTGGAAAGGCACAGGCAGGTGACATGAAATTGGGCAGGAAGAGGGTGAGCCATCCATTTCCGGGGTTTCTTCAAACCCTGTGTACCCTACTTTTTTTTTTTTTTAAAGATTATTTATTTATTTATTTAACAGAGATAGAGACAGCCAGCGAGAGAAGGAACACAAGCAGGGGGAGTGGGAGAGGAAGAAGCAGGCTCATAGCGGAGGAGCCTAATGTGGGGCTCGAACCCAGAACGCTGGGATCATGCCCTGAGCCGAAGGCAGACGCTTAACCACTGTGCCACCCAGGCGCCCCTGTGTACCCTACTTTTAAGTGGATACTAGGGCTTCTTCACCAGGGGTGAATAAAGTCAAGTTTCTCCGGGCAAGTCCTAAAGAAGAGTCCTGAACAAACCTTGGGAATGGATGGCTCCCTCTCCTCCTGCCCAATATTATGTCAATGTTGCCTTTCCAGAAGAGCATGGCCCTCAGTCTATCCATCTAACACAAGTAAAACAAGACAGTAGCTGCAGAAAAGGAAAAGAAGCAAAGAAAGAGAAAAAAAGGAGATAGGAACAAAAGATTAACTGTAGAAAGAGATCCAAAATGTTTCAAAATTGTTCAAAGGCAGGAAGCTTAGTGTGTGTACTGTAAACCCAGAGGTAGAAATCATAAGAAGATGGAATCGTTAGGAGAAAACTGAAAGCCAACCAGTTAAAAAAAAATCATTTTTCATTTTTTGAGGGCAAAATGAAGACAAAGATTCCAATTGTAGGCAGCATTAATCGAAATACAATATTCAGGTCATGGGAAATAAAGTCGTCTTCCTTTCTGAGCACCATTCTTTAACTGGGACATTGACAAATTCCACTGAACAGAGGAGAAGGATAAGAATAAGGAAAATCTAAATTTCTTTCCCATTCTAATTGTTGGAATTTAAGTTAATTTAAGATTTATCATATAGGTTAGAGTCCCTAAGTAAAAGAGAAGAAAACAAACACCTCCTCCCCTACCCCACCGTATCTCTTTGTGCGAAGGATGGATTCAATACCCCTCACTAAAAGAACTATCAAGGTCTGCCTGTATGAGTTTGTATCTAAACGCCATCCTGCAGGACTCATTTCCATGTGAGGATTTAAGCCAACAGATAGAGGAAATTTGAAGATAGAATTGGAATAGAACAGGAAGGAGTTTGGAGGACTGTGCAGACAATCACCTTTCTTTTGATGCATATTTCTTCCACCAAAGTAAGCATTTTGCCTTGAACAGTGTGCATGGTTTTTGGCCAGGCCATTCCACTTTTAGAATTGCAATAGAAGGAAATCATTAAAGATTTACACAGAGTTTTCTGTAAGTGTTCATCTCAGTGTTACTGATAATAGTGAAAAAAATAGAAATAATGTACATGCCAAATGTTGGAGAACAGGTTAAACAAATCATCCACACAATGCAATGTGTAATGAACAGTTGAGATGGGAAGCTATTCATACTACGTTGTTAAGTGAAATAAATCAGATTAAAGTGTGTATGTGTATTATTTTTTGCATTATTTTATCCAAAAACATGGAAGGAAAGGATTGAAAGAATACCGTGGTAATTGTGGCTCACTCTGGACGTGGAAATTATAGGTTTTTTTTTTTTTTTAAAGATTTTATTTATTTATTTGACAGAGATAGAGACAGCCAGCAAGAGAGGGAACACAAGCAGGGGGAGTGGGAGAGGAAGAAGCAGGCTCATAGCTGAAGAGCCTGATGTGGGGCTCGATCCCATAACGCCGAGATCACGCCCTGAGCCGAAGGCAGGCGCTTAACCGCTGTGCCAGCCAGGCGCCCCGGAAATTATAGGTTTTTTATTTTAATTTTCTCCTGTTTTGCTTCTTTTCTATTTTTTTCTCCATGAATTTTTATTGCCTTTGTAATAATAAAAATGTATTTTAAATTTAAAATTATATATAGTTTCGGTGCCTGGGTGGCTCCGTTGGTTAACCGTCTGCCTTTGGTTCAGGTCATGATTTCAGGGTCCTGGGATCGAGTCCCACATCGGGCTCCTGCTCAGTAGAGAGTCTGCTTCTCCCTCTGCCTGTGCTGCACTTTTTCTCCCTCTCTCTCTCCCTTTCTCTGGCAAATACATAAATGGAATCTTTAAAAAAAATAAAATTATATATATTTTGGATTTAAGATGGAAAAGATATACATATTTCTATTAGGAGGTTTTATACGTATAAGGGATATAAATATACTATATATTATATTTATGTATAATATATGTAAGGCATATATAAGGTTTTATATACATATGTGATATATAATACTACATATATATGGAATATAAATCATATAAAGATATATATGTGAAATAAACACAGAGCCTCTATTTCCTTCATGTCGCACATGCAATCCAAGACCAGGTGTGGTCAGTCCTATGTTCCAATCAAATTGACCCTCTTTGGTTCTTTAAACATATCTGGTTTATTCCCATTGTAGGATCATTGTTTGAGCTAATCCTTCTGCCTTGAATGTTTGCCAACATTTCCATCTTTGACCTCTTCTCATCTTTCAGGACTTGGCTCCGATGTCATGTTCATAAAGAGAAACTCTCTAACCATCCTCCTTCAAGTGTCTTTGCCCAATGCCTCCCTCTCTTGTTTCTGTTTATTCCCTCAGAGCACTGATCACAGTCTGTAGTTTTCTTGCTTATTTCTGTGTGTGCGCTCGGTAAATGCCTGACTCCTCTAGAATGTAAGCTCCGTGAAGGCAGAAAACTTGTCCATGATTGTTGTACCTTCGAAACCTCGCAGACGGCCTGACCTTTAGTGAATATAGAATGAATTACTCACGAACATTTCAGCAAGAATGACAGACATTAAGACTTCCATCAAAAAAAGCTGGAGAACCAGTATTCAGTGTTCAGTGGAGATAAACGTACTTCAGGATCTTACTAATGTGAATGTATTATCTAAATACAAATTTTTATATACACTATATATACATACCTATAAATGTACAAATGGATACACATACATATGCATTTATAACTTATACATATTTAAAACGTGTGTACATATATCTATATGTATACATGTAAATATTATACAAAATTTCAAACCTATTCAAAGTAGAGAGAAGATTGTAATAAATCTCTTCCACAGGTCCTTCAACCACCTTTAACAGTTAACAACTCATGGTTAATCGTGTTTCATAAGCAGAATCCCTCACTTCTCTCTCTGTCTGGATTATTTTAAAGCAAATTCCAGACATTATTTTTCCTATAGTTTCAATGTGTACTCTAAAAAAAAATTAAAATAACCATAATTACATTATTGGACGCAAAATTAACTATAATTCCCTAATATTTTTAATATCTGGTGTTTTCAAAAATGTATATTAAATTTTTTTCATCTAAAATATTTGTTCTTGAACACTTTCCCGCATCCCATTTTTTTTTTAAATTAACCATTAATTCGTAAGTTCCATGTGGTCAGGAATATAGGCTGTTTTTTTCCCCTCTACTTGGATAATTTTTTAGCTTTCAAAAGTTAACTCCTTTTCAAGTTGCCTCAGGGATAAAGTAACCATTTTTTTCTTACGGATTATTATTTGGTGGGGGGGTCCTCATGCATCTTTTTATCCTTCTCGGTCTTCTCATTTTGTTAATCTGCCATCGGATGATAAATTGCCTTCGAAGAGTAAATGATCCTGAAACTCTGTTCTAATGAATAGTCTGAATTATAGCTAGTCAATAAGTATTTGTTGATTTTATTTTATTCTGATATTTGGTGATTGTGGATGGCATGGTTTCGATAACGATTTATGAGTTGCTATACAGGAGTAATTTTGATTTAGCTAGGTAAGAGTAATCTTGCCTTTCTTCTCCAACAAGCTGCTAGAATTGTTGTAGCTTTTTTTTCCTCTTTATGACCTTAGGCTGGACCAATTTCTTAAAGCAGTTCTAGATAACGTGAAGCAATTGATTGTGTTGTGAGTTGTTAATAAGGGCAAGAAACACGTACTTGTCACAGGGTTGTCATATTCCGGCAGAAAGGCACAACATGGGGGCAAAAGAGCCAATTCTAGTGAGTTGCCGTAGCTATGGCATCTTTGTGCCAGGTTTCCAGTTGTCCCTAAATTGCATTGTTGGTCCTCAAGTCGAGATGGTCAGCTGAAACGTCAGCGTGAGAGCTCCCAGCTGTGGTTCCCTCATTTGGTGAGGAAGAGCATGGTAACTACCCTTTCCCAGCTGCAGCCAACAATGCATGCTAGATATCAGCCAGGGGATCACCAAGCCTGGTCATTCTTTTTTTCTCCACTTCAAAAATGGCATTCCATCTATCTAACATTGTCACATATTCATCAGCTAGCCTCAGACTAGAGGATAGAGGAGTGATGGAAACATCCCTGGAGACTTGGAGCTTTGCCTCCGGTTTTGATAGGATATTATTCTGAGGATTCGCACATTTATTGACCTCAGTGCTCGTGAGGTCAACATGACAATGCTGTGTGTATTGATTTGCTTAAGTCAGAAATTGCTCATTTATCGTTTATATTTATGTAAATAAAGCACTACTCTTTCATCTTCCAATTAGAACATGTTACTGAATTAATGTGATTAAAGATGAAGCTGGACTCATGTTAACAGGGTCTTTCTTTCTGTCATAAAGTGCAAAGGAACAATGACGTAAAATTAATATATTTCCAAGGAGGTGACTGTGCATCCCAGCGTCCGTGATTATAAGCTCCCTCCTCTTTTTTGTCCCCCTCCTGTTCAAGCCAATTTCATGCTAAAATACCTTGACATAGTTTCTTTTTATTCCAGGCTTTTCTTCCTGTTCTATGCCTGCATCTCCAAATTATATTATGTGGTAGATTTTTCTATAAATGGGAATATGATATCTTTGAGATGAACAAGGTCGGCAGGAATTTAGCATCCGAGGAGTTTTGAATAGGCATGTCTGTTATTTTTATTGAAAAATTTTCAGCTATCTATTTTTCTTAACACAATAATAAAAAAGACAGTGTCTGGAGCAGGAATTACCAGTTCATACATTTGGCAACTGAGCTGCTTTTTCCCAGGTCATTGCTTTGTTGTCTAACCTTGAAATCACATTTCGGAACCAATAATACGGGATACTCCTAGCGATGACCCAAAAGATAAATCTTTTTTTTTTTTCCTTTTTATTGGGGGAAAGGAAAATTCAGTTTAGGAATGAGAGGGATTGTATAGTTCTTGCTCTAATCTACGTAACAGAGCAGCGCTGGCCACTGAAGCATAAACAAATATATACACTATATTTATAATTGGTTTGATACCTTGACTTTTAATATTGTTTGAGACAGAAATCATCTCACTGAAACATTGCAGTAACAAAGGCCTTCCGGATCTGTCTTACCCCATCCCTTACCCATTTGGTATAAAAATAAATTGAGAAGTGTATTCTGTAGGACAGAATTTATAGAAAATACAGGATGGTTGATATTGTGGTCTATTTCTTAAACTTATCAGACTACCGGAAGACATTTACTGTGGGGAAAGAGATCCATTCCTAAACATTCCCTTTGGCTGCCAGGGAAGGGTTACGCAAGAACTGACAGCAGCATAGCATTTAAGGGCATCAGTCTGGTACAAAAAATGAATATAGAAGAGGTGGAATCACTGGGTATTGAGCAGCGGGGAAGGAAATGATTTGTGCTGCCTGCTGATGTATAAAAGTATCTTATGCACAATACAGCTTAGCTCCCCTGGCTCCGTGGCTTACCACAATCTAGAACTGAAGGTACATAATGTGCGGGATAAGTTGATCTTCCAGCATGGCCCGGGCAATTATTTGGTATTGATTTTCTGAAAGTTTGGTCTTCTATGTCAGCATTTTGTTGGCAAACTTTGCAACATAATCCAATCAAGTCGGCGCAGAGATGAATGTGGGCAGAGATAAACCCTCACGAGTGAGTCCTCTGCATGGTCGGTAGGTAGCCTCCCTACATTAAGGACGCTCTCGCCACTGCCGTGTCTCGTCAGGGGAATTGTAATCTTGGGGAATCCCGGCTCCTGATGGCGGCTCTACTCCCAATTGTGCACTTCTGACCTCTGTATTGATTCGGTCCTCTCATCAAAAGCGCTGATGTAATTCCATGTGCTAGGATCACGCGGTGATTTGCATTTAGGACTGGCAACTGTGTGCTGACCCCAAACCATTTCATCAGAATGAAAGTAGCCCAAATGACAGATGCGTTTCCCCATAATATTAAAGTCTATTGTGCCATGGGGTAGGTGTTTTTTTTTTTTTAATCATATACAGAAAAAGGGCATACATCACCCATTCCAGATTTTGATTTAATTCCAACCAGAAATTGAGAAATTCTTTAAATCATAACAGGGTTCAAAGGGATTTTATTGATTTCCACATTCAGATCAATAAATAACATTCCTATTTGTTAAAGTTTAACACAAAATGCTGAAAGCGTCTGAATATTTTTTCAACATTTCCAAGGCTTTAACAAATTATTGGTTTTTTTCAGGGTTTCCTTATTAACATACGCCCATAATGAAGTTGACTAGCTACCTAAATATGTGAAATAGAAATGCCATTTAATGATTTTCTGAGGAAAACCGTAGATATTTCATTAAAAAATCCAATGCAAAAAAAAAATTCATTGCAATTTAAATATTGACCATTACATTATTTTGTTTCTCCTCCCCCTTCCCCTCCCCTTTCTCCTCCTCTCTGTCCTCCTCCTTCAAGTAGGGTGGAAAATGGGGAGGAAACTACTTCTGAAGCATAGACACCTAAAGCAAACGTCATTAGAAATTGATGTAAATCTATAATTACTTGCATTGTGTTCTGCTTTGCTATCTCTCCTTTAGTTCGTATTTATACTTCTTTATTAATTTTGATCAACAAATATTTACTGAAGACTTACATATAGGTGCTAGAAAATTCAGTGGTGAGAACAGATATGGTGCCGCATGGAGCTGATAGTTCAAACGGAGAGGCAGTCAACAAATAATACAAATCATGTTGAATATAAAAAGAAGGGAGTAGTTTATGGCAATAGCTGACATTAGAAATTATTCAATGAATGGGATCTAATTATTTGGAATAATACTGAAAGGAGCTTGGTGGGGAGGAGTGAGGATACTGAAGGCACTAGATTCAGATGGAACCATTCACTGGACACCATTCACCAATTGACCAGTAGTTCTATATAGGGGGAGGAAGAAGACACTTAGCGGAGATAAAACCAAAAAAGGAAAGGAAAGCTGTGAGGTGCTCTGAGATCCTTTAAACTGGAGAAAAACTTTATACAGTAGGTTATCTGTGGCAAAATTATAAAAGGGCTTCCCTTTGTGCCCAGATCAGTGAGAGGTTAAATCAAGGTGGCCCAGGGAGACAGAAACCTGGGACTTATGAAATATTCTGGGATTTGCAGAAAGCATGGGGATATTCTGTATTCCCACATGCTAGGAATTTGGAGGGTCAAGCCAATTGTCCATAATCTTCTTTTCTTTTCTTTTCTTTTCTTTTCTTTTCTTTTCTTTTCTTTTCTTTTCTTTTCTTTTCTTTTCTTTTTTTCTTTTCTTTTCCTTTCTTTTCTTTTTTTGAAAAAGAGTCTTCAGTAAGCTTTGTGAAGATAAATTACAGAGAGTATGAAAGAGTACAACAGGGAGTTAGTTTAGATGGGAGAGGAGAGGTACGACTAAACGAGACCTCTTGATTTTTTCCGATCTTGGGGACTTGATTTCATTTCAAAAGAGTTGGATTTCTCTGTGGGGGGAAAATAATTGCCAAAATATCTGAGTTTACAGAAATAATAAATTAGGAAATATTGATTATAATTTAGATTGCATAGCAAATGCATAGTTTAAATTGTTTCCGTAAACTTGTAAAGCAATCCTGTGGAAAAGTAGGGATGAGACCACTGACATTCAGACAGTGACTCACTAAGGGTCACGGGGAGTAAGTGGCAAAAGTGGAACTTGAATCCACATCTTCTCCCTATAAATTCTGTGCTCTTTCCATTGATTTTTTTAATACAGTATTTGAGGTTGTAAAAGCATTCACCAGTGGTTTTTCTTTAAATTGTCATTGATCCCAATATATACCAAAGTGTTCAATTTTCTAAAAACAAAGCCAACCCATTTGATTTAAATTTCCAGGAATGTATATATTGACTACATTGCAGCTTACTTCTAGAGACTGTACTTGTGGCTGCTAGAGAATGGGAAACGGTTTCAGATGGGCTGTTCCATATGCTTCTCGTTGGCCCGGAAGCAGCAAGCAATGGGATAGCTCTTTATTGGCAGGGGAATCTCTAAATTTCTACCTTTAGAAGCCAGGCTAAAAATAGTAGCAGCATTGTGGGGGAAAGTGACAATAGTCTGCCCAGAGATAAGCTCCTACAGAGAAATACTATGGTGTCATTAAATAATCATGTTGTTGACTTTTGTCTTGGGGGAGGGTGGCTTCGAAAGCCTTTGACTAATCCTCTGTCTCTTCCGTCATATTTCTGTGATTAATATTTTATGACGGAGGCTCAGTTCTATGAATCACAATCGACAACATGATTGTACTTATTAATCATTATTTAAATCAATTATTAGATAACAGATAATCGAGTGGAGGACTGTCCTTTATATAAGTAAAGGATGCTGATTATCCAGGTTTATGACATGTGCATTGCTCATTTATTATCATTGATTATTTGTGGTTTAGTTAGGGGACAAGCCACTGAACTTGGACTCTAAGCTCAAAGTTAAAAACTTAGCTTCCCCACCTTATCGGGGCTGATACCAGGTAACTTTTTTAAACTTTCTAGGCTTCGGGTTCATCATCAATAAAATGGGGTTAATGATGCTTATAAAATAGTTTTCAGGATGAAATTAGGTTACAAATATGAAATAAAGTATGCAGTTTTTTTTTTTCTTTTTGCCTCTTTGTTTTATTTATACGGGAGATGAACAGACCAGATCAGAGGTGGTATCAGTGACCAGGAAATTATATGGATGAGGGTAGACCAGGAAAGAATGCTATCAGCTCCTTTGGTCAGCATCTAGATGTTTGGACTCAGATCCCAGGATAAAGGTCCCGTGCACACGGATGTCCTGGCCTTCTCCTCATCTGTGGCCTTCCCCATTGCCACTTGATTACATGCTCTTTAGCAGGAGTTAAAAGTGTTGATCAGAAATGAAAGGTTGAACCTACGATTTCAGGCCTGAGGCCTTCTTAATTTATCTTAATGCCATGTGTCCCTAACCTTCTTGTTCATTAAATTCAAACAGAGTGTTCTTCGGAAAATCGAAGCCCGTAAGTGCAACTTTGCATGTGAGCACAATATAACTGCCTCATCATGGTAAGGAATACTTGCAAGAAAAAGTGGAGGTTTTTATTAAAAAGCACAGATTTCCAGGGCGTCTGGGTGGCTTAGTTGTTAAGTGTCTGCCTTCAGCCCAGGGCGTGATCCCGGCGTTCTGGGATCGAGCCCCACATCAGGCTCCTCCGCTGGGAGCCTGCTTCTTCCTCTCCCACTCCCCCTGCTTGTGTTCCCTCTCTCACTGGCTGTCTCTCTCTGTCAAATAAATAAATAAAATCTTAAAAAACAAAAAAACAAAAAAAACACAGATTTCCCCTCCTCTCCCTGGAAGTTCTCTGGGATGATTTGAAGCTACAGACAGACTTACTCATTTCCAATGACGATAACTTTCGGGAATGTTAAATGGCATCCCACCTTGTCTTATCTCATCTTAAATATTAACTATAGCAGATAGCAATAGTGATGAGTTATAATTCGTTTGGGGATTGAAATCAAGGACGTGTAGACCAAGAAAGGTGGACCTTTTTGAGTGTGTGTGATCACACTTCACCATCTTCTTACATCAGCTAATCTGTTTTATTTTCAGTTTAGAAGTCTCTGACATGTTGATTGTCATCTGTCTTTCTTAGATTCCTTTACAGAAAAGAGGAAGTGTTCTTAAACTTATATTATACGTCGAAAAACATTACCTTTGACAGCCAGGTGTCTTAGGAGTGCATTTTGATTTGCTGCTAAGAAGTATGGGCCATGGCTATTCAATTAGTTCATTCTGAGGCAGGATTTGTGTCAGCATTTCATGCATCGATTCTTCCTAGGACGAAATACAAAAGATTAGAAGGCATACTAAAGATTGCAGCTTTTCTTCAAGATTACAATCTTTCCGATAATTTTTTAATGAGAAAACACATTAGGGGGCAAGTCTAGCATTTAAAATAGCACGCGGTTATTGCAGCATGTGACCCGTACTTGTTTATGGTGTCAAAACCTTTGCCAGGGCTGCTGTTGTGTGTTGTGAACTTGTATATACGTGAAGGAGCTATATACTGTGATTAGCTTCTGAGACCGAAAACGTAAGTACCATGTAAGACGGGAATGTATTTCCTGAACTTCAGTAACAATTCGCTTTGCTTTTCACAACTTAAATTGTTACCACTTCGTATTTACAAAGCAGATTTTTAAAAATTCCACAGGCCCTCTGAAGCATCTCTGGTTAGAGCAGTCAGAGAGAAAGCCCGCAATACATCACAATGCTCGTCCCATGTCACAGGTGTGGGAGATGAAGACCACAGATGGTGAGAGAGCAGTTGCGCCCTGGGGGCCAAAAGGGTGGCCAGCAAGGGCACTGGCCAATGGGGGTCTTAAAAGATTGTGGAGGAAGCCCCACCTCCGGAGTGTGCAAATCTGCCTGCCTATCCCCCCTCGTGCTCAGAGCCTTTTTAAGGCTTTAGGCTTAGCCTATGGAACCATGAACATCTGGCTCTTTTTTCCCACCCTACCGAAACAGCTCCAGTCCACGCTCACCTGAGAGGAGGTTAGCATCACTAATCCAGCTGTCTTCCCCCCTGCATTTCTCAAGCGAATCGATATAAAGAATATATGAACTAGAACCACTCTGACCACTCGTGAATGTTACCAATAAGTATTTTCTCTCCAGGTTGTCTAATCAAGTTCACCCAGTCTTTAACCCTGTCCTATGTTGCATTTGGGGTACATTCACAAATGGTGATTTTTTTTTCCTACGGGCTGGTTTCTGCTACCTCAGTGTATAGAGAAGCTGAATGCTTCGACCCTTCCATGGTGACAGGTGATGTGCGTGATTGTTTGCTGACGGTGATTGGGAATATTGATGCTTTAGAAAAAGAACTACATCGAACAGGCAATCTGCACAGCTCACAAACTACACAAAGAGCATTTGATATAAATAAAGTGTCAACCGGGCGCTGCAGCTTTGTGCAGAATCATTTTCAAATTTTCCTTTTTGAATTATTAAATAGACCATGTCAGAACAACTCTGATTATTATCCAATCCATATGCTTCAACACCAACCTTTTATGTAATATCAAGTGACTGCAGTGATCAATTGGACCAATCATGAATGCGCCCTCGTTCTGGAAAGGATTCAAGCACTTCGCCACACTGCAGCCTCTTATGCAGACATGCAAACACCTGCTGCATTGCTGAGGGAGGAGGCCACAGCAGGATCTGCCTTTAGGAATGCGTGGAGGCTGTGGAAATAGATGCAGCTCCTTATCGCGAACTTTAAGCATTAGTCCGTCTTTTTGGCATTTTAAGACTGGTTAGGTAGGTTAGCTGGCATGCAATTATCCGGCTATGCGTCTCCACAGCAGAATTATTACATACCTAGCCTATATTGTAAATAAAATGTGATAATGCATAGTTCTGAAAACTGTAGCATAAAAAATCAAATGTTGTTTGTGGTTTTTTAAGAAATACCGTGTCTGCTGGAAGCAGAGACTGAGATACGCAGGCATGTAGCCACGTGTAATTTATAAAATGTGATAAAATGATAATCTCTCACCTACACTAATACACAGTTTATCTAGATAAATAACTCTTAGAATGAATACTGTGGATGCCTTGAGGGTTTTAGGCATTTAATTAAAACGGAACAAAAATATTAGCTGTCAGCTTTGGGGTTTTTAGCATCTTCTCTTGAAAAGGATATTCTTTAGTCTGAGAACAGATTTGTGACATTCACTGGGAATAGATGTGAGGTGGTATTTTTCTAATCCTCATGAAAAAAGAGGCTCAAAAATGCACGGTATAGAAATCTTAAGATGAAACGGTTTCCCGAGAATGCCTCTGTTTCCCACTGCAGCTCCCTCCCAGGGCCTGGGTCAGAGGGAGGAATTCGGGGAGCCTCTGATAATTGCCAGTGATTGGAGGCAGCCCTGTGGCTCAGGCAGTTTCGCCATCGCGCTGGTGCGCTGCCATCACTCACAATGACTGCAGAAGCAGAGGGCTTTCTTCCTATTGCCTGTGTGTGATTTTGACGTTGGACACAGGGAGGCAGGGCAAAGCAGTGGCAGAGACCCAGCGCAGGGAAGAGCCAGTGGAGGCCCTGGAGCAAACTGCCTTCCAGAATGCAGAGATCACAGGAGGCTCTACTGCTGCCCACTTAACCCTAAAGATACAGCCTAAGACGCAATGCAAGGGACTCGTTCAGAAATGACTCCTTCTAATTGTTCCATTGTCTACTGAACATTGATTTGGGTTTTCTTTGAGTCAATTTTTCTGGAAAAACACTGGCTATCTTTATGTGATAAAAACTCTGTCTCTTTAAATACATAGATTGCACACCGTGTATACATATCATGTGTATTTCTTTTGTTTATTTTTGCCCCATCTTATAGGGTTTGGAATACAAAGAAAGAAAAGCCTTCTATTGTAATGCAGTGGTGCCCTATTGTTGAACAAATTAATCTGGATATTTGTCCACAATTTGATAATAGATGACATGCTGACAAAGCATGAAATTATTACCATAAATGAACGTGGTGTGAGACTTCTGTGTTTTTCACATGGTAGATTCAGTGTTGAGGTAACATGGTTTAAAGGCTTTGCTGCATGTGTCTAGATTTTCAGCACTCTCGAGAGAGATACTAAATGATCTAAACACTTGAGAAAAAAATAATTTGAGTAAGCAGTTAGATTTTTTAAATCACTTTTAGTTCTTGCTTGAAATATTCATTTTTCGCTGTGATTTTACTTTTGGATCTGGAAAATGATCTATCTCTTAATAACATAACGATTGTTATGGGACTTACTATCCTTTGTGAAATAATTTCACGGATCTGGAACAAAGATGCTGTTCAAATGGGCAAACCTGTGATATGTTGATAATAGGTAACAGATTAAAGGAAGTAGGCGTGTGTGTGTGTGTGTGTGTGTGTGCCCCCTTCTCATCATACCTGGAGACTCATACAAGAGTTATAATCAAAATCAAATATATACATACAAGAGTTATAATCAAAATCAAAATATAACCCTTATCATTCAAGTGGAAGAGAAATTTAAGAGAAATTAACAAACTGACTGCTTAGTCAGTTGTTAATAATCCAAACCAATAAGCACAGTGTTTTTTTCCTCCAGGTATATTTTAGCCATCAGTGTTGACAAACACTAGCCCAAAAAGGTGTATTTCAACATTTCAAAATCGTTTTTTGGGGGAAAGTGGGGGTAGGGACACTATTCTATATATTTTCCTCATGGGCAATGGAAATCAGCTCTTATGATTCCATACTGTTTTAGACTTCCTCCCCTCCCCCTTTCATTTGATCACATTATTCACACAAAGAACCAATGAGCCGTATGCCATTACCTTAAAATCCTATATTAATGAGACAGCTACAGTTTTTAATCATTTGAGTTAAGCCTTGAATATTCTGTTTGTTAATATAGTGCATCCATTTAAAATGAGGACAAGCATCTTACTGTAATATTTTATTTGCAAATAATGAATAAAATACTGATTTTTCTCTTTGTAAAGTTGTCAAACATTCTGAAGAAAGCATTTTATTGTTGAGGAGTTAATTTTATCTCTAAAAGCATGCGTGGAAAAAAAAAAACCAGATTCAGTTAGGGAGATAAGGGCCCCGGCACTTCGTTTGTCTTGCAAAATTTTGGGGTGGAAATAAATACATGTACAAACTGTGTAGTAAGCCAACCTTGATTACTTCACAAAAATCAAAAGCATTTGAGATAGCACTTAAATGATACCTTAAGAACTTATACTTAGTATCTTCCGGAGATATAATTGTGTGAACAAAAGGAGGAAGTTTTTTGTTTTTGCTTACTGTTACATGACTTTGCTTTGGTTTATGAAAATGGCTTAGAAAAGCACTTGAGGTAAAGTTCATATAACACCATAATTTAACTTTTTTTTTTCTTTTTACCTAATAACTGTTCTCTGACTTAAAACATGACATCCAGGCCACCTCGATTCCACGGATTTCAACATCCTATGACTTAGAAAATGGTCTCACCTTTTACAATTCCTGTATAAAAAGGCACCAGCATATTTAACCTCTTGAAAGTTGCCGAACCATTTATCTGTGGGCTATTATTATTTTTTCTTTTATAATGTTTTTCTTATTTGACGGAAAATCTAATATATGTTGGGATGCTAGTCAAAAAGGAGGCTAAGCTATTGAAGTTTCAGTGCTTCTTACTCAACAAATACACAGAGTGAGCTGTAAAATATTAATTTTGAATAGGAGGGAAAGCGTTTTAAAAATGCAGTTTGGTACTGTTTCCCGAGTACAAGTTATATTCACAAATGAAAGTCATGAGCAAAATTTAGGGAAAATTAAAAGGAATTCACATAAGTGGCGTTTTCGTGGCTAATAAAAAATACCAGAGAATTCAACGGATGTGTTACACCCATATCACTGAACCTATACTTTAAAAACACACGTGAAGACACAGAGGGAATTTTCCTTGACTTGCGTTTCTCACGTCTCAGCAGCTACTTAATCTAGGATTTCTTTCAATGTTGATGCAGAAACCACTGCACTGGCGTGTTTAAGAATTTTGGGGTCTGCCTAAAGCTAATTCCTAATAGCTGGGTGGATGGCAATGTTACTTCATTTTGCATGTGAAGAAAGTCATTTTTAATCCCCCTGAGATTACGGACAACATAGAACTGAGAAGCTGTTTGGGAGCACAAGGCTCTCAACGCAGCTCTTCGCTTGGAAAATTCAGCTGACCTCCCCAGTTTATTCGAACCAAAATATACCCAGTTACCCCCTCTCCCCCACTCTTGTCTTGACCTCCCCTCTTAGCCACATACAGATGCCCTCTTACTTGGAACCTTTGAGTCGACTTCTTTTTTCTTATCATAGGGATGATTTCTGCATAAATAATCAGTCAACCAAGCATTTGATCCTATTGACTGGCCAGGGCTGCCCAAACCATGAAATTTTGCTACGAATGCAACATATAAATCTGATGCATTCTTCTGTAGTAGCAAATATATTTTTGCTCAAGTAGGTATTAGATACTTTATTTTAGATACTGCCTTCTTTTTTTTTTTTTTTTTTTTTTTTTTTAGCAACAGAATCTAAGCAGCCTGATTGGAATTTCAAATGATCGTCACACTGAATTTGAAAGTCTGTCTTACACAGAATGTAACATTTTTCTTATATTTTAACCAAATAGGGGCAAGAAAGTCCTTTTTATCTTTTTCTAGCCGAACGTATGTTAAATATTATTAATTCAAATAGGAAAAGGATCATTCCACGTCTTTGACTATTTCATCAGATTTTTTTCAGTCTTTTGCTGGGCTATCCGTTGCTTCCTGTCTGGATATGAAGCACACCAGTTTTCCTCACTTCCTGATTTGGTTTGTTCTTAGGGGATAGAAAATCCGTGTTGTCACTTGACAGAGCACACAAAAGCCAGTTTGTTAGAAAACAACGCGTTGCACCGTTTATTTATTTATTTATTTATTTATTTATTTATTTATTTATTTATTTATGTATCTGCAAGAAAATGAGTCTGAGTATCTCACGGTTCCTGTTGCCTGTTTGCTCACACTTAGTCTTCCTCTCTTTACACACGAAGAAGCAAACACTCCTGTCAAAGGACAAATGAGGCAGAATTGGTGACGTGTACGTGTTTGTCAACATAAGCAAGATCAAAAACGATTGCTCAGCAGGAAGAAGCCACGGGAAAGCCAATGATTTTTGACTAATTAGCAAAATAATAATAATGTCTCCCTAATGATTACCTTGTACTGGGTGGTGGCCTTTGATCAGACAGAGATATTCCATCAGTGCAAACTGGTGTTTTGAAGACAAATTAGCAATTTTATTTGAAATCAGGGATGTGGCGCGTTTCTGAGAAATCTTTCCAACATCCCGCCCTTCTAGATCACTTGAGCAATTGAGAATGAGAACTAAGCCATGGGTTTTGTTGTTTCCCATTGTCCTATCACCAACGTGCACTGCAGCTAATACGGTATAAGAAGCAGCAATGCGTATTTTTCAGGACCATTGAAAATACAGGTTCATTCTCCCCTTCCAGGGAGGTGTTCACGAGGAGTAACTTGATTGAAAATAATGATGTTAACAAGAATCTTTTTTTTTTCTGTTGCCACATGCTAGTCGAAGTTATCGTGTCCATTACCATGTGCAGTCTTATTTTGAGTAATCTTTTATGAAACTTCAAGAAGAAATTAAGGTAGATCTAAATTCTTAGGCCTGGAAAATGTCGCCGGTGCTGACATTTTCTGTGAAGTTCAGTAGTCAACCACTATTTATAGGAAACGGTGAAGACAGAAACATCTCTCAGGTCGCAGGGCGTGTGCGGAGCTCTGTGGATTATCTTGCCTGAGACATATTCGCAGAATTCCTGGCTCAGGACAAAGCTACATATTTCTCACTTTCCTGGGTGCCAGATTTACACCTTAAAAATAGAGATCAAGGATGAGTGAGCTTGGAAGCAAGGGAATATTGTCTAGAAGAACTTAGTTTGTCATATGGTGTCTAGGTTGGGAAACGCTACGTGGACCTTGCTGATTTGGGCATTAAAATTGCTTGAATTGTATTAGATTTTCCCCAGAGACCTGATCCGACTTTCAAATGATCATGGGCAAAAGTATCTCATCAAAATAAAAAGCAGACGTGATGGTGAAGTTATGGTGTTTTTGGACTAGCAAGCTACTGGTTGGTTTGCTTTTAAATATGTTTCCCCTTTAAAATATCAATTGCTTCTTTCAGTTTTTTTTTTTTTCTATTGTGATCGGTTAACTGACATATAGATTTAAAAACAAAACAACCCGGGGCGCCTGGGTGGCACAGTCGTTAAGCGTCTGCCTTTGGCTCAGGGCGTGATCCCAGCGTTATGGGATCGAGCCCCACATCAGGCTCCTCTGCTATGAGCCTGCTTCTTCCTCTCCACTCCCCCTGCTTGTTGTTCCCTCTCTGGCTGGCTGTCTCTCTGTCAAATAAATAAATAAAATCTTTAAAACAAACAAACAACCCTCCTACCTCATTTCCTTTCTATCCAAGTCACCAAGTAAGAAGTTTTATTGTCGGGTGAGCGTTGTTTGTGTTTGTACCAGCTAATATAGGGCCCATGGTTACCTTTCCTTTATTTTTTATTTTTTGGCACCTTAAGCCTGCTTAGGAAGTTCTTCTGGCATCGCTCTCTCCACCAAGATCTCTCTCAGCCCCTTCCCTAGGAGGAGTGATTTCTATGATAGCAACCTGAAAAAAGCCATAGTGGTATTTTTCCTTTGTCTAACCCAGTGCAGACGACTAATAGGGAGAGACAGGGAATGAGGAGGTGACAGCAGGGATGGGCGACGTGGTAATGAGGGGGAGGGCAGGGGAGTGGGTTAGCAAAAGACAAGAGCCGAGTTGATAATATGCTGAGGTGGGGTTGGGGGTCAGAGGACAGAGGCCACTTTAATGAATCACATGGCTGCCACCACCAAACAGATGCTCAGAGATTCTCTTAAGTCTCCATCAACCTCAGTGATTCCTCTATGGCTCTCTAGTGCCATGCTGTCCAACAGAGTAGCCACGAACCACATGTGGCTATTGAGCACTTGAAACGTGTCTAGTCAAAATCACATGCGTTAAGTACAGCATACGTACTGGATTTCAAGATTTAATATTAAAAACATAAAATATCACTAATAATTTTTGCATCAGTTACATGTTGAAATGATAGTATTTAAGATATCTTTTTTTTCTCTTTAAGAATGGCTACTAGGAAATTTAAAATGACACCTATGGCTCGCTTCAATAATCACATTTTCTAGTTTCTATACTTGATGCTTGACGTCTGTGCCTTGCTGACTCTAAAGAGACTGCCTCTTCCGGGACTAGCCAATTTCCAGAGATAGCAAAGGACTCGCATATGAGAGCACCTTCTATCAGCAAAGCAACCAGTCCAGAGCCCATATCCCGAGCCGCCTTTTTTACTGGGCTCTCATCCTCCAGCCACTATTCACCTGCCCTAGCCATCCCAGGGCCATGTACCAGACAACTAGGGATAGACACTATGCCCCAGAACCCATGGAAATTTGATCAAATTACCCGAATTTAAGACTGCTTACCCTACTTCTCCTACTCCTCCCTGTGCAAACCACAAGAAAGGCTCTTGCCCACGCTTTGCCCCCTTGTTTCAGCCTCCTGACTGACCTTGGTACTTCCCCTTGTGGCCCCCACGCACGGAACGGCATGCCGCATCTTCTTGGGATCTGTGACTCTGACAAACTACCTTTTCAATGGCAGTAATTCTCTGATTTGTTGGCCTCGCCGTAGTCGGATAATAATAAAACCTACATGTAGACACCCTCGCACACTATTTCTGTTGGATAGTGCTGCCAGAGCTGTTTCCTCCAAGTGCGATCACTGAAAAATGCAGAGAATCACTTACAGAATTAAACACCCGGATTCCTGGGACCCCTTAGAACTAGCTCAGCTTCTGAAGCATAGTATTTGTTCAATAATTCTTAGCTAGTATTACTTTAACACCATAATAGCACTAACAGTAATAATGATGATAATAAGGTGGTTTACTTCTGGTTTGAGATGAGCATTTCTTCTCTCTTTATGGTTAGTTTTGTTACTATTGTGTAATATAATAAAATATATATCTCCATATACAATGCAAGCTAACAGTTATTATTATTGGCCAAGCTCATGTTAAGTGTTTTATACGTTATTTCATTGAATCCTTATGACAACCAATTGAGTGACAAAGTAATTTGCCCAGAGTCACACAGCTTGCTAGTGTTGGAGTATATATCTATTTTTGAATGATACATAATTTGTGTATTTACTTAACACTATCAAGACCGATATTCAGAAGGATAATAGAATGCATATGCACAATTTTAGAAATATCATGAAAAAAACTCACGTGTGTGCACAATCAGGCAGAGGACATGGTGCCTCTCTGATTGTGTTTCCCCTTTCTTCGTCAGAGGCAGCATGCCCTGACGTTTGTGCTCATCACCTAGTGGCTATTAAGACAAAGTCACTAGAAATACTCTATTTTTTTTTCCTGTCCCTGATCGTTTTCAATAATGTGCATTCTTTCTTAAAAAAAAAAACAACCCTAATATTAACTAATATTAGCTAGCTAATGTTAACTAATATTTAACTAATATATTTAATAAGCATTAGGCTTACAGGAGAGTTGCAAAAATCATAGAGTTCCCGCAGCCCTCTCATCTCGTTCCTCCTGGCATTAGCATCTTACTGTACCATACCGCGACTATCAACCAGGAAATCAACACGGGTAAGTTACTATTAACTAATCTGTGGACAGTTTTGACTTTCATCAGTTTCTTCACTTAGGTCCTTTTTCTTTTTCTGTTCCAGGATCTTATCCAGGATCCCACAAGGCTCTTAGTTTTTATTTGGGGGGGGACATATTTTGAACCCATTTCTGTCTTACTACAAAATTCACAAGAGCAGTGTTTCAGGGAGATTAATTTTGAGGCAGCATGTGAAATAGGTTTTAGGGCAGAGAGCTAAAAGCAGGAATGTCAGGAGACTCTTGCTATATTACGATTGCTTAAGGCAGAGAAGGGCTATGGCAGTGAAGGGCCATCTATGTGCCTATGTCTTTCTATACACACACTGCATTGGACTAATGTGTTCATCTGAAGCCCGCAAGTTCCTTGAGGGCAGGGAGCACTAAAGCTAATTCATCTTAGTATCTCCTTCAGGTACTGAGGAGAGTGACTGGCTATAGAAGTGATTTGGTGAAGGTTTGTCAAATAAATTAGTATAAATGAGAAACGCGAGCTGAGGGGGAAGCTAGGACCCACAGAGGGATAAGCAAAGGTGACGAGAAGAGGGAGAGCAGAAATAGAAGAGAGACGTGATCAGCCGGGGAGGGGGGGGCGGGGGGGGGGGGGACAAGCACAGAAGGTAAAGCATTGACGGTGGAAGACAAAGAAAGGGAGAAGCCAAAGCAGAGGAAGCAGGAGGTTTGAGGTATAAGCAGCTAAGGTAGCAACGCTGTTTTCCCGCCGTGCTGCTCGCTTAGACTCTGTTCATTATCATCCGTCACTTAACTTTAAACCCTGCCTCCTTTGTTTATTGCTGTTCCCAGCTCTCAGACCTTTCTTTATCATTTCCTCCCTCATCGCACGCCTCCTTCACGAGATGCTGCTACGAAGAGTCTCCAGCCGCAGCCGGGGAATGTCATGTGATGCCTATGCCTCATTGTCACCGGGCCACTTCTGGTGCTCAGCCCTGCACACCCCGTCCTGCCTCGAGGCCTTTGCACTTGCTGATCCCCTCTCTCTGAGAGTCTCAGCTTCCAGGTTTTCAGAGGGTTGGCTTCTTCTCCTTGAAGTTTTAACCCCACTCGCTTACCCTCTATCTTATTATGTTGTTTTATTGTCTTCAAAGTGGTTAAGGCTCTGGGGGTTTTCTTGTTTGTTTATTTGCTCACTTTGTTTTCATTTGTCTGCACCCACTAGAATACTAGCTCCAGGAGAGAAGGGGGCTTGCCAGTCGTATTTACCGGGAAACTTCCAGCACCGGGAAGAGGGCGCGAACACTCCGAAGTGATGGACACATTGCTCTGCACATGGGTTCAACTTAGTCACGGGGGGTGGGGGGGGGTGGGGGGGGTTCCGCGAGGAAATGCGGGTGGGGGCCACACCCCTTAAAATGTCACTGCTCCAAGCGACTCAGGAACTCTCAACACGTGTTGCTTATGCTTTGCTCTGTTTTTCAACCGGGCGTCTATTCTAGCATAAAGGAGAGTAATTGTTACGATTCCCGGGTAAGATTAATTAAAAAATAATTCACCGAATGGGGATAGAGGTGAGTGAAGAGAAGCTTCCGAACTCAGATAAAATTTCAAGTAAATTTGATATCTCTCAGGCAATTCAATGCTTCAATTTAACACTTTTTGAGTGCCTGTTAAGTACCAGGTACTGTAGCAGAAATGGTAAATATTGAAAACAACAAATTTCTGTCCTCTGGGAACTTTTTGTCAAATGGAACTGTTTGATAAGCAAGTAACTGGTTGCAAAGCAATTTCTGAGAGCTATAGAGAGGCCTATGGAGAAGAGGACAGACCTTAAAGGCAACTTAATATCCACTTCACATATGCAAATTAACATTCTCAGATAATGCTTTGAATGATGTTAACAGGTGTTACTGGGGGGGGGGGCTCCAGTGAATGTGGCAACACTGGGTTAACATTGTTAGCCAGCTGTCTCTAAAGCCGGACTTAACAGAGTCGTTAACTTACTAATATGTGCTGCTAATTTACGTGGGGTGGCAAGGTTGGTAACCCATCATTGCCTAAACTTGACCACAGTGCCTTTTTCAAAGAGACTCTTGGAAAACTAGTTTCCAATGAACACATTTTGAAATTTCTTCACAATACATTTGGCTTAAGAGTTCTAAAAAATAATTTCTTGATGTTCAGGGTTGAGGATTTCCCACTTGAAAATTTTAGGAACTGAGAAAACTCTTCATTCCTTTCTTTTCTCCATTATCATCCTAGGACTCCTTCAAGACCTGATGAAAGTCCCACATACGTGGGAAAGAGTTCATGGTCTAACTAGTGGAAGATGCCTGAGAGTTTTAAAGTTTTTTTAGAAATTCTACCTGAAGGAATGATAAAAGATTAAACAAAAAAGCCTATCATACTGGCATCTTGTGCCTTGTACGATTCCCTATGAAAAGAATGAAGATTCCTGGAAGAAATGGCTGATTTCAGGGCTAGGGCACAGTAGCTACAGGATGAATTGGGACTATCTCATTATCTAGAAAATAAGAAAGTGCTCACCCCCTGCTCCAAATTAACTGGTGGGGCATATTACACGGACATGGGAACAACTCTAAGTGACCCCTCCTGGCCACATCTAAGACAATCTGAGCACGAAAACAATTAGTTCAGTAATAAACCGTTGAAAAATGAAAAAAAAAATTGTAAGTCCACATCAAAAATAAAGATAAATAAACAAATGGAGGAAAAGGCAGGGTTCTTACTTACGTTAGAATCTGAAGTGTCTACTCATAAAAATGGAGGAAGTGCTGGAGTTAGAAAATCACTATTTTGCAACCATCTTGCTAAAGATTGGATCAGACAAGAGTCATTGATCCAGAGGGAAATTGTGATGAAGCAAGATATTTGTATGGTATTAAGTCTCTGCACAGATTGCTCATAGCTGGAAGGGGAAAAACAGTACCAATGTAATGCCAACTATATTATAGCTATATATTAAGTATTATTTGTATGTATATATTTATATACAATTTAGTTTCTATATAATAAGTAACTGCATAGTAGCAATATCTAATGGTGAAATCAGACAAACCTTGACTAGGTGATCCAAGTTAACATCAGGGAAGGACAGATGGACACGATGTGCCTCCAGACGTGATAACTTGAGGAGGACACGTCACTTATGTATTATCCCAGCCTGGAATGCATTAGCTGAATTTAATCATAAGGAAACATCACATAAACCCAAACTGAAGAATATCTCAATGTAAAAAAAGGACTGTTTCCTTCAAACTTGTCAATGTCATAAAAGACAAAGAAAGGTTGTGGAAATGTTTTAGATTAAAATAGGCTAAAGAGACATAATAATAAAATGCATTACTTGACTCCAGACTGAACCTTGCACTGGAGGGAGAAAAATTCTCTGAAGGACATTATTGGGTCACTTGACAAAATTGGAGTACAGACAGTAGATTAGAAAATAGTATCCTATCAATGTTAATTTTACTAAGGTTCGTAACTGTACTGTAGTTTATGTGAGAAAATATCCTCTTCTTGAGAATTAGACACGAAGTATATGGGGATAATGGGCCCTAACATACGCTGCTCATCCTCTAGAGTCAGAAAAAAAAAATGATATATATCTGTGTCTATAAATTTATTTCCAACCATACCCCCCCCATCCATCTCCCTACTTAGCCATCTCCCTACCTATTGTATCAATCTTGATCAATCTATAGATCAGGGGATCTACTGATCTATCAATACGTCATCGATTTGTCATCTATCATCTATTTATTCACCTTTCTTCTTTCTTTCCTTCTTTCTTTCTTTCTTTCTTTCTTTCTTTCTTTCTTTCTTTCTTTCTTCTTACTTTCTGTATCTGTTGAGCAAATGACAAAGCAATTGGGTAAAATTTTAATAGATGAATCATATACATGGTATGCTGGTGTTCTTTGTACTGTTCATATTCTTTCAAGTTTTCTGTAAACTTAATATTATATCTAAATAATGAACTTTTACAAATGAACATAGCACCAGGTACAGTTTCTCTATGGCTTGGGATTAGCCTCATGGGCTCTGGAGTTATACACACCTGGTTGTAAGCTTGGCCTGACAACTTAGGACTTCTGTGTTCTTGGAGAGTCCCTTAACCCCTTCATGCTCCAGTTTCTTTCCCTGTGAAATGGTAATAATAAAAACACCCTTCCTGAGGGTTATTATGTAGATGTAGTGAGATGATCCAAATTAAGTTTAGCACTCTACGTGGTACCTAGCATTGTTCAGTAAGTGCTGTTGGTACACAATGAGTATTCAGTAGATTCTAGCTGATTGAAAGGATTCATGGTTGAACCAGCTCAAAGACATTTAGAGAAAAGACCTAGGATTGGATTAAACATGTTTCTGAAATCTCTTTCATTGTTATAATCCCTTGTTTCTTTAAATAATCCTTTGTATCTGATTTAGAAACCAAAAGATTGAATCGTTCATGATCTTTACTCTACAGCAGTTTGTATTTATTTTAAAATAATAAGAAGCTGACTCTATGCTCTAATTGAAGAATATAGTTGATTTTCAGAAGAGCCTTCAGATGAAACACAGTTGTCCCAAACAGGACATGGTTTATTTTTGTCCAAATTCAGCCAATAGTTTTTATAAAAGAGTGAAACCCTACTGCCAGTCTAACAGCGACACTTTCTAAGTTCATACGTCTAGTTACATTGGCAAAAAACTGAATTGCATAACATCTGTCTTACTATGTTGCTTGAGTTTCTCATTTGAGGAACTGAGTCTTAGGTCAATCAAATGAAAGAGTTCAATGGCACCCACTTATAAGTGATGGAATTCAGACTCTCTCTTGGGTCTGGTGAGTTGCCTTCATGTCAGTGGTTCCTTCCTCCTTGGCTTCTGAGCACCTTCAGCAAAACTGCCAGAATCAATTTCAGTTTTTTTCCTACCAAGATCTTCCCAATCCTCCAACTCTTTTTCACTCCAACCTTCTGTTTTGGCAACTTTGAAAATACTCTTCTGGTTACAGAATGGAAAGAGATCATTTTGGAGTTTCGGAGTCGAGCAGAGTTGGATACAAAATCTGGTTCATACCACATTCTTACTGCATGGCCTCAGCACGCAAGGCGGAGTACTATTCACGTTGAGAGTGTATCTCTGGTGTGGGGGGTAGGGGGCGCCTGGGTGGCAGACTCCTGGTTTCGGTTCAAGTCATGATCTCAGTGTCGTGAGATCGAACCCTGTGTGGGGCTCAGCACTCAGGAGGAGTCTATCTGAGATTCTCTCTCCCTCTCCCTCTGCCCCTCCTCTTTCTCTAAAATAAATAAGTAAATCTTTAAAAAACAAAAGTATATCTCTGGGGTCTGACTTCTAGGATTAGAATCCTGTTTAGTGGGACCCCTTGGTTGGGCAAGTAATTTTACTTCTTTCTGTATTGGTTTTCTTCTCTTTAAATGGGAATAATAGAACTCACCCCACAGAATTGCAACAAAGTTTAAGCAATATAATTATGTGAAATGCTTATAAGAGTACACATAGCCCATGACAAGTACCTTTCCAAGTTTCAGTTTTCCTATCAAAAATGGAGGATAAGCCTAAATAGTAAAGATTAAATAGACTATTGCAAGTTAAAAAAAAGAAAAAAAAAGAACTCAACCCTGTACCTAGTTCATTAGTGATCATTCATTCATTCATTGAATATGTGTTTCTGGACCTCCTATGTTTTAAGGGTTGGACATTCAGAGAAGACTCAGATATATGAGTCTGTGCTCCACCCATCTTTGGGGGGAAAAAGTGAGTTGCTCTTGTTATAAAAGATAAGGATTGAGTATAGGCCTGATCTCTAAATCTTAGTAAAAACATGTTTTGTTTTTTCTTATCTCCCATCCCCACTTTTAAGGCTATCTAATTTCCCTTTGATTTAGAGTTTAGAATCTCATTTTCCTTTCCACAAACAGTATTTAAATGTATCTAAGTCGGCATTGAGCTAATAAGGAAAATGAACATTTTGGGGCATTTTGAAGTTTGCAAAGGGCTTTCATGTACGGCTCCTCCTTTGGTCCTCCTCCGACGCCGTGAGGGACAGATGCAGGCCCATTATCTTCATGAAAGCTCCCACGGAAACATGTCTGCCACATATTCTTAGTGATTAGCAAAATAAAAGATTTTAAAGTAAAAATATTCCTGTCTCTTTTCTTCAAAAAGCAAACAGATTCTAGAAGAGGCAAGGACAAGAGCTGGAGGAGGAAAATTGGCAATTTTTTCTTTGCATAATTTTTCTGACAAAACAAAAAGATTTCTACATCATTTTTGATGACAAACTGTACCCATATCTTTGGAATTTTTGCAAATTTAGCATCAATCATGTACATTTTCCAGTCATTTTCATTGAAATTTCATTCTATTTATCTTGTTGGCAAAGTGAAAGGCAATTTTTGTTTGCTAACGTTGCCTTTTCCCTCGCTACATAAAAAAATGGCAATGCTGACAAGAGGGAGGCTTTTCTTTTCTCCTGCAGGGAAGCCCCCAGTGTGCTTATTTGTATGTACAGTCTATCATTACTATTTTAGCATATTTTCATTTTATTTATAGGTTTGAATCATTTATTATTGGCTTGCAAACAGTTTGCCAAGGACTCTTAATTGGTACGTACAGCAATTAAAACTTTATTACTTAAATAGTTTGGGGACCAGGAAAGGAAAGGTACCAAAATCAGCATAATCAATTTAGCTATAAAACACTACGTCTGACTTTTTATTTTATTTATGACAAGGATTTTGTTCTAATGCTTTGAAAGTAGCATGGCTGCGCTCTCTAGTCCTACATAAATGAGATTCATGCCTAATGTGCCTCCAATTTTCACAAACAATCCCTCAAATACAGTTTTAACTTCCATTAAGGCTGTGTCTACCCATCATAAAATGAATGTTTGGGGAGGAATTACTGGGGCATGCAGGGTGTTCGTTTTTTAGTGGGAGAGTCAGTTTGGGCCCTGCAAGCCTCTTCATCAAAACTTTCCTTTAGAGAAGTGGCTTTTGCCGTTTTTAGGGAGTATTTCCAGACAAAAGTCACATCACGTCCATTCCCCGTTGACGGAACTTCAGCAATCTTTGCTGTAGACAAAATTTTACAGATAGATGAGAAAGGATTTTTCATATAAATGTAATGGTTTGGAAATGTTTATTCAGTGGGAGCATCTGTTAGTACCTTCTATCCCTCGGGAAGATTTCCGAAAGACTACAATGAATAAAATGGAGAAAGTTGGAAATTTATGGAAACCCCAAAACTATTCCAAGAATGATGAAAATGACTTCATAAAGTTCTGATGAGTAAGTAGTCAGAAAGTACGCACAGACGCACGCAGACGAACTTACACACAATGAGTATGTCTGAAGGATGGAAAATGAGTCAAGCATTGCGCTTGGCCCTTTCACCTACAGTATCTCATTTAATCCCAACATAATTCCCCTGGAAAAGGTATTATTACTATTATCCGATTTTTACAGGTGAGAGGGGAGATAATATACATGAAATAATTATAAAACTGATGGGTTAGATTGAATATGAAATAAACTGACAGAAAGAAAGAGGTTCGACAGGGGAAGGTCGACTTCTTTCATAAGGGTTGAAGATGTCAAGAAAGAGATTTTAAGCAAGTCTTGACAGACGACTGCAACGCTAGAACTTACTCACTGTCCTACAGTAGCTCAATTCTCCTCCCTCATTCCTGGCAACCTGGGTACCTGTCTTCATCAGCCTCCACACGCCAACCTCTACGAACTGTAGTCTGTTTTCTACTAACCGGGACTGACTGAAAGATTTTCTGCGTGCGCTTAAGGACAAGATTGAAAACCCATACTGAAACCTTAAGGGGCTTTTTTCCTTAGTACTGGGTTGGCTCTCATAATAGGCTTCTCTTTTAAAGGGGAGAGAGAGAAGCACACCAGGACGTGTCCTCCACATTTGCCCACATAACCCATTCCATCCTGTGGTTGCCGACGAGTTAAGAATGGTTATGCTTGTGTATGGATGTGGAAAATGAGGTCAAAAGAGAGTAGGTAACTTACTTACACTCGGGTGTCAAGTAAGAGACAAAACTTCGATGCAAGCCCAGGTCTGTCTTATGCCAGTGTCTGTGAACTTTTCATTAAGCTCTGTCAGTACCCATTGATGAGGGTCTGGGCGCCATGCACTGAACCGAACAACCTGCCCCTTACTGTCTGAGGGAGCAAATGAGGAGCAAATGGACGGGCCCACGTGAGACCCTTTTCCAATGATGGTAGGGAAATAAAAGATTTTATTCGTACTTCGGTGAAGTCCTGCTGTCCTGTAGCATCAGTTCTAATGATAGAGATTAAGGACCCTGTGGAAATCAATAGGAAGTTTGCTTCTTTCCATACCAAGGTGATGTGACTGACTGTTGCAATGCGACAAGGACTTTGAGTTTGAAGACTGAAGCTCACATAGCAGGTGGCATATTTTGGCAATCGGCAAGAGAGCCACTGATATATATTTATGGATGTTGGACGGGCAATGTTATTGCCTGCTTAACATCCCTTTTGCTTTCTTCCTTTCTAACAGAACTCCACTTTTGTTCAGAATGCTGAAGTATTTTGCCACCTTCAATCTGATGTAGACTGTAATTGGCCAGAGTCAATCACCACCATCATCTTCCTTGCTTTCCCAGTGTCCACGGCATAAGGCACAGCCATGAGAGTCAGTTCTGCCAATGGAATCTAAGAAGAAGTCTGTTCAGATAGTTCCTGGGAAGGTTTTCCTTTTCTTATAAAAAAGAACAGACGGAGTTGGCACCTCTTTTCACCTCTATTCCTGTTTCGAAAGCAGATGTGCAGCCATCTTAACTGTAAGAGGACAGAAAGGTCCAGCCTGCCATCATGGAGCTGTTGAACACACATCAGACATAGCCTGCCTTTCGACTTGTTGTTTTCGTTGTTTTGTTTTGTTTTGCTTTGTTTCGTTTGTGGGAAAAACTCAACACTATTTTGTTAAGCTACCATATTTCAGTACTTCGTTACTTGCGGCTAAATACGTTCCTAACTGGTAAAGGAGAGATTATACCTAATAATATCAACTACAGCCATTTCAATGAACAAGTGATTTAAAATATTACATTAGGGAAAGAACATTTGTGCTAATCTAAATGATCAGCTCACTCATCCCCAAACCTAAACTGGTTTCGTATGGGTCACATAGTAATAAAAATTTGATAACTTAATGCAAGTCAATAGATGCCACAGAGGGGAGTGAAAGCTACTTGCAAGTCTTGGGGAACTTATTTCAAATTTATTCTTTTCTATTTTTGAAATGAAATATGCTCTGAGTTGACACTGCTCCTTCTCTCTTCTTTTATCATGGCATTTCATATATATGAAAAATTTTTTCACGCTAATTATCTGCAAACAAGAAAGGCATATCATCACAGTGAAATCAATCCTTCCTTGATCCTGCTCAAATTTAAATGTAGCCTAAATGACACCTGACAGAAACATGCAGAGGTCATGCAGTTCTTGCTTATGAGAGACATTAATCAAACAAATGGCATTTGTCTAATTCAGTAATTTTATATCAGAAAGTTTATCTTTTAAACCTTCTGAAAAAGGAAGATTAAGTGAAAATAGATACAATGCACTTAGCATTGAAAAGGCAAAACTCTAGAGATCAGGGTTACTAAGTTATAATTTCAAAAATCTTGCTTTAAGATTGACAGGTCATTTTGAGTCTCCTGCTTTTCTTATGCTGACATTTTTAGAAAAACTTTCTCCTTAGTTGTCTCTACCTCACTTTTTAAGATATCATTACTAATCGGTTAGTGGTTATGGTTTTTCCTACCATAGGTTAGTGGTTATGGTTTTTCCTACCAAGTATGGTTTGATAGTTCTGAGAACACAAAATGGCCTTGATAATTCTAAGACAAATCATTTTGCAGCATTCAAGGGAAAATGTCTCCAATTTGTTTTTGTTTTTGTTTTTCACTCAGAGAATGAAAAGTTAGTGGTTGTGAAAGGCTGCTCTCCCCAACCACCACTGTTGAGGGAATGATTTGTTATGCTCCCTCTTCAGTAATTCTTATTTTTATCTGTTTCTTTTTTCCCTTTAAATATCTAAATGAAGAAAATAAATGATATTTTAGGAGTAAAGAAAAAGCGAATTTTACAGAATCCAAAGGCAGCCCAGGTGGCTAGACAAAAAGCCCGAATGTTTTCATACATTTTGAGTTCAGGGCATCCATGAAATCACCCACTTCTCCAAAGAACAGCTTTCACCTGGGATGAATTTTGTTGCTCAGACTGCGAATAACTTGTTATAAAGCCACATTTTTATTTTGTGAGTCCCTTGCTCGTGCTAAGTCTTCGGTTGGTCTCTATTTAAAAAGCAGAGATAAGCAGATATCATCCAAAATTTTTCCTCAGAATTTTTTTTTTTTCAGGAATCGGGTTGGAATTCGACAAGTTAAGGGGCAGAAAAAATTTCCCCAGTGACCCATTCATACAGAGCAGCACGTGGATGTGTTCAAGGGAACATCACACAGGCACAGAAATCAAGTCAGAAAAGCTCTCTTATTTGGCTAAGTGAATTATCCTGAGGTTCCTACATTAAAACGACACAGAGAAGCACTCCTTTCTATCTTTGCTAGCCTCAAAAGAGTAAAAAATAGTTTTCCTTATAAAACACGTTTGACACTTCCCACAAAGTCTTCAAGTCCCCACAGTGAGGTCCTCACAGGGGGTTCACAGAGAATGAGATAACATAATTAAGTCTTAGGGAAGTGGGGTCATTTAAAACTCATATAGGATGAACAAATAGAGGTTGGGGTTCGAGCAAAAGGAAAATTCTGGTTCTTTTCATTTAACTCCTTATTAAACCACAAAGGACTTTAATTCTCACTTTTATGTATCCTGTGGCCTAAACGAAGAGGTGGTAGCCGTTCTCGGAAAGATAAAAGTGTGTGTGTGTGTGCGTGCACAGGTGTGCACACATACGCATATATGCATGTGTGTCTCTGTGTGGGGGCTGCTATCATTGTCCACTCACTCCAGACTAAGATCTTTATCATTATCTAAATGTGCTGGAGATTAAATGCATGGTTTAATAATATGGAAGCCATCTCTCTATTAAATATCTCCCTGGATTGGCTCTGACAGTCAAATTTGAAAAATATTAAATAGGCAAATAAAGACCTTTTTTCTTAAAAAATATATATTTAGGAATGTCCTAATTACCCAAAGAGCCATTTGGGGGAAAAAAAAAAGGAGTCTCGAATACGGTCCTGAACTGGAGTGTTTGACAACTCATTTTAACTATCTCTCAGATAAAGAATAAATTCAAAGATTCAGTCACTTGTGCTTACAGAAGAACATATGGCACGTTCTGTTGGAGGACAGAGTAACCCTCAACATCCCAGCCAAATTTTAGAGTCATTACAGCCTCTTTATCTACGGCTCCCTGTAGTCTCCACTTCCCAGGTGACAGGGCTGGATGAAGAGATGATTGTGCATAAAGTGGTTGGTGATCTTCCTAAGGGAAAGCCTTGATAAACGTGGCCTCTCCTTAGGATCCGGCAGATGTGCGGACTCCAGCGAAAGCCCTGGTCGCTGGACCGCAGACAGCCATGAATCACGCGCTGTCACATTGCAGCGCGGCGGCGTGGCCAGCAGGGCTGGGCACTCGGCGAGAAGGCCGTGGCAGGAGGGGCTCACCGTCTCTCCAGTCTCTCCAGGCCTTTCTTCTTCTTTTTTCTCTCCCCCCCCTCCACCCCCTTAAATCAGGCGTGGAGGTTAGCTCTGCAATGAGCTTGGAGTTGGAGCTGGAGCTGATACCTGTCATAATCCAGGTATCTCTACTTCTTATTACCCACCCCAAGTGAAAATACTAGGGTCAAGAGGAAAAAGCGCAACCCCAGCAGCTCGCTCACCTGCTGGCTGAGACGCAGGGAAGTGGCTCCGACCAGGGCTGAGAGTCCTCCTTGGGAGCAAAGGCATTCCAGCCCAGAAACAAAGACCAGCCCTGGGCAGCCTCTGAGCGAGGGCTGTGCTGAGAAACCACTTCATAGACAGGGGAAAGAAGGGGCATGCCACCCGCCTCGGGGGCACACTGGGCTTTTCTTCCCTTCCAGGCGGAAGGGAAGTCAGCTGTCCTCGATGACATATCTTCCTTTAGGAACATAGAGCTTCCTGCCGGATTCAGGAAGTGACTCAGCTTTTACGAGGCTTCTTCGAAGTGATACTTTCTGTATATTCGCACCCAGCACGTAACCGTGGAGCACCTGCTGTATGCCAGGCTCTGTGGGGGAGGTGAGAGGCGCACACGGAGCTGCCCTCATTGAGCTGCCAGCCCAGGCCGAGGACACAGAGACACAGGGAGAGCAAGACCAGTGGGAGCCCCATGCGGGGGTGGGGGCAGGGGGTGCAGGAACAAAAAGGTATACTTGAAGGGCACTCCAAGGAGGGCGTCTCATGGACCCTCACGGCATTGTGTAAACATCGCTTAGGTCCCTTGCGGAGTCTCAGGCTTGGTGTCAGCATTTTTGAGAGCTAGCCGGAGCTTGGCAGCAACGAGCACATCTGCTGCATTGCAGGAAGAGCTTGAGAATTTGTAAAGCGGTTTCTTTAGGAAGATCACAGTCCTTGACTTCTGATTTCCACATAGGCTTTCAGGGTTGGGAGCAAAATCCTCCCTGAGCGTCAGCAAGCAGGCAGGAAATGAGATGCCCCACTCCTCCCCTGGCATAGGAGCAATAATGCATCGCGAGTTTTGGTTATAACAAATAAAAGGAAGAAATCAAGATGATGCCGTAGATAATGCAATGTTCCACCATTTGAACGAGTTGTGAAATATTCTTCAGGCCCAACTACAGAATAGTGTGACTCCCTAAAAGCTCAGATTCACACAACCCGCGATGGGAACACAGAGTCATGAAATTCCAGTGTTGTTGTTGTTGTTTAATGTAATGACATTTTATTAACATTTGTCAGAGTATTTAGTTTTATTGATGTTTGGGATTGAATTCTGGAGAAAGTTCTCATATTGGAGGTTGCCGTTACGGCTTTATCAGCTAATACTGCATGTGTATGTGTGCGTGCGCATGTTTTAATATATGTGATAGCAATAATGAAAAAGAGGAACAGAATGTTAATACACACCAGCTCCCAAGAGAGCAAGGAAGCCCTGCAAATATACACAGTGGCATCAAAGCAACATTTCTTTTGAACTAAATAATGCAAATTAGGTTTACCTCTATCCATCTCCCTTTTCATTGGAATATATTTTCAAAGAAATGAAATATGGGTTGTCCTTGTTTTCTTACTAAAAACTAGGCCTCGCTAAACAAAACCAAGTTTTTGAGGCTGTCAACACTTCTTACAAATGATGACATTTTTTTGTAAGCATGTTAAATTAGAATGGAGAAGATCCTGGCTAATTTGGATAGCTGAAGCTTCTGAGGGCTCGCGTCGCGCCCTTTCTTTGCTGTGGAAGCAAATTCGTATCGACTGTCTTCTCCCCTTTCTCATTCAGTTTTCATCATCACATCAGCTGTGGGCCCCGCACTCACCCTCACATTCTCTTTGTTGTGTTGTTTCCTGCAGGTCTGGCTTATTTTGCCTCTCCTTCTCTTGTCTTCCTGTGCGTTTTCTCCACGAGTTTATTTTCCATTTGGAATCTATTTTATCCCTGCTACGGGAGTATCGATCCTCTGTCATATAGACCACCTGCTTCCTGGTGTCCCCTCTTGACTGTCACACAGGCCATTATTGCTTGTAGGTCACTTTTGATTATTCCAATGTTGGCTGCGGCTTCCCCAGCTGGTACCATGTAGCCTCCCGTATATCATCAAGAGCATCCAGAAGGCCCCCTGGCCTTTTGCTTTGGCCAGATAATTCACTCAGAGCCTCGGCTTGAAAAAACAAAAAGCAGCCAGATTTTCTTATTCATGGAAACATAACTTTTTGGTTGAGGATGAGGAATAGAAAAGAGAATAACAAGTAAACGTGGCTTTTGCACATTACCAAAGAGAGAGCAAAAGCCTACATATTTTCAGCCTTTGACATACATACAGCCATTTGGGTGGGCACGCCCATAGCAAGGGCTTTGATGGATAGCTCCCCACTCCCCCACTCCCCATCCAGACTTGCACGCCGTTGAAGAACTGGGCTGCTGTCGTTCTGCTCTCAGGTCGAGAGGCCAGGCAGCCACAAGCGTCATTAAAAATGTAGGGTTATTTCAGGAAGGTATAAAGTATGCTAAATCTGATAGAAATATATTTTTAGACAGATCTAATCTGGAGAATGATGCCTTTGATTAAGGAAACTTGGTAAAAATCATCTTGCTGTTCAGAAAAATCATTTTAGGTAAAATAAATCAAGAGCAAAGATATTTAATGGGTTTAATTAGTCACTTTGAAGTCGCGGGAGCAGCTATACAAGTATACCTTCCCAAGTATGGAGGGGGCGAGGCATTCTCTCCTTCTTCGTGTCCACATCTTTTTCAAGAAAGCTAGTGTCCATGCTTCCATGCCAGGAAGCTCCTGACGTAGTAAGGGAAGATGAGCAAGAGACGTGTACTTGTCTGTTCCTCCTTGGGCTCTTTGGGCCAAACTTCCTCTTCTCCTAATGGCAGAGTGAACGTATCTATATATCACAAAGTGCCCCTTCCACTCCTACCCAAGAGCTCATCAAATATTACAAAGAGCAGTGACCTTGTCTCTGTGGAGGTACCCTGTGCCTCCTTCCACGCTATAACCTTGAGAGACATGGAGTAGGGCACAGACTTCTTCATGCTTTCCTTTTCTCTGCCTCTTGTTCTGTCACACACGACCAAATGGTGTTCAGTGTTGAGCTACCAACCCACAAACCCTTGACGATTCCCTGGCCAGGGAAGTGCATATGAAAGCTGAAAGCTGATAGGAAGAAGGGTAGGGAAACAACGAACATCTTTCCTTCAACTATCCGGGGCAGAGCATCACGTGCTATCTGAAGTTCAACACACCTATTGCTTATTTATTTATTTGGACAGAGGGAGAGAGAATCTCAAGCAAACTCCATACTCAGCATGGAGCCCTATGTGGGGCTCGATCCCACAGCTCTGAGATCATGACTCCAGCCAAAATCAAGTTGGATGCTTGACCGACTGAGCCACCCAGGCACCCCTCAACACACCTACTTCTTGCTTCATGGCTGCCTGTTCAGGGAGAACCATGGTATCAGCTTCTTCCTTTCAGCCTTTCTGGAAGGGGGGGAGGTGTAAGAATTATATACTTTATTATTATTATTTTTTAATGGTTAGGCGGTTTGGGGACAATGCAGGTAGAATAAAACTCTCCTGAAAAAATTAATGATGACAACAGACGTTTGGAGTGGGAGTAGATCGGACACTGTGCCTTTAAGAGTCTCACAAATGTTTCCATTGAAAATAAAAGCCTTTGAAACCACAGGTTTTATTCCAGTTTATGGAAAGTGTTGATCCAAACTGGTATCTTCTTGATAATTCTCAGACATGAAAAATCGTTTTAAAGCTCAAGTTAAATGGTTTGTGTATAATACACAGTCCCTTGAATAACTCTGCTTGAATTAATTTCAACCAAGAGCATTGCCTGTTATAAACAGAACTGATGTTTTCAATACCAAAATTCTCTCAGAAATATAGGTCTTTTGATAAAGCAAGAAATGACATGTCATTTCCCCTTTTAAAGGCTTACATAAATCCCACTTTGTTATTCTGTGGATTTTCCCTTTGTCTAACACACTTCTAGAAGCTTAGGCAATACCTACAGCCATGGAGCATAATGATTGCAGTCAAGTGTCTAATAGGTGTTTTCCTTTGTTCTGATCTCAAGCTAAGTCTCTGCCATGGTCCATGGCCTTGTCTGTAAATCACTGACTTAGTAGCTGTGGAGCCACGGTAGATGCCATTGGGCAGAAGCAAAAGACAAAACACTGTAAAACTTGAAGCCGAAGAGATAAAGTCTTAGTGGGAAGTCTTTGAAATGTTTGAAGTGGAGAAGTAATGTGAAGAGATTTGATTTGGGGGAAAAGATAAGATTAGTAGCAGAGTACAGATTTCAGCTGGGGGAGGGGGCTGAGGACCAGCCTAGGTCGGGGAGAGTGGTTAGGAAAGCCTTGGAGAGTGGTTAGGAAAGCCTTGGAGAGCCTGACCGGAGGAGGAGGGGTAAGGTAAATGTCAGATTAGGGGGTGGCTAGGTTGAGAAATTAAGGACTTCAGTGGGAGAACTTGCTAACTAATTGGGGGTAGGGGTGAAGGAAAGAAAGGATTCAAAGATAAAATCCATGTTCTTGCATTCGTAACAGATGGTTATTTATTGGGAAAACCCTATAGGAGATGATACATTTAGATTGAGATGTGTGGACTTCAAAATACAGATGGGACCACCAGATTTGTTAAGAGGTGTGGGGTGCAGATAATAATCTGGGAATCAGTAGTTGGAAATTAAAACTGTTTGTGGGCATAAAGAAGGATGAGGACCTTCATGGAGGGCCCACATTAAAGTGAGAAGAGAAGGTGGCCCAGGATAAAATGAGAGGGGCACCCACACTGAGAAGGTAGGGTCAAAGGGAACAGAACCCCACAGATGAGGATGTTTTATGAAGGAGGAAGTAGTTGACAATAAATTCTACGGAGAAAAAGATGGAATAGAATCCATTTGATTTTGTTGTAAGGGAAAATAGGTTCAGTGCAGGGGGGGGGAATGGAAATCACCTTGCGATGGGTGGAAGGTGAGGAGCGCAGACAAATGTTTCCGTAATTTTGACAGTTGAATCAAAGGCAGTGAATTCCTTACGCAGACTTTTTAACCCTGCCGCATATGAAAACTTCGTTTAGGTAACGTCATCATAACAAGTTTGATTTTTAACTTCGACTTGACTTATTACTATGGCAGAAGGCCCGGCTTGAAGAAATAGAACCCGTTATACAAGTACTCTCAGAAAAGAATGGCCAAGTCAGGTGAAACCGCTATCGCATGACTGTGAGTATTTGCCTTTGTCTCCGTATGTGTTTTGGTTTGCGGCCATTAATAGCTTAGATTCCATGAAGCAGTGGCAAAGGGGAGTGTGTCAGAGCAGCAGGCCAAAATTAAATTACAGCAACCTCGCACTTTGCATTAAAACCTTCACTCGGAGATGGAGGCTGGTAATCACATCCAGATTTTCCTTAAAGACAATGGCCCTCCATGCAACTGGCCACACTCAGTTAATTCATGCTGTCAGCTGCCTTTATTGGCTGTGGGGAATGCAGTATTGATTCTTGAACTCAGCAGCAGCACAAAGAGCCACTAGTGCATGGTCAAAATGCTGCAATAAAGGGCTGGCAGCTTGAGAAAAGCAGCCATTCCATTGCACAAACAAGGTCAATTAGAGGACAGTGCAGTGTAATATAAATAGCATTAGCATCCCTCTTCAACTCCGATGATATCACGCTGGCAGAATGACAGTAAGGAAAATAAGGTTTAATGCCGAATAAATATAAAGGCATTTAGTGTAATTTAATTTCAAGCTCTCTATCATTTTAAAAGTGCTATGAGTAGCAAAATATTTAGTTTCATCATGGGGAGGAATTTATGTCTACAACACCGATTTTTTGATAAAACTTTGTGTGGACTAGCCAATTAGTCGTGTACAACAAAACTGATGTTATTAATGCTATTGAGAAGTAAACTATTTCTCATTCTCAGTTTCAATGTAGTGTGCCTACCTGGTATTTATTATCCTTTTTAGTATTAGAATTTCAAAATCTCTAGAGTATCATCAAGGAGGAACAAAAGATATCTTGGTGTTTTAGTTTAAAAGATAGAGCGAAGTGTGGTTTTTTCCTTTCCTTTTTTTTTTTTTTTTTAAGTTGCTGGAAATTACTAGGACCTTTTGTTTAAATACTTGCATTCGTTACTTTTATTTATGGGAGAATTTTTCCTACCTTCTTTGTCAGTTCAAAATTAATTACAAATGTAAAACGCATCATGCTGTTAACACATACTCTATGCGGGAAACAAATTATACTCTCAAAATAGATAATGGACAGCTTGGAGAGGTAATTGATAAACCGACACTGCCTACAATAACTGAATAGATTTTAGAAAAATATGTAATTGTAAGGAATGGAAAGACTGTGTTTGAATTCTCTTAGTAATGAGTACGCCCAGGGTTGACTAGGAGCAACTCATTAAAGTGCATAAAAGAGTTTAAAGAAAGTTTGAAATCATGGTGCCTTTGAAACGTCCATTAACCTCTGAGAGCATATGTAGTCTCTTGGGCTGATGTTGTCCAGTAATTTGGTCAAAACCAGTTTCTAGAAGATGAATGTACCAAGTAGCGCAATGTATTTCCAACAGACCAGCTGTGTTCATTGTGAGTTGGACACGAGTCCCATGATGCTTTCATAAACTTCCTTGAGTAAATGAGTTAATATATCCCATTTTTTTGTCCCATACGTCCTCCTCCATCAACTTAAAGATAATTTGTATCACCTCCTCACAGAGATGCTGTGAGACCAAATACACAAATTTCTACAGAGCTTAGTCTTGAAGGATTCCCCAATCTTTCAGACCATCTACTAGTAGAATTTTAGGTCTGGGAAAGATGCTAGGAGGTGATTAAGTCCCACTTCCTGCTGTTTATCTGGGAAAAGACAGGCCAAATAAGTTAAGCCACATGCACAATGTCGTAGAGCTAGCCAATGACAAGACTAGAATTTTCCTTTATTTTCTGATTGTTAATTCTCCATGATTCTTTTCATTATAATACAATATTTGAAAAGAAACCTATCTACCGTGCAATCCCAATAACTAAAGTAATAATATTTGAGGGAAAAAGTTTTAAAAAATAGATATCAAAAAACGTGGAAAGTAAAAGTCCTCCATTTTCCTCTCTCTCAAAAACCAAATATTTATTTCACCCAATTTCTCTAGGTATATTACTTCTATCACTCTCTCTACCTATATCTGTGTATAGCAACTTGCCTTTTTTTTTTTTTTAAACGATATACGATAGACAACTTTCTGGCCAGTATTTGTAAGCCTAGTAAACATCCTTTCTAATGGATGCATCACATTCCATCTTATAGCTATGGCCTCACTTAATTATTAAATCTCCTTTTGTACATTTGGATTTTTTCCAATCACAATTAAAATGTGATGAATGCCCTTGTACACATTTCTTTCGCCTACTTGTTAAGCTATTTCTATAGGATACGTTTCTCAAAAATGGAATTAACCAGCAGGTTAAATGAAATTTTTTTAACAAACCATTTATTTTGAACTTATTTTAGATTTACAGACAAGTTGCAAAGATTATACACGCAGTTTCCTCTAAAGTTAACATCTTATATTATCATGATAATATCATAAGCTATGTTTAGGTATAAAAACTACGAAACCAATATTGGCACATTGGACAAACTATCTCTATTCACTGGAGTCCAGATTTCAGTAGGATGTTTTTACTAATGCATTTTGTTGGGTTGTTCCAGAATCTAACCCAGAATAATTGCACTCGGTTATCATGTTTCCTGTTTCTTCAGGGCTGTGACTATTTTCACTCTTCACTTGTTACCCATCACCCTAACAGTTCTGAAAAGTACTGACCAGGTATTTTGTAGGGAGAATTGATTGATATTTGTACTTAAAATGTAATAGTTATTTCTAATTAACCCCCGGAATGTTTTAATAATCTGTAATACTAATGAATGTTAAGTGACTATTTTTTTCTAACAACATTGACGTTAGAAGATATTTAGTTCTTGTTAAACTTTGCCCACCTGGCTGGTGATAAATAGAATTATTTCATGGATTTAATTGACCTGTATATTATTGAGAATATTTTCAAAGACTTATCGTTCATTTATTTCTTATTTCTTGTGAGTTGTTCACTCCTGTCCGTTGTCCATTTTTCTACTAGGATATTGGACTTCTCTGATATATTTGTTAAATTTTTCACATATTAGAGATCTTGGCCTTATGATTGCTCCAACAAATCTTAACAAATATTTATATCGTAGTTGCGTATTTTTTTTTTTTTAGTTTCTAAATATTTTTTCTATAGAGAACTTGTAAATTATTTTCTCTATAGTTCTGAATATTTTGTCATGTCTCAATATAGTACTTTTTTTTAACCCCTAGATTACAAACCGTTCATGAATTTATTTCTTGTATATTCTGGCCTCATATTTTATATACCTATCTTTGACACATATGGGATTTACTCAGTTTTGAGGAGTGATGTAGGGATCCAGTTTAGTTAAGTTTGCTCTTATGCCTTTTATTGATTTGGCGAAGCAGAAGTGACAACATCTGAGAGAGAAGTAGTCCTCATTTTTGCTTCCAAACATAGTAGAGTCTCGTCTGAAGAAGAGTATGAGAAGTGATATTTTACTGTATACCTACCTGCTGCCTTAAAAATCCTTTATTGTCTTTATTTTCCTTGATCTCTCAACAACATCTAACACTTGCTCATTACTCCTTTGGGCTTTTTGATGCCACATTATGTCTCTTTCTTTTCTCCTTCTTCATCTATTTCATGCTCCACTTACCCCCTATTTCGTGAGTGTCAGTGTTCCTGCTGTTTGAGTTCTGTACCACTCATCTCCTCACCTTGAGTGTATGTGTGTGTATATATGTGTGTGTATATGTACATATATATGTGTATATATACACTTGAGTGTATATACAAATATATATATATATACACATATATGTGTGTATATATACACCTTGAGTGTATATACAAATACAAATACATATATACACACACACATACATGTATATAGCTGTTGTTTGTCTCTTGCTGTAAGCCAGAAACTATTCTAAGTGTATTAAATATAATCACTTATATAATCCTCAAAATAGTCTTATGAAATTGGTACTATCATCTTTGTTCTATAGATGAGAAAACTAGAAAGATTCAGGCACTTTCCCAAGTTAATCTAAATCCTGAAAAATGGAGATAGAATTTGAACCCAGCCTCTCTGGCTCGAAAGCTCACGCTCCTCGTCAACCTGCTGACGGGCCCCTCAGCACTGTGTGGCTGCTATTGCTTAAGAGAACGATCTTCTACTCCCATCATGTTTGTTGGTATCATTATTCACTCAAGTGAAGAACGTGACTCATTCTCTACCTTACCTTCCGTGTAGAATGTATAAGCCAGTATCGTAGATTTTACTTCCTGTATGTTTTTAACCCAACTTGTCTCCTCCAAGCCTACAGCTGCTATCCTAGATTTGGCCTTTATTATCCTTTTTTTTTTTAAAGATTTTATTTTTTTATTTGACAGAGACAGCCAGCGAGAGAGGGAACACAAGCAGGGGGAGTGGGAGAGGAAGAAGCAGGCTCCCAGCGGAGGAGCCTGATGTGGGGCTCGATCCCAGAACGCCGGGATCACGCCCTGAGCCCAAGGCAGACGCTAAACGACTGCGCCACCCAGGCGCCCCGGCCTTCATTATCCTTTGTCTGGGCCCGTGCAACCTCCTGACTTTAGTGCCAAATCTGTGTAGCTGGATTACTGGTCATTTATGTAAAAGACAAGTTTAACGGTGACATCCCTCTGAATGAGCTTCTCAGCAGCTCCCTGCCTATTCTAGTGTGAGTTCTGAGCAAGGTTCTCCGTGCCGTGACACTCTCTCCCCAACCCTGCTGATTTCCACTCTCTGCCCTGCTCGCATTCCAGGCACTCCACCCCAGACTTCTGCTTCGCTCGTGTTCCTCACTGTCCAAGTCTCTCCCATATGTCACCTCCTACAGGCAGTCGTCTCTCCAGGCTCTTGCTCCCGGGATGGCTGGAGCAGGTACCCTTTCTCTATTGTAACATTTGATTTCCCATGGTACTGAAGTCATCTGCCTATTTGTCTGTCTCGCAGAGCTCCTTGAAGGGGGACTCAACCCCGTCTTATTTGTCTTTACTTTCCTAGCACCCAGGGACCCGATACTGTATAGGGCACTTGGTAAATGTTCGGTAACCTGAATTCTGGAGGCAATTTTATAATATTCTAAGTACTATGCCTGCCTTGTAGTCACATCACAGAGGATCTTTTGAGCTCTTGAACTACTTTCAGCAGACATTCAAGTCACTGAAGGAATAATTGTACACAAGTCAACTATGGAAATCATTGCTTTCAAACAGCAAGTAAAGAAACGTTTCCCGGATGGATAGATGCTATGTTATTATAGTGTTTGGTACATGTAATTAGCGAGCTGCTCTTATAGACATTCCTTGACTTGCTATTAAATCTGTGCCCCGAACCTCCGTTTCTATTAAAATGTAACTGCAGCTGATCTACACCCCACATCCACAACATTAAGGGCAATGTAGAAGCCGCTATTTCTAAAGACCCAGTGTTGGGTCTTTCTGACATTGGTTTGTGTTGGGAACAGGATTTTGGGGGGCAGGGGCTTAAGGCAGCATGTACAAAAAGGAGAAGTCAGGTGATGGACAGTAGACATTAATAGAAAAGCAAAAACCATTTCTTTAGCATTCTTTATGGGCCAAGCACTGTATTATCTCATTTAAAATTTAGAAGAATATGGTAAGTGCTCTTCCCCAAATCATCTTCTTAATTTATAGACATGACCTTTGCCTTGAAATGCTGCCTCCTGATAAGCAGGAGCAGCATAAAAAAGAAATGCAAACATCTTCTGTACCTTTCATGGAGTATATCCTAAGTACTTAGCTCCAGCTTTTCCTTTTCGGGTATGGACTATATTCACTGGAACTCAGGGCCTTAGAAAAGCCTCCCCATCCCCTTAACACAATGGTCTCAGGAGACTTAGACCTCAAGAGTAGAAACTCCTCCCATAAGCCTTGGGAGTTCAAATCTTTTAAGAACACAAACATCTCAAGGGCCCTCTTGGGCTACTTTGAAATTTCTTCACATCTACAAACATTTTTTTGTAGGACGTTAAGGCAGAGGAAGAGAATGTTCTAAGACATTCAGGGATATCTGTGATTATCCCTGTCAGTATTTCCACCTCCTTTGGATTTTTTCCTATCAGTTATGGTTAGTGTTTATTTTGCCCTCCTCAGCCTTCTTATAGAATACCGCTGTGTTGATTTTTGGTGTTTCTTAGGATTCTTCCCTGAGGAAGCTTTGTGAATAAGTAGGGCATGTGCTCTTTCTAGTTCCTAGAGAAATGTAAAGTCTAACTCTTGCTATTGAGTCAAGTATCACAGGCTTTCTGTCTGACTTCCCTTCCCTTCAAGGTTGCCCCACGCTGGAATTCCAGGATTTTGGGCTGAGTTATACAAAATGGGTAAAACTAGCCCATTATAGAGCACAGAAGAAAGATTCAATGGCATTTTAGATGTGTGTGGGGCCAGAAGAGAGGAGCGATCTGAAGAAGTAGGTCCTTGCAAACAGGCAGAGTCCAGGCAAATGGATAGCTGAACTGATAAGCTGAAGTTGGTGGATTCTCCGTCTTCTCTTCCTCCTAGTGGCCTTGCCATTCTTCCCATGAGACTGCTGTCTAAGACTCTATGCAGATGGATCACATGGAGACTAGTTTTAGCAAAGCGCACCTTATGGAGAGCCCATATTTTAGGATCTCCTCCTTATTCTCACTGTGAAAATGTTATTTTGCTAAATGTGTGCTATTTAGTATTAAAATTCCCCTTTAAAATAGATGTCCCTGAAAGTGTGTGTGCGTGTGTGTATTGCTTGCGTATTTATTTGATCTTCTTTGTCTTTCTTTCCCTTTTTTTTTGTTTGTTTTTGCTCTTGGTTATTTTAAATGTTGTCATTAGCTCTTTATTTTATTGTACTTTGTACCTTAAGGCCCTTAAATAAAGGTATCTTTTATTAAGCTATAAAAGTCATTTTAAGTACACACACTTCTCTTAATTATGTCTGTATAGGTAGACACATGTTTATATCTTAAAAAATAAAACCAAAACCCTTAACTGTTTTCTCAGGAGCAATCAAGCCTAACAAATGAATGAGAACTCATGTTGGTCTATTCTGGAGGCTTTTGGAATTTGGAATTTGCTTGAAAATGGGAATGAAATGCCATGTTTCTATATGCATTTCCTCTCAGTGTATTTTGCTTAAATATCAGTGGCAATGTGTCTGTGAAAATATAATTATCAACAGCCTCTGTGGAATCTTCTCAGCGTCCACTAAATGGATTTCTGTATCTCTCCCATCTCTATGTAAATGTGACTTTATTTCATTTCCTTAGCTGGAAACATTGACAAAGAAAAAAAAAAGGAAGGAAGGAAAGAAGGAAGGAGAGGAAGACAAGGCTGTTCAAATGACCAAGAGAAAATCTACTAAAAACCACATTTTTATATGAAAAATATTTGGTTATAATAAAACTCTAGTGTACACCCTTAAGCTAAGATATTCTCTGGTTCTTTTGATTACTCGATATAATTAGACAATACCAATAAATTAAAATAGAAATAAGTTCATCGTAGTCAAATTATTTTTCATTATAGAAATGCTAGCTAAAACAAAATCTGGGACACAGAAAACTGAAAGTATTGTTCAACATGTATTGAGGTCTTATCATGTATCAGTCATTGCCAAATACTGGGGATAAAAAGGCAATAGGGATTTTGTCCTTGAAGAATGCCCATTTACTAGGAAGATCAGAGGAAGACAACCCTCTAAAACAAAGTGATTCTTGTAACTGAAGCTTTGGAAAAGTTGCATGGGAAACGAATGATTGATACACTTTGGTGGAGGCTTGTACAATGAATAATGAGCAGAATTTGCAAGGTTAAGAGGAAAACTGATGCATTTCCTAGTGAAGATTAGAAAGGTGCTTGGGGGACAAGTGTGACTGTTATAGAATTTTGTATAAGCGGTATCATAACATAGGGAGTCTTTTGCGTATGAATTTTCCATTTAGAAAAATGCTTCCAATATCTATACTGTTACATGTAACACTAATCCCTTTTTGGTTTATTATATATATAGTTGGGGACTAATCCATTGTATGGATATACCACAACTGCAAATGAATTCACGAGGTAATGGACATCTGGCAAGTTCTTTTGTGGACATATGTTTTCATTTTTCTTCTTTAAATTTCTAGCCGTGGAGTTTCTGAGTTAAATGCTAAGTGTAGGTTTAACTGTAAGAAATTGCCAAACATATTTCTAAAGAAGCTATTGCATTTTTCATTTCCACCAGCAACATATGAGAGTTTTAGTTCTTCCATGTGATATTTAATTTTATGCGTCAACTTGACTGGACTAAGGGATGTCCAGATAGCTGGTAAATATTATTTGGGAGTATGCCTATGAGTGTTTCTGGAAGAGATGAACATTTGAATGAGTAGACTGAGTAAAGAGAATCACCCTCACCAAGGCTGGTGGGTATCATCCATTGAGGGCCACTTGAGTAGGAAAAGGAAGGGAAAGGGCAAATTTACTCTCTGAGCTGGGACGTCCACTTTCTCCTGCCTCACATATCAGTGCTCTCGGTTCTTAGGCCTTCAGTTTAGACCAGAACTACATCATGGCTTTGCCGGGCCTCCAGCTTGCAGAGAGCAGATTGTGGAATTTATCTTCCATAATTTAGAGAGCCAATGATGAATAATCTCTTTCTATACATCTACATGTCACCTGTTGATTATGTTTCTCTGGAGAATTCTGATATATTCTTCATCCTTTCCAACACTTAGTATTGTCAATCTTAAAGCTATTCTAGTGAGTGTGCAGTTGCTTGAATTTGCACTTCGCTAATTACTAAGACTGTTAAATATCTTTGTCATGTCCTTATTTGCTATTCCATATACTGTCTTGAGTGCAGTGTTTGCCCAACTATTTTGCTCATCTTTAACAACTGATCTGTGTCTGTAACTATTCCTTGCATAGTCTCATTTATTTTTTGTATTCTTGTTGCAAGTTATTTATCACATATATGTTTTCAAATATTTTCTTCCGGTCCATGGCTTGCCTTTTATTTTTTTAATATTTATTTGAAGAGCAAACATTTTTAATTCGGGTAAATTCATCAATTTTAATGGTTCGTGGATTTGTGCTTTTGTCCCAAAGTTATGAAGATTTTCTCCATGTTTTTTGCATTTTGATTTATAATCTATTTGAGTTAACTTCTGGATTTTATGTTAAATAAGAGTCAAGGTTAACTTTGTCCTGAGCGTATTATATGAAATTGTTCTAATACTATTTAAATGATTATTTTATCCTCATTGGATTACCTTGGCACACTATAAAAAGTCATTCGGTTATGTATGGGTCCAAGTCTAGACTCTATTCTAGTTCATTGATCCATATGCTGATCCTTTTTCCAAAACCTCCTTATCTTTACTATACTAGCTTTATTGTAAATCCTAGAGTCAGGTAGTAGAAGTCATCCAACTTTGTTCTTCAAAAATGCTTCTTTAGTAGTCTAAACCTTCATGATTTAACAAATTTAGAATCACTTTATAAATTTCTATTCCAAAGGTCTGCTGGGATTTTGATTTAGATTTTGTCAAATCACAATATAAATTTGAATATTTTGACAACATAGAATCCTCCGATCCATGAATTTGCCACTTTTGCCCATTTATTCAGCTGTTCTTTAATTTTTCTCAGCAATAATTTGTGGTTTTCGGTACAAGTTTTGCATATCCTTTCTTAAATTTGCCCCGAAGTATTTGATGTCTTTAAATGATACTCTTATTTGTACTTCAATTTTTAGTTGTTTGTGCTAGCAGATAGAAATGGAAGTGATTTTTGTATATTAACCTTTATCTATCACCTATAAGTATATATATATATACATATATATATACACACATATTCTACTGATTGTGTTTCTCTGGAAAACTCTGATACATTCCTTATTATTGTCATTCCTTATCCACTTGTCTACTTGCTTTTTGTAGATTCTTCAGGATTTCCTGCATAGATGGCCAGGTCACATACACATAAAGACCGTTGTACTGCTTCCTATCTAGCTTTATGCCTTCGATTTATTTATTTTTCTTTATTGCACTGTCTAGGAGCTCCAGGATGATGATTAATAGAGATGGTAAGAAGAAACATTTTTGCCTCATTCTTAATCTTAGGAAAGCTTTTGGATTTTCACCATTAAATTTGTTGTTGGCAGTGGTTTTTTTTATATAAATACCTTTGTCAGTTTGAGGAATGTCTTTTCTATTCCTGTTTTGCTGTTTTTACCATGAGTGGTTGCTGAATTTTGTCAAATGCTTTCTAAGCACATATTGAGATGGTTATATGATTGGTCTTGTTTTAGTATATTAATGTAATAAGTTACATTGAGTTTGGGATGTAAAACCAACTTTGCATTCCTTGGATAAACCCAGATAGGTCATAATATTTTGTGCTTTATATGTCTATATTGCTAGATGTAATTTTTATAATTTTTGTTAAGAGTTTTTGCATATATAATAGGAGGATATGGGCCTATAGTTTTGTTTTGTTTTTTAATGTCTTTGGTTTTTGATCATGGAAAAAGTGACCTCATAAGATGAATTGGGATGTGTCTCTTTCTTTTCTATATTTTGAAGGGGTTGGTGCAGAATTAATATTATCTCTTCCTTTAATATTTGGTAGACTTCAGTAGTAAAGTCTTCTGAGTATGGAGATTTTACTGTGGAAAAAGATTTCTTTTAGCTGCAAATTCAATTTCCTTAAAAGATAAAAGGCTATTCAGATAATCTATTATTTCTTGAGTTAGCTTCTGTAATTTACATCTTTGAAAAAGTTTGTCCATTTCACCCAAATGGCCAAATCTATCACCATATAGGTATTCATAGTATTTCCTTATTATCTCTTTAATGTAGTGCTGATCCTGTAGTGATATCTCCTCCTTCATTCCTGAAATCACCAATATGCATTTTCTTTTCTCTTGATAAGTTTTGTTAGAGTTTTAATTTTTTGTATTTTTATAATGTAGTGGGAAAAAAAAGAAAGTTGAATACAGACATTTAAGGCATCTTGACAAAGTCAATATGGTATTCAGGACAAACAGCATTAAATATAGGACATGTCCTATATACAGATACCTGGAAACCCAAAGATTTTATAATGATGTCCAAAGGCCATGGGAAATGAGCAGACTCAGGGATCCAGCTACTGGAGACCATGATACTAAAGACATCTGTCTCATAAGCCAGTAACCTGCATTTTCTGCTTAGTCAGAAATCACCTTAGCAGACAAATAGTCAAGAGCATTGATTTTAGAAATCAGTAAGAACGGGAAAATTGTCACAGCATAATTTCATCACATCTTTTCTTCCTTCCTCCCTCCCATCTCCCTCCCTCCTTTCCTTCCTTCCTTCCTTCCTTCCTTCCTTCCTTCCTTCCTTCCTTCCCTTTTCTGTCTTCTATCAATGGCTTAGCTCATTGGAGAGATGGTATCAGGTATTTCTGAGGTGTTAGTGAAGAGAGGAATGAAAACAGGGGAGAGTGGGGAGAGATGTAGCCTGCATCAGGCAGAAGAGGCCTCTGTGGGCAAACTTTTTTGTGGAGTCATGAGATTTCAAGACTCTTACCCTGGTATCTTGAAAGGAAATGGCTACACTGTGCATTGGGCATGCCTGACCCTGAACACTAGCTCTTGAACAAAGATTCCTGGGCTCCAAGGAAGCAGTAATATCACACAAATCCTGGGTCTGTGAGGTGTTGGACGAGGAGCAGAGAGTGTGACTTGGGCTAAATGTGAGAAGCCCTTCCTTCTCCCGCTTTCTAGGTTCTTTTACCTATTTTTTAAATTCCATTCATTTAAACTAAAAAAAAAAAAAAAGAGAGAGAGAGAGTGAGAGAGAGAGAGACGCTTGGGAAACTCAGTTGGTTAAGCATCCAACTCTTGTCTTCAGCTTAGGTCATGATTTCAGGGTCAGGGGATAGAGCCCTGCACTGGGCTCCACACTGGGTGTGGAGCCTGGTTGGGATTCTCTCTTTCCCTCTCCCTCTGTCTCTTCCACCCATCTCTAATAAATAAATAAATAAATAAATAAATAAACAAACAAACAAACAAACAAATAATTTATCCCTTTCTTCCACCCCCCCATCCCTACCACTGGCAACCATTAATCTGTTTTCTGTATCTATTAGCTTTTTAAAAATTCCATATATAAGAAAGATCATATGGTATTTGTCTTTCTCTCTCTGAGTTATTTCACTATTATAATGCCTTCAAGGTCCACCTATGTTGTTGCAAATGACAAGATTTCATCCTTTTATGACTGAATAATATTCCATTTATCCATCAATGGACACTTAGGTCTGTTTCCATATCATGGCTATTATAGTGTTGAAATAAACATGGGGGTGCATATATCTTTTTGCATTAGGACTTTCTTTTCTTTTCTTTTTTTTTTTTTAAATAAAGACTCACAAGTGGAATTGATAAAGACTCACAAGCACTGGATCATGTAGTGGTTCAATTTTTAATTTGTCGAGGAATCTTCATACTGTTTTCCATAGTGACAGCACCAATTTACATTCCCACCATCATTGTACAAGGGTTCCTTTTTTCCTGCTACCTTGCCAACACTTGTTATTTTTTGTCTTTTTGATAATAGCCATTCTGAGAGGTGTGAGGTGATACCTCATTATGGTTGATTTGCATTTCCCTGATGATTAATGATGTTGAACATCTTTTCATGTACTTGCTGAACATTTGTATGTCTTTTTTGGAAAAATGTTTATTTAGATCTGCTCATTTTTATATCAGACTGTTTTCTGTTGTTGTTTGGGGGTTATTTAACTATTGAGTTTTATCAATTTTGTTGATCTTCTCAGCAAAGCAACTTTAGATTTTCCCTTTTATTTTGGTTTCTATTGCATTAATTTCTGCCCTGTGTTTCTTAGTTTCTTCTCGTTACTTTGGGTTTAATTTATTCTGTTTTCCTAATACCTTAGGGTAGAATCTTAGGTCATCGATTTGAAATCTCTTTTTTTCTTTTCTAATATGAAAGTGTAATTCTATAATGTAATCACTAAACAACACCGAGATACATCCACAAAAATTTATATGTGAAGTTCTTGTTTTCAGACAATTCAAAATATTTTCTAGTTTCTTGTATGATTTGTTCTTTAATTTATGTGTTACTTAGATCATGTTGTTTAATTTCCAAATATTTTGAAGTTTTCCAGATATCTCACTATTACTTATTTCTAGGTTAATTCTTTGTATGATTTTACAGAAATTATTTTTATGTGTACAAAAATTCTTTGTATGATTTAAATTCTCTTAAATTTATTGTGTCCTGTTTTATGGCTCAGAATATGCTCTTAGTGGGGCGCTGGGTGGCTCAGCCATTAAGCGTCTGCCTTCAGCTCAGGTCATCATCCCGGGATCCTGGGATTGAGCCCTGCATAAGGTTCCCTGCTCAGCGGGAAGCCTGCTTCTCCCTCTTCCACTCCCCCTGCTTGTGTTCCCTCTCTTGCTGTCTCTCTCTGTCAAATAAATAAATAAAATCTTAAAAAAAAAAAAAAAGAATAGGCTCTTAGTGTTTCATGTGCATTTGAAAAGAAAAAATATTCTGTTCTTAGGTAGAATGCTCTCCAAATGTCATTTAGGAAAAAATTGGTTGATAATGTTTTTCAAGTGTCCCATTCTTATTGATTTCTATACATTCTAACAATTACTGAGAGATTAGTGTTTAACTATTCATTTATAATTTGGATTTTTCTATTTTGCCAGTTCTACCAGTTTTGCTTCTTAGAGTTTGACACTTTGTTGGTAGGTACAAACACATTTAGTATTTATTGTGTGTCTTCTTGATGAAACAACCCCTTTATCGATTATAAAATGTTTGTCTCTATTTGTAATAATATTCTTTGTTCTGAAATCTGGACTATCTGTTATTAACATAGCAACTCTAGCTTTCTTTCATATTATGTTTTCATGTATATCTTTTTGTATAATTCTACTGTTAACTAATCTAGGTCTTTGTATTTAAGGGGGTTTCCTAAAGACTACATAGAGGTAGGTCCTGCTTTTATCTGATAATTCCTTCCTTTTAATTTGAATGTTTAGACTAGTAGTTCTCTAACTTTCTGGTCAAATGATCCCTTTGTACTCTTATCATGATTTTGTTTATGTGGGTTTGTATTCATTGATAGTCTGTTAAAAATCAAAAGAGAAAAATTTAAAATATGTTTATTGCTATATTAAAAATAATAAAAACTGCATTACATGTTTGTGTGTGTGTATAAATATATATAATAAACTTTTTTTCCAAGAAAGTTACTGAGAAGAACGGCTCTTTTTCTTCCCTGCATTTTTGCAAATCTCTTTAATGTTAGCTTAATAAAACACAACTAGATTTGCATACTGCTTCTGCATTTAATCTATTGTAATAAGTTGTTTGTGTTGAGGTACCTCAAGAAAATCTGGTCTCACAGAGATACGGAGTTGGAAGATGAGAATTGAATAGCCTTTTCCATTTTTAGCTTTGCCTTTCCTTAGTAATACAGAGAAAGTAAATGGTGCTTGAGGGCAATGCTTTGTATAAACACCCTCTCTTTATTCATTGTATTAGAATTTGCAAAAGATAAGTTAGTGCCTTTTAACACTCCCATACATGTTCGATTGAGAACATATGTTCCTTTCCTAATAGCCCTTTGGTAGATCTCTGTCTTCCTTACCTTAAGATTAGAAAATGATTCTTGATTTTTTTTTTCTATCACTTTGCTTTTTACTTAAATGTATCTGGAATTAATTTATGTATGCATTGGAGGATATGAGTCTAGCTTAACTTTACTGCAAATAAAGCATATTATAGCATTATAATATAGCAAATTTTTATGTATATATTTATTGAATAGACAATCTTATCTCAGCTCATTTTAAGTTCTTGATGACAAACTAAAGAACTTTAAGTTCTTTATTACAAACTAAATTATATATCATATAAAGTGATTTTTAGTCTGTTCTACTTATTAATTTTTTTTCAGCTATACCAATACCAAACTGTTGTAACTACTAGTTTATATTAATTTTGTTAGGACAAGTTCCTTTATATCATTCTTTGTCAAAGTTTCTTGGTTATTCTTGCACAGTTTCTGTAGCATAGGAACATTGTAGTCAGCATGTAGAATCATTAAAAAATCTTGCAAAAAAGCCAGTAATTTGAATAGAATTTATAATTTTACAGTATTAACTTCCTACTCAGAGCATAGTATATATTTTCATTTATTTAGATTCAGAAAATATTTAGATTCAGAAAATCCTTAGGTCTTAGATAATTTTATTAAGTTTAACATTTTATTGAAACTTTTTTCAACTGCATTTTCTAACAAACATCTATGGTGATTTTATATTTGTCACCTTGCTGAACTCCATCATTTGTATTAATGTGTTATCAGTAAATCTTTCTAATTGTCTGAAGATTATACATGTTCTTTTCTTTATCGTCTTCCTTTACTTTTCTGAATGCATTGTCTAGGACTGCTAATAAATATTAGAGAGTGGTAATAGATAAACACATTGTCTTATTTCTATTTTTAGTAAGATGTATTGAACATAGTTTAAAAGTTTTTCTGAAAGAAATCCTTTATATATTAAGGAAACTTTTCTAATTTACATTTACAAAGGACCTTTGGGGAGGATGAGCATTGATTTCCATCATTTTTGACATCTATTGAGATAATAAATATTTTTCTTTATTCTATGAAGTGAATGCCTTTGAGAGTTTTTGTTTCGTTCAAAACATTGTCAACAGGTGTGCTAGTAAACTGACGGTCTGTAGGGGGAAAAATGCCTTGATTTGCAGCATTTGCCAATTTCCATGTTGTACATACTTCCCTTATAGCTGATTTCAAGCTATCAATTGGCTCACAGAATTACTGATTATGTAACGTTTAGTTTTCATGTGCTGATATAAGGCAACTCCAGCTCAACACTTCATAAAACAACCTTGTATTCTTGGCTAAGTTATACCTGGTCATTATGTAAAAATACATGGGCCAGTTGCCTTTTTTAAAAGTAAGATGTTATACTAGCTTTTAAAATTTATCTAATGTCATTGGACTATTCTGGCTTTCTATCTCTTTGTATGTCAATTTTATAATACATATGTTTTTTGAAGATCCGTTAATTTTTTTCTACATTTTAAAGTTTGGCATATATTTATAGTATTCTTTTATAATTTAAAAAATTTCCTGTGCCTCATGTCACCTTTTAACTTTTAATGTTGCCTGTTTATATTCTCTTTCCATTTTTTTTCTTGATCAAACTTGCAAGAATTTGCATTCTTTTTCAAGTTTATTTATTCATTAAACAAAATAGATTCTCAAGTTGTACAGGTGATTTATGTTCACTTTTTCTTATTTTCTAATCTGGGTATGTAAAGACATAATTTAGTCCGGATTTATTGGGTTTTGACAATGTTTTGAATGTATGCACATGGGGGGAGAGACAGAAGGAGAGTATTTTCAAGCAGACTCCCCACTGAGCACAGAGCCCATCTTGGGGCTAAATTTCACAACCTATGAGATCATGACCTGAGCCAAAACCAAGAGTTGGATGCTTAACTGACTGAGCCACCCAGATGCCCCTCTTTTGCTGAATTTTTAAAAAAGAAAATTATATGTCATGTTATTTAACTTCCACACACTTCAGAGATTATCTCTAAAAATATATGGATTTTTTTTTTTTACGTAACCACAGAGACATTACCTCACTTAACACAATTAATACTTTGTTCCACTGTATTATTTTTGTTCCTCTGTCAAAGATCAGTTGACTATATTTATATAGGTCTATTTCTGGGCTCTGTCCTATTGATCAATTTTTGTTTCATTGATCTGTCTATTTTTTCCCTAACTCACAGTCTTGATTACTATAGCTTCATAGTAAGTCTTGAAGTCAGGTAATGCCAGTTCTTTAACTTTGTTCTTTTCCTTCAATATTGTGTTGGCAATTCTGGATCTTTTGCCTCTCCATATAAACTTCTGTAGACCGCTAATGTGGTGGATTACATTAATTGCTTTCGAATGTTGAGCCAGCCTTGCATACCTGGGGAAAATCCCAAGTATGGTGTATAATTCTTTACTATGGTATATAGTTTTTTAAAATAAATTATTAGATTCAATTCAATATTTTGTTGAGGACTTTTGCATCAATGTTCATTAGAGATATTGGTCTGTAGTTTTGTTTCCTTGTTATATCTTTGCCTGGTTTTGTTATTAAGGTAATGCAGGCCTCACAGAATGAGTTAGGAAGCATTCCCTCTGCATCTATACTCTGAAAGAAATTGTAGAGAATTGTTATAATTTCTTCCTTAAATATGTGGTAGAATTTACCAGTGAACCCATCTGGACTTGGTGCTTTCTGTTTTGGAAGTTTAATTGTTGATTCAATTTCTTTAATAGATATGTGCCTATTCAGATTATTTGTTCCTTCTTATGTGACTTTTGTCAGATTGTATCTTTCAAAGAATTGGTCCATTTATCTAGGTTATCATATTTGTGGGCATAGAGTTGTTCAGAATATTCCTTTATTAACCTTGTAATGTCCATTGAAAAGATCTGTAATGATGTTCTTTCTTTCATTTCTGATATAAGTAATTTGTGTCTACTCTATTTTTTTCTTAGTTATCCTGGCTAGAGTTTATATATTTTATTCTCTTTTCTTTTTTCTTTTCTTTTTCTTTTCTTGCTTCTTCTTCTTCTTTTTCTTCTTCTTCTTCTTCTTCTTCTTCTTCTTCTTCTTCTTCTTCTTCTTTTTTTTTTTTTTTTGGTTTTTGATGAATTAACAGATGTTTCCTTTTTTAAAAATAATTTTTATTTTGTTATATTAGTCACCATACAGTACATCCCCAGTTTTTGATGCAATGTTCCATGATTCATTATTTGCATATAACACCCAGTGCACCATGCAATATGTGCCCTCCTTAATACCCATCACTGGCCTATCCCGATCCCCCACCCTCCTCCCCTCTGAAGCCCTCAGTTTGTTTCCCAGAGTCCACAGTCTCTCATGGTTCATTCCCCCTTCTCTTCCCCCCCCCCTTCATTCTTCCCTTCCTTCTCCTACTGATCTTCCTATTTCTTATGTTCCATAAATGAGTGAAACCATAGAACCAACTTTTGGTTTCATTGATTCTTTTCTATTAATGACCTGTTTTCAAATTTATTCATTTCTGACCTAATTTTTATTATTTCTTTTCTTCTGCTCACTTGGGGTTTAATTTGCTCTTCTTTTTATAGTTTCTTAAGGTATTAGCTTAGGTAATTGATATTAGATCTTTCATCTTTTTCCCCAGTTTTACGGAGATATAATTGGCATAAAGCACTGTATCAGGTGTGCACCATAATGACTTGACTTACATATATTGTGAAATGATTGTCACAATAAATTTAGTAAACATCCACCATCTGATACAGATACAATAAAAATAAATGGAATTTTTTAAAATGTTTTGTTCTCTGTAATAAGAACTCTTAGGATATACTGTTCACAACTTTCCAATACATCATATGCAGTGGTAAATATAGTCATCATATTGTACATCACATCTCCAGTACTTGTTTATCTTATCAGTGGATGTTTGTACCTTTGACCACCTACCTCCAATTCCCACTCCTCTACCCCCACCTCTTCCTTTCTAATATGTGCATCCAATGCTATAAACTTTCCTCTAAGCACTGCTTTCACTGCATCCCACTAATATTTGATATATTGTGTTTTCATTTTCATTTAATTCAAAAAATTTTTAATTTCTCTTGAGACTTATTCTTCAATCCATGTGTTATTTAGAAGTGTGTTGTTTAATCTCTACATCCTTTGGGATTTTCCAGTTATCTTTCTCTTACTGATTTCTGCCTTAATTTCATTGTGGTCTAAGAACAGACACTGTTTGATCTCTATTTTTTTAAATTTGTTAAAGTGTGTTTTGACTCATAATGTGGTTTCTTTTGGTGATTGTTCTATGTGAGCTTGAGAATAATGTGCATTCTGCTGTTGTTGGATGAAGTAGTCAATAGATGTCAATTATAACCAGTTGATTGATGGTGTTGTTGGTTCAACTAAGTCCCTATTGATTTTTTGCCTGCTAAATCTTTCCATTTGTAATACAGGGATGTTGAAGTCTCCAACTATGATAGAGGATTCTTCTATTTTTCTTGCAATATGTCTATTTTGCCTCACATACTTTGATGCTGTGCTATTGGGTACATATACATTATGGATTGTTATGTCTTCTTGGAGAATCAACCCTTTTATCATTACATAATACCCTTCTTCATCCCTTATAACTTTCCTTCCTTTGACGTCTCCTCTGTCAGAAATTAATATAGCTACTTTTGCTTCCTTTTGATTAGTGGTAGTATGGTATATTTTTTCAATCCACTTACTTTTAATCTGTATATTTCTCTCTAGATAGTATGTTCCTTGTAGACTGCACATAGCTGGATCCTACTTTTTGATCCATTTTGATAATCTGTCTTTTCGTTGGTGCTTTTAGACCATTGATATTCAAAGTGATTCCTGATGTATTTGGATTAATATCCACCATATATGTTACTGTTTTCTATTTGTTGCCTTTATTTTTTGTTTCTATTGTTGTCTTCTGTTCTTTTTCTGCTTTTGATTTTAATTGAGCATTCCATTTTCTATCCCTTTTTAGCATATCAGTTATAATTCATCTTTTCCTATTTTTAGTTCTTGCTCTAGAGTTTGCAATGTATATTCACAATTAATCCAAATTCACTTTCAAATAACACTATGCCATTTTACTAGTATTGTCAGAATCTTATAATAACAAAATAATCCTAATTCCTCCTCCTTCTTATCCCCTGTATTATTGTTGTTGAATGAAATGAATTTTCACTTACATGCAAGCATATATAACTGTGTATATATAAAAACATACATAATTGAATACATTGTTGCTATTATCATTTTTTAAAATGTTATTGATTAGATCAATTAAAAATAAGAAAAATAAAAGTTTTTATTTTACCTTCGCTTATCTCTTCTTCAATACTCTTCCTTTTTTTATGTAGATCTGAATTTTATTACCTGTATTATTTTTCTTCCTTGTAAAGAACTTCTTTTAACATTTCTTGCAAGGCAGGTCTACTGGCAAAAAATTCTTCATTTTTTGCTTACCTGATAAAGTCTTTATTTCTTTTTTACTTTTGAGAAATAATTTTGCAGGGTACAGAATTCTAGGTTGGTGTGTGTGTGTGTGTGTGTGTGTGTGTGTGTGTGTTTCCTCTCAACACTTGAAATATTCTGTTCCACTCTCTTCTTGAGTGCATGTTTTCTGAGAAGAAGTGGAGTGTAATTCTTTTCTTAGTTTTTCTATAGGTGAATGAATTGTTTTTCCTCTGGCTTCTTTCATAGTTTCTCTTTATCTTTGACTTCTTGTAATTTGAAAATGATATACCTAGTTTGAGGATTTTTTGGCATTTATCCCTTTTGGTATTTTCGAAGCTTCTTAGACCTGTGCTTTGGTGTTTGACATTAATTTGGGAAAATTCTCAGTCATTACTCTTTCAAATGTTTTTCTTTTCCTTTTTCTCTTTCTTCTCCTAGTATTCCCATTATGTGTATGTTACATCTTTGTAGTTGTCTCACAGTCACTGGATTTGCTGGGTTTGTTGGTTTGCTTTCACGTTTTGTTCCCTTTGATTTTCAATAATGGAAGATTCTATGGAGATATTCTCAAGCTCAGGGATTCTTTCCTTAGTTGTGTCCAGTCTACTATAAGCCCATCAAATACATTATTTCTGTTAAAGCATTTTTGTCTTTAGCATTTATTTTTGGTTCTTTCTTAGGGTTTCCAGCTCTCTGTTTCCATTGCCTATCTGTTCTTTCATGCTGTCTACTTTATTCATTAGCGCACTTAGTGTATTAATCCTAGTTGTTTTAAATTCCTGCCAAAATGCATCCCTGTCATATCTGGTTCTGATGCTTGCTCTTTCTCTTCAATTTTCATTTTTGTCTTTTATTTGCCTTATAATTTTTTTTTCTTGATAGCCAGACATGTACTGGGCAAAAGTAACTGCTGTATATAGGTCTTTGGTAATGTGGTGGTAACGTGTGGGAGGAGGGGAATAGTTATACAGTCCTATGATTAGGTCTCAGTTTTTAGGGAGCCTCCTCTAGGCTGTGAACTTCACAAGTGTTTCTCAGTTTTTCTCTCTCCTTAGGTGGGACGGGATGGCTAGGAGAGGCTGGATTTGGGTGTTTTCCTTCTCCCACATGGAAGGCTGAACTCATTGATTATTTCCCTCCCCAGGTCAGTTAGGCTCCCGTGATACTTCAGCAGGTTAAGCTCTGGTTAAGTAGTTTCTCCTGAAGGTAGGCCTTGTTAAAAAGAAGAATGCCATGGTGTGTATTCAACTGGTGTTTCCTCTCTTCCCCCTGCTAGAAGCACGAGGAGATTTTTCTCTGATATTTACTGTGAGACTCTGGTCAATCTCCTGGGGGGTAAAATACACAAAATGTGGGGGTTCCTCTAGGACTGGGCCACTGTGGAGTTTTTAACTCTCAGATTTGTCCACACCAGACTTCCAGCCATTTATTACTTCTAGCTTAGGTTTTGCTACCCTGCCCTGGATCTCTGGCGTTTTTCGTTTTTCACTCTCTCCCTGTCTTCACCTTTACGCCTCTTCAATATTGAGGCAGTGGTTTGTCCTGTGACCTTATAGATCCTTGAAGAATTGTTGATTTTTCAGTCTGTTCAGCATTTTATCTATTGTTAGGATGAAGTGGTGATTTTCAAGCTTTGTACTATAAAACGGGAAATGAGAAGTCAACTTCTTTTTTAAATTCTATCTTCCCCTTCACATTTATTAACTAGTTTTATTTTGTTGTAATAATTCTTTTCAGTTTCAAAATTTGAGGTTTTTTAATTTCAGCTTTCTCTCTTTAAATATCTTTGTAAATTCCTGTTTTCATTTTCTTTTTCTTGTTTTTATTTTTAACTCATGGGTTGTTCTATTCAATAGATTTCAATAAGTTGTGGACCTTGTTTTCTTTGGTGTTTATGTGTTCTGTCTTTCTGCATGCTTGTTCCTGTCATTTGGACCTAACTCCAATAGTTTATGATAGGGTCCTTGAGTTCTGGAACAAGACGGCTCAGGCAAATCTATATTTTATGTTTCCGACTTGTAACCAGACACTTCCCCAATGAACCTTGGTATTTATAGACTACAATCTGCATAGAGGAGCACTCACTGCCGCGGAGCAGTCATTGCTTTTAGGGCCTTTAATGGACATAACTAGGAAATACATGTTTTTAAAGGAAAAGGTCATAATTTAATATTATTTACAATTCAAATTTAACATTACAAGTGTTTGCTCTTTCATTTTATTTTCATTTTTTTATTTTATTTTATTTTTTAAAGATTTTATTTATTTATTTGACAGAGATAGAGACAGGCAGCGAGAGAGGGAACACAAGCAGGGGGAGTGGGAGAGGAAGAAGCAGGCTCATAGCAGAGGAGCCTGATGTGGGGCTCGATCCCATAACGCCGGGATCACGCCCTGAGCCGAAGGCAGACGCTTAACTGCTGTGCCACCCAGGAGCCCCTCATTTTATTTTTATACCTTATTTTCATACACTAAAATTCTTAACCCTTTACAACAGCCATAATTACATGTTTGTTATATTCTACTATATAAAATGTATCACATTGTTAATTATATAATTCAAGTTTTTTGCATTCTTACTTGATTTGTTCACTTTTGAAAGAGGTACATAAACCTTCAAGTATGACTGTAGATTTTTCCACTACTCTTTTATATTTATTTTCTATTTTATATTTCAAAGCTGTGCTGTGAGGTTCATGAAAGTTCAAAACTGTTATTTATTTATAATGGATGATACAATTTGGCAATATGAAATATTCATCTTTTTCCTGTTTAATGCTTGTCACCTTGAATTTCCTATATCAGATAATACTATTGTTATACTTCTTTTCTTTATTTATAGACTACATCTTTATATTTAAACTTTTGGTGCTATGGTTTAGATGTGCCTTTTTCAAATAGATTATCATTAACATCTATATGTCTCTATGTACATATGGGTTTGTATCCACATAGATATGATCGCATTTCCCTCTCATTCTAACATGCCCAGTCTTTTATTTATTTTTTTAAAGATTTTTTTTTATTGGGGCACCTGGGTGGCTCAGTCAGTGAAACAACTGCCTTCTGCTCAGGTCATGATCCCAGGGTCCTGGGAGTGAGTCCGGCATCAGGCTCCTTGCTCAGCAGGGAGCCTGCTTCTCCCTCTGCCTGCCGCTCCCCTTGCTTGTGCTCTCTCTCTCTGACAAATAAATAAATAAAGTCTTTAAAGACTTTATTTATTTATTTAAGAGAAAGAGAGAGAGTAAGCAAAGGGAGGGGGAGAGGGAGAGGGAGACAAGCAGACTCCCCACTGAGTAGGGAGCTCAATGAGGGTGTCCAACCCAGGACCCTGAGATCATGACCTGAGCCTAAATCAAGAGTTGGATGTTTAACTCAATGAGCCACCCAGGTCACCCCTAACATTCTGTCTTTTATATAGAGCCCCAGATCTGTTATAAATTTATACTTTATATATATATATATATATATATATATATATATATATATATATATAATATATTCATATAATTTTGGTTATTAGGGATTTGAGGTGGCAGGAGCAGTGAACGAATGCTCTTATACCATCATGATCCATCCAGTATTTATTTTAATTTTTTTTTTTACAAATATGAAAATGGGTTGGGGCACCTGGGTGGCTCAGTTGGTTGAGCATCTGACTCTTGGTTTTGGCTCAGGTCATGATCTCAGGGTTGTAAGATCCAGCCCTGCTAATAGTTCCATGATGGGGCCCCAAGGCAGGCTCTGCACTCAGCGAGGAGGAGTCAGTTTGGGATTCTTTCTTTCTTCCTCTCCCTCCTCCTCTACCCTTCCCCCCTAAAATAAATAAATAAATAAATAAATAAATAAATAAATAAATAAATAAATGTTTTTTAAAAAACATACTGAAATGGTATAAGAAGATTGAACCATAAGAAATTTTAAAAAATCATAGTTAAGAGTTCAATAATTTTTATTACTCAGCTATCAAAAAGAACGATTTCTCAACATTTGCTGCAACATGGCACTGGAGGAGATAATGCTAAATGAATAAGTCAAGCAGAGAAAGACAATTATCATATGGTTTCTCTCATCTATGGAACATAAGAACTAGGATGATCGGTAGGGGAAATAAGGGATAAAGAAAGGGGGGGGTAATCAGAAGGGGGAATGAAGCATGAGATGGACCCTGAGATACAAACTGAGGGCTTCAGAGGGGAGGGGGGTGGGGGAATGGGATAGGCTGGTGATGGGTAGTAAGGAGGGCACGTATTGCATGGTGCACTGGGTGTTATACACAACTAATGAATCCTTGAACTTTACATAAAAAAATTAAATTAAAAAAAGAGTTCAATAATCTTAAAAACCGATGTTTATACTAATAATTAGATGTATGACCACTCATATGCATAGGAAAAATAAGTGTGTAACTAAATAAATATATTACTAGAAATACCATTCTCAGTCTACAGGAGATGGAAAAAAATAAAAGTGGTGTTCAATGTCTCTTCTATAAATTAACAAATGGAAAGAAATGCTTTTACTTGAGTAGGGAAAGTAGGTGTCAGAGGACAGTGTTGTTGGGAGTAAGAGTTGATGAATATTTTCTAGTATATATTTCTAGTGGTAAATTTGCAGTTTGGGGGGCTCTCACCCTTTCACTGAAGCCATAGTTATTTTCTCTAATACCTATTGTACTCTCAATTAACTGTTGGCCAAGTGCGACAAACAGCTTAAAGTTGGATATTTCTGAATTAAGTTTCAAGTCGGTAAACTTAAAAGGGTGTGAAATTTTAGGCACTATTTCAGGGAAAATAATAAGAGTAATAAACTATTATTAGGTGCTATACACAGTTCTACTTGTTTAATTCTTTCAGTGGTTCCATGAGGTCGGTACTATTATTATTTAAAGCTCACACATGAAGAATTTAAAACATAGAGTTAAAGAAAATTGTGAAGATCACAGCTATTACATGGGGAAGGTGAATCTTAACTCATGCCTTTAACTTTTGCTTCAGGGCTTATATCTAACAGTTAAGACACACCCTTGAACGGGAGGAGAGAGAAAGATGAAACATAGAGAAGGAGAAGGGGTTGAGAGGGAGAGAGGGAATAAAAATTGATTCTCAGCATCTTTGATACTATATCACATAAGCTCCACCTTCTTGGTCAAGCAGTGAAGAAAGGACATGAAGTGAAAGGCGTGAAGAAGGAAGAAAGGCGAAGGACGCGAATCGAAGGCAGAACAAAGAGCTGTGCCGATCTCAGCAACTCAACTCCACAGTTCTACCGCTTCCGCAATCTTAAAAAGCGCATGTGCATTGTTCTTGTAGAATTGTTATAGGGAAAAGGAACAGGTCAACATTTGCGGTAGAGAAGTTGTTAAAACAACGTTAACTACTTACTATGAACCATCTGGGAGTATGTGAGTCCTCGTAATGGCAGTAGAGCACACTGGCTAAGAGTCTAGGACCCAGAGGAAATTGGCAGGGCTCGATCTCAGGCCAGCAACTGAAACCATGCGCAAGTTATCTTACCTCGTAGGGCCTCAGTTTCCTTAACTGTTAAAAGGGGCTTCAATAATACCCACATCATTGGGGTGTTGTGTGAATTGAAAAGGCTAATACATGTGAAGTGCTTATAATAGTACTGCAAAAAAGGAAATACAAGTGTCAGGAAGCACCTGGAATTTAGCTTTTAATCATAAGAGTTTTCTCATATTCAATGTATAGCATCAGCTTTCACTCAGATATTTCTTTTTTTTAATAAAAGTGATTTTTCACTATGAATTAGCATATATATTTAGTCAATACAATTTAGAAAATGCAGAAAAAGAGACAAAACTCACCAACTCTTACTCCCAACAACTAGACAACCACTGTTAACCACTCATTCACTAATATCTATTATTTTACTATGTGTTCTTTGATATGTTCCTTTCCAGTCAAGATTATACAATTTAAATGATAATTAGTAATAATGGATTCAATTTTTAGTGCTTATCTTTTGCCAGGAAATATTTACAGAATGTCTCAGTTAATCCTCATAGCAATTTTATGAAGTAGGTGATATGTTAATCTCACTTTAGAGATGGAGAAAGTGAGTTTTAGAAAGGTTAAGTGACTTGTCCAAGATACCGCTGTTTATATGGCCCTGAAAAATGTATAGAATTTTTACAGGCTAACGTTCCAATGGAATAAATTATTTTAGACTAATTTTCTGCTGTAGTTATGGGAAATCATTAGACTTCGCAGAATTCTGAAAACTGGTTTTTTATTGGTTAAGAGTATGTTCAGCTGCCTTGCAGGCATCTTGAATGTGGGGTGATCCAGCACATTCTGTTACTGTTCTGGGTTCTCCCCACCCCCACACCTGTACCATCCTCATGCCTATCACCACATGGTCATAGAATGGCTCCTTCACTCATCTTCATGTTGGTGTGTCTGGGTCACACCGTGGAGAAACGAAGAGCTGGCACTATTAAAGAAATAAAATATATTTCTGCAAATCCACAGAAGCCTTCTGCTTATATATCACTATCCAGACAGTGTCCTAAGACCATCCTTATCTGTGATCAAGGTTGGGATATGAAAGGCTTATTTTGCTGAGCACATTGTCACCTTAAACAAAATCTGGATTCTCTCCTTAAAGAAGAAGAGGAGAATGGTTTGGCAACTGGCAAAATCTACCACCTGGCTGATACTTACATAATAACTAATGAATTGCATAAATATATTATCAATATAATCTCTTGAGGCAGAACAGGATTTCAGTTCTTTGGGAAAATGGAGTATGGGAAAAAACAATCCAATTCCACAGCATGTGGGACAAAACGCAATGCTGTTGAAGTAGAAAGAGAAACAAATTTCCTCCCATTGGCAAGGAATTTACCACTTGTGTGGTTTGCCCAGAAGATCAGATGCTTTCTGAACTCAGCACTGACCATCCTGCATTTTATGGGTCTCTGCAGTGTCATTACTATGGTTCATTATACTGTTTGCAACTGTCTTGGCCAACCTTGAAGATGGGTTCAAAAACCCTCCCATCCTGCAAACACTTCTCCAGCTCTGCCTATGCTGATTAAGTCAGCTAGGTTTTCCTCCAATCAGCAACTCATTAGGTGAGGCAGGTTTTAAATGAAATCAGGAATCGGGGAAACATAGACAAGAATCTCTGGGATGCCTGCTATCATCCTTGAAGCACTTGCCCATCCCAGAAGCCTCTCATCTAGGGACTTCATCCTTAATGCCAGTGAACATTGCTAGAATCTACTAACTTTTAATCCCTAGTAAAGTTCTAGTGGGTATGTTAAACCAGTGTTTCTCAGATTTTTTCCACCGGCATATTCCTGATACATAGAATGAAAACCCGGGAAGAGTGCATATATTCGGGTTGAAGTAGTTAGGCTTTGGTGGACAGTAAACATTTGTGTGTGTAAAACATGCCACCTGGCATTATTCACTTTTATTCTAGAAAACATACCACAGTTTACATAGTGAGGAGGGGATTGATTCTTCTGCTCTCAGTTTATAGACTTCTGTTGAAATTCCTGGGTGGGTGTGAAGTTTGGCTGATCTGGAACATTCTGTAGCTGGCTACAGTGACTCATTAGTGACACAGGTGGAGCCAGCAAAGACTCCTTTTTCCTGGGACTTTTTAGGAGAAACACTACTGCTTTTTCCCCCTGAGATTTGAGATAAAGAAGATATAAAATCTGAAACTTTGGCACTCATCTTTGGGTTATAAGAGTGAAGTCAGTATGAGAGAGAGAAGTTGTAAGATGGATTAAAAAACAAAGTCTAGGAGGCGTCTTTTGAGCTTCTAGGTAGGCCCTATCCAAAGCACGTCCCACCCACCAACTTTTCATTTATATAAGCAAATACATGCCTTTCATGTTAAAGTCACATGGAGTGCTTTCTGCCACTTGATACAAATAAAAAAATCCTTACTGATTTACTAACACAACCCCCACCTCCTTAAAATTATTTGAGGTTTTTGGTTTTAGCCTAACAATTCACACATGCTTTGCATTCTATTCCATGATATAAATATATAATTTAAAAATACGAAATATGTTTAAATTTTTATTTAAATTGCTTAAGTTTCTGACTCAAAATTTTCAAGTAAAATTTATTTTCCAGGAGGAGATGTCATATTTGTTATCTGGTTTCTCATTCCCTTGACATAATTCCGCATGTGCCGGTGGTACATCTACCACAATTTTAGAAACACAAGCTTGAGGATCTGCATGTTCAAGTGTAACAGGGAACTTCTGAATACAAAAAGTTTTCGGGACTCCAAGACACGGAAGTGTAATGGTAGCATAATAGGCATTGGCACAGGAAGACCCATTTGGGACTTCACAAATAGGCAGCGCTCGCTCAATCCACAGTTAAGCTCCTTTGTGGAGGAATACATAAATATAAAAATTCCGTGAGGTAGTCACGAGTGAGGTTCACAATCTGAATTTCAACGACTTTATTGAAATAGCTCTGTGTAAGCAGAGATACTCCACATTATAAATTATGACATATGACACTGAAGAAAATCAAGTATAATGCTAATGCCTCTGAGGTGTGTCCTCTTCTTTTCTTTTCTTTCTTCTTTTCATTTCTTTTCTTTCTTTTTGTCCCTTCTCTTCCCTTCTCGTTCTTTTCTTTCTTTCCTTCCTTCCTACCTTCCTTCCTTCCTTTCTTTTTTCTTTCTTTCTTTCTTTCTTTCTTTCTTTCTTTTTCTTCCTTCCTTCCTTCCTTCCTTCCTTCCTTCCTTCCTTCCTTTCCTTTCCTTTCCTTTCCTTTCCTTTCCTTTCCGTTCCTTTCCTTTCCTTTCTTTTCCTCTTTCTCACTCTCTCTTTCCTTCCTTCCTTCCTTCTTTCCTTCCTTCCAGCAAAGGAAAGGAAAATAAGATTACTTTGCTACTGTAAGGATAAATGACCAAGAGAGGTATGTTTCTGGTGTTAAGAAATATTCACAGGAATCACTTAGGCCTTAGGACCCCTTTGAACTTACCTTATCCCCTGGGGGGTTGGGGGGTGGGGTGGGTAAAGTGGTTAGCTGGGATAGCTAAGGATAAGCTGCCTATAGCTAAGAAAATAGCTACAATAACTTAATATTTTTAGGAATATACATAATTAAAGACATCGAGAGCTATCTAGAATGTTTTACTAATGTTTAAATCACAGGAGGATTTTTTGTTTTTACTGCATACAATAAGAGCAATTAAATGAAGTTATTGAAGAACTCTGAATTTCTTCATCTTCTTTTCTCGAATTGTCCTGAAATGATAATGGTGACTTTAATTCTTAGTAGATGGAAACTATTTAGATGCTCCTCAATCTTGGTTTCCACTTAAATACTCCACAAAAACTATTGAATGTATTTTCCAGAATCTTATACACTAAAATGATTTCAAAATACTGGTTCCTTCATGATGTACAAACAAAACGGAATTCTTATTATGTATTAATGAAAATTCTGGAATGGCAAATTTCAGTAACGGGCTGTAATAATAAAAGGTCTTCAGTTTTTGGGAGCCTGGATGGCTCAGTCAGTTAAGCGACCAACTCTTGATTTTGGCTCAGGTCATGATCTCAGGGTTGTGAGATTGACCCCCCACCTCCAGCTTGGTGCTGGGCATGGAGCCTGGTCAAGATTCTCTCTCTCCCTCTCCCTCTGCCCCTTCCCTCATCCTGACATGTTCACACTTTCTCTCTCTTAAAAAATAAAAATATAAATAAATAAATAAATAAAGCCATCAGTTTTAAGAAAATGGCCCTGCCTAATTATAATCTACAAAATTCGATTTGATCATAGCTGCCTCTTTAATCTTCCATTGAAAAGTAACATGTGGGTTCAGGAGCCCAAGCAGAGAGAAGAAAATTTATGTTTAATTGAATGCCTACCAGGTTTTAGATACTTTATATAAATTATGGCCTTTATATTTATATTTTTCCTTATAAAAGTCAATGAAGGAACTGTGTGCATTAATCCAAATAATTCTAGTAATTCAAGAACCACAAAACAAAATGGGGAAAGGAGATAATGTAATTCATAGCAAAGCCTTGATAGCTATTTTGAAAAACAGATGATAGACCTGAACGTTGACCAACATGATACTTGTGACTGCAGGCCCTGGTCCTGTGGTCAGCCCAGTCCCTGCCGACTGTGAAGCAGGCTGCCCAACAACGGAGGAAGAACATAAGACCTAAACTTTCAAATGCTTCTTGCCCTGTTCTTCTTTTTGAACATTTGTTATATTCCAATTGCTTATCTTTACTTCAAATTCACACATCCTCCTCTACTTTTGTTTTTGGTAAAATACACATTTTAATTTATCACTTGGTTATAGGTCAGTTCAAAAGTGCTTCTGAAGACATTTCCCAACCCACCAACTTTCTTATTCCCACAGGTGACCTTCTTTTGTGTCTGTTGGTAATTTTACTGACTGCGATGTTTATAATTTTAAATAATATTATTACACTTTCATTTCTTTTTCTTTTTAAGATTTTTTAAAAATTTATTTATTTGAGAGAGAAAGGGAGTACAAGCAGAGGGAGCAGCAGACGGAGAGGGAAAAGCAGGCTCCCTGCTGAGCAAGGAGCCCAATGCAGGACTCGATTCCATGACCCTGGAATCATGACCTGAGTCGAAGGCAGACGCTTAACTGACTGAGCCAACCAGGAACCACTATACTTTTATTTCTTTTTTTTTAAAAAAGATTTTATTTATTTATTTGACAGAGATAGAGACAGCCAGTGAGAGAGGGAACACAAGCAGGGGAAGTGGGAGAGGAAGAAGCAGGCTCATAGCGGAGGAGCCTGATGTGGGGCTCGATCCCATAACGCCGGGATCACGCCCTGAGCCGAAGGCAGACGCTTAACCGCTGTGCCACCCAGGCGCCCCCACTATACTTTTATTTCTTGAGCTTAAGTACTATGATGCCTCACTATGCAAGATAAAGACTTAACTCACATAAACTACCTAGATGGCATGTGAGGTTGGCAGGTAATTTGCATTTCTCATGCTGATTAATGGGGTGGGACGTATTTCTCTTTTCTACATTCTAGGAGAGCAAACATAATATGAAAGCTAGTCACTTTTAAACTTTGGTAGAATTAATCTATAAAACTGTCTTTACTTTTTTGTGTGAAGATTTTAAACATCTATTTCAACTTCTGTAATAGTTATGGGATTTTTCAGGCTTTCTCATTCTTCCTAAATCACTTACACATCATGTACGTCTAGAACTTTGTTCTTTGTACTGTAAGTTTCAAATTTACTGGCAAAAAAAAAAAAATCTTTGAATTTTCTCTTATGGATTATTAGCTTTGTAATTTCTGTTCTATCTGTACTATTGCAACCCTAATTGGTAGCATTATTTTTTCTTTTTTTCCCCTTGAACAACCTCACTGAAGATTTTTCTGCTTTATCAAAGTCTTTTTTTTTTTTTTTTGGTTGATCATCTCTCTTGAATCTTTGTTTTCTTATATTCACTGATTGATACTTTGTTTTACTGATTGATAATTTTAACATTATTTTTCCTTCTTTTATCTGAGCTTATTTTATAATACTTTAAAACTTCTAAAATTGGACACTTATATCATTAATTTTCAGTCATTTCTCTTTTCTAATGTAAGAATTTTAAAACTCTAAATTTTCCTGTAGAAACTGCTTTTACTGTATGGCATAACTTTTGATAAGTTTTTTATATCAAAAGTTATTACCTTTCAGCTATGAAATTTATTATAATTTAATTTATATTTCATCATTTTTTCTTTGACCCCTGAGTTATTTAACACAGAGGTTTTTTTATTCAAATTCCAAAATATATAGTGTTTTAAAGTTTATCTTTTTGTTATTGACTTAATAGAATTATAATCAGAATATATGATTTGCGTGTTAACAGTTCTTAGATTTTTGAATATTGCTTTACAGTCTTAATGATAATTAATTTTTGTAAATATGTCAGGGTTTTTTGAGAAAATATGAATTCCTTACTTGTCGAGTACAGGTAGATCAAACTTGTTAATTACATTAACATATCCCAGTACTCTGGACAAAGCAGGGTGATCAGATAGCCTTGGGGAAGGAAAACCAGAGGCTGAATGGAGGAATAAATTGGCTTATGGGAAAAGAGCAAGTCAAGTGTTAATTTTTTTTAATGTAATAAAATAGAGCTTCTAGTATTTTATTACAAAAAACAAAAACAGGCTTCAAAGGTTGAGTCCTCTGCTTTCAGATAAGACCATAAATATTTATAGTATAAATGCAAGTGATAATATAAGACATAGACTATGAAAAAAATAATAATAGCTTCCTAGTATACACCATATTGCATTGAACATAAGAACTTCTAAAGGTTATTTTATTCAGAAGGCACCTGGGTGGTGCAGTTGGTTAAGACTCTGACTTGTGATTTCAGTTCAGGTCATGATCCCAGGGTGGAGGGATGGAGCCTCGTGCTGGGCTCCAAGCTCAGTGGGGAGTCGGCTTGTCCCTCTTCCCATGCCCCTCTCTCTTCTGGCATGGTCTCTCTGTCTCTAAAATAAATAAATAAATCTTTCTTTAAAAAAGTTATTTTTTTTCAGTGCTCTTAACAAATAAGTGAGGTAGAAATTATTATAACCCTTTAATAGATGAGACTTAGCGACTTGTATAACATCACCTACCTGGTCAGTGATAAAGGCCTAGAATCGCATCTAGTCTGAGCTCAGAGTCTTGACCTAAACCATAACCCTCGTCAAGTGCTTGCCACACTCTGCAGATGACACGAAAGAAAGGTGAGATTTGTTCTTGCTTTCAAGGACCTTGTAATCTTATTAGGGACACATGTTCCATGTAGTGAAATAATGAGAAAATGGTATTACTTGGTGCAATAATAAAATTCCAACATGAAATTCACGTGTCAAAGTATATGGTACAATGCATGTGGTATTGTGAGACTGTCAAAGAAGAAAAGACATAGCTGCCTGCAGTTATTCGAAAGATGTTTCAAGAGAGAAGTGGGATTTGAAACAAACTGTCAATACTGATAGGATTCAGAAAGAGGCAATCTGTTCAGCAGGACTGTCCTACTGAATGAAGCATTGCTTCATATATCCTGTATACCTTTAGCCAGTAGGCTGAAACGTGGCAGGTTTGCTGAAATGGAGAAAAGAGGTGAAGGCCATCCTTAGGCTAAAAGGGCAACAATAGGAATGACTAGGCACCTGTGGAGTGGCAAGAACAGTGGATGGGGTGGTGAGAACGGTGGGAGGGACATTTGAATGGGTTAGATGGTGTCATAGCCTTGGTTCGGACTTGGTCTGAGGAAAAGCGGACAACCATTTCTTTTACCCCTCTGGGAATGATACAGGCAATAATCTCCCTCGCCTCTAAATTCTGGTGGACTGGAAACAGTATCACCGAAAAGAACATTCTCTGCCATCTCACCCTAATACTATTCCTTTGTTTCCTAAGCCCCGAAGACAGGGAGATTTTGCTTTTGTTTGACTTCAAACTCTTTTATGGGAATTCGAGTCCATTTCCTCTCTGTGTTCCCTTCATGAAGGTGGGAAATCAATTGCACTATATTTTCAATATAGCCGTAGTCTGATAGTTTCATCTGTTCTTAATTTCCAAATGGCATCATTGGAAACCAGTTTTACCTATCTCGGAACAGAAATCTGACCGCCCCTGTCACCTTACCGCACTTCCCTTTCTGAGGGAGGGTTGAGCCACAAACATACCGCGTATCAATTTAATGAAAAAATATCTGTCAAACTGATTAAGCTTCCTGTGGATTGATTCAGTTGACTGAATTTTATACATTTCAGAAACCAGTTATTTTGGTGACATGCAAATGCAGCCTGAATTTTGGTCTCAGAACTGCTGAGTTCGGGAAAGACTTCTGAAAGGCCTAGTCAAGCATTTGCTTTTAGCTGTTGTACTTACGAGGATCTTTCCAGATAAAACTAAGTGACTGCGTTGAGAGTGATCCTGACACACTTTAAGATGAAAAATAATAGTCCATCTTATGATTCCCGCGGTTACCACAGTTAATTAGGGGCTTGTGATTGGTCAGCATCAAACAAGCTCTTCCAAAGTGAACTGAGCTAGAATTTAACCCTTCAGCTCCTGACTTGTAACCTCAGGGTGATCCTCAAAGACGCAGGTCGAATATGGACTGGTTTGCATGCAGGGACGTCGTTGCATGTCAGGGACTGATAAGCGCTTGAATGTGTCAGTTATTTCTCACCCCACAAAGGGACTGGAGAATTTCCGTCTCCCTAAATTTTGTCGGGTTTCGAAGAAAATTAATAACAGCATCCGCTTAAGATCTGATATCGCATTTTTGTATATGCCGTTTTCCAACATGAGAATTTGCACTTTTGTTTTGTTTTCTTCAAATCGATCATGAGGCGTGCCGTCCGGCTGCCGCAACCGATGTCGTCTGCAGGGGCGAGGCCGAAATCAGACGAAACTTGGAAAGCCTTCCCACAATGCTGCAAAAGCAAGCGGTGGTCACTAATATATTTTTTTTTTCCTTTAAATGCCAATATTGAACTTCCTTGACATTGAACCTCATATTGCTGGGTATTTTAAGTTGTTTATCTAGAATCTGACACACTTTAACCTGCATAGTTCTGGTGATAATTGCTGAATTTCCAAATTAATAGGAAAACTGGCACAATACTAGATAATATCAGAGTTTGTTATTTGTGAAGTGCCAATTTTCTGTAATTAGAGAAAATTGCTAATTATCACTGGAACTATTCATTAATATTTAAAGGAAGATAAAAATTAATAGAAATGCTTTTTTGGTGGCTGAAATTTTTAACGGCTACCTGCTGTCATCCTTTTGATGAATCCAGCTCTTTGTGTCCTATCGAACAACTGGGCAATTGTGAGGAAAGCTGAAGTGGCACTGTTTTTGCAAATGTTGTGATGGAATGTTTAAACTGAAAGACTTAACGTATCACTTAACCAGTACTTCCAGTGTTCCAGTGCAAATTGGGAAAGTCTCAGACCTAATCACCTAATACCAGTATCTTTTTATATGAGGTCAAAGTGGCCCTGTTTTGCTAAATAAAGGGCACAGTTCTCTCCATTTATTTAGTGTTATGAAGAGAGGCGTTTCTTTGCGAGTGTTGCCTACAGCAATGCTAATTATCGCCATTGTATCACATAATTTTAGGAATATGAGAAGATATGAGCAAGAGCATTGAAAATGAGCTGGGCTACCCTTTTGAAAGTTTACAGGACGTTTACCACAGGCGGCCTCTAAAGGCTTATTTCTAAACAAGTTCTTTGACCAAGAATAAAAAGACACACACATGTAAGTGATGCTTGAAAGTTCTTCATTTTAATATTTTTTTTCTTTTTTACGAAGAGTTTAAAATATGTGCTTATTAACCTACAGGAAATATCAGAAAAATGATAAACTTTTTTTATTAAGCCAATGGGTGTTTTAAAAAGTCATTATGAGATAGTGAATTATTCATTTATTCCATCAAGCATTTCCTGAGCCTCTACCCTGGGAAAGGTAGCTGGGCAGCCATAGGAGACTACGGGTGTTGGAAGAGATGGATTGAAAAGGAAGAAAACAAAGTTGGCAAAGAAACTGGTGATCTAGGGTCAGGATGCAGCTGAAATGAGCTTGTCTGCAGGGAATAGACCAAGAAGACTGAGCGATAAGTGATTAAAGCAATGCCAATGAACTTAGGGTCAGGAAGAAGGCGAACACAGTCAGGGAACCAGGGAGGGCGATAAGCTGAGAAATTGGAAAAGGTGTCCTTGGCTGAACGGAGCCATGGACATAATTCAGTTCAATTCGGTGCAGTATTGATTGAGTTCCTACTGGGTGTTGAATGTAGTCCACCCATAACTTTGAAAAACAAAGAAAGAAAAATTGGTGAACGCACATGGCATTTTACGTGTGGTGTCAAATATTCTCTGTCTTTTATATTCGATAGTGGTGCTGATGATTACAAGTCATCGTTGATGGACGTTAGTGCTCTGCAACTATGTCTTCCAATGCTTGAATGGCATCTTATAGTGGGAAGGAATCTTGGATGTAAGGGAATCTAACCTGATAAACCATGCTGAAATCCTGAACATAGTTACTTCAGGAAAGGTAACACTTACGAGGATCATCCTGGATGATAGAAGCCTTCAGTTATTCCATGTTAATCCAGCCTAGAAGCAGCAGTCTGGAGAAATAGCCTCCAGATTCCTCACCTGACAGATTTTCAGCACTGTTATCCTAGCGTTGCCACACGGAGATCGAGTTCTACTTTGACAATATCTTCTCCGCTACCTGGCACTCAGAAATCAAGGCAATTTCCAGATATGCCCTGATCAGCGAACCTTGCTTAGCTGACTTCACTTCAATTCATACTTTTTAACATGTACGAAAACATCAGGCTCAGAAAGCCCCCAGTGTGTCCACTGCATCAGTGAGTCTGTGTTCTTAGCCACTGTGACTGACACATGGAAGGAAGAAATATATGAAAAAGATAGAAGGTAACTGACAAAATCTTCGGCAGTCAGAGAACCAGGCTTAGCCATTTATACAGCCGGGAATGGAGCCTGAAGTCACGTTTCGAGGTGGAGCTTGGTGGAGAGACAATTGCCACTGGGCTCTGGACCCTGATCTTTATTTACCTGATCGCACAGAACTGGGAGCCTGGAACTACCCCTAAAAACACGGTCACCGCTGCTTGGATGCTGCGTGGAGCTACCTGGTCTCCCCCAGTCAGGCTCTGAGGATGGCCGGTCCTCCGTCCGTGCTGTGGCTGTGAGAACAGCACACTGTGTCACCTAGGGAATATTCTCCAGCCCTAGGTACAGAGTTCAGAAGCTGGGCAGTCGACAAGACTAGCAAAGAGACCACTGGCGTCCCCTTAACTCCTCACTCCCTGCCTTCTCCCTCTTAGACTCAAGCAAAACCCTGACCTCTCAATCTGCCACCTTTCCAAGATACTCCATGATAGGTAGGAAGTTAGGGGTAGGAGCAAGAATATCAAGGACATAATTTTCAAAAGTAAAGTGACAACAACACAGTATTTGAGATGGCCTGTGTTTAGCCTCTGTGAAGAACTAGAGGTCGTCCCTTTCCCCCCCCCCCCCCAAGGGCTCAGAAATCACTGGCATTAACAAAAGACAATGTGGAATGATAATGGAGTGCCCAGCATTACCTTGTAGGACTGTATTTATTGGGGATGCGGGCATTCCAAACTTCTTCCCCTCAACCCCTGAACATGCATCATGAGATCACTGGACAAAATAATTCTAAGAAATATGGGATGTACTTAGTTTCCCTACGACACCATCACGGATTCGTAATGATGGACCCAGATAATAGTCATAATACAAAATTCATCTAGCACTCACTGGACTTCAAGGCAAGATTCTGAGCGTTTTATGAGAATTAACTCAGTTGTCACCACCGCCCTGGAAGGATGGGCTGTTATCACATCTGACACATGAGGACATTGAAACAAGAGAGAGCAGTTTCCCACCCAGGATTCCACATTTCATACCTGGCCAGAGCCCGGCTGGAAGCCAGGGAGACTGACCCCAAAGCCCACCGTCTGACCCACTCAGCCCGGCTGCCTGTTAGAAAATCGGGGGCAGGGATTCTATCCGGTTTCTCTATGGTGGATCGGAAGCATCATTCTTGCAGTAAGTGTGCTTTTGCTCTGGTGGTTGCCACTTCTCAGCTGAAATGAGAAGCCATTTTACTGCCACCGGTACAGAAAAATACGTTGACCTTTTTTTTTTTTTCTTAGTACAATCCCAATTGCAGAGAGCAATGTTGACTATCCAATGTGAAAAATATTCCAAGCATCTCAGCTGATAAATTCTAATGGGTGCTCCGATACCTTTTGTGACTTTGTTCAGATTCGTTTAGTACGCCAAGCATAAACTGCTTAAATCTTTTACATACAACCATTCTATTGCCTATTAATTAGAACCGTCTTTTAATTGCGTGGGTGCTTCAGAATTAAGTCTATATAGTCACAGGGATAGGATCCCCTGGAGGGAAAATTTCTTTATAGGAAGCAAGAGATGTTAAAAACAACAGAAGCAACAAACAATAAAACTCCCGATAACATCTACCAGGCACCCCCACAAAAATCTTCCTAAATCATTTGAGGATAAAACTCCATTTTCCTAGCTGCAGATTAAAATACGCTTGATGCTAAGCCTCTTTCCACGGCCCCGCTGGGTTATGATGTCACTCAAGTTTTCTTTCAGTGTCTTCGGCTCCCTGTTCTTTAAAACTTATTTCTTCTTCCCTCAACATGAGGTGCCTGGTACTCTCCTTCTGTTTTCAGACTCTCTCCTCAGTCAAAACAGGAAAAGATGACACATCAGTCATTTCCATTTGATGGATCGGTTCTATTTTTTAATTCACTGATTAATCATTACCTCATCCAAGGATTTCGTTTTAGGTCATTTTAACTCTCAGTGACTAAAAGAATGTCAGCTATTGACAGACACTGGGGACATCTGAGCCAAGGCAGGAAGGACTGAAATGGTTCAAAGGTCCTGAAGATAAACTTGACTTAACATTTTTGGGTGATGCCTGGTTGGGCAGTGGAAACCTTTCTCCCTGGTCTCTAGAGGTCTTCCCTTGGGGTAAAAAGAGACAATCAGCAAAGGTTGACAAAGACTTGGTCCTGGTCCTCAGTTGTTGGTGGGCCTGGGACCTCAGGAGCTCCTGCCCTTGCTTGGCCTCCCCCCGCCCCCCAGGCCTGCTCCCTCCACATGGCCCAGTCTCCTTTCCCTGCCTGAGTCCGGTTCCTCTCCACCCCCGCCACCGCCGTCTCAGCCATCCCTCGGATTGCCCCTCCCTCTCACCAAAAATGCCCAGAAGTATATAGGCTGTTTGTCATTAAAAGTTATTTTGGTTTCTGTTATGAAATTTGACACATATTCATTAATGGACGTATGGCTCTATTCAATTCTGCTTTGGATAATGCTGCTTTGGAAAATAATCCGACAAGCGTCCTAATGCTGCAGTCTGTGTCCTATATTTCAATGGTATTAGCTCCTTACTCTCTGGAGCTCTGAGTCGGGCTTTTTATAGTTCACATAACCTAGATTTGTGAGTCACTATGTACAATAAATAGCATTCCCACTGCTACCACGAGTCTTGGGACCAGTGCCAGGTGTGGCGGCTGTTGATGCCCTGCCTGCTGACGACAAATGTTTTCTAGAATCACATTCTTCTGAGGCCTCAGTTTCCTCATCTCTAGAATGAGAGGGTGCCATGGGTTGATAGTCTGTTGCTTGTCATCTGTGACATGTCTCTAGTTTAGCTTTTACTCCAAATGAAAACGTGTAAAGAACTTAAATTGTATCTTACACCACAGATAACCTTTTTTGCTGTATTTTGTTTCAGAATGAGGCTCACGCTGAATTGGAAAAGAGGAAAGAGCAGAGGATACAAACCTGAAGGGAAATACTGGGCCATGTGCTCTGTCTCATGGTTCCAAATAAAGAGCAAAGGGGCAAATCACAAAAGATCTACTTGCTCACATGGTATGCCTATCCTCCGAAGCATGGTGATAAAGCCCTGGAGACATCATTAATTTCTCTTGCTACTTTCCTCAAGCCTGAGTGGCCAGCCTTGAAAGATGGGGCACTCTGTTACTACGATAGGGCCCATCTTGGCCTGGAAGAAATTGAAAGGGAAGTTAATACCCAAGGAAAAAATGCAAGCTGCCTGTCTGTGGCAGAATGTTTCAGCAGAGCGAGGGTGACTGCTGGGATGGTATGTGGTCCAAGGTTGGACAAGCTGACATTGAAGAGCCCTTGTTTCTGTGATTCTCTGATTGTCAACACAACACAACACAACACATACTTTATAGCGACGTTTTCTTCTTTGCTTTGTTTCATCTGGTCTCCCTTGCCTCCCCATTCCCTTGTCTTGACTCCAGGTTTTAAGGATCAATTTGCTGTTTGCACCTTCTTTTCCATCTCTTCAACTTCCATTCAGTTCATTTGTTTTCCCACTTCTCTTTCTTTCTTCTTCTAGCTATTAAGGAACCTGTCATATGTCAGCCCCCAGGGGCCCAAGTGGCAGCTCCTTCAATTCATGGAATGCCTAATTTTACCCGCCTCTTTGGAGAGGGGGCTAGGATTCCTTAAAAAAGAAAAAAAAAAAAGCCTGATACTGCCTGTTTATATCCCTAAGGCTCAAATAATTAAAAAGCATCTTGTTTGAGGAAAGATAGTTTCTAATGAGCAATACACAAGAAAGAAAACCTGATGTTCCCAAGTGAAATTCCTGACAAATCATGAACTCTATGGAAAGAAGAACATCTCTCTGTGATGACCGAGGGACCCTGTCCCAACAAGCTGACATCCTAGAAAAGCCTTTGTGCCTAAATAAACTGTATGTTAATAAAACAATATTTATGATTCAGCTTTTTTTTCCCTCCTCTTAAGTATCAAGCTATATCCTGGAAGAACAAAAATAGAAGAAGTTGATGTCTACAATATAACTATTAAGGGGAAATTCGCTCCTCTGTTATTTGGATGTAATCGGTACTGAGCATCACAATGCACTTGTAATTGGGTCTGTACTCGTTCACTTCAAGGGTTCCATGCTATTTCTACTTGAACCCATTTTTTTTGATACCGTTCAGCTCAGCAGTGCCAGCTAACTCTTGTTATGCAGTTGAAAAACTGTGGCCATTAAAAATAGGATACGGTGTGATCTTGTTTTGCAGCGCTGCATGGAAAATCAGTTGCTGTTCATAACAGCTCTGTGGTTGGTTGATTTAAAGCAGGGGGGTGACTTGGAATTGACAAGCAGACAGTTTGTGAAAAGGGATATTGTATCTTTAAGGCTTTCTGACTGATTGTGTTTAACTGCGCCACGCAGCAGGCAGTAATTAGGCTGTAGCTTCACCGAGAGGCTTAAAGCACTGGCTCTGGTTCTCGGTTCTCCAGACTTTTCTTTTTTTTTTTAAAAGCACAAACATTTTTTGGATTTGAATACGTGATCATTTTTTTTTTGTAAACTGTGAGTGAGTTGTGTGATGAGCAAATAAAAAGCCCACCCCCGAGGCTTCCTGTGCAGACGGTCTCTGAGGACCACCCTGTACCCAGACGGGCTTTGGGGAGACCCGGCGGCCGCCCTGGGAAGCAGGGAGAACCAGGATAGGAGTATATGATGTGACTCCCGGAGAAGGTCAAGGTGCTCTTGAGATGAAAGAAAGGCGGCTCTTACAATGTGACATGGTGTCTTCTGGCCCCGTTCACAATGTTAATGAGACTAGGTGGAGTATGCTTCTAAGATTAATAGACAGAATGCCTAATAATTTGGATTTGGGGGAAAGAGAAATTTTTTCTTTACCTAGGCCATTAGGTAGAAAAGAGACTACGCTTAGAAGCAAATCGAAGAAGCCATTAGCTTAAGGAATGTTTTCCATTCACTGCTCGGCCTCCCTTACTACCTTCCCCCCAGCCCTTAAATACCCCACTGCTCCTCTGGAAAGTACCGAACACTGTCGATTTGTTGTTATTTGGTAAAGACGGAGTTTCACGTTTTCCAGGCATTTGTTATCACAGAGGAGCAGTTGACAGATTTTTACACTGACCTTATAAAAAAGGAATGTTCAATTACTGCTGGATTGACCACGGTAACTCTCTTCATTATCAATCAGGCAGCAGGGGCTGAGTCCCAACTGGGTGCACGATGCTATGCTAGGTGCCGTGAGAGATAAAAAATTATTCTGGAACAGTAATTGAGATCTTTGCTGACACTATGTACAAACTTTTCTTCCTTTCGCTAATTATATGGGTAAGTTATTCCATATAGATTTGCGTACCACTTAATTCTGAAATTGCTATGGCGTTCTTTTTTCTTATTAAGTGAATTCCTTTTTTTAAAACCTTTCTTACTGTATTACTGATACCTATAAAGTATCTTTACTTATCCATTTGAGCACTTCTGTAGATTGCAAATAGGTACAAATTAGAGAGATTTTTGGTTTTAAATAATAGCTCCTCACATTTGTGAATCACCTCGTGTGTTTTTCCTCACATCGTGTCACTTGGGTCTCCCTACACCATTCTGAGGATGGGAGTGCAGGCGATATTCTCTCTTCTAGAAGCTCAGGAGTTGGGCAGGGAGAGAGGCTGGGAATAGGAATCAGGTTTGTTGGATCTCTACTCTTCTCACTACAACATGATTCTACATTCAACCCCAGAATGAAGCATCTTCTGATTTAAAGGTAGTGGAAATATTTTGGAATAACTTTACCATATTAAAGCAAGGATTAAAAGTCAAAGATACACTACCAGAAGGGGATTCTGATTCTTTAAAGTTGCTCCTACCAGTTTTAAGCCAAAGTCTGTCCTTTCTCTATGGAGTTTCAAACATTCAGAAGCACTCTCTACTCTTGGTTTTGATTTTTTTTGGACTGCCTTAAAGATAAATTACTTTAATCTGTAGGCTAAGTTGCACTGATGTATTTATCTTTCTCAACATGTTTTGTCCTAAGGTCAGTACTTCTTAAATTTGATCTAAATAAATTATAAATGTGTATCAAAATCTATTTGATATTAGCGTAAACATATTCAAAATACATTACATCGTTGCTTCGAAAGAAACAAAGATGAATTCCATTCTATAGTTCAAATTTCCAACGTATGTGAGTACTTTTATATCTGTCTACGCCTAAATGTCGAAGTCAATATTTCTATAAATTCCTAAGGTTCGTTCATTTTGTGGTGTTGATAAATGCTCCTTGGAATTAGGATGTACAGAAGATCAAAGATTAAATTGCAATTTTTTTTCCAAAGTGACAATGAGCCTAATTCACTGTCAGTTAATGCCAGGTGTTTCTCCCCCTAGTATTAAGTTCTTCAAAACAGTGGCTGCATAGGACACCATTCACAGAGGCTTAGCGCTGGGGAGAAAATGATTACATTAAATCGAATGATATGAATAATTCATGACATCACATTTTGTAATCCTGGTGTTAAGCATAAAACCAGTGGTTTATTTTTCAGCAAAATGTTTTTGTATCATTTTAGATAGTGCATAATGCAAAACAATAACTGCATACATAATGCAAGAAGGATGGTGGTGAATAGGGTCCTTAATAGTGCTTGCAGCATCATCTGGGGTGTGATCACAATAAACACATTTTGAGCCAATGCCCATGGGTGCCCAACGCTTGCTGGAATCTTCTGAGTCCAATAGAATGGCTGTCTTTTAATTTGTTTTTGAATATTACACCTGACCTTTAGCATGGATCTGAAAGTCAGTCCTTGTCTATTGCTAAAACTACAAATCCTTTTGTCCCCTTCCCTTTCAGTTTACTGGGAGGGCAATTCTACTGGGGGTAAATAGCTGATTTCTTAAATGACGTTTGATTTTCCTACATGGAGTTGGAAATACTAGGAAGATCCATAGAGTCTGAACTTACATTCTTTAATAAAGAACTTTAAATATTCTGGGACAAAATGCTAGTTATTTAGCAATTCAGCCAGGTACCCTTTAGGAATGTCATTTATATCTTTGAGACTACATACACAACTCCTTGTCTCATTTGACTCTTCTCCCCTATTTTTTAGAGAAAGCATCTCTTTAAAAATAATTATCAGAGGAGATTGGAGGTGGCCGTGCAACCTTCATGGAGCAGTTTCCAGGTCATGTACTCTGTAACAGTACTCTAACATGAGTCTGATTATTCTGCTGCGTTTCGGGCTGAAATAATTGTGTACCTGGACCATCTGCGGCTGCCTTTTCCAGCACCTTCCTGTGGACAGCTCCAGGGCACTCTCTGGAAACCAGAATGGACTCCTGCTGATTCGCCCACATATTTATCTTGAATGAAAGAATGGCGTGTGCCAGTGGATTTCAAAGCTTTTCACAAAACATCTCCACATCTGAAGTCTCAAGAGTTTATGTCAAGCATTTGTATTACCACTAATTAAATATACCATCCGTGTTTTACAACATGAACACATCTGCTGATAATGTTGTAACTTGTATTGTTATTTATTTGAAATAAGACATTAGAAATTAATGGTTGGTCAGTAACCTTGAAATCCTGGCCAATTTATCATAAATATTAATTGTCATGGGTATAGAAAAGAGTTTGCGTTTAAACATTTCTTCACAAAAGGATAATTTGAAGGCATGTTCAAGTGTTTTATTGCAGTATATTTATTTGCTATGATGCCAAGAATATTGTTTCAATTCCTACTGTTAAGATTTTAAGCAGACTGCCAAAATGGGTAGATTATGGTGATATTCTTAGAGAAAAATCCAGAAATGTAATATTTAAAGTAAACTGTAATGTTTCGTTGAGAATGTTTAATGGAAAAAAAAAATTGGTGACCCAATTAAAAGTAGTGGAAATGAGAACACTGCCTTGGATTTGAATCTAGAAATACTGAGAGTCATGATACATGGTAGCTTGAGATCTATTCTCCCTCTCGGAAGGAGATATGAATTACCTAGATCTAGCTGAAAGCAGAAATCAAACTCCATAAAGGAATTGATATTCTCCTGAGGAGTGCAAATTCTATGTTAAAGACACACACAAAAAAGAGTCCTATTCAATACAGTGTCACACTTGGCTAGTGACAGTTGTTGACTCTTCACCTCCCTTCTTATTTCGACAATCCTCACTAAAGTTGCCAATGCTTTGATGACTGATTGGTGGAGATGACGTGAACGCTTTGTTCCCGAAGATCTACTCATGCTTCTACCTATCGGAAAGCTCTAGAGCAGCTGCTCTGTGAGCAGCCAAAGATCTCGGGGATCTCCTCACCCCTGTCTCTTCTCTGATTTATGGAAACAGTAACTTCTTTCTGGTACAACCTATCAAGAACAAGAGAAGAATCGTGCATAGTATCATTCCAATTCGAAATACAGAGAATGATAAAAAAATATTGCTAACATAAAAACCTATTTATCCAAATAGCAACTATTTCCATTTTTTCCCTTTGATGTACACAACTACGCTATATTGGATAAAACAGACCACAAGTTCCAGTGCCAATCTGACCACTTATTGGCTGTGGGAATTTGGGAAAATCAATGGATAACCCAGAACCTCCTCTGCCTCTTCTGTAAAATGGGAATAGAGAAGCCATCTTGGGTTTCCTATGGAAAAATGAATGAAATGATGCACGGGACAATATTTTGTAATTAGTCACCATGAAAATCATAATTATTTTTACCTATTTAAAGAATTCTTTTTCCTTTCAGTTAATAGGTCATGAAACATTTACCTTAAAAATGAAATTTGTTCAAAAACAAAAACAAAAACAAACCCATTAGGAGGGGTTCGTGTATATCTTGAAACAATCTTTTAGGCAAGTCAAATCAGCGATGTGGGCTTTCATGTGTGTCTTGCTTTCCCACACTTAAATGAATAACCTTGAAAGTCATAAAACTTGCTGAGCTGGCTATTTCCCTGCTTCCCCAGAACATATGTCAACTGAGCAACAGAGAATTAGCTGTAGCAAAAAGAAAGATAGTTCATGGAAGCTTGTTCAATAATTAATCCGCTGAGTAACTGTATGAATATTTGATAAATATTTAGTCAACTCTGTGTATCATGCAGCAGTGGTTGCATACCAAAGGATTTGCAGAGGTAAAAACTGCGGTCATAGGCATCAAAGATGTAGAGATTTCAAGCTCACAGGCCAGAGTTGTGCAAATTATTCCACATAATACAAATCCAGAAATATAAATCCATGACTATCCACATGATGTTACTCGGGGAGGGTGAGAGGAGGCCATTACCTTGTTCTCTACAGTTCTTTTAAAGTGTATTTGGCATCACATTTTCATTTAATAGCTGCTCGCCTGCCCATGTGTGTGAGGTAAAATATTCTGATCCATACATGAAATGGAATTGTAAAATAACAACCCTGTGTCCCCTTGAAATTCATACTATGATGCTGGGAAAGCACTGGTGGGTGATCCACTGCTATATGCTAAATGGAAATGGAATTTGCTTCGGTATCTAGAGACCAGGCATTTGAATTCAACTTAATAAACATTTATTAATTCCCTAGGATGTTCAATGCACTGTGCATAAAGAGAGAGAGGCTAACATGTGTGAGAGCAGGAAATGTAAAAATTCAACCTGTGCGGCTAGAAAAAAATCAGCAAATAAAAATAAGAAGATGATCTCTGATTTCTGGAAAGATCCTATTTTGCAGTTAGAGTTTTAAAGTTTCTAGTTTCTTATCTAGTTAATCACTCCTAAATTTTGTTCTGACATAAATTCTTAGTGAAATCCTCACAAATTCTTAAAAACCACTCCTGAGAGTTCACGAGCTGGTTTTGTAGAAGTACACATGGCCACCTTTCAGTTAGTTCCAGGTCCTCGGCTTTCTTGGGGGTGGGTATGAACATACAGAAGGTGGGAGTGGCTGCTCTTCTTGGCACCCCCTGCTGGCCAGAGGAGCGCTAATGACGGCTCCAGAGAGGCTTCAGCTTTTCTTTTCCAGCCCATATGAACTGTTGCCATGGCAGCCACTGCAATAAAAAGGAAGGGAGCCCAGGGGCTGCAGCATGTGGAAGAAAGAGATGACCCCAAATGAAGCTCTGGAACGGAATGCCTCTAGGATTTCCCCTCAAACGCACAAAGATTGACCTTGCAGGGAACTGTTCTACCTGGGTGTATTCACGGGAACCATGTTCTATTCCTTAATTATGGTTCCTTGTCCATACCACTGTGTTTTGAGTCTCTATTTCCCTATTACATGCCCCTTTACACATGACCAGTAAACTGAAAATAGACTGAACAAAGGCAAACAAAGCAATACTAAGAAATGTCTTTTACAATATTCGAAGCAGTTTATGGATTAGAAAACTTAATATTGTTAAGATGGCAATGCTCCCTAAATTGACTTACAGATACAGTGCAATCCCTACTAGAATCCCAGTTGGCTTCTTTGTAGAAATTGGCAAGCTGATTCTAAAATGTACATAGAATTGTAAGAGATTCAAAGTAGCTAAAACAATCTTGCAAATGAATAAAGTTGAAGGACTCTCACTTCCTGATTTCCAAACTTAACTCCTAAGCAACAGTGATCAAGATAGTGTGCTGTTACAAGGACAGACATCTAAATTGATGGAATAGTTTAGAGACTACAAATAACTTGTGTGCCCATGGTCAAGTGATTTTCAATGAAGGCACCAAAACCATCGAATGGCCAAAAAATAATCTTTCGAACAAATGGATAGCTACATGACAAAGAATGAATTTGGACCCTTACCTCACACCATATACACAAATTAATTCATAATAGATCAAAAACTCAAATGTAAGGGCTAAAACTATAAAAATCTTAGAATTAAATATAGGACTAAATATTCATGACACCAAAAGCATGAACAACAAAAGATAAAAAAGATAAATTGGACAACGTCCAAATGAAAAACATCTGTGCTTCAAAGGATACTACCAACAAAATGAAAAAGCAATCCAAAAAATGGGAAAAAATATTTACAAATCATACATCTAATGTTAGGCTTATATGTAGGATATATAAGTAACTACAACTCAATAAAAATATAACCCAATTAATAATGGGCAAAGGACTTGAATAGATACTTCTCCAAAGAAGATATAAAAATGGTCAATACGCACATAAAGAGATACTTGACAGCATTACTAATAAGGGAAATGCAAATCAAAATGACAATGAGATATCACTTCACACCCACCAGGGTGGTTAGAATTAAAAAAAAAAAAGAGTCAGATAACAAAAGTTGGTGTGGAAATCAGAACCTTCATATGCTATTTGTGGACATTTGAAATGATGCAAACACTTTGGAAGACATTCTGGCAATTCCTTAAGTGGTAAATACAGAGTTATCATATGACTCAGAAATTTGACTCCCATGAATATTCCCAAGAGAGAATACATGTCTGCACAAAAACTTGCACACAAATGTTTATGGCAAAATTATTCAACAGCAACTTAAAGGTGGAAACAATCCAGATGTCCATCAGGTTATGAATGGGTAAACAAAATGTAGTATATTTATGCAATGGAATATTATTCAGTCATAAAAAAGAACATTCTACAGCATGGATGAATCTTGAAACCATAGTGCTAAGTGAAAGCAGCTGGTCACAAAAGGCTGCATATTATATGATTCCATTTGAATGAATGTCCAGAATAAGCACCTCTATGGAGATACAAAGCAGATAGTGTTTGCTTAGGGCTGGAGGGGTTGGAGGATAGAAAGGTGATGTTACAGCATTTCTTTGGAGAGGATAAAAATGTTCTAAAATTGGCTGTGGCGATGTTTGCACATATCTATGAATATGCTAAAAACCATTGAAATGTACATTTTAAATGTGTGAATTATATGGTATTTAAATTATATCTCAATAAAGCTGTTAAAAAATGAAATGACTTTTACAATATTAGAATCAGTTTACATGGAGAGAGGGCCAACTCTCATCGAAACTGTCTTCATGTTTCCGCGACCTTTCCACAGACCTCTTCTTTGGAGCTCCGTTGTTTATGAGCAGCTGCTTTCCCTACTACTCATCACTGGGGCTGAAATCCTTAGTCCCTTTCGGGGTTTCCAGATGCAGAGAGCTATCCTTGGCTTTCGACCTCTTCTTGTCTAAAAATGCCTGGCTTCCTTGGTTTGAAGCTCTGTGCTTTCCAAGAAAACATTCAGCTTATTTAATAAATCTGAATGAACAGAAGAGAAAAGGCTAGCACTCCTTATGGTTCACATCCCCTCACAAATGCAGTACATTTTCTATATGGCTTCTAACGACTGTGTGACTAGAGCCTAGACATTGTCTCCCATGCCTGTTTCTAAAGAGGCAAGAAAAGCTAAGAACACGTTTTGTAAGTCTCCCTTGTAGTGAGGGATGCTTAGGTAACACAGTTGACACGAGATGGTAAACTCAAGCGAGCTGAAAATCCAGGGTATGTTTTTGCTTTCTTGATGGAAGGGGCAGACACAATTGGCACAGACAATCCCTTTCTTTTCTAGTCTGCCTTGAATGTAGATGTGAGAGAAGGCACCGCGGCATCCACCTTGTCACTCTGCTCATGAGAATTACAGATGTGCTAGGTTTGACATCTGTGAGCCACGGAGCCAGTATTAATAGCCACTTGTCTTCAGACTTCTGGTAAGAAAGACCTGGTTTGTTTCAGCTCCTCTTAATCAGGCGCTCTGTAACTGGCAGGAAATAATAATAATTACTGAAGCAGCATCATTTTATCTTTGATATCTATTTCAAAAGAGATGGGGAATTTCGGGCTTTATATTGGAAGGAGCATTAGAACGGACAGAATGGTGGTAAAGTGTTTGGGGGCAGATTGAGTCAGATACAGAGTATATAAAGTAATAAACTTCATGCTTGCATAGACCACGCAGGGCTTATAATAGCTTTCCCCCTAATAATTATAGCTACATAAATATATTCTATATGAGTGTAAGGAGCAGAAAGAGAACGGAACCCAGAGTTAAAGGCTGGATTCAAATCCTGGCTCTATTTAATGGCCACTGTTACCTTTTCCTTACCATACCCCTAGTCCCCAGAACAGCGCTGGAAAAATAGTGGGTGTATATTAGTGAAATAGAAAGAGTGGAAAATAACTTTCTAAGAATTATGAATGTTGTGTGTAAAATAGATATACATGCAACTAAATTTAGATTTAAAAAAAAAAAACAAAAAACATGTTTTACGCACCAATCACAGAATCATAAACTCTCGGCTAACAGAGACAGTTAGAGGTGAGAAAACCAGGAATTTGCAAATCTAAGATAACTGACATATGGTTGCCTCTAACTGTCCAATGTAAACACTAATAAAAAGGTAGACTGACTTTGAGGAAGTCAGGGCCAAGCACAGGGATGAAAGGCGCCTGACTCATGGCAGCTTGCTGGAGAAGACTGGTTCTCAGTGTACTGCTCCTTAGCACCAAGGAAGGCTGTTCAGCACGCAGATGCCAGCTCCACGCCCACAGACATTCGATTTAATTGGTCTGTGATGAGGCCCAGGCATTGATATGCTTTGAAACTTCCTATCATTCTGATGAGCAGCCAGGATTGAGTGTCACTGGCAAAGGGGGAAAAGATACAGCCTTTGACAAAAGAGGCCGCTATGTTTGAACCAGTGATGGCTCGCCCACTGATCTACTCAGCTTGGCAGTTACTTACTGTCTCTTAGCCTCAGTTTCCTTACCTGTAAAATGGGGACGATGATACCTGTTTTACAAAGATGCGAAGATCCAATGAGATGACGTGGATACCATTCCTAATAGAGTGGTCATTTAATACGCAACAATTGTAGTGTATTCTTTTGGTGTGTTCCCTGTGCTTGCTTTGTTGCAGATCATAAGGAAACTGACAGACAGCCTTGGGATTGATCAGAGAGGGAAGTTGAACGGTAATGGGCCCACATGGTTTCTCTCTGGCTTCTGGTGGCTCCATGGCATTATTAGTCGTATCATCTAAATGTGTCCAATCCTCAATTTTTAATTTTGTTTCATTTCCTTTTCTGGAAATGCAGAGTTCTGGAGGGATCGTCTGAATCCTGTTGCGTGTTATCTTGAGCCCCCTTGGAGGATGCTCATTTCTGGAGTTTTCAGAAACTAGCACAAATTTTATTTTCATTTTTTGCAAGCTTCCGGGTCCTAGAATACCATTAAAATTCTCCTGCTAATAGCTAATATCATGCCTGGCATGTAACCAATGCTCAAGAAATATATGTCTAATTGAACCGAGTTTTAAGATGGTCCTTTTTTTGCTGACACTTTTGTTTGTCTCTCAGTTCCCACCTGGTAGTCTTCCAAGATCTGCAGATGAAATCTTTACTTAGCTGTAAAAATCCAGGTGGCTATTGTTCACATTAGCAATGCTAGCTCCCTGCCCCTTCACTCTCCAATATTAATTGTACTTTTTGGCCTCATACAGTTGGTTCTTTTAAAGCCTGGTTTACCCACCCGTTTTGTTTCTAGTTTGAGACCATCTGGCATGTGTTCCTTCTTCTTCTCTACTTATATCCTTGTGTATATATTCTCTTAAAACCTCAGAATATCCCTGGATCATCACCTATTCTCTCTTCTTTCCTTTTCAGAAGAAGGGCACATCCCCTGCTCCCATTTCCAGGTCTAAAGTCCCCCTGGGACACTCCCAACTTTGCTCCCTGTGCCTTCACTTCTGAAAGCAGCAACTAATGCTTCTCACAGTGGGACCTTTAATCTGTCCTTTTTCATGAGTGTCTCCTCTTGTGCCTTCAGATGTATTTGTTTTTTTCTTGTTTTACACAGACACACACACACACACACGAACTTGGTATGACTAAAACTTTTCTCAGCCTCGACACACATCTTAGCTTATTGTATTTTCCACTCTTCTCGACATCTTATTGTTTTTGTTCTTTTCTCTTTGTGACTCCTTCTATTTCCTCTCTTCCCTTAATTTACTTCTTCTTTTGTTCACAGAGGGAATAATATCATATGATTCAATTCTTATTTATTTTTCTCCATATATCTTCTTGTAGATTTTATTCATTCTTAGGATATCAAATATCATACCAAATGCACAGTTCAATTTCTTTTGTTCATTGATATCTATTTACCTACCAGCTCATTTGAAACACAAAGGAGTAACCATGTGCATGATCATGAGAATGATAATTAATGACCTCTTTCTTTCTTTTTTTTTTTTTTAAAGATTTTATTTATTTATTTGACAGAGATAGAGATAGCCAGCGAGAGAGGGAACACAAGCAGGGGGAGTAGGAGAGGAAGAAGCAGGCTCATAGCAGAGGAGCCTGATGTGGGGCTCGATCCCATAACGCCGGGATCATGCCCTGAGCCGAAGGCAGACGCTTAACCGCTGTGCCACCCAGGCGCCCCTAATGACCTCTTTCTTAAGATAACTTTCTGAACTATAGTCCTACTGCCTGCTAGACCTCACCACAGTTTCCAAAAATATGTGAACCATCAAGCTGGTTCTCTGACCCCAAACCTATGTGTATCAATGCATCAACATTCCCTTGGTTTCTTTGCTTTGGTTGCTTGGACTCACCCTTGATCTCGTCCTCTCCTCACATAATGTGTATATCTTATTTCTCTTTCATCATGTTCATTTCTTTATCCTCTCCCAATGGATACGTTTTGTAAAATCCCAATGGATACTGTCTGCAGTAGTGTAAGAGTCCCTAACTGCTTTTTAGCCAAAGCCTTTGCTCATTTTAGTCTCCCGGCACATGATTTCCAACTTACTCTCCCTCAAAACACCAGCGGCATCTTCCATTCAAAACCATTGTTAATGATTTTCTATTACAATATAATGATATTCATATTGGTTAATCAATCAGTGAATATCTTCTAGTCTACCTTCTTTCTCTCCATCCTCATAAGCTATCCACTTCAGGAGATCCTGTTTCCAGATTTCTCATAGGTATTTCTGCATCTCCCATCCGTGAGCCAAACCCACCTTTCCTTGTGGTCCAAGTTCAGATCCCTGGTAGTCCCCCCCCTCACTTACCCCCTCCCCCCCCAGGGATCCCTGAGCCACAGAGCACTTACTAGTTGACGCACGGGTTTTCCATAAGCGCTTTGTATATTTAATGGTTTAGTATGTATGTCTCACCTGTAGAATAGAATGTAAGTCACTTGCTGGTAAGGAGCACATGTGAGCCCAGATAAGCTATAGGTAGGATATCCAAGGAGTTTTTTCTACTAGCCAGACAGTGGGACGCAACCAAATATTTGTTGATCCTGGTGTTTTTCATTTTTAAACTCCAAATAGCATAAAAACTAAACATAAACTGTGAGTATTGCTGATTAGCCTCTTGAAACGACTGTTTTCCTGAGCGAATAATAATGACTGTTTTGCTGATACACTGATAAAGTGAAAAAGAGAGAGACAAAGAGCTGCAGGGAAAAAGAGAAAGAGTAAAACAAGAGAGAGAGAGGACTATATTCTTTTTTCTTCTTTCTTTACATGTTTAAATAAGAGAAGCTAAAGTATTTGATTTGTGTGTGTGTGTTCCCCAAGAATAAGCAATATAGTATTTTACCGAAACAGCACACAGACCCAGAGAAAAATAAACACATTAAAATACTTTGATCTCCTCTTATGTTGAGATCACATTGTATCTACTGCAGGAGAGATGCCTTTGTCACTTTATTTTTGTAGCCCAGGCCTGCGCAGACCTGGGGCACTTACACAGGCATTGACAATTACATACCGTAGTGCTTTTTAAGCAATTGACAGTGAAAAGGCACACATTTACTTATGTGAAATGTACATCAAAGAAAATCAGCAAGAGAGGGTATTAGAATGAATACGGTAGGTGAGTACTTTCTGCTTGTGGCAGCTGCTTAGCAGTCTCTCCCCTGGTCTTCTTTCTCTTTCTCCACTTTTCTCCCAGAACATCTTCCTTCCCTTGGATCAGAATTCGTTTTCTTTTATCTAGCCCCACTCTGTTACTCTTCCTGGCTGTTTCCGAATCTGGGAGCAAGCCATCTATTTCCTTTTCTGATTTCTCGTAATTAAGCTGGAAAAAGATCCACCGCCCCGGGGCCCCTGAGTAAAAACCCACAGAAACGACGTAATTTCTTTCCACTTCACCCTTGACACTCCAAGGAAGGGGCGCTGGGCCTGGCCCTCTGTCAAGGGCCCGGCCAGCCCTGTCCCGGGAAACTGACACTTGGGGCCGGAAACAATGCTGGAGGCCCGCTTTGGGGGTCTGCGAGCCTCCCTTCACCCCTGGCCAGCCTTCTCAGAACGAACCGGTCCTCTGCTGAAGGAAATCACAACTCACTAATGTCTTTTCACTTTTCCATTAAGCATGAAAACACAAGAATTTATCCATTCTCTAGTTGACTAGACATTTTCCTCTGTGGCAAAGTGGTACAAATAAATATGAATCCTAAAACATTTCAGTCTGATGGATAGTGGTGGTACAGCTCCTGGATTTTTTGTCCCTGGGAGCTGCTTTTATTGGCTCTCTCCTCTGGGATTTTAACATCCAACCGTGAATGATAAGTCATCTTTCCCCCTATCACCCAAAAAGAAAATTTGAGCACTTTATGCTCACTGGGGGTGGGCAGAATATAATTAATTCATGGTTTTACCATGCAGAGACCTAACTCAACTCTATCTCTGGGAAATAAATGACATCCCAGGTGGTAATATGCTTGCTGCTTGAACGACTTACTTTCTCTGTGTTCTTTGCCTAATCACCCTGATGACCTCAGTATCTGACCCCCATCTCACCGCCCCCCCCCCAGGATTCGCTAACTTAACACTGATCTTTAGGTGTTCTCAAAAAGCACACACCAGATTATGCTCGCTTTCAGAAGCTTCGATTGTTGCTCTTAAGTCTTATTAATCAAGTGTATGAAATCTTGGCCCCGTAGCATTGTTTTTCTCATAGAGTTCTGCGACTCATCTAGAAATAGTAACATTTTCTGCATGTTTATATATTTTGTTAGATTTTATGAAGGTATATATATATTAGCTTAGTTTAAAATGTTTGAAAAAGATCTGTAGACTTTAGAAGGACGCTAGTGAATTGGGTGGAATAACTGATTATCACGGGAATGAAAGTATAAATAAGATGAAAAATAAGATGTTTATTATTAAAGGTTAGTTTAATTTCTGTGGGTAAATAAAAATATGACGCCGATATAGTTTAGTTATTCTGGATAACCAATACCTAGATATAGGAGGAGACGTATTTTAATGTGAATTAGACATAATCCATTTCAGACTATATACATACATGCAGTAATAGATGCATATACTGATGAATGGAGTTTTGAAACTATCTGATTTAATTTACTCTTAATCTAAATTTTCTGTTTAGTGGTAAATCTACTTTTCTCTGACGCTAATGGCGACGTAAGAATTGCGAACAAAAGGCTTTGGTCGGTTCTCTGTGTTTTAAAGGAGTTCGAACTTCAACATGCAAATGACCATAGCTTTTGTTGCTTATACAATCTGATTTATGCCTAATTGGTGGGGAGCTCCTATGGACATTGGGGGTTTGGGCTTGTAATATGAAGAAAATGGTTACCCAACATGTGCTGTTGTTCTTTAACGTGGGCATACATTTAAAATTCTTCCGGCTTTCCCTCTCCTCCCCCCACCTCGAAAAAGCAAAATGCATTTAGCTCTTAGCTGAAGAAAGCTGCGGCTGAAGCAAGCATCTCCTAGATCACACAAGCATTAACATCCACGGTCATTGTCTCCGCTGCTTCCCACTGCAGCTTTATGTAATAAAACAAGCCGCGTCAAATAGGCAAGGCTGTAATATTAGGTAAAATCTAATTTCAGTTTGGTTATCATATAGTGTTCATTTCCCTGAGGGAGGGGAAAAAATTAAATTTGTAAGCTTAGGATTCCAGCTGAAGTAGTAGAAGGTATGAAAGGCTTCCCTCTGCCTTTTATTATTCACTTTATGAATTAGCCTTAGTTTACTTGTTTCGATCGGTGTCGACATATTTCTGAATACTATTAGCATAGCAATCAGGGCTGTTCTCAGGTTATTGAATGGTGTGTTGACTTCCGAAATAAATAGATATGCAGTGTGAAGGGCGAGCTGTCACTTTAGGAGAGCTTTCCTGATCTAAATTAAAAGGCACTTCTAATTGAAAACTATAATAGCAGGAGGGTTAGAGAGACAATGAAACTGCTCAGTCCCTTTCAATTTTCACAGGATTCTGTTAGTGAATGTAGAAGAAAAAGTAAAATGAAAATATTAAATTACAAATTGCGATTTAAGTAGCAATATTAAATTATACCTAAATAGCCATATTGCTGTGAAGCAATTTTAGACGCTTGATTTAAAGACTCTCAGTGCATTTGAGTTTTCGCCATTATATTCTGATTTATCTAAGTTCTCCCTTAACATATAATTCTATGTTTACACCAACAACTGGGTCTTTATCTATGAAATAAGAAATCCGTCCTGAAAGACTTTTGATTTTGCACTTTCTGCTCGCCAGTTCAATGTTGCATTGGTGTTTTTGTATCTTTTATCACACCTGAAGGTATACATCAGGGATAGGGAATCTCAAAGTCAGGGCCATTTTATAAAATCTGCGATGATCATTCATGAGTTGTCTAAGTGAAATATTTCCAGAAATTATTAACAGCAAATCAATTATGAATTTAAGTAATAGATGAAATTATTAGCTATTCAGTTACGTGAATAGCTACCAGCTGTCTGAGTCTATATATTTTGGTCCTTTAAGGGTTAACAATTGAGGCCTGTCTATAGCTCATTTCTATAGTAACAGCAAGACTGAGACTTTTTATGGGCACCTAATAATTAGAAAGTGCTAGAAGGTATAACAATATAATGAATCAAAACTGATAGACTTGTGGGTTACCATAGAAACATGTATAATTATGATAATCGGTCCCTGGCGTACCCTCAGAATCGTATACATTCAGTTAAATGCAATAAACATTAGGCACTATTTAGTGAGCTGTGATGCAGATTAACAGTGTGAGATACAGGGAAGCTATGAATAAAATTGCTGTACAGTTTATCTCAAACTAATTTCCCAGATTGCTTTAATAGATGTAGTGTGTGGATGTGAAAAATTGGAAGTGTATTTTTGTTAGTGGTAAAGCTAACAAAGATAATATTTCATAAAGTGGCTGACTGATTGTTAATTTCAGTGCAGAGCAAAATGGGCCATGGCACATTATTCAGTGTGGGATCCCAGAGCCCTCAGAGCAAATGGCAGATTGGGCCTCCCTTTGCTGATTTATTTCAAAAGTAAATTATAAATCTTTTTATGGCTGTCCATTTTTCTTTAACCTTTTCTTTCCCTTCTTCTACCTCCCCATTTTAGGGATAGTTTTCACAGCCCTGCAGAGAGGAAATCACATACGGGAATGTTCTGTCTAGGTCTGATCCAGGAAAAGGCAATAATTCTTTCTGGTCCCTGTGCATACCCAGCTTTTATTTTTCCTTCAGCTTCCAGATTCCAAACATACTGGGCCTTAGCACCAGCAAAGGCCCACGAAACCGCCAGAATTCCTTTGCAAGGTGGGACAAATAATCGTGTGTGCATTGCGCATGCGTATGTGCGGGATGGGGTGGGATGTGTGTGTGGGGGGGGTGCCTGTGGGGGAGGCAGTGTTAGAGGACGTTGAAACATATTTTATTGGATTTTCTCTCTTTCCTTACCGAGAAAGTAACACACCGATGTGAAAGATCCCAGACCATTCTTGCAGGAATAAAGGGGCTGGGATAAGGGGACGTGGGATGGGAGCAATGTGAGAATATTCTGACCCATAAAGCAAATGAAGGGAGAAGCTCCTAAACTCGTGTGCGCGCGCGCAAAGGAGCGCGCGGTCTGGATTATCGATATTGCCGTCCCCTGCCAATGCTCATGATAAGCTCTCAAGCATATTTCGCAAGAGAAACGTGAGAGTTTTCCCTGAAGTGGGTGGGATGAGAAGCCAGATCTGCTTGTGCGAGATCTGAGAGCCCTTCCTCGAGAGCCGAGCTTCAGGATGAAATTACACAAATGTGGTGCATTATCTCTTGTACTAACTTTAAAAAATAAAATAACTGAAAGCCATTCGGGGGAGCAATGTTTTTCCTCGCCAGCTTCAGAGCTTCTCTTAGACATGACAGTTTAGCTGGGTAGGTCTTTTCTTCTGACTTAGTGCTGCCACAGTCTCCTCTCAGGGGGGCCTTTTAGAGTCACGGCGTGCAGATCAAGCCTTTCTTCTCTCCTTTGTGATTGTGTTACTTTCTGATACTATAATGGTGCTCTACAAAGGATTCCAGTTCCTGCCTGGCAGGAATTGAAGTGTGGAGGGTGTGGGGGAAGGGAGGTTGGCCACATTCTCTCTACAAGCACAACTTTTCACTCCCTTATTTCCAGTATCTTTCTCTTCCAAAGACCCGTAGCAAACATTTTCGTTTCTCTCTCTCCCTCACCCATGGCAAAAAGAATATATATATATTAAAAGAATGGTAAATAAAAACATGATATACAACCTTTCCTCTCTTAAGTTCACTTCACATCATTTATCTTTTATTTTAATCAAGTTTCGGCATTCCTCTTCCTTCACAATTCAATCCACTGACATTTGGCAATTACCATTTATCCCAACATTTATGGTATCATTCCACAATGTCTAAACATTTTTTATAGCTTGTTTTATATACACATATGTGAATATATTAATGAATTATTCAACAAATAGACAGCCAGGATCTACTTAACAAGCACATACACATACGCATACATAACACACCTAAACATTTATGACATTATATTTGTGGGTTTCTACATGTATGAATGACAACTCAATCTGTTAAAAAACAACATTCGATAAAGTAAATCTGAAGATCTAATTGGCTTTACTTGATGATTCATGAATCAGGCAGCATCCCATCTTAGCAGATAGAAAGGAGCTCCAAGGAGCTGTACAAAATGGAAGACTTTTGTAGGTGGGGGTGAGGTGGTGTGTGGCAAAAATTTAAGAAGTATCTAGGGGAGAATGCATTGTTTCAGGCAAAGTCACCTTCCTTTGGAGGAAGGCAGGGGTCTATGGGGCAGAACTCCTCCCCAGGGCAGAGCAGGGAAATCCAGATTGATGGGTTAAAGGTTATATTCCTGAGAGAGGTTGAAACTGCAATTAGATTAGGTATTAAGTCTTTGTTGGACATGGAGCTTAGCACAAGTGACTATTTTGGACCTGTTTTGTTTTGCTTTTTTCCTTAACAATCCGCCCTTTTGATCAGGCTCACAGCTTAACAGAGAGATGTGATTGAAATTTAAGGAATTAGCACCACTCCCACCTGTAGTTCTTCTAGCTTTTACTAGCCCACTATCTGATACTCATAGGTCTTGACATTTTTTTTGCTGAATCTCTGTGATTCACCAGTCATGACTCTTCAGGTTTACTTTTTTTTCCCCTTAGTCGATCATTCTCTTCATTCATTTTCTGACATTTCAGTCTTAAGGGGGTCATTTGCTTTGTGGTTAGTGATGGTGAACATCCATTTAGGGCTTATGAAAAAAATACAGTGCACCTGGGAGATTAGTATGACAATTACCAGCAGGATTATTCCCAATGTCTGGAGTGTACTTTGGAGCCAAGGTCCCCAAGACCTAAGCCAAACAAAATCAAGTCAAAGAAAGACCATCTTGAAGAACTCACCTTTTTTAAGCCCTGTGGCTTGTTTAGTGATCTTATGTACTTGAGTTTCGACTTTCCCAGAGTGCTATTTTTAAAAAGCCTCTTACCTCCTGCCTTCTTCTTCTTTTTTTTTTTCTTCCTTAGGAATTGCCTCCCTGAAGCTTGCTTTTTAAGGCGATGGCCTAGATGAGAAGATAAGAGTTCCCGAGGAAGACCAGGTAGAACATTTACAGCTCAAAGGCACAGGGAAAGAATACAAATTCTTCTAGGAAGGACCTTTGCTCCCTAAGGCCAGAATTTTTCCAATACCACAAGCCTTCTTCGGAGATGAGTAAGTAAAGTTAATTGTTAAAAAGGATAGGTAGATTTTGACTTGTTTCTAGAGATGCATTTGTGGTCTTGCAAAGAGCTGTAGGATAAGGATAATTGCTTCAAATTCCTCAAAGAATTAGGATGCAGCCTAAATGATATCAAAGGACTGACAGACCCATCTACTTATCTTGAAATGCTTTTCTTTCCCTCTGGGTGCATTTAGCTTACGGGAGAAGGCTTAATAAAATTTCCTATTGGGCTCTGAATATCAGCTTCCAATCTGGCCAAATGTTAAATCATAGTTATTAAATCCTTTCAAATACCTTTTTAGGTTTCAGCTAGGAAAACAATAACTATTTCTTGCAGTATTAAACATTCCTAGGAGGGGCGCCTGGGTGGCTCAGTCATTAAGCGTCTGCCTTCGGCTCAGGGCATGATCCCGGGGTCCTGGGATGGAGCCCCACATCAGGCTCCTCCACTGGGAGCCTGCTTCTTCCTCTCCTGCTCCCCCTGCTTGTGTTCCCTCTCTCGCTGTCTGTCTCTCTCTGTGTCAAATAAATAAATATCTAAAAAATAAAAATAAAAATAAAATAAGCAATCCAGGAGGCACCCACAAAGAGGGTGCAAAACCTACTATCTTCATAAGATCTAGAGCCCCTTGCGAAGTTCAATAACCAATGGCCTGGATTGGGAAAGGAATGGAAAATGTGAAATTTTTTATTTCTCTCTCGACCAGGTACTATAGATAGAGATCTGGGAAAACTGACCCTTTTGAGAATCACCTCCAGCTAGCTTCTGATGGTTTTTCCTAGGATTTCATCTATAGGTTTAAAGTAAAGAGTGTAGCTTCAGTATGTACCAGAATTTGGCCAATTTTTGTTTTATTATTAATTTTAATTTTAGTTTCCCATTTGCTGTTTTAGGGGAGTAACTGGTAGGAGTTTCCTGAAGAAGACCTTAGGGTTCCATGAACTCTAGAAGCAGTCTATCGAGGGGCTCTCGTTTGGGTGCAGATATGAGGGCATTCGAGTTAATGTTGAAAAATTTTTTTAGGCCCTTTGAGGAAAAACTTTTTCTTTTGGGACAAACACTGGAAAAGTTGGTATACTTTGTATAGTATCTTACAACTGAGACTTCAACTCATGGGTCAGCATTTTATGGTGGACTCCTAGGAGAGTGTTGTGGGCGTCCCAGATGGTGTTTTAAGTGCCTAGTCTTGGAGTTGTCGTAGGTATTAAGCTAATGGTGTGGCCGACATTTATGTACAAGCTTGTGTCTTTAAATTTTCATTAGCCTTTTGCAACAAATTTTTAAGCTAAGCTATTTTGGAATTTTGAAGACTTTTGGAGGCTTCTGTATACCAATAAAAATATGTGTCCCATTTGGTTTGTTTGATTTTGGAACACTTACTTTCAAGAGCAGTTCTTCAATAAGTGATCTTATCTAACTGGAACATTCCCCATAATGGCCACTGTAATTCTAGGCTGTTTTTTAGTAAGACTTTGCCATTTTTGTAGGTATCTACAGCTTCTGTTACTGCAGCTCTTAGACATAAAATAAGCAGATGTGCCAGAAGGTACGGCTTGCTCAACTCTTTGCAATTTAAGGATATTTATTTATTTGTTTGTTTATTTATTTGCTAAGACTTGGGGTTTCTCAGAGCCAAACGAATACCAAAAAGGTATTCCCCACTGGGTTGGGAATTATGTGAAGTTTTACAGTGTGCATCAGTATAAGGAAATTTTCTTGAGGTTGGCCAGTGTGACCAAGTGTCAATCTAACTGATTCAATAACCAACTTATTCTTACGGGAGAGATTTGGGTTTAAGTAGCAGGTGCTCTAACAGCTTTAAATGCTCAATTCATGCCCACCAATTTTTTTTGGTTTTCTGGCTTCCAAGATTCCTATTAGCAATAGCTTTTACCTCATGTGTACCTTAACAGAAACTAACAGTGACTGAAGAAATGGGACTGTGGGGTGCCTGGGTGGCTCAGTCAGTTAAACATCTGCCTTTGGCTCAGGTCATGATCCCAGGGTGCTGGGACCAAGTCCCTCATCCAGCTCCCTGCTCCACAGAGACTCTGCTTCTCCCTCTGCACCCCCCACTCATGGGCACGCTCTTTCTCTCTCAGAAAAATAAATAAATAAAATCTTAAAAAAGAAGGAAAGAAAGAAAGAAAGAAAGAAAGAAAGAAAGAAAGAAAGAAAGAAAGAAAGAAATGGAACTGTGGATGCCAATAGCAACCAAAGAGACATTACTGGGGACTGGCCAATAGACCTTATGTGTACTACCAGCAATTTCCAACATAGAACTGGGGGTCAGGGGAAAGATTGAACCAGGAGACCCCATAGAATGGGTACTATGGACTGATTACAAACAACTGGGGAACTGCAGACTAAAGACTGAACCATCAACAGTCCCCACTGTGAAATCTGGGGACAGAATGAAGAACTGGAGTTTCCAACTAAATGGGAATTGTGGCCAAAACTACTGGCTTAGAGACTTGGGATCTGTGTGGCACTGCTAGCTTAAGCTGACCTGCCAGGGACAGGAAAGTCAATCATCTTGGGAGCTTGACAAAGAGCTCAGAACTGAGAGGGATTTACTCAAGGCCTTTGGAAACAGCGAGAAAGGTTTTGGTGCCATGTCTGTGTTTCTCATGGTCCCCAAAGCTGTTGAAAGTCTCCTTTGGTTTTGCTACTGCCACCAAGTTCTGTTAAAAAACAAAATTCACCTGAATAAATGTGAATATCTAATTGTCTTTATTTACTGATTCATAAATCAGACAGCGTCCCATCTAGTAAATAGAAAGGAGCTCTGAAGAGCTGTACAAAATGGAAGACTTTTGTAGGCTGAAGAGGTGGGGTGGGGACAGGTTTAAAAAGTTTCTAGTAGAGGGGCGCCTGGGTGGTACAGTCATTAAGCGTCTGCTTTCGGCTCAGGGCGTGATCCCAACGTTCTGGGATCGAGCCCCACATCAGGCTCCTCTGCTGGGAGACTGCTTCTTCCTCTCTCACTCCCCCTGCTTGTGTTCCCTCTCTCGCTGGCTGTCTCTCTGTCAAATAAATAAATAACATCTTAAAAAAAGAAAAAGTTTCTAGTAGAGTGGATAGTTTCAGGCAAGGTCCCTTCCTTTGGAGGAAGGCAGGGTTCTATCAGGCAGAACACCTCACTAGTGTGACCAGGTAATTCCAGAGAGACTGGTAAAGGTTGAGTCCCTGGGAGGGGTTGGAACTGCAGTTAGGTTAGGAGCTTAGCACAAGTGACTCTATTTTGTAACTGTTGTTTCTTTTGTAATGAATCCCAGATTACTGTTTTTCACAAAACTCCTAAAGTACTTGCTATGGTAAATTATGAATATACATTTCTATGAAATATATGATTATGGTATTTTTTCTCCAAAAAAACCCCACTGATTTCTCTGTACAAAAAGAAGAAATCATACCTTGCTGCTGTCGGAAGACATACTCATGCATATATATTGGTTGAATAAGAAGCTCAGATTAACACACTTAACAAATATTGATTAAATGTTGATTATAATTAGGGCACTATTAATCTTATATGGAACTGTAAAAGTATATATTATGATACTATTTATGGATGTACTTATTTATTTACAAATAGTTTGGTGTATTTGTTGCCACCTCTTTCAGTAGGAAATGCTGGAAGCAGCTTTAAATAAAGTAAACTTATAAGCCATTTATTTTTTATTTCAACAAGTATTTATTAAATGTCCATTATATAAAGAATATTTTTGGGTGGTGGAGATCCACCAGTGAACAAAATTCCTGCCCTTTTATAGCTGGTATTCTAATGACAGAAAATAGAAAAAAAATAGGCAAATATTTATCAAACGATGAGAAGTGCTATCAAGTAAAATAAAACAGGGAAAGCTATGAGAAAAACATAGATAAACTAAAGAAAGACTTTGAACTTGCCTTGTAAAGCTGCAAATGTCCAAATCCTAAAGTGTATTATACATAGACACCTTAGTGTTAGTATTTATAGGAGAGTATTTAAAAAAGGAAGAAGCAAAACTAACATTTGCTAAATATGGTTCTTGTACTATGCTAAGTAGTTTTTCCTCCCTCAGTGGGTCATTTTCTGCTTCTATCTGCCCTAAGAGGTAGGCAGGTATTACTACCTGTATTCTCCAAGGAAGGAAGAAGGGGGAAAGTCAGTTGCCGGTCCAAGGTCATATGGGTGACATGCTGGGATTTGCACCCACAGCATCTCATCCCTAAGCCCATGATCTATTAGAAGCACCATGCCTCTGTATATTAAAAACAAAGAATAATTAGCATTTTCAGCAGTGTACAGATATTTATCTAGCCTTCTTTATTCTTCTTATAGCTCAAGAACTCGGTTTTCTCTGAGAGAAGAAGGGAATAATAACTTCAGTGGGCACATCTTAACCCAACCACACACTGTTTTACCGAAGGGCTGCTTTCTCCCACTATACCACACATAGCTATTATTCTAAGCCTTTTTATTCAAATCCTTGGGAATTTGTAAGGTAGAAACTCTTCCACATGGTTGAATCTCTGCCGCTTATTTTTAGTTGAGTACTGTTGTTGTGAAGAGACTTTTACATTTGCCGTTACACTGTGTATTATGCTTTTCAAATGAAATTGTTTCCATCCTGTAAAACCTATGAAGACTTTTGGAGTATTGTCTATTTGAGGATCTTGGCTCAATTGATTTAATTGAAGTTACCAATGATTTTGATCAAAGAAAAGGAGTGTGATTTTTCTGAACATCTTTACTACTTGTTTACTACTTGTCTGGTTTAGTTGAATGGTCAGTATTAGCAATACTGTTCAGCAAAATTTCTCTGGAGAAGAGCCTGAAGTTTGTCTGTTCATAAGGATTTTGGAAAGGAGAGAGGATAGTCTGCTGCAACACTATAGATAGATCCGCATTTTTCTTCCAAACATGAAGATATATGTGCATTTAAAGTGGATAAAGCAATTATCCTAGATACATATAGCACAAATTCATATTTGCACATAGTAATCCTCATCACTGGGGACTTGATCTGATCAACACTTATGACCATTTGATAATACTGTTAGATTTAACTGATAGTTTTGGTTTACTGGATTAAAAATAATGAATGGTTTAATAAAAAATTCAATGAAATACAAAAATTGTAATGTATACACCTACATAAACACACATGCATCCTCTTTCTTTGAAGTTTCTTCTAATCCTCACTAATGGTCAGTTTGATGATACCGCTAAAATTAACTAATGTTTTGGTAAACTTGACTCAGTGCGTTGTTTCGTTTGATACCCCGACCATGTAGATGCTTTAGAAAAGCGTAAACTTCTCTCTAAGAATGGGTGGCATCAAATATGTGCAAAGAATAAATAAGTCTTATTCAAGAAAACATTCTTAATGTAGGTTTCCTGCTTTGAGTGTTAGTTCTTTTCTAAATGGGGAAGCAAGGGGAAAAGTAAGGATTTTTGCTTTGTTTGCTTATGATTTCCTCTGTTGAATGAAAGTCACATTGTCTTATATCTTTTTATTTTTTCCATTTATAGAACCTAGAAACAAAAAAGCTTTTTCATAGAGTTGCTGTAAATAGTAATTAATTCCAATGATTAGTATGAACTCGCAGATGGACATTTGTGAAATGATGTTTGATTATAAAATGCCAACTATCCCTCTTATTATTCTCTTTGGTTAATTAGCAAATAACAGCACTGTTGTATAGGAAAGAAGATATACAGACCTTTCTGTTTGGGCCAAGGTTGCCTGTCTGGATCAAAACTGCTGCTATTTTCTCAGGCTGCTTTTGATAAGTTCTTCTTTTAATAATTCAGTCAATGGCCGCTAGGCAGGTTTGGCGTTGTTGACGCTGTTAGACGTAAACACCATAACGGATCTCTTGGTTTTCTAGCTGCAGACGAGTTAGTTATTACTACGACACCCTATTCTCAAATACTCACGAGCATGGCTCTCAATTTACAAAAACCTATTATTGAAAAAGTGTTCGAAAACGGCTATTCATATAATTCAAATATCCTATTAAATGTTGGCTAAACAAGGGTACAGCCATTCAGTGGAATGATAAGAGACATGTTATAGGGGCGCCTGGGTGGCTGAGTCATTAAGCATCTGCCTTCGGCTCAGGTCATGATCCCAGAGTCCTGGGATCGAGCCCCGCCTCGGGCTCCCTGCTCAGTGGGAAGCCTGTTTCTCCCTCACCTACTCCCCCTGCTTGTGTTCCCTCTCTCACTGTCTCTCTCTCTCTGTCAAATAAATAAATAAAATGCTTAAGAAAAAAAAAAAAGAGACATGTTATAGAAACACTGTCGATGACTTGGTAAGCTGTACATGATATGTTGTTGAATAAAAAGAGTAGGTTAAAATAGGATGTCGTGAATTAGCGCTTATATGTAAAAGGAAAAAATAATAACATAGACCAAGATACCTAAATATATGGAGAGTAGAATTACGAATTTTTCATTTTTGAAATTTCCCCCAGATTTCCTAAATTTCCTACAATAAGCATCTATTATTTTTATATTAAAATACAGTTTTAGGGATGCCTGGGTGGCTCAGTTGGTTAAGCATCTGCCTTTAGCTCCGGTCATGACCCCAGGGTCCTGGGATCCAACTCCGTGTCGGGCTCCCTGCTCACTGGGGACTCTGCTCCTCCCTCTCCCTCTGCTCCTCCCTCCTGGCTTGTGCTCTCTCTCTCTTTCCATGAAATAAATAAAATCTTTAAAAAATATAAAATGCAGTTTTAAAGGCAACCAAAAATGTTTTTCTGTATTGTAACATTAACATACACACACACACATACATGTGCAAGAAAAAAATATAAAATATTAACAAAGGTTATCTCTGGATTGTGAGATTATGTTTGGTTTCTTTATTCTTTCCTGTAAGCCCTAGGTTTTCTCCAATGCATGCCTCTTATAATCAGAGTAAACAAATTATTCAAAACAGCAAAAGAAAAATGGCATATTTTCTAAGCAATTTGTCCAGTATATGTCCCAGAATGTAATGACCCACCTAAGGAGTGCCCAGTAGAAGACCCTGTGATATCCATGTATTGAATCACGAATTACCAGTAGGTCATAAAGCAATTTTGTACGGTCCCTTAATCCTGTTGCCAGTTGCATTTGTATGAATGAGTATTATTCCTGTTTTTAAAAATCATGATGTAGCAATTTCATGTTCTTCAATACTGTCAGGACTCTCCTTTCCCTAGCACAGGGTGGCTTTCTTCACGGGTACCTCTGCTCCCCTTTCCCTTTTTTTGGTGCCACGGGTCATCTTGGCAGGAGTTTGCTTCTAATCATAGCTGCTGATGTCAGATGCAGTTATTAATTTGAAGCACTAGCTTTTCCAAGTTGCAAACTCCCGTTTCTCCTCTGGGTCACTGAAAAGCTATACGAAGACCCTTTCCCTCATATAAAAAAAAAAAAGTACTATCTTAAAATTAGCAGACAGAGCAAGTTGAAAAATGAAGAAAAAAAATGGGCCCACTTTTAAAGAGTCTGAGCAAGTCGGAGAATAATGCATGATTCATTAACTAATCCCAGTATTCTCAGTGTGGTCAGATCATTAGTCACTTTTGGTTTCTTTTTGAGTTGGGACACACTAACTCTTTGGATCAGTTTTCGATATGGTTTAAAAAAATAGGGGCGCCTGGGTGGCGCAGTCGTTAAGCATCTGCCTTCAGCTCAGGGCGTGATCCCGGGGTCCTGGGATCGAGCCCCACATCAGGCTTCTCCACTGGGAGCCTGCTTCTTCCTCTCCCACTCCCCTGCTGTGTTCCCTCTCTCGCTGGCTGTCTCTGTCTAATAAATAAATAAATAAATCTTTAAAAAAATAAAATAAAATAAAAATTAATAGATCAGTTTTGTGAAACAACATTTTTTTGACACTTGGACCCCTTTCTCATAGACCAAAAAGAAAAAAGAAGAATAAATAAAATACTCGAGAGAAAAATTTAATTTGTAGTTTGGTAATAATACAGCAACAACTAAATTAGCACACATAGCAACTGTTAGCGTAGATACAACTTAAAAAAATAATCTTTCTCTAAGAACTGTGTGTATCTCTATCTTCTAAAAAAGCTAATTTTTTCCCTGTTTTCCCCTTATAGGATATCACAAAACTGATATTTTTGCATACCCCCTTTTTTACTGTAACTTTGATACAAGTCATTGTTTGGAGAAGGAGAATGAATCCAAAGAGGAAGTTAATGGCAAGCCACAAAGAAAACAGCACTCCTTTCAGCTTTACAAGTTATTTTTGCGACTGTAGTTCCTACTTGTACTCAGACCAGCGGCCGTGCATCCTTAATACAATGAGATAGCAAACTGTAGTATATTTTATGTTTCTAAAGTATGGTAATTATTACTAATAATCGTCTTGCTCAGTCATTAACAACTGGAGGCTGTAAGCTAACTTCTTGCATCCCTGGGACCCTGTGGCTCTAGAGGCATGGGAAGTGTGTTATTTGGTGGATATTTCGTATTCGAATACCAAAAAAGGCATTCATACATTAGGAGGGGATTCCAGTGGAAATGTAATGAATCTTGGACTTCTACTTTACAAAGTTATGTTGTTGTTGTTGTTTTTACGCATTGATTCTAGATTTTATTTTGCATACTGACTCAATGGGTAACAGTGTTGGAAATTTTTTCTCTTCCCAGTTGTCTCAAATTAGTATTTTTGTACTTTCAACTATTTGTCCCATTTTGAATTTTTTTTCCCCTTCCCTTTCTCCATTTTCATCTTAGGCTACAATTCCTTTTATCTGGGAAGGAAGGCCCTAGAGTTCCTTCCCATCCAAGTCAAGTAACATAATACTAGTGCCATTGCTACTGGTAATACTATAACAATAATAACTATAACAATATGTAATTATTATGATGTGCCAGACACTCTTTTAAGAACTTTAAATTATCTAGTCATTCAGTTCTGACATCAGATCTGTAAGATAGGTCCCATTATTACCCCCGACTTCCTACTGTGGACACTGAGGGCCAGAGAAGTTAAGGCACAAAGCTAGCAAGTGGCAGAGCTGTAATAGCAACCTGGCAGTCAGGCTCTTGAATCAGTATTTTTCATGATTCTATGCCACCTTTCAAGGTTAAAATCTCAAACCCAGTGCCTTGTGTAGAATTATGGCTTCACAGCAGTGGATTGGATCTAATTATCCACATTATTATAAAAAGTCTCGTTACCTATAATGATAAATTTTGAAGATCTTTATATGCATTGTTCTGCATTGTCATTTACCTGTTTGAATTTGGACCGTTTTTGTTAGCCTCTTTTTCACTGACAATAATAAATAAGACTTTTGCCATTTATGGAAGCATAGATTAGCTTCTCCTGTTTTCTCTATTATAGAACAAGAAATGGGACGGGGAATAGATGACATCGCACATGTAAACTTCCCCAATGTCTTGCTTCACGAGTTTGGTTTTAAACATCCATTTTTAATTATTTTCAATTAACCACATGAACAAGGACATCACAGGAGCAGTGAAATCCTGCATGTTCCTCTTAAATTCCCTGACACCAAAGGCCCAAGAACCCCTGCGCTGGGGTGGGTCTCTCCTTCTGAAGGAGAACCTGTCCTGACTTGAGCACCTACCTGGTCTGGAAGGACCTGGAATCTCAGCACTGTCATTGCCCGCTGCCGCCACGTGGGGTCGCTTTTGTAGACTGCAGCTTCAGAGACACCGATCTACGCGGCCCAGTTGCCCGCCATGCTCCACTCTCTGCCAGTGTTGCAAGCGTGCCCACATTCCAGCTCTCTCTAATTCACACTCACAGACTTGGCCATCATTCCCCAAGCTCCAACTACTGTGCCAGCATGGCTGGGTCAGTAAAAGCTTCCAGAATCTGGCATGAACAGTGACAAATGAACAAACATACAAAAACTCTGTCTAATGAACACTTAATCCCTTGTTGAAAGAGCGGAACATTAACCTAGTTTCCTCCTTTTCTCCAGATAATTGAATTTTAGGAGCATTATTGCTCTTCCTTGCCATTGGACCTTAAATAGAGCATCCACATTCACCCTTACCTCTGAAGCCTTCTGAGTATTGTCTGTAAATTGATCATAATCTCCAGTTTTCTGTATACCAAATGTGCTATGGAATTTTTGGTATGGAATTCTAAAAAACAAACACATTCCTGAACAATCTTATTCCATTGTTCCCTCAATACCAGGGCTAGCTATTTACCCTTTATATTTACATAATTAAGAAAAAAAATTTTTAAAGAAAACCCTCCCTAATAGGTCTGTTCCTAGTGATTGGGAATTTCCATCCATAAAATCTTAGAGTACTTAGAATTTCAACTACCCACCTTAGGTGGAGTTCATTTGAATGCCATTTTAATAAGACACGCCTCCACCCCCAGTCCCTTTGATAAAGCATAAAATAATTAAAAGAACAACACACGATACAGACACCCAGAAAGAGAAGTGAACTAACATGTATGTCATACCTAATTACGTGCAGGACATTGTTTTGGGTAATTGACATTTACAGCAAGATGCCCTACGCACCTCTGACGCTGTGTGTGTGCATGCACGTAGGAATATATGTGTATATGTTTTTGCTATAGCAAGAGAGGTGCCCTGAAAAGAAGTGGTTGCTAGTAGAAGAAGGGCAGGTATAAATGCTCTGGCATGAGTGCAACCACCCTTTGATTGGTGTACTCTGATTAAGGGAGGGTAAAGGTCAGACCTTTTGCGTTTAAAGGAAGCCAGCAAATCAGAACAGAATTTGGTAAAGGGAAGTTGTCAGGACTCTGGATCCGTGAGACGCCAGGTGCCTAACCCAGCTGTGAGCTTACCCTGTGAAGCCATGTTCCTACCCAAGGAGGGCTGGGTAAAATAAGAAGAAAGATGGGTGCCAGCCTCACTTTTAGAGGCCAATCATTACTCTCCACCAGGAAGTACCAGTTCTCTAAATGCTTTTTTGATCGATAACAAGTTAGTGGCAGAGATGTGAACATAGGCCTTTCTGATCTTAAAACTCACGTTCAGAAATGTGGTAGTAAAGAGACAGCAAGTAGGTTCTGACTCAAGATTTCATTCTGATCAAAGGATAGTAAAGTGCATGTAACACTCTGTTAAAGATTCTGGTGTCCCATCTCAGTCCAAGATGACTCCAGATGTTTGCCGTAGACTGGGGAGGAGAGAACTGAAGTACTTGGGTTGGACATCTCAGCAATGCTGTTGGAGCCTTTCCAACCCAAACCAACAGAGCAGTAACAGCGAAGTGTTCCCACGCTGGCTGTCTTCCAAACAAATTAACCAGATTCTCTCATGTCAGCAAGGTATAAAAAATGAAACCCAAACGTCATTTCGAGCGAAACTTGCTTTTGACAATTTCTATTAAAAAAACGTGTTCACTTCTAGGCAATTAAAAAATAATAAGCCCAGTCTAATACACATACTTCTGTTGCACTTGAGGCTTTACTGCTTTTTCTTCTCTCGAGTTTTGGTTGAAAGGGAAATTTGCTAAAGGCAGAAAGACCCTGACAGGTATTCGTGTGTTCTGGATAATACCTTGTAATAGGCTATAAGGGGTACAGTAAGATGAATTCCATTTCAGAAAACAAAAGCAATGGGAACAGAGCGAGGTGATCCATTTCAATTCGGGAAATATTCTGAAACAATTGTTATAAAATTGGGAAGCTGGTTATGCAGCTTCTCTCCCAAGAAGTGAAAACAACTGTCTGGAACCTCACGGCAGAGGTGTGTATGAGAAACCGGGTTGAAGGAAACCACACGATGCAAGTTCTGAAAACAAGAAATAAGAAATACAGGGGAAAAAAACAAAAACAAAACAAAACTGTAAACATAATGAAATGTAATTCCTTTTCTGCCTTAGGAATTAGAGAGCTCAAAATTAAAATCATTGGTGTTTTTCTGCCTTACCTTAAGTAGTGTTAAATAACAGGAAATTCACTGTTTTAGTACATCCTCAGGCTATTTAGACAATTTATTCATAAACCTTTTATTGCTTAAATCTCAGGGCTGGATTTGTATAGATATTAGGCAGAGGTTCTTAGGAGGTAAAGTCAAAACATTACACATTTGAGTTTACAATATTTTTCTAAATAGAATTCAAAACACCAGCCAAGAGATGGTCCTGAGGGATGAAAGAAAGGAGGAATGAGCAAATACGGGCTAAGGGGGAATTACAGCCCTCTAAAGCTCTCCTATGAGCTGGAGACAGAGGGACTTGGGTTCTTTTCATCTTGCGTTGCTCTCATCTCTGCGAGCAGGTAGGAAGGACAGCAGAGGGAAGATCTCACAAGGGGGATCCTGGAAGTGGTGAATGTTCCCTTAGCTAAAACAGAGTCCCACGGCCCCACTAATTAAAAACGGGCTGGGAAACGTAGTTTAACTCTATGCCCGGAAGTGGAAACAGATTTGGTGAATATCTAGCCAGTCCGTTACAGTATGGTCACTCCACTTTAAAGACAGATAGAAGCAAATGATGGTGGGGGAGAGTTTTACTTTCTGTAGAAGCTGAAGTTTCTTTTTTTTTAAATGTTTTGACTTGAATCCTCATAATAAAAATGTCCATCTCTAATGACTTATCATTAGCTATGGCCAAGGAACTGTTTTGATTTCTTCCTAGGCTCTTTAACATTCAACAGGATACTGCATTTCCTGATGAATGTCAGCAAGCCCGTTGAGGTCATTTTTTCCTTAGAAATTCTTTAACTTTGAGGGGAGAGGTGCCCTTACCCTTGTCTGAGGGCTGCAGCAGCAGGAGGAATCCAGGTGCACTGGGCCATGTCAGCACTCAAGGAAAAGGAGGAGAGACTCTTCTTAGAGATGACATAAAATAAAGAGCTTCTTTTTGGTTGAGTTAGTTTGGGTGATTCTGTATTCTACATATTAAGACAACTTTCTTTACACTTAAATTTTAGTAATGACTTCCCTTTTGGTTTTGCTATCCTACTAACTATTCCCTGCTTTTACACAGGTTGATGTATTTATTCTTGGAAAAATTTTGTGTTTTTCTTCTTTACATAATCTCCCCTAATTCCCAATCGTCTAATAATGGTAAAAAATAACAAACTTGAAGCTTTCATACTTCAAATCGAAAGTTACACTTTTATATTCTTATAATTATGTGGAAGAGAAAAAGGAATGCAATTACTAGAGTAAATTTAGCTTTTGTATAGAAGAAATCTATGGTAGAACTATAATTATTATAATAGCGTAGTAAATATACAGATCGTAACTTGCAGCTATTTTTCAGTATAATTATTAAAGTGTTGCTATTACTAGAACCAATTTACTCTAGTTTTACTAGGCAAAATATTAGTTACTCTATTTTTCATGTAATAACTATGGTTTGTTATGGTTTTATGACAAAACTAGAATGCTATTATAATGAATTTTATTACGTTGTACTTCTAAGTGGTAGAGAGGGACTTTAGCTTATTTTCTGGCTTGGCTTTGCACTTATGTAATGACTTAGAGTATGTTTACTTGAGTTTCCTTCAGATTTGTTTTCCACTGTGGAAAAAAAGATATTCATAAAAAATCTTATTAGAAAATATAATCTAAAATCCAGTCCTCATTAATTGCAGGTAGACTCACTTCATGGATTAACTGAAGTGAAATACTAACCTTCTGTTATTGAGTATATGTTGGGATACTTTCTTTTGCTACAAGTGAATTAAGTTATCCATAATAAAGAATACATTTGCTCTCAAAAATTAAATAATGAAAACTGGACCAGGTCCCAGGAGTCCTTTGTCCTCATTCCTCTTTTGCCACAATCTTTTTGTCTTGTGTCATCTCTCTGAGTTCGGTTTCCCCTCTCAGGTGAATCTCTGCATTAGTCACCATGCCATCCTGAGACGTTAAGCTTCTATACATTCTAAAGAAAGACCAAGCTATCCTTGAGATCGTTTACATTATTAACCACCCATTTCAAGGTACTGCTCCATTACTGGTTATACCCAAAATTAGCTAAATAGCCCGATTAAAAATAAGTGTCAAGTAGTATGTAATATAAAAAAGCTGTTAGTGCTTTAATTGTCTTAGACTTTCCAAGGGCTACATCTCCTTCTGGGAGTGAGTTAGTCACTTTAGGGTACGTTGATTTTTTTTTTTTTTTTTTTTTTTTTTTGGTGTACTAGTAAATTACTACTCTCTAGGTAAACAAATAAAATAGTAGATTATTACAAGACCAGCTATACTCCATTCTTTCCAACAAATTTGGAACCATCAGGGAGAAAGCCTGGAGATGGAGAAAGACGAAAAGTTACATTAGTGAAAAGTTTTCCTGGGGAAGTTTTGGATCCTTGGCCAAGTCCTCCTAAGATTCATGTCCTAAATAAACTTCTCTCCACTCCCCAACAGTCGTCTCAGGCAGAGCCTTAAAGTGCCCCTGGCTTAGACGGGCACTTCAAATACAGCAGGAAGATGAGCAGACCATTCGGAAGACGGGCTGCTCTCTCTATAGACCAGGGGACTGAGTCAGGCATGCTGGGGTGCTTCTTTCAAATTTATCAATCAAGTATATTACTACAAAGAGTCATGAAGTGAAAATGAGGCAACCACTGCCTCCTTGTTATTTTGGAAAGGCCCAAGAAAGGAATATGCAGCCTGCAACAATTTGTAGAGAGCGAAGTGGTTTTAGAGTTGGGCTAGCTGGGTCTGAATTTCCTCCATCCCTCTTGTTTGCTCTGCCATCTTAAGCAAGCTCCTTCAATAGAAATATTCACTTCCTCACAGAAAAGAAATGCAGCAAATAGATGCAAATATGCAAAATCCCTTTCTTTCTTTTCTCCTTGGCATCCAGGAAGACTCTATTGCCCAGACCATGTGACTGCATTCTGGTCAATGAAGTATTTGGCAGAAATGATGTTTGCCATTTTCAGGTCTGGCCCATAAAACTTCACGCACAATCCTTCACACTCTTTCTTTCCTTGTGCTCCAGCCAGAGCCAAAGGATCCAAAGTAAGACTTGAAGCTCTATAACTCAATGTCGTAACGATAATCCAACTTCGTAGTATGATTCATATGGATTTATAGAGTGGAATATGTCCACTAAAAGATGTCTCATTTCTCATAAGCCAAAAGTGATTTTTAGTAGATTTCCATAGGAATGAAAACAGGCAAGAAACAGTTCAATGAATAGGGATTAAAACTAGGGAGGGAACTGAAACCAATACACAAATAAAAGAGATCACAGATCGATACTATTATAAGCCATAGGCAAACTATAATCAGCAAATCGTATATAACACTCTTGTTTGAAGTTAGAACCATTCCTCTTCCCTTTAAAGGTTTATATAAAATCTCAGCTTTGTGTAGTGATAAACTAGAGCGCTCATTAGTTACCTAAGAAAAAATAAAGTTTGACTAGCCTTCTAATAATTCTGATGAAACTATTTTTTGAAAGCCTTTTTTGTGGGGGTGAGCTTGTATTTCCCCTAGCCAGGTATTTACTAGCTCAGGGAAAACTGGACGTGTAGCATGGAGTCATATTTTTAAAAACTTCCCTTTTGTCCTATTGGGCATCTCATGGGCACTACATTTAAGTTCCTTGAAAATAGGTAGAAAATTTGTCCTGTTTGCTGCTATATTTCTAATAATTAGTACATAGAGAAAATACGACATGTGTTTTTAATAAAAATAGAGCCAAAAGAATCTCTATGAGATCTTTATTTAAAAGAGCAATGTAATTCAATTTAATTTTTTAAAAAGTTAATTAATAGTACATGTGCTCAAGAGACTAGTTTCCCTTCAGTGTAGGGGGTAGATTGTAGTAGTGAGGATTGATGGATGGGAGAGAGATGACTGAGGAAGTCCTTAATAATCCAGGCACATGATATTTAAGGCTTTGAATGATGTTGCGACAGTGGAGAAACAAAAGAGTGCAAACTCGGGATGTTTTTGACCTTATTCAATTGAAGATAAATGAGGAAGAGGGAAAAGTAGAGCATATCCTTCAGACTTCTAATTTGAACAATGATGGGAGTGTAGATAATAAAGCTATCCACCAAAACAGAGAATCTAAGCAGTGAAACCATGAAATTAGAGGAGGAGGACAAATACTACTGTCAGTCATGGTCTATTATATATAGCTGGAAATGAATGGTAGCCATTGGAGATAAGGGTTAGGAGTTTGGGAAAGAGATTGGGCATCAGCAATCATCTTCATACAGCTTCGCGTGGCTAGGGAGCATTTGAAATGGACCAGGTCCAAAGTGGAGGTTCTGTAAGCATAATATCCGCACTGAATTTTGAAGACTTAATAAGAAAAAAAAAACATATAAAATATTTCGTTAATAATTTTTATATTGACGATATGTTGAAATGAAAATATTTTGGCTCTCTTGGGTTAAATAAAATGTATTAGCAATGTTTCACCTGTTTCTTTTTTGTTTGTGGGTTGTTTTTTTTTAATGTAACACTAAAATTTAAAATTATCCTGCATTGTATTTCTATTAGAAAGCGCTGTGCTGTTCTATTGACAGGAAAATAATTGATAGTTTTCTACGCTATTTGATTCTCCTTCACTTCTTATTTTGAGTAAAGTATTTGAAAAAAATCTTAAAAGTGAATTTTGGTTAATTGAATAGCTGTAAAAACACAATACAAAATTCACTTTACAGAGTAAGAGTTGTGTGTTTCACGCCTTTGTGAGGGAGGTCTGAGTTCTGCGCTGCTCAGGAAGATCTTACAGTGAAAAGATCAGGATTCTGTGCCATATTTGCACCAAGCACAGGGTACATGCGTGTGCGTGTGCGCGTGCGACTGCGCACGTGCGTGTGTGGTGCATACGTAGACACGAAATCCGCTCTCTTCTTTTTTGTGTTTTCTGTGTAAAACATTGGAGGTTTTCTGGTTCCCCAAATTTGTGCGTATTCTTTAAAGAAAAATAACCCAAATTACTGCGACAAAATTTTCTTCTGCCTTTTGACCAACGGAATGAGGAAGTAATTGTTCCACGCGTATCGCAGAGAAAAAATTGTTCGTTTGAAAGTCTGGAAGTTAAATTATACAACAGCTATAGCAAATGATAGAAGTATGATTGCTACTTAGTCTGTTGCCCTTACTCTCTCCTTTAAATTATATTGATGTAGTAAAATAATCCCACACGTTTTACCCTTTCTCATCAAAACATCCAGAGAAGATTCAGATTGAATGTTAGAGCATGGGGAAAATTCATTTCATTTCATATAACTTCTTTACCCTTTCATTCCAGGTGTCCTTGACAAAAGCCATTGTTTCATTCTATTGCCAGTATTGCCTTATGTCAGATTATCTCTTGTTCTCATATGTTCTCACTAGCTAGAGAAGCTCATGAAAGAAGGAATTGAAAGCTACTTTATAAACGTCCTATACTGTGATCTTTGGGACAGGAATAATTATGATCTTTATAATTTTTCTATACTTTATGATTTCTTCGTCTAGAAAGAAAAAAATTAATATTTCTTCTCCCTTTTTAGTTCAACATGGAAATTTTCTGTATTGTTGACAAGAAAGGGAGCAATTTTAAAGAACACAACTAGCAGATGATGTTCACCAGTGACTTAACATTTTCAATAATAGATTTGATAGTAATAGATTTAAATAAAGCATAAGTCAAACCACATTCATGAAAATCCTTGTCTTACAGAATTTTAGTATTTGAATTGATCATGCTAGTTAAGACTTTCCAAACCTAATTGCTAATGTAACATCTCTTTTAAATATTAGTTATATAGCTATAACTAATGTTGTAGATTGTGGTAAAAAGTACAAATACTTGTTTATCTGTTCTCTGCTCCAGTGAATTTGAGTCATCATCCATTGTTTTTGTTTATTTCTTAATTTGAACAGACAGAAATTGGTTAGGAAAAGATTTATCATAGCTATGTTACACGTTATTGGTCTCTTCCCTAAATTAGAGAGGGTGGTAAAGTGGAAGGAGAATTTTTTCTTTTTTCTAAGAAGACATTAAATATGTATGATTATTCCATGCCACAGAAAAATGCCCATTGATGCTGAATTAAGAATCCTAACTCATGTCAGCAACAAGGGATTAAATATTTAGATTTTCCTAATCTTGATCAAATCTGAACTATAGCCTAGTTTTGCAAACCCCATGAAAACCCAATTCCTCCATGATTCTTTGAAGTTATACTTACTACAGTCATCCAATAAATATATTTTGAAGTTTTCAAAGCAAAAAAAAAAAAAAAAAAAAAAAGAAAAAGAAAAAGAAAAGACAACAACAAACAATAAGGAAAGACAGCAAAATAGAGAACATATTGTTTGACCCTATACAAAGAACACTGAGCTTAGTTCTACTGTAGTGAAAAGTGAACAGGAGAAAGGCAGCCCTAGAAAGTTTAGCTTTGTGGCTTTGTCATATGTTGTCATAAATAACATAATTGAATTTATAACATTGTAATCCAATATAATTATAAATATTCCCATTAAAACATGGAAAATGAATAGCATAACAGAACATTTTAAAAGGGCTATTTTATAACTTGAATGAATTTATAAGCAAGCCTACTCAAAAAGTCAGTCAAATTCATGATATTTTTCTATTATTCCTTTTTAAGACTCAAATTTACCATGTTCTCCCGTAGGTATCAGTCATCCTCTTAGCTCCATGCTTTTTGAAAAAAGAGCATAATAGTAATGAAGATATTGATTACCATTTTTCTAGTCTTTCAAACCCTTTATTTTCTTGAAGTGTCTATAGCAACTGAAATACCGAAAGATATTGTTATAACTCTAAATGTTAATCAGTACTTAATGTGAGACTTCAACAGGAATTTTTCTTGACAATGCTGTGACTATTCCAAATGCTTTGGAAAACTGAACTTTGTATATTTTGAACCCTCCAGTTGTCTGAACTAGTTGCAGGTGAGAAATGTATCTCAAGATGAAATACATACACTTGTACTACTGATTTAAATTGGACAAAGTATTCCTCTCAGTCCCTAAAGGCAGGTAAGTCTGTTCAGATAATTCTCCACAATGGAATAATATAACCTTTTTAAAGGTTACTCTAAGAGGAAATGTTATACAAGACCCTGTGGATTTGTATTTGTAAAAATAAAAACATACAAATGACTTCAAAGTTCTGTCAATTCAAATGTGCAGTCATTCATTACCCTTTGATGTTCCTTGTGATGGTGCCTCGAGGCAAGGTATGTTTTCAGGGCTTCATGGTAGATGGTACTTGGATCTCCAGCTTAGCACTTCTTCACTCTCTATTGTACATATTGACCACCTATAGGCTAAAGTCTATGTCACAATCTTTTTCCTTCTCTTCCCAGTCTTGAATATACAGTTGACTCTTGAATAATCAGAGATGGGTATGCCAACTCTTGTGCAGTTGAAAATCCACATATAACTTTTGACTCCCCCCAAATTTAACTACTAATGGCCTATTGTTGACCAGAAGACTTATTGATAACATCAACAGTCAATTAACAGATTTTGTGTTATATATATTATATACTGTATTTTTACAATAAAGTAAGCTAGAGAAAAGAAGATGTTATTAAGAAAGTCATAAAGAAGAGAAAATACATTTACAGTACTGTACTGTATCTACGGAAAAAAAATCTGTGTATAAGTGGACCCATGCGGTCAAACATGTTGTTCAAGAGTTAACTGTATTACCATCCCTTTTATAGTATCTGTAGTATAACAAGTAATGCAGTAGAAGTTACACTGAAAAGACATGAGTGAATAGTCTTCTCAGAGAGGAATATATACATCAGGTCCTGCCAGTGGTGCCATGATTCAAGTCTTAGTGATCAGTAGAGCAAAAAGGACCCTTTGAAGTCTAAGCTGGAACTGGTTCTCTCATGATTGGATCGTGAACAGATATACCCTGGAGTAGGTATGAGGATAAAAGCATTCTATTGTCCCAGTGTAATTCCATGGTAAGTAACAGATATAAGCATCTCAAATTTAACATGTTCAAAATAAAACACTTTTTTTTTTCCATGTAAGAGAGGGGTTGGAATGGAGTGGCTGAGCAGGTCAAGAAGATGGTTGAAAGCTGGGGAGAGGGTTGCATAGGCCTTCAAAGCCACACTAAAGACTGTGTTTACATCCATCTGCAAATATTCTGTTAGTGCCCCCCCCCCCCATGCCCAGAACTGTATTTGGTCCTAGAGCAATTCTAAGATTGCCCATCATGGAGGCCTGGAGCTCTGCCATTCAACACGAACACATTAGTTTAGGTTCAGATCACCAATATCTCCGAGATGGTTCCAACCATACAAACAGAGAAAAACGAAGGAAATAGTTCAGGAAAGATTCTCTTAGATTTTGATGAATGAAAAACAAACTATTTTTCCACATTCCTTCCTCATCATTTTTTCAGGCTCTTTAGCTTACATTTTCCTTGGTCTACAGAGTATCAGAGCTGGTGTAATGAACTGGAAAAGTGCACAAGTTTTGGAGTCCCATAGACCTAGATGCAAATCTGCCTCTGTCACCAATGTACTATGTGACTTTGGACAGATAACATCACCTCTCTGTGCCTTTGTTGCTTGTTCATCCCCTAAAATGGGATGATTGTGTATTACTGTGAGAATACTACAGCACAGCTCACAGAGAAATAGTGCATGCTAAACTTCTTAGAGCTGTGACCTGGTACATAGTAAGCATACAAAATGGCATGTCTCTCCCTTTTGTCAACAAACTTGATTGAGTTAGCAGGAATTGTAAATGGAAAAGACAATACTGGGACATCTGGGTGAGATTTCAAATTTTAAAACTGCAGCCAATCTTGCAGCCACCACCTGAATGATTCTAGACTTGTGCTCCAGAGGTAGCTTGCAGAGGAAAAGATTGTGTGCGCTCTGCGTGGAAATAAAATTCTTTATATTTATTCACCAAAAAAGCTTTTGTCATTCTTATTTATCTTAGTACATTATGTTTGATCATTCATGTCAGAGACTTAGGGGTAATTTTTCATCTCTTCCCATATCTAAACCACCAGGAAATCCTATCATTTCAATCCAGAAAATATATTTTGAATCTGGCCGCTATAACTAAGTCTACTATTATCACGCTTGTCCAAACTACCATCATTTCTTACTTGAACCATTGCAAATCATCCAGGCTTTAGACTGAAAATCAAAGGTCAATATTGTAAGAGTAAGGTTAAGTTAGAAATAAATCTGCTCTTACAGGAACCAAAACCAGCTTTGGATAATTTGATACCCTGGCTGCTTTAAGTTGATTTGAGTTTGCTAACATTCCTGGCCACCTACTAGAAATACAGGTAAATCTGCTCTGGTGGAATGATTAACACAAGTTTGGGTTTTAAATTATCTCTATTATTTTTCATATAGTATGGCCAGCACTCAAAAATAACCAGGCAAGTGAAGAAACTGAAAAAGTTGATGGAAAGCTGAAAGAAAAAGCCCTAAATAACAGAAGACCCAGAGGAGATTTTTAGAATTATTAGACAATGACTTTAAGCTAATTATGCCTCATGTAATCAGTGAAAGGAAAACAACTTTGAGAATTTTACATAGAACTGAAAATAATAAATAGGAAACAAATTGAAATTTTGAAACTGAACAATTCTTGAATCAAAATTAAAGATTCAATAGTTAGGAATCATAGCAGAAAAGACATAACTGAAGAGGGAGTTAGTGAGTTCGAAGATAGGACAGAAGAAAATAGCCATAATGGAACAGAGAAAGACAAAAGGATGGAGAACACAAAAAGAAAGAAAACATAAAAGGCATAGACATAGAAGAAAAACGATATACATACATGTAATTGAAATCTCCACATAGAGAAGATCGTTAAAGGATAATGACTGTACATTTTCTAAAGCTGAGGAGAGAAGCTAATTCAACAGCTGAGTTCAAGCTAAGAAATTCAAGAAGCACTGTGAACTCTACTGAGGCAAACTGGATTGAGGCCAAGAAAATCACAATTCCGCACACAACAGGACAATTTCTGAAAACCAAGTACAAGGACAAGTATCTTAACAATATCCAAAGATAAAACGATGCATTATTTTAAAAAGATCCACAATCAGACAGATAGTCAATTGCTTGACATAAAAAATAAAAGCCAAGAGACAAAGTAATGCTACCCCCAATGTGCCAAAAGATAGTAATTTCTAGCTTCGAATTCTATACACAATGCCTATGTCCTTAAAAAAATAAAGGTGATATAAAAACTTTGTCAGAGGAAGAAGACCTAGGAGAATTTTTCACCAAGATATGCAGTCTAAAGAACATTCTTCAGGCAAAAGGAAGATAATTTAAGATGAGTATTTGGAGGTGCAGGAAGAAATAAAGGACAAAATGACAATTACTTGCACAATGTAAATGAATATTGATAGTATAAATAATAAGGCCTTATAACCCTTTACAATAACAAAATATTTAATTCATTGGAAATATAACAATTCTAAATTTTTTCCAAATGTACGTTAAAGTTTTACAAAAATTAGCCATATGCTGCACCATAAAGTAAATCTCAACACATTTCAAAAATTGTGATACTATGCTCTCTGATCACAGCGAAATCGAAAATAAATAAGGTAACTAGAAAATTCCTATATTTTGGAAATGTTAAATGCTTCTATATAACTAGTGGGTTAAAAGAGAAAATAGGATGGAAATTTTAAAAATATTTAAAATTATTTCATATCAAAACATACCAGATGCAGCTAAAACCTTAAATTTATTTATAAAAAGGAAGGAAAAGTTAAAATCAATAATCAAAGCATAATCAATGAGGAAATGTTGAGGTTTTCCCTGCAAGATCAGAACCAAGGGAAGAATGACCATTATCATCCTTCTTTTCAACACTGTATGGAAGTTTTAGTTTGAAGAAGAAAGACCTATTAGGACAAGGATTAGAAACAGACAAAATTCTCATGATTCTGAAACAACCTGACTGTTTATGTAGAAAATTTTAAAATTCATAGATTAATTATTAGAATATGTGATTTTAGCAAGATCTTCATTTTTTGGAAAAGATTTTATTTATTTGAGAGAGAGAGAGCACACACACGGGAGAGGGGGCAGAGGAGGGCAGAGGGAGAGGGAGAAGCAGGCTCCCCGCTGAGCAGGGAGCCCACCCCAGGACCTTGGGATCATGACCTGAGCTGAAGGCAGATACTTAACTGACCAAGCCACCCAGGCACCCCTGAATAAGCAAACTCTTAAGATTATACTCTACTATTCCTTTATACAAAGTTTGCAAAAGGCCACACTAACTTGTGGTATCAGGAGTCAGGATAGCATTTACTCTTGGTGATGAAGAAAAGAGACATGGTTGAGAGGGCAGAGGGAAAGATTCTGTGGGGCTGGTAATATTCTAATGTTCTGTGTCTACACCCTAATGATGGCCACAGAAGTGTATGCTTTGGGAGAATTCACTTAAGACTTGTACATGTTTCTGTATGTGTTGTATTTCAACAAAAATGTGTTCAAAGTAGTTTTCTTTGCATTGTTCTCTTCTTTTTTTTAAATGTTTTTTTATTATATTATGTTAGTCACCATACAGTACATCCCCGGTTTCCGACGTAAAGTTCGATGATTCATTAGTTGCGTATGACACCCAGTGCACCATGCAATACGTGCCCTCCTTACTACCCATCACCAGCCTATCCCATTCCCCCACCCCCCTCCCCTCTGAGGCCCTCAGTTTGTTTCTCAGAGTCCATAGTCTCTCATAGTTCATTCCCCCTTCCGATTACCCCCCCTTTCTTTATCCCTTTCTTCCCCTACCGATCTTCCTAGTTCTTATGTTCCATAGATGAGAGAAATCATATGATAATTGTTCTCTTCTCTTGGTGTACTATGTTATCTCCCTCCTTAACTCTATTGTTAAACGTCTGGAAAGAATAATCACACTTGATTTCTCTCTCTCTCCCTTTCTGCCCCCTTCTCCCTTTCCCCTCCCCACCTTCTTTTAATCCCACTCGTTCTCATCTGGCTTCTGCCCTACCACTCTGAAATTGCTTTCACCAAAGTCACCACTGACCTCCTAATTGCCGATTGTCCATTATCAGTCTTGTCCTGCTTGGCCCCTCCACGCCTTCTGACACTGCAGCCCAGCCCTCATTTGTAATCCTCTCTTCTCTTGACCTCTTCCTCATTCTTTTCTTTCTTTGTAGACAGTTTCAACTGCGTCCCCCCTTCTTCACTTGGGCCTCAAATACTTGTTTTCTAGTTTTTTTGGCCCTCAGATATGTGTCTTTCAGTTATATTTCTTCGGGGTGCTCTAAATAAGAATTACAAACTGACTATAGACACGTGTTCTCTAGTTCAAAGTGGTTTTTTTCGTCTTGTTTTGGTTTGGTTTTTGTTTGTTGTTTGTTTTTATAAATTTAATTGTGAGTTTTTGCCATTGTAAAAAATCAGCCGATTTTACATAAAAATCCAGGTTTCTGGCATCAGAAAATTTAAGTTTTTCAACCTTGAATGCACCTTCCTAAGGGGACAACAATTTTCCAGAAGTGAATAGTAGGAGTTTTTTTAGCCTAACACGGGACCCACATTTTGTTCTACTTTTTTACAGCCTGCTTTTTGCCTCTAGGGCACTTAAATTTCCCATTACAGTTATACATGTCTCTTTAGAGCAGAACTTCTCAAATGGTGCAAAAGAATCATCTGGCAATATGATGAGTATGGGGTCAGGTCCAGGAAAAGATGTATTTTTAAAAATCCCAGGTGACTCTAATGCAAGTTGTCCATGGAAGACACTATTTTAGGCTATTTCTTTAACCTTAATGTCTTGAACTCCTTCAACTTATTTCTTGGTCTTAAGCGCCTCACTGTCCGCTGGATAAGGCAGATGAACAAAGAAGTAGTCATAATAAATATGTCTGTCTTATCATCCCTCCCAGGCAAGCTGACGCTTGAAGTTCCCATCTTCGCGAAGGGCTACAGTCTGAGTCAAGAGCGAGATACTGAGTTTTTGGATGTTGCTTCGGGGCATTGTCTTGCTAAACCGGAAAGCTGTTCAACAGCTCATAGAGAGAATTAGGCAGGAAGAGAGGTGTAAAGCCAAAGCGACAAAGATGGCGAAACCAGAGGTCAGTGGGAAGTTTTGGAAGAAGATCATGAGAAGCAGGGCCTGCAGCAGCTCTTTGAGGTACAAGAAGGTAGCTGTATTTGAAATAAAGCTTTTGGGGCGCCTGGGTGGCTCAGTTGTTAAGAGTCTGCCTTCGGCTCAGGGCGTGATCCCGGAGTCCTGGGATCGAGCCCCGCATTGGGCTCCTCCGCTGGAAGCCTGCTTCTTCCTCTTCCACTCCGCCTGCTTGTGTTCCCTCTCTCGCTGGCTCTTTCTATCTCTGTCAAATAAATAAATAAATAATCTTTAAAAAAAGAAATAAAGCTTTTGGTACTAGCACAGAGGGAGCGTATAAAATTGCTATCTTGGTGTAGGTCATAATGTGACAAATGTTATTTTTTTAAATAATTTTTTTATTATATTATGTTAGTCACCATACAGTACACCCCTAGTTTTTGATGTAAAGTTCCATGATTCACTACTTGCGTATAACACCCAGTGCACCATGCAATACGTGCCCTCCTTACTACCCATCACCAGCCTATCCCATTCCCCGACCCCCCTCCCCTCTGAAGCCCTCAGTTTGTTTCTCAGAGTCCATAGTCTCTCATGCTTCATTCCCCCTTCTGTTTACCCCCCCTTTCTTCTTCCAAATGTTATACTCAAGTAACACAGGGTGTGTGTAAAATGAGGTTCAATCAACGCCAGAGACTGAGAGTAGTCTTGGCTCCTTTAGCGAGCCACTTAGGTCAGTATTACTGGGGGTATCGATCTGTAACCACATAGCTACGTTGTCCAGCGGCAATATAGGTCTAGTGCCGTTCACCTGTAGCTACGGAGCCGGATCGCTGGTTTTATCCAACACTGGGAATGGGCTGATCATTAGGACAGAAAGAAAAGGGAGCAAAAGGATTGAGAGCAATGGTGAGTGATTTTAGAGCTAGACCACGGGCTCATTGCTTAATATGAAGACAAAGAAACTGATCGACTGGGAATGAAAGCGTCAAGGATCTGGCAGCCTTGGTGACATTAGAAAATAGGTGGCTAAACCTGAGAGAAAATGAGGGTTTGACGAAGGAAAGTTATGGTAAAAGAGGGAACTTTTGGAAATTAAGATTTTAGAAGCTAAGCTCTGTAGGGTAAAGATGACATTTCAGTAGGTTGCTGTAATGGAGTCTTGACGGTCTTCAGAATGGACAAGATCAGGAAGTAAAAAGCAAGGGACACTACATCTGTGACACAGACATCCCTCCATATATAAATATCAGACACAAGAAGCTGTTTCTCTTTGTTTTTAATGGACTATCTCTGCTATTGCATTAATGTACCTACACCCTGACTCACAGTCATTACCAATTTGATGAAAATACTTTGCATGTTTTATGCCTCTTTCTTTTTAATGTTTTTTATTATATTATGTTAGTCACCATACAGTACATCCCTGGTTTCTGATGTAAAGTTCGATGATTCATTAGTTGCATATAACACCCAGTGCGCCATGCAATACGTGCCCTCCTTACTACCCATCACCAGCCTATCCCATTCCCCCACCCCCCTCCCCTCTGAAGCCCTCAGTTTCTTTCTCAGAGTCCATAGTCTCTCATGCTTCATTCCCCCTTCTGATTACCCCCCCTTCTTTATCTCTTTCTTCCCCTACCGATCTTCCTAGTTCTTATGTTCCATAAATGAGTTAAACCATATGATAATTGTCTTTCTCTGCTTGACTTATTTCACTTAGCATTATCTCCTCCAGTGCCGTCCATGTTGCAGCAAATGTTGAGAACTCGTTCTTTCTGATAGCTGAGTAATATTCCATTGTATATATGGACCACAACTTCTTAATCCAGTCATCTGTTGAAGGGCATCTCGGTTCCTTCCACGCTTTGGCTATTGTGGACAATGCTGCTATGAACATTGGGGTGCATATGGCCCTTCTCTTCACTACGTCTGTATCTTTGGGGTAAATACCCAGTAGTGCAATGGCTGGGTCATATGGTAGCTCAATTTTTATGCCTCTTTTTAATCAAGTTTTTATCCCTTGAAAAGATCACATTGTACAAAGTGGTTCAGTCAAAAGAAATAAATGGTAGCTCTAATAACAATGTACCATACTGTGGCATTCCATAATTTTCAAAACACTTTTTACATAAACCATATCACATATTAAAACAACGCATGAGGTAGAAATGGGAAGAAATTACCATCTACTTTTAATACATAAAGAGCATGAGGAGACTAGCCTAAGGTAACAAGTTAATAAGAGCCCGAAGCAGCCCTAGCACCCATGTACCTCTATTTTATTTTTAATACTTTAGACATTTTATAAATTGATAAAGTTACTGGGGATGCTTTAGTGTTGCTGCAGTTTTTTGTTTTATAATTATCATTTTAACTTAGCGTGCATTTTCCCATTAATGCTCACTAGAAAATTTAGTTACTCAAAGTCATCAAATAGATAATTAAATTTATTTAGTCATTAGGGAAAAAACCAGGAAGACGAAGACTTGTATTTCTTAGTGTTGCACAGCTTATGTTTGCAGTATATAAATAACTAACTAATGGAATTTATAGGAGTCTTGGTTCTTTTCACCTTTTTGGGTTTTTGGTAATAATGACATAATATATACTTGGTGTGTGCGTCTGTCTGTGTGCATGTTTGTGTGAATTCTCATACATACACGAGACTCTAATTGTTTATGTAAAGCACAAATATCGAGAGCTACTGCTAAAATGTTCTGTGTTCGATGTTTCAACCCTCATTGTCCTGTAGAGTTTAATATAAGAAGGCTCTGCATTGGCTACCTATAGAAGAAAGGTTTTATGTGTGCGTGCAAGTCTCAAGAATGAATCACAAAGGGAGAAAAGTCAAAACGCTTGAGCTCTCTGTCCTTCCCTTTCTCTCAGTCCACTTTCATGTAATTTCCTGGCTTTATTTTCTATGGAATATATTTGAGAGGAACAAGATGTGGGGAAAGGAGGCAAACTCTCTATTATGACGATGAGTTTCACTGCAGTGCCGAGTACTTCTTAGCCTTATACCTGTAAGTGATATAATAGCTTTAGAGCTCTTGTACTCAGTTTTCACATCTATAAAATGGATCACATGAAATGTATTGGAAGCAATTTGTAACATATAAAGCAATTTGTAAATAAAGCGATTGATATGAAAGAAAGCATGTACCTATACGGTCAGATCTTCCTTTACACATGTCCTTATCATGCTACCCTTAGCAAATCACTTAATCTCTCTGACTCTTCACTGCTCACCTGCAAAATGCAGAGAACACATTATGTCAGACTTTGTCTTTAAAAACTAGAGTTCAAAATATCAGACCAAATGTAGAATCTATTTTTCCATTTACAAACGATCAATTTTAACCTAGAGAACAAGGAACAAGGTATCTTCCACAGTGCCTTGGGCTTTCTTACAGACTAAAACACATTTTCATTCATATCAAATTGTGCTGGAATGCTATGGCCACTAGGTATTTTTTAAATGTACAATTATAGGCAAATAAAGGTATAATACCTGACTGAATATGCACAAAGTATATGATGACCTTCCTATCAGATTTCTCTCCTCACAGAGGTTGATGATTTTTGTCTCTAGCTACAAGTAACTTTTGAAAAGGAAACATAGATTTCTTCTTGGTAAACATAGAAACACTATTAGAATTGGATACAAGGGCATTCAGAAGCCAGAGCACATTCTAACTTTGAACTAGCATTTGACCTGGAGGCAAGATATGACAGGAAGTATAATCAGATATGGCGAATACGCAACTCAGTTATCAAGACTGGTTTGCATGGTTCTAAAAGAGACAGGAAAATCACCTTTGCTCCAGCTTACAAATAATTTTCACGGGCAGTGGTGGAGGCTGCAAGTTTCTCATTCCACCACAGCTGTGTCAGTTACTCCTTCATGTGTGAGATCACCCTTCTTCCCACCCATTCTCCACACTGCTTGTCAGAGTGATCTTTATCAAACGTATGCCCTTTTTAAATCCTTCAATGGCTTTCCACTGCCCTCAGGAAAAAAATTCATATTTCATATCAGGGCTGCTGTCTTCCTTTCCACTTTCCTCTTCTCTTGGGATTCTATTAATGTTCCTCCAGTCATAATAGCGTACCAGCACCTTAGCTGCAGCTTTGTTCCTTTACACATGCTTCTCTCTCCACCAACCCTTGCTCACCCTTCAAAACTGCTGAAAGTCCTTCCCTGACCTTTTTCTGTTTGAGTAAGTTTCATTCTTCTACCTTCCCATTATATCTTGTGCTTATTTTGATCATACAACTTATCTTATCATATCATATCACATTTATTAGTTATTTTATCTAATAAGAAAAAAAGTGTCCACCGTGCAGAAAGTTTATTCCTTTTATAGGTCCTTGATGTCAAACGCACTAGGTGCTGGGTAAACATTTAATAAATAAAGGCAATGGACATTAACCAAACACAGACATTGAGATAGAATCTTTGGGGGTTTTGCTACTGGCCAGGTTGGGTTTGTCAAATCCCTAGTTCATTATTTGGAAGTTTAGAAAATGAATACAATATGCCCTTTTTAGAGAGGATTTAGAAAAAATGTCAGGGGGAGAATCTATGGGGGTTCTCATTCTACCCCTCTATCTAAGGTTAGAGAGATGCCTTGATAGTTAGTCAAGGTCGTATACTTGTAGGGGAAAGAGATAACTCTGGAGTGAAGTCCCTGCCAGTCTTCCCTTTCAGCAAAACATAGATTTAGTTTTCCTATTTCTTCCTTCTCCCTGAGGCCTTGGCTAGCCCACCCCCGAGATTAAACCAAATACCAGGTGGCCTTGATGAAGCCCATGAGGAGATAAGCACAGCTTTTCAGGGACAGATGATTCATTTTCTCAAACTTTACCCATTTGTACGCCGAGGATAATAGTATGGCCTGCCTCGTGGAGATGATGGAAGGATTAAGGAGCTCAGAGAGATAATAAACATAAAAGAGCACTGAGCAGCTGCTTTAGGATTCAGTCTGAGAAGCAGACGGAGATGCTCTGCAAATGCTCCTTCTCTCCCGACCATGTTCTGAATGTGCAGACTCTGAGGTACAGATGGGAGAAGTGGGGTGCAAGCTCTGGGACATTGTGTTCAGGGCTAACCTACCACATCATGGCCAGATTTTGTAGGTTATTCCAGCCAATGACTTCCTGAGCCCCAACTGCCCTAGACCTCATGGTCACACAAGCCAGATAAACAGTTCCAGAAGCTTCTCTAGAGAAATGTTCGATGCACCAAAGAAGCCATGATAATCCCCATAACAAAGGACATGAAGCTGCCCACTTTTAATGATTTGAGTTAGAATTATCCATTTTGTGGACTTTTAGGGGCACATTGTAGAAATCAGAGAGCTTTGCACAAAACAGATACTAGAAAAACAATCACTGAGTCAATATAAGTGAAACTGGAGTTCTGTATCTTTCTTCAAGCCTCCAGACATTTTGGGTGCTCTTTTCTCACACTGTATATAGATACGTGTTTGGGGTCCTTCATTAATGTCCACACTGTTCTATTGTGGTAATCAATGATAGCAAACAATGGAAATTTATCTAAAGAAAAGTAACAGCATTAAAGAGAAATCTATTAGTTGTGGAAAATGTCTTGGGGAAGGTGAAATTTAATAGCCTGCTAAGTAGTTAAACAAGCTTCCATAAATATAATGTATGTGAAGGATTTCGATCTAGATATAAAGACTAATGGACAGAATGAAAATTCTAATGAAATCTCAGGAAATTACAAAAATAACTTAGAAAATGAAAAAATTTCCTAATTTATTGATGAAAATCTGCGTGTGTTTGTTTTTACATTGGAATGTATTAATTCAGTCACCAATCCTTTTCCTGAAAGTAAAAAATATAGTAACTATCTGGATACAACAATGGGACCCTTGTGATCTGCACTTTAGCTAAGGAAGCTTTCTCTTCTTTTGTGAATCAAAAAGCAATTTTGAGGGCGCCTGGGTGGCTCAGTTGGTTAAGCAGCTGCCTTCAGCTCAGGTCATGATCCCAGGGTCCTGGGACCGAGCCCCATATGGGGCTCCTTGCTCAGCAGGGAGCCTGCTTCTCCCCTGCCTGCCACTCCCCCTGCTTGTGCTTGCTCTCTTCCTCTCTCTCTCTCTCTTTCTCTGTGTCAAATAAATAAATAAAGTATTAAAAAAAAAAGCAATTTTTCAATGCTTCTAATCACATAGTAAGACATTAGGTTTTTCTCTTTGAGACAGAGGTCTTATAAAACTCTTATATTTTCTTTATTTGGAGGCTGATTAAGCAAAATTTGCAACATTTTGACTCTATACTTGAGGCAATAAAGATTTTCTCAATAAACCGGTACACAACAGGTAGTCTTGGGGTTAGCAAGACAGCTCACTTCATCTATGGAATTAACTTACATTAATTATAATGCAAGCCATACAAATATATGTAAATTATATCACTAAATATATTAGTGTCATTTCAAAAACTGAAAAACTGATAGTTAACTTGATCCATTGATTTTCCTACTGCAACCTGATTTGTTTCATTCAGGATTCTCCAGTCCTTGCTTGGAAAATACGTAATTGTATCTTTGCTTTGCTCACCATCTTGGTTCAAGATTTTTCACTTTTATTTGTTTTTATTTTTTTAAAAGATTTATTTATGGGGCGCCTGGGTGGCACAGCGGTTAAGCGTCTGCCTTCGGCTCAGGGCGTGATCCCGGCGTTATGGGATCGAGCCCCACATCAGGCTCCTCCGCTAGGAGCCTGCTTCTTCTTCTCCCACTCCCCCTGCTTGTGTTCCCTCTCTCGCTGGCTGTTTCTATCTCTGTCAAATAAATAAATAAAATCTTTAAAAAAAAAAAAGATTTATTTATGTATTTGAGAGAGAAAGAGAGCGAGCGCATGCGGTGGGGAGGGGCAGAGGGAGTCTTAAGCAGATTCCACACCGAGCATGGGGACCAATTTGGAGCTGGATGTCGAGATGATGAGCTGAGCCAAAACCAAGGGTCAGATGCTTAACCAACTGCATCACCCAGATGCCCCATATTTTTAAAACATTCATATTTACATAATTTTGTGAAATAAATTTCACATTTCTTCTCTCTTTTTCTAAAATTTAAACACTGAGTCTCTTTACTTTTCAGTTTGTTTCTATTGTAATTACCATTCCTAGAGATAACTTTATCTTTCAGTTTCATACAACTTGGCATTGAACTTCAGAGTTATTTTGAACCCAGCAAGTGGCCCATTTTAACCATTTTGGTATCTTGATTTAAAAATGAGGTGACCCATGCTTTGTATTTTCTATGAGCAAATGTATACTTACTTTTTATTACAGTAATTCTACCTTTGATTTACAATACTTTTTCTTTTTTTTTTCTTTTTTAAGTAATTTTACTCGGTATTTCTCTGCAGTTCCATGTTGGGCTAAAGTCTAAATGGATACAATTTTGCAGCAATGACTCAAATGTGTTTCTAATCAGTATGCTGCAGCACCTTTCCATTAAGCAGATATTTCCAATTTTATATTCTTTACTCGAAAGCTCATTATTTTGCATTTACCTATAGTGAACTATATTTGCCGTGTATTAACACAGACACTTAACTGTTCTCAATCTTGATGTGTCCCTCACAATATTACTCCTCCTTGCTTTTCTAGTCATTTAAAAATAATCTGCAAACAAGCAGTGTAAAAGTGTGGTGAATCCTACCTAAGTTCTCTCTCTTAATATATATATGTGTATATATATATATATATGCACACATATATGATATATTTATACATTATTATATATTTATATATGCACACATACACATGTACCCCTATATACATATATAAACATATATGTACACACACACATATATATACATATATATGTATATATATAGCAAAGGCAGATGATTCTGAAGACATTTAATACAAGGAAAGGATATAATTATAGGAATGACTTGATATCTTGGCCCTTCAGCTCTAATGTAAACACCAGTGTTTTACTATACATCATGGTAATAGCAGTAAAACAAAATTCATGACAATAGTTAATAGTAGTTCATAGTGATCCTTCCAATAAACATTTGATTATTATTTTACTGCCTCAAAACTACAAGGAACTATCTTTCCACATGCCAGTGAATGGGTTCAAAGTCTTTGATATGACTTTAAGCCATATTGATAGAGGGCATATAGGAAATTACTGAATCAAGGAATTGAATCAAAAAAGTGACTGAGATCTTAAAAACATAATACAAAGAAAAAGTATTTAGTGGATTTTGAGTCATAAGGTGTACTTTATCCATATTAATTTGTAACTGCAATAATAGAAATTTATATAAGGAGTGTGATAGTTGTGGGATTTATTGTTATTAGATGCTATTATAGCCAAGGAATCTGGAATGCCTGAAATCCTTCCATGTCAATAATGCCTTTTAAAGGAATTACCCCACAAGAAACATAGCAGAATAAGTATCAAGATAACTTTTCATGGCTCTGCATGTATCTAATAATCTAACGAAGAGTTTCCATGAAAATTGGATTGGAGGATGTTTCTTGAGCCTGATTCATATGGGGATTTTTAGTAAAGAGATCTTATCTCCATGCTCTGAATCTTGGAGCTAGTCTCTGGAAGCAGGGAAGGAGTGAGGGAGAAGAAAAGAAAGAGAAAAAAGTACTTTTTTGTCTAAAAACCCATCCCACTCTGTGGAGTAGAAGAGAGAGAGATTTTCTGCATGTCTTCTAGGAACGAGGTCCTCCTAGAGTCCACTTACCACATCAAGGTACAAAAAGAAGAATTTTCAAGGGAGGCAGAAGGAGTGCTTTCACGTATATCTTTGTGTGGGTTTAAGGCATGATGATCCCGTATGGACCAATGAATGTTCTGGAATTCAGAGTAATTAAATAAAAACTCCCTTTTCTCTTTCAAAAGAAGACTCAGAGTCAAAACTTCCTGCCGTGAGGTTGTGGTAGAACATCCCCTAGTTGGTTCATGTGTAGAAAACGGCACCTTATTCCAGTTCTGGGAAGGAAAAGTAAGACATTCAAAAGGAGTTAATGCTTGAGTGGTCTTGAAAGAGAGGTAAGACCTAGCCAGATGATAAAAATGAACAGGGCACATTTAAGAGCAAAGGAACACATGTAGAAAATATTCTTTTTTTTTTTTTTTTTTGTTATGGAATTATAAGCAGTTTGACTTGACGGGGTCTTACATGGAGCAATCATGTATCAGCTGTGTCCTGGACAGTCCAGAGCGCATCCTTTCAGATTGATTCCAGAAGCCTCATGATGCGAGAATATACACCTCTCGGAATTATTTGGATATTCCCCAAAACCTCACTGTGCTGCTTTTCCGAGACAAGCATTTTCATCCTGATGTACAATTTGGAAAAGTTATTGAGACTCTTCGCGTCTTGGTGCGAACATATATAAATAGGGAAAAGGTAATGCTTTCTTCACAGGTTTGTTCAAGCACATAGGAGATCGTATCTATGCAAAGTGCTTGTGCTGTGTAACCGGGAAAGTGCAGTACAAAAGTTATTATTAAGCTGTGGAGATTTCTGTCATGGCTTATATTTTGTACTATAGAGCAAAAACAAAACAAAATTTAAATATTCTCAAAACGTGATACCCAAAAAACACAAATCATTGAATCTCGCTGTGTGCAACTATTTTTTCATGCAGCTCAACTCAATAGAAGTGATTATATTTAAGAAAGCCTTAAAGCAGAGATGACAAATACATGGCATGGGGGACCTACTTCCTCACTTGTGCTCCCAAGGCAGACATCACTAATTGGTAATAACGCTTTTTACTCTGTGCCTGGATGGAGCCTCAAAATTCTTCTCAACATTCCAAGCAGCTCAAACCAATGTTAAAGAGTTGACCCTTGAAATTTATTATTATTTTGATTGGATTTAAGCCAAAAGAGGACAGAGGGCATTTTTCTTCCCTGCAAGCCAGCATTGCAAACAACTATTTTATTTCAGAGACAAAAAACTCTGTCTTTACCCAGTTTTAGGAATGAGAATATGAGATGCATGAATCGTGAAGTGAGTTTTCTTAGCAATGTAACAAGAGGACTACTTTAAAAAATCAGGTAATTTTTTAGTATCTCAGATATTGATTAAATAATTTCTTTCAAATCCGATGTGGTTTCATATCAGTTCTGTTAGTTTTAAAGTGTTGATTGTGGAATGACTAGGTTTGTGCCAAATAATAAATACAAATTCAAGTAAAAATATCCCCAAGTATGTCAGAACGATTTTGTGAATGGAGTCTAGAATGCAGGCAGATGCATTAAAATGCTATAACCATGTACACACATAGTTACCAAGTCATTGTCAGATACTATTTTCATGCATCATTTCGACGCTGCTTAATGTAGGATATGCTGAAAAGCTATTATTTGGTCTTTTCAAAAGTACCCAGTAAATAACCTTCTGCCCAATTACACTTTTCTTAAGATTAAAAAACTAAGCCCTTAAAGATTTATAATGGTTTTCTTCGGAATGTGTTGCAAATTTTAAGATATATATATATATATATATATATATATATATATATATATATATACACTTTACACTGGTAAATACTTGCTAACTGACATTCTTGGAATGGTAAGTGGTACCAGGGGAAAGAAGACACAGTATGAGCACCAAAGTTCTTAGCTTTGTGAGGTGGTGCAATGGAGGGGATAAAGAGGGGCATGGGAATACAATGCACATTTTTACTCATTCTGACTTAGGGCCACCTTCCTATAAGACTAGCCCAAATATGCCCAGTGAGGAAACTACGGTGTTAATCGTTTTGAATGACGGGGAGCAGCAACCATAGGTCACTCCCTCACTCCCTCAGTCCCGCTAAGACCTGGCCACAAGGGATTTTCTCTCTCTTCATGATAGAGGTCCATCCCACTCTGCTCTACCTTCTAAGGGATGGCTGCTTGTGCTGAGCCAGGTGATGTAATTATGGCACTAAGATGTAAAGAAAGGGGATGGTTTTAAGATCAACATAGAAACAAAATTCTACTTACTGTCATCTTGTGTGTGAACGCAGTTTGCCAAGAAGCTATATTTGTACGGCTGTGTGGGTGACAAGGGCTGTTCTGTCTGTGGTTTCAACTAATATGTGACATAACACTGGATTCAGATACATTCCATAATGGGGGACACATTTTAGGTATCCTTTCACCTATGGCTCAATAAATGCATACATTTGCTCCAATGACCTAGTTCTTTCAGTTTTATTTATTTAATATATGCGGTACAGATAGCTAGAGACCCAGCCCAGCAAGATGTCAGTTTTCTCTTGGCTAGACAGTAGGAAATAGACAGAGAACTGATAACTCGGCACACTCAGATGTCCTGGGGGGAGATGTCAGATCACATCAGATCTCAAAGGCAACCTGATAGAAATAGAGGAGGAAAATACCCTTATCCCAACCTCTGTCCAGAATTCATCAGCTCCTTCAATCTTGTAACAAGTATACTGATATATCTCACATATAACCATTTATTATTTTAAACTATGTAAATGTAAATGAATAAGCAGCCACGGGCTCTGAAAGAAAATTCACAGGCGAACTATTCTATGGTTTTTGGGATATAATTTTAACCCTAGCTAGTCATCTCCCTATGGTAACAAAAAGGGAAATAAGAGAACACTGTAGTTAAACATTTGAGGATCAGATTTGATCAGATAGTCTTGATCCAGTCCCATTTCTTCCACTCACTAGTTGCATAATACCAAAATTTCATCTAGCAAAAAAGAATAATAATAGAACCTTTCTTACTGGTGTTCCTGGGAAACAGTTAAGAGAGGTGCTTACAATGTATTATGTTTCTGTATACGTACATTTTCTGAAAAATCTTACGGATGATGTAAAGTTTGGCGACTAGCATTCATATATCTTTTAATCATTCAATAAAACACACACACATTGAGTATATACTGTGATCCGTTTACTGCATTGTGCACAGGGATATAAAAATGGAGAAAACATTTCTAACATCCTCAGACATCTGAACTCAGCTGTCTTCTCTTATCGAGACATTTAGAATGCCAACAGCTTGACTTCATTGAATAAAGAGTAATATATATAAACATAGACATAAGACATTGACACCATGAAGATTAGGGAACTAGAGATCTCAATACACAACCAGTAATGTGTCCAGTGTTCAAGGAGAAAGTAAGTTTTCGAGGTGTCAGCGTCTTGTGGCCGTTGCTCCAAAGGAGGTCACTGCCCAGAGTAATGAGAACAGTTGGGAATCTCTCCCATTCTCTGTTGCCTGAAGGTCAACAGCCATCTGGTCTAACTCATGCTGGCTTTCCAATTGAGAGCGAAAACAGATTTTCTATCATGTCCAAGAACAAAGGGCATGGCCGAATCGTGGAAAATGTAGATGACACAGTTGCCTTCATCCATACAGAATGTGTATCTCAATTTTCTGTAAATGCATTCTTGGGCAGAGTCCTTTGATTAAGAGGCAGAATATAGGGGGCATTACAAAGAGGGGACAGATGAGCTATGTGCCAGAATCCCCTTGGAATGATAAAGCAATTACAAAAATGAGAAGGTTCTCTTTGGGTAATCCAAGGGCTATCTTTCAAATACAGAGAATAAATCCAACCAGTCAATGAGGTGCCTACTCTTTGCAAATCATGAAACAGAAGTTATATATGTCACCACTGTGTGTTATGAACCTTTTCTTTTGCATTTTCATAAAAAAAATCTGACATCCTGAATAGGGCACTGACCAACAGATTAAAATCACTTACTATGACTGTCCTTTTATTTTCTTGGCAGACCACATGCTGATCCAGCAGTCATCCATCTTTTTCCCTTTGTCAGACCCTGGTTAACAAATATTACCTGGTGATAAAACTGTCCAATTTTCTTACAGCAAAAATTACAAACATCAGGAAAAAATGCTGAGCTTGGGTAAGGTATCTTATCTGTGTTAGATATTTCAGACTTATTGCAGAGCTTTGTGCAGTTGGTGAAATGTTCAAAATAAATAGCCAAGTGCCAAATACCTTGTTCTTTCAAATTTTTTTGAGGGATATTAAATATGTTACAATTAATTTCATATGCTGTATTAAGACATTCCATTTATATGCTCAAAACTACAGGGGTCTCCATAACAGCCCTAAGTAATTCCATTTTGCAGTACAAGGGACATTGTTAATGTTCAAAAATTAGAAAATGCACCCTCTTTGATCTTTGCTCCTTATTGAAAGACAGCATTCAGATACCAGGAATGTATTTTTCTTCAAATAGTTGATTTCTCCTAGAGGAAGATATGATTAAATAGAATGCTCCAGACTTAATAAGGCAACAAAAGAACTAGCAATTTCTTTTTAGCTCTTCTCATTCTAGTATCTCAAAGCTGTTTGCCTTGGGATTTAGAAATTGAGAGAGAACAAGTTGCTGACCCTAGAATCGAACAACCACATTAGTTTTTTTGGTGATGCCAGTATCGAAATGGAGCGTGTGCCAGAGGCAGGCACTTTGCAGAGTGGGCATTTTGTGCAGTTTATTTTAATTGATGGCTCAGCATATATATGTACAGAAGCTTAAAAAATGTAAGGAATTATTGGATTCTTGCAAGTAATGAAACTCGAGGTTTAGAAAGGAGAATGGTTTTCTCGGCTACTTTCAACGTGCTTCTTAGAGTCACTCGTTGTTTGTAACCTTTTTTGTAACCCTTGATTCATCTGGTCATTTATTCAGCAAATACCTATTAGCAGTGCTGTTGCCAGGTGTAGTGGTAGGTACTAAAGTTTCGCTGATGCTTACAACCTCATTTAATAGGGATTACAGTTCATTGATGAGGCTCCGTTAATAGATATTTAGAGCCCCAAGCAAAAGTCTCAAGAAGGCTAGTCTATTATTCTCTTTAAAAGAAGACTTTGCTAATTTCAAAACACTTTCCAATTTATGCCCGTGGAAGAGAAATAGCAGAGAGCTGTAGCCAGGCTCTCTCTCTCACAAGCTGTGTCAGGTAGGACTGGACCATCACAGTAGCCTCACCCCACTCTGCTTTCCTGTCCATCCTCCCCAGGCTGGCTAGAGTGATTATCATTCAGGGAATATTTGATAGCTTCCCACTGTACTTAGGACAAGGATGAATAGGTTTAATGTGGTCCTCCGAGATGGGCAGAATCTGGTATCTGTGCACCCCTGCAGCCTCATCTCAGGCTCAATGTCCTCCAGCTACTCCCACCTTCTCTCAGTTACTCCTGTATGGCAGGGCTGTTCCAGATGCTGTTCCCTCTACATTAAATTCCCCATTAGGATCAAGCCTTCCAAGCTTGTGTACAAGGCCTCCTAAAGTTCAGGAAACAACATTTTTATAATTGGTCTTGTATTCGTTCTGAAGTAGCTCAGCATCCAAGCATTATTTCAACATCTATAGATACCCTCTGCTTCCCAATCCCTTCATTCTACATTTATTTCCATGGCTTGATGCTGTGAGTGGCATGATCAGAATTCTCAAAAGCTGATCGATAATGTGAGTTGGCTGTTATTGGAATTTTTTTCAGTCGAGAAAGCCTGCAAGAGCTTTATTAACATCTTCATCCAAAACTTTGGGTTTCGGAACATAAATATCATTTTTCAGAATGTTTTCTTTGAAGCCATCTATCAATTTAATTTAACAAATATTTATTGAAGACCTTCCTTAAGTAAGAAAATTCAGAAATTCTTTGCTAATGACCAGACTTGCTTTAGATGTTTTATTTCAGCAGTATTTAGTTTCATTTGTGATTTCTCTCCATCAGTGACATCTATTAATAAATGGGAAGGACACACAATGAATAAAATCACTGCCCTAATTTTCAACAAGTATTTAATTGTATACTAACCTTGGTAAGAGCATTACACTGAATTCTAAGAATATAATACAGAGCTAGACACGTTACCCTTGTGGAGTCAAAATCTAACACAGGAGATGTGCATGGAGTATTAATCACACACATTTGTAACCACACGCTGTGGGAAATGCTGCAAAGGAAAACATAAATTGTATGAGAGGACATAGGAAGTCCTAGGGGGAAAGGCTGGGAGGGGCATGGAAGGGTTGCCAAGTCCCCTCTTGCTCACCACTCGGTGGAGGTGATGTCGGTACTGATGAAGAAATAATAAGCTTGGCTGCTCATGCCTGGGACACTTTATATGTTCACTTGGTGGCTCTATCGATCTCGGTTGGGTTTTCTCACAGAGCTGGGGGTCAGTTGGCTGGGGCTGACCTTAGATGGTCTTAGCTGGTACAACTTGGAAATTTACTTTTGTTCTATAGGTCTCATTCATTCTTCCACTAGTCAGTCTGGGCATGTTCTCAGAGCCATGGCCGAAGAGCAAGGGTGAACAAATCCGATCATACCTGTGCTTCTCAAGCCTTTGCTTGTGTCATATTTCCTAACATGCTGTTGGCCAAAGCAAATTTCAAGACCAAGCCCAGAGACAGAGTGGGAGAGTGAACATAACACATAACAAAGTTATGTGCAAAATAGATGGATATATGGTGTATTATGGGCTGTACTGGATCCCCTACAAAATTCATATATTGAAGTCCTCATCGCCATTTCCTCAGATGTGACTATCTTTTTGGAGATAGAGCCTTTGAGAAGTGATGAATTTAAAATGAGACTGTCAGGGTGGGTCTTAATCCAATCTGACTGGTATGCTTATTTGGACACACAAAGACACACTAGGGTTTCATGCACACAGAGGAAAGACCATATGAGGACACAATGAGAAGGCAGCCATCTGCAAGCCAAGGAGAGAGACCAAACCCGCCACTACCTTGATCTTGGGCTTCTAACCTCTAGAACTATAAGAAAATTAATTTCTGTTGCTTAAGCCACCCAGTGCATAGGCAACCCTAGCAAATTAATACAGGGAAGGATGAAAAGTAGAGGCCATTTTTAGGGAATCTATTATAACAGGGAAAAATCCATGCCCACTTAGACCCTACATTTCAAAGTAAAGAAATAAATACTATACATAATAAAAACAGTAAATGACATAATATATGAGAAGATGTAAATGCTATGGAAAAAAATTAAAGGTTAAGCAGAATTAGGGGATTGGTAGTACCGGAGGTAGAGGTTTTCTGTATTAACTGGATATTCAGGGTAAGCGTTGAGAAGGTGACAAATGAGTGAACACTTGAGAGATGAGGGAGTTCATCACGAGGATAGTTGAGGGGAGCATTCTAGGCAGACATGAGAAAAGTCCAAAGGCTCTGAGACAGAGCATGCCAGGAGCGTTGGAGGCACAGCAAGCCAAGGTGGCTGAGAATAGGAAGAGATGAGTCAGAGGCATGATAGGCCAGCCTGTGTGGAGGCTCGTAGACCAAGTAAAGACCTGGAACATTGCAAGGTTGTAAAGGACTTCCTCTATGCCCGGCTCTTCCTCATTTCTCAATATCTATTTCTGTTGTTTGTCCTATAGATTCCCAGTTTCTGAAAACCAGCTGCTGATCTGGGCGAAGGTTTGCCCTTTCCTAAGGTTGGGATATTTGAATGATAGTCCTCATTCCACTCAAATTCCACTCCCGATTTTGAAGTTTTGTTTTGTTTTTACTAACATCCTCTTCCCCCACAACTACCTAACCTTTGGTTTTCTTAAGTTGGGAAAATTAGTATGTTATAAATTTCTTCATTGGATCTATTATAAAAATGCTTATTAATGCTCAGGTCATATTGAAAAAGGGATTCAAGACATGGGACCATTGCTTTTAAAGTGCTTAGAACTGAGTTTCCGGACTACAGTAATTGTTCAGTAGACACTAACTATTATATCTTTAAATGAATTGCTTCCTATAGGCCTGGTAAGTTGGTTGATGGTCAGCCTGCTAGCGTCCAGGCCTTCTGGCTTTTTGTCTCTATATATTCTATTTGAATAAGCTTCTGCTGACTGATGTGTCTATGTACAAATTTGGTATATATATTCAAACTGAGTTTTTGTCAGGTATGTGTTTAGTGATATATGAATAGTTTTTGATTTAATCTTGTGCATTCTACTGTTCCAATATTGATTTGAGATTGTTCCCAGTTAAATCATGTCTCCCAAGCTATAAACTATGATTTAGAAATATTTCTTATTGATTTTTAAATATAACTTATGATGTTTTCAAGGATATCTGTAAGTAATAAGGTAAGACTACCAAGGAAAAAGTTTATTTCTCTGGCCATTCATTCTCCTTTGTATCAAGTTGCAATCTCACTTCATAATTTCTTACAAAAGATTAAAAATACTAATGGCATCTTGGGGTGCCTAGGTGGCTCATTCACTTAAGCCTCTGGCTCATGATTTTGGCTCAGGTCATGCTCCCATGGGACTGAGCCCCTCATTGGACATCATGCTCAGCAGGGAGTCTGTTGAGATTCTCTCTCTCTCCCTCTCTCTTTGCCGCTCTCCCAGTTCTCTCTCTTTCTCTCTAAAATAAATAAATAAATCTTTAAAAAATATTAATGGTTTCTAGTAAAATGTTTGCTAAAAACATTTTCCTGTTATAAATCAATAATTGTTAGTTCATCAGTTCCAGTAGCTAAATAAATTTTGTTTGAATCAATTAATGGTCTATACCACCATTGTGAGCTAAGATTTAATGCATTTTGTTAATATTCAGAAAGTATCGATGAAGTCATTTAAGGAGAATTTAGAAATTAAAGACAGGTGGATTTTCATTGCATTACATCATTCATCAGGTATTTACTGAGTTTCAGGTACAAGAGATATGGAGGTAAAATAGACATATTAGGTTTCTGTTCTCATAGACCTTACACTTTAGTGGGAGAAACAGGTAATAAATGAGTAGTGAAGTAGATCAGTAAGTAAAACTTTAGATAGCAAGTACACTGGAGCAATGAGATCAAGAGTGACCTTCAGAAATGTTAAGTAGGGTGATTGGAAGCCACTGTCCACTGTTGCAGAAGGACATTTGAGCCAAGACCTGAATAAGAAAGAACTTGTCATATGCAGATCTGAAGGAAGAAAGCTCTGGACAGCCGAAAGGGTCAGTGCAAGGGAGATGGAGGTGGGGAGAGGTTTGGGGAGAGTGAACAGTGGAAAGGACAGCACAGTGAGGGTGGGCGGTAGATAGGAGGTGAAGATAGAGAGGTTGGCAAGAACCAGATCATACGGGACTGAATAGGCCTTGTGAGAATTTGCACATTACTTTGTTTTTCCACGACAGAAAGCCATCAGAGGGTTTCGAACAAAGAAAAAATGTAAATTGATCCAGAGGGCAACACAGACTTGTTAGGATGGTAGTGAAGTAGCCTGGTTAAGGAATGATGATGGTTTGGAGTCAGATGGTGGCCATAGACCTAAGAAGAAGTGGCTAATTTGGAATATATTTATAAGAAAGTGCTAATAGGACTTCCTGCTGAATGGGATATGGGTGGTGAAGGACGTAAGGACACCTATGCTTTTGACTTTGCGTGTAAATGGATGATGGTGCTATTTACTGAAAGAGGGAATGTAGGGAATAATTATTTACTGATACAGGGAGCAGACTTGGGAAAGAAGGCAAATCAAGCATCCTAGTTTGGACCTGTTACGTTTTAGATTCCTTTGAGATTTTTTTTTTTTAATATTTTATTTATTTAACAGAGAGAGACAGCCAGTGAGAGAGAGAACACAAGCAGGGGGAGTGGGAGAGAAGAAGCAGGCTCCCAGCGGAGAAGCCTGATGTGGGGCTCGATCCCAGAACACCAGGATCACGCCCTGAGCCGAAGGCAGACGCTTAAGGACTGCGCCACCCAGGCGCCCCCCTTCGAGATATTGATGGGAGTTAGATTTATCACCCTGTGGCTCAGAGGAGAGGCCAGGGATGGACATACATGTTTGTGAGCCATCAAGGGGCAATGGATAAAGGCACAGAAATATCTGCCCTGTTAGTATAGTCACTTTGCTGCCTTGTACAGTCTGGAAGAAGACTCTAACAGGCCAGAACATTGGGAAATTTTAACATCTCTTAAGACTGAATCAAATATCTTTTTACTGTCCCACTTCCTTTGCCTTCCAAATTCACAATAATCCTTAACAGAAATAGTCCTTTCCCTTGCAGGGGCCCATCAGTGATTTCTGGTAGTGTTCTACATCTTTCTTTAGCCATCTGAAAGCTCGTAGTCCTATTATACAAAAATAACTGTATAAAATCTGTGGGATATGCTCATGTTCCAAACTCTAGCTACTACCATATTTGTATTACCAGGCTCCACAATTGAACTCTTATGCTCTCTCAAATCATTTACTCTGTGCTGCTTGTCCCAGATTCTGTTCTTACGTAGGCTGGAGAAGGGATGGTAAGAAGCATGAAGAAAGGTTCGGGTTTTTCCCTCTCCATAACAAGTGCAAAGAAACTAGGACGGGTCAGAATTGTGTAAAAGTAGCTCAACCGATGCCTACGCTCATCTGAATTCTTTGCATTGGCAAGTAGGAGTCCGGATGGAAGGCCAAGTTCGGAGGGCCAGGTCTGGGTGTGAGGTGTGTGGAGTGATACAGTGTAGGCTCCCCTTCAACAGAGCTGAGGTCAGCAGCTGAACCTCAGAGAGCGGGCAAAAGGTATTGAAATAACTATTTTGAGGCAGATTTTGGTATCATGGGCATTTTCGGGTTCTAAAAAGAAAATGTTTGCATAAACAAATAGGTACCAAGTTATAATTGTTCCATCTCTGCTCCTCACTTCATCTCCCTTGCTCAGAGCCCCAAAATGTGCACATCATCGAATGGCCTCTCAAAATATCATCTAAGAGATTTAAGCAATAACTTTGAGGGTGAGGTTGACATTAAAACCTGGTAGTTCAAGGAAAACGTCAACAGAAGGTGGGAAATTAGATGGGTCAAGACTGAGGCATGTGGTATTAGGTTGGAAACTGGGAACAGCAGAACAGAAACAAGGGTTCTGAGTTAGATGTGGGGGTGCCATGTGGACCCAGAAGGGATCGTCTGAGACTCTGAGGCAGAGCCATGCGATCTCTTGTTTGGCACCAGGGGCCTTGGTGCATGGCTCTGCAGTCATTGGTGACTGATCTGTTCCGTCAGGACCCAGAATTACTTTGTCTTTCTTACCTCAACCTGCTTTTTCTTCTGTTGCCTCTTCAGCTCCGTTGAGCTGCTGCCCGATTGGAACAGAGTTCCTGTGGCAGAGAGAAGGGGCAGCCAAACAACTGACATCTTGACATGATGGAAGCTTGAGATTCCTTCCTGAAAATTACGTCCTCAAGGATAGAGGCCTTATCCTCAAGGATAGAGTCATCAAATCCTCTAGCTCCTTCCCATCTCTGCATATACACACAAAGAAATGATACCGATATTTAAAACATAAACAAAAACAAAGCCAAACAACCACCTTTTGAGGTGATGTCATCCGCTCATTCTTACGGAATGTCGTGACTTTTTGGCAGACCAAAGCGATGATGTTAAGTAATAGGATTTGGCTTTTTGGACCAGAGGTTGTAACGCTAAGGCCTGGGTTCTTGATAAGGGACTGGCAATACGATGATTAGGAAAAATGCATCTGGCATGAGATTTTCTTACAAGAGTGGGAAGCTTCTAAATAAAGAGAAATAAATGTTCAGATCAAACTATTGAAATAATTTCTACGGCAGAAGATAACTGTATCAGGAAAATACCACTAAGAAGAAATGCCCAATAAAGCTAGGGAGTAAACCGAAGGAAAGAATGTTGGAAGCAGCACGAGGTGTACGGGTCACATCAAATTCACCACATTTCTTTTGACACACACATAAAACAGTAAACAAGCAACAGAGAGTACTCCTTAATTTCCAGAGCTATATAAACTCTTCCATAGTTTCCCTTCCCGAGTGAGGTTTAGAAATGTGGTCTGACAGCAGAGCTAGGTGGATTCATAGTTGATTAAACATCAGAGAATCTATATTCTGGTTACTCTAAGAGAAGTCTCTATTAGCAGCCCAGACATCCTTTCTTCACCGGGGCCCGCGTAAAATTTTACTGAGGACTTAGATTGAGTCATGAATCACATCCTGCCCAACTTTGTGACTGACTCAAAATCCCAGTTTAACAGCAAATACTAAAATAATAGAGCTAAGGATTGAAAATGATATGAACAGGCTAAAAGGATGGCTTACCCCGTGAAATACATTGTAGAAGCGATAAACATAATGTCCCGCAGTTAGCCTCAGAAAGTCAGCTGCCCAGTGCGGAATGGGAAGGCCAGACTTCAAGCAGTAAAAAGATCTAAGAGTATAAAGATAACTATAAGTCCAATGTGAGCTGGCAGCATGACCTGGCTGTGAAAATGCAGCCACATCTGATTTTCTACTGCACCGATAAAAGCAAACTGCTAATAAATGAAAACAGAGTTGACTGCACTCTCAACTATGTAAATAATCACCATATCTAAAATACCGTAGCCTGTTTGGGTGCCAAACTGGCTCAAGTAGGTCTACAGAGATAGTAGGGTTCCCAAAGCCCTATCATGGGAGGACTACAGGAGGCAAAGGGAGATGTTTAACTCATGAAAAGGGGAAAGCAATTGTGCTAAACAGATTTAAGGACTGCCAGGCAGTAAGAAAAAAAAAAATCTTATTCTATTTGGTTTCTGAGTACAATACCAGTAGAATATTTTTAAAGGTAGATGTAAGATTATATAAAAAGCCCCTTTCTAATAAGTTCATGCTGTCTCACAATACTCTAGCTTGGCTCATACAGTAGTGAGTGTCCACTCCCTGGAATGTGTGAGCTTGAACTGAATTATCCTCATTCAGAGTTGCTCCAAGGGAACCCCCCGCCCCCCACCCCATGGGAGGTTAGACGCAGAGTTCTTAACCTTCCTTCCATCTCTAAGGGTCCACCATTCTATTCCTTGCCCCCACCGTAGAAATGCCACTTTCAGTTAAGATGTAACTATGTGGGGTACCTGGGTGGCTCAGTCGGTTAAGCATCTGCCTTTGGGTCAGGTCATGATCTCAGGATTCTGGGATCGAGCCCTGCATCGGGCTCCTTGCCCAGTGGGGAGCCTGCTTCTCCCTCTCCCTCTGCCTGATGCTCTCTCTGCTTCTGCTCTCTCTCTCTCTACCAAATAAATAAATAAAATCTTTTTTTTAAAAATGTAGTTATGTACCTACAAGGTGAAGTGTGTGATGTGTGTGTGTGAGTGTGTCCAAGAGAACGTGTTTGTACACGTGCATTTGCCCACACAAGTGGCACACATCTCAAGGAGCAGGGCCACACCATGGAGAAGGATCCCAGAGAGAGCTCACATGGTGCTCCCATCCCTGTTCGTCTCTGACTTCCGGTGCTTCTTCTCCACACTTCCAGATCTAAAGCCACTGCCCAGGGTGTAGCTGGAACCATTCTTCTCACCTGGTCTCACTTTGTGCTGAAGAAAACTGAGCTTAATGACAGGGTCACACAGTAACGTAACAGGAGAGAAAACACAAGGAGCCGCAGAGCTAGCAACACTCAACTCAAACCTAAATTGAACCCCCACAAAATCCAAATTTTTCCCATGTAAATTTTTTTGCCAATATTTTTCTTGAGAAGCAAAAAAAAAGTATTCTTCCAAAATATAAAACAACTAGAAATAGGCATGTTCTGAGATGGAGATTTCTGACCATTGCTGCCTTTTTAGCCAAGCAGTTCCACTGTGTTTTCCAGACCAAAAAAAAAAAAAAAAAGCTGCTTTTTTTTTTTTCATAAAGCCACAAAATATTTTCACAAAAAGCAGCTCAGAAAGAAAGGACATTTCCACCATTTTCCATTTCTGTAGAATTTGCATGGGGTTTTCATCTTCTCTGATTTTGTCAGAGGTAAGAATTTTTTTTTTCCTATGGCTGCAATTTCAACCTTCTGAACATTAAGCAGATATAAATTATCTACAAGGCTAAAAAGTCTTTGATTAACAAGCTAGGGAATTGCAGGTATTAAAATTGCCCCCCAGAGGGAGTGCATATCGTTCCATGAATGCATTAGACATCTACTTTGAATTACAAAGAAAAATTAATTAAAAAGTATATGTTTATGAGTAATGTGTGTTCCCCTGAGTTCATTCTGAAAGCCACCTATATGCAGAATCTAATAAAAATCAAATTACATTAGCTGCATATTTTACTTCAGCAACATGAAGAAAAAGATAAAAGCAGGTGCTACCTAATGTTTCATTCTAGAGAACTTCCGGAGTGCCCCAAATGGTCTGAATGGATTTTAGCGCTCGACACCCACTGGAGAATTCTCTGTGTGGCTAGAAGAAGAACTGCAGCTACCTTAGGAAGGGCAATTCGGTGCTCCTCTGGACAGCTCTTCTTCCAAGCTAACTATCTGTTGTGCTCTGAATCAGGCCAGCCATGCCCACACGCATTCTGCAGGTTTGGTGTGGATAGAAAGATCCAGCAGGCTCCATTTACAAGGCGTCATCTACACTGGGAAATCGCAGGCAGCCCTGCCGGTTGTTGGACATGTTAACGAGACCGTCCTCAGGCACGGTCTGCTGTGTCAGACAGTACGGCCTTAGTGTCTCTAGAAGTATGTGGCTCTAGAAACAATAAAAGTGTATGACATCCCACACTTGCCCATATTTTGTTTATTCCATAGATATCTCATTTCATTAGCTTTCTGTGCCTTTTTTTCCCCCTCTTCCTGTGCTTTTTCCCTTTCGGTTACCATGGAAACAATTTCCCTGGTAGGGGAGGAGTCTAATGGCATCCAGGAGTGTGAAGTAAAGTCAATTTATATCATGGTTTGTGAAATATTGGGAGTTTGTAATGGTTGTTATCACCACATATGGTAAATCAATCTCTCTCAAGAGCAAATTTCTAAATATTGATATGAGTATGGGAGTGATAGAATTATATAGAATCATGCATCTCGGCAACTTGCGTGGCAACCTTTAAGATCTACGTTTCTATTTTGTTTTGTTTGTACAAATAGAAGATGAAATACAAAAGACGCAAAATGCACTATCCGTGGTTTTTATCTATTTTAAATTCTCCAAAGGCGTTAACTGGTCTCTAACAGAAAGCTTAAGTTTGTTTTAATTATATGAATTAAGAAGCCTTATCTGATCACTTAGAAAGTTTATATATATGTATGTGTATGTAAATGTGTCATTTTTTACAGATAGCTTATATATATAGTGGAGCACGCATGCCTTCTTCATTCTCACTTTAAATCAACTGGTATTTGGACAAACATATTAACTCAGAAAATGCAGGCTTTAAAAGTTGGTCAAAATACATGCACCTCCCCACAGGCAAGTAAGGTGATTATAGTTTCAGGTTTTAAAATAGACGGGTTGGTCCCCCTTGTCGAAACCAAAATTTGTTTATTTGATTTCACTTATAACTTGTTCTGCTCTCAAAAAGCCGCAAATGATGAGACGACAAAATATTGGATTATTTGTGCTCTTGAAGCAGATGCCACCTGAGTTGTGACAGGTATTTTAAGGATAATCTTCTGCATTCACTTAACACTGATTCGAAAATTTTCAAGCCATGGGTATATTCTCGTTCGTTTACCACCAAAATGAGTCACCTCTTGGGTCTGAAGGGAGGGCTGGGAATAAAATGGAAACACTGAATGCAGGTGCAAGGGGGAGCCTTAAGAGAGAGGAGTCAGAACCATCTCGAAAAGTGTGGCTGGCTCCAAACACAGATGCAAAACAACCAGGGAGACTGAATATTTTGATTTTTTTTTTTTTTCCTGAAAGCGCTCCCTATGTTCATTTTTATGAACATAGAAACTATGGCTCAGCTGACATTTTTGAAAAACAACCATTCTTCAGCTATTTCTACGTGGTATTCTTCTATCTCGTCCTCTTGTGGAATATGGTCAGACGCTGACTGGACCTTTGAAATATTGTGTGATCTCATTCCCTTTTTAGATTTAGGGAAATGTTTAATATTTTATGATCCTTTGAGACAAAGATTCTTCAGCTTAAAAAGGGAAGAGATTTTAAAGTAAACATTCCCAAAGATGGTCGGAGATTTTTATAAAATTCACACGAAAAATTAGAGAATGGAATTCGATGTAATTTGAGACCGTGGGAGAAACCTGGAGGGAGGGGATGGAAGAAAGCCCAGCACAGTTGTTGGACTTATTTTAAAAAGTGCTTCTGATTTCAGCAGACATCCAAACAAGTCGTTTTGGAGACTGACGACTGGGGTGTCTGCTCTTTTTCCTCTCCTTCGCTGTCTTCTGCCCAGAGACCTGGTGCTCGCAGGAGGGCCGCCATTTTTCCCCTGCTCTGTTTGTACCCTATGAGCTGGTTTTACGATTGCTTCTTACCAGAGCAAATTCACTGATAGGTTTGCTGGAGCGGTAGGAAATAAGACATGCCCCGAGAGCAGGTTCAGAGCCGTGCCTGCATCCGATCAGGCTGGAGAAGTGAGCGCCTGCAGACAAGGCCTGCAGCTCGTGCACAGAGGTGAGGAGCTTGATTGAGAGGGTTGAGCAGAGAAACCACCTCTTCTTCCTCGGAGATCCGCTCTTATGCAATTCGAGGACTCTGCCGTCCAATTCTTCCTGAGAAGCCTGTTCCTGAGAAGCCTGTTCCAGTGCAGCCAAGACGTAGAGTGTGTGCGACTGACTCCTCTCTGAAAAAAACATGGGCTATCTGAAAAAAAAAAAAATGACATTTGTTCAGATAGCTTCAGTGAGAACCTGTCAGTAATGGCTGACGTCAGAGCACAGCTGCTATAGCTCCGTCTGCCTTCACTGTTTCAAATAAAGCCGATGGAATCAGGTTGATGGCGCCTCCCCTCAGCCACGTTGAATGTGAGGCACATTAGGCCAGAGATCAAGGTGTCAGTTTAGGGAGTAGCTGCATCCATTGCTGACAGCTAACAAAAGAGAATATAATTTTGTTTTGTTTTGTTTTGAAGAGAATCTTTCACGTTTTTAATAGTATGACAATCGCTTAAATTGGAAAAATCTCAAGTTTTGTCCCTATGCTTATGGTTTGTTTGTTCAGCCTTGGTTTTGGATGGAGAAAGAACATGGATGGGTTGAGGAAAAGGAAACACTCGGTTTCCTGGATCTAGCCCAGAACGTAGGCCACTGTCTTCTTGAAAAATCCTCCTAACCACAGAAATGGGAAGACGCACAAAGAGCAAGCAGGGAGAGAATACCTCACTTTCAAATTTTGGCTACTGGGTCTTAGTGACCCTCTGCCTCACCAGTCAGCTTCAGGGTTCTGCTCCCTCCCCAGGACATGCAGCGTCACCTACTAGCTGGAGTGCTGGAGACCTTTCCCTCCCCATGGCCAGGAGGACAGGAATAGCCACGGTCGGGAGACAGGAGAAAGAGCTAGTTTGTCCAGGAAATCAGTGAATGACTGAAGACAGAGAAGGGGTTTAATTGGCAGGAATAAAGACATGATTTGAAATTACAAACAGAAAGACACATCTTAAGGCCAGAAGCCAGGCAGGTCAGAGAAACATGGGATGAGAGGCAGAGGCATCATGACCAGATGCCTGAGTCAAACACCCAGAGCCCTGGAAGGGGATCAGAGCTGCTTTCGATGGGCATTTGCAGGACATCACGGGGGTGGACCTGGCTCAGGACTGGCAGGCTGACAGGACCAGGCAGTGCCTCAGCCCTTGGGTGTCCTCATAATTTGGGTACCTGACTTTCTTTTTGATGAAACTTTGACATTTTGAGATAACTGTGGATTCACACAAAGGTTTACAGAAAGAGCTCACGTATCTTTTACGCAGCTTCCCCTAGTGATAACATCTTGCAGACCTATAGTACCGTATCACAAGCAGGATAGCGGTGTTGGTAGTCAAGATGCAGAAAATTCCACCTTCACCAGATGCTTTAGCTTGCCATTTTGTATTCACACCCATTCTTCCCATGCCCACCCGCTCCTTACACAGTAGTGACCGCCAGCCCATCCTCTATTTCTATGACTTTGTGATTTCAAGTATGTTATATAACGGAATCATACCGTAGGTAACCTTTGGGGATTGGCTTTTTTCCTTTCAACACAATTCTCTGGAATTTCACCCAAGTTGTTGTATGCAATAGTTTGTTCCTTCTTCTCCTCAAAGAGTATTCATGGTGTGAACATGCCATAGATTCTTTAATCCTTCACTCATTGAGGGACATCTGGGTTGTTTCCAGGTTTTAGCTATTCTGAATTAAGCTTCTGTAAACATTCACATACAGGCATTTGTGTGAACCTAAGTCATCTTTCCTCCAGAATACATGTCAGGTTGTATGGTAGTTGCATATTGAGTTTTTTAAGAACCTGATAAATTGTTTTCCAGAGGGGCCATCATACCTTTTCACCAATAATGTGTGAGCAATCCTGTTTCTGTGCATCCTTACCAGCTTTTGGCGATGTCACTATTTTTTTTTTTTAATTTTCGCCATACCAGTAGGTGTATAGTAATAGCTCATTGTGGTTTTAATTTGCATTTCGTTACTGACTAATGATGTTGATTATCTTTTCATGTGCTTGTTTTCAGTGAAATGTCTCTTCGAGTCTTTTGTTCATGTTCTAATTGGATTGTTTGTTTCTACTGTTGAGTTTTGAGAGTTTTTATGTATTCTCGGTACTAGCCCTTTATCAGATACAGGGTTTGCAAATATTTTCTCCCACTATGTAGCTAGCTTCACCTTAACAAGGTCTTTCATGGAGCAAAATTTTTCAACTTGTCAATGTTTCCTTTTACGGATCACACTTTCATGTCAAGGCTACAATTTCCATATTTAGTCCTGGATCCTGAAAAGTTTACTCCTATATTTCTTTCTCAAAAAGTGTAGAATGTTAACATTTTGCTTTTTTTTTTTTTTGACCTGAAACTTATGTCAAAGTTTTCCTCTCCCCTCCAATCTCCTCTTCTCCTCTGCTCTCCTTTCTCCCCATGATTTCAATTTATTTAAAACTGTTGAGATTGGTTTTATAGAATAAGAAGTGATCTATCTTGGTTGATGTTCTATGGGCACTTGAAAAGAGCACGTATTCTAATGTTGTTGAATGGAGTGTTCAATAAATGTCAATTAGCTCCTGTTGGTGGATAGCATTTTTGAGTTCTGGATCCTTGCTAATGTTCTTTCTGGTTGTTCAAGCACCTTTTGAGTGAGGAACGTTGAAGTATCCCACAACAATTAGAGATGTGTTTGTCTCTCCTTTTTATCACTTTCAAGTGTCTTTATAATTGCTCATTGAATCGGTTTTATCATTGCTGCTTTAAAATGTTGTCAGATTATTCTAACATCCCTGTCAACCTGATGTTGGCATTAATTTTTTTTCTTACATGCATTTTTATTTTTTCCAGATTTATTGAGATATAATTGACACATAATATTGCCTAAGTTTAAAGTGTACAATGTGAAGATTTGATGCTCGTATGTATTGCAAAATGAGTATCAGCTTAAGGTTAGTTAATGGTTCTATTATCTTATGTACATCTGTCATCTGTACATCTTACGTATCACTTTTCTTGTGAGTATATTTAATTGCTACTCTCAGCAATACAAGTACACAATTCAGTGTATAATATAAGTTTACATTACAGTATTGTGAACCATAGTCACTACAATGCACATCAGATACTCAGAAATTCTCTTACAGCTGAAAGTCTGTACCCTTTAACCAACATCTTCCCCATCCCCCTATTTTCCTGCCACTGGCAACTGCCATTCTTCTCTTTGTTTCTATGAGTTCATTTTTTTTCTTTTTCTTTTCTTTTCTTTTCTTTTTTTTTTTTTTTAGATTTTACATGTAAGTGAGATTGTACAGCATTTGTCCTACTCTGTCCAACTTATTTCACTTAGCATAATGCCCTCAAGGTCCATTTATGTTGCTGCGAAAGGCAGAATTTTTATCCTTTTTATGGTTACATAATACTCTGTTTTCTTTTATATCACATTTTTCTTATTATGGACAATTAGGTTGTTTCCATGTCTCTGCTCTTGTGAAGAATGCTTCTGTGAACACGGAGGTACAGATGTCTCTTGAAAATCATAATTATATTTCCTTTAGATGTATACCTGGAAATGGGATTTCTGGGTCATAGGGTAGTTTCACTTTTAATTTGGGGGGAAACCTCTATACTGTTTTCCATAGAGACTGCATCAGTTTACATCCCCACATCCCCACATCCCCACAGTCTAGAACCTGGTTTCCCTTTTGTCCACATTCTCTGAAACACTTGCTATCTCTTCTGCTTTTGATAGTAGCCATTCTAACAGAGCTCAAGTACTATCTTGTTGTGGTTTTGATTGACATTTCCCTGGTGATTAGTGATGTTGAGTACTTTTTTCTGGTACCTTTTGGCCATTTATATGTCTTCTTTGGATGTCTTTTCAGGTCCTCTGCCCATTTTGTAATCTGACTTTTTTTTTTTTTTTTTTTGGCTATTGAGTAGTTTGAGTTTCTTATATATTTTAGATACTAACTCCTCTTCAGATAGATAGTTTGCAAATGCAAAGGCTGCCTTTGCATTTTGTTGATGGTTTCCTTTTTTGTGTAGAAACTTTTTAGTTTGATGTCGTCTCATTTATATATTTTTGCTTTTGTTGCCTTTGCTTTTGGTGTCAAATCCAAAAAATCACTGTCATGACCAATGTCAAGAAACTTCTTCCCTGTTTTCCTCTAGGAGTTTTATTACAGGTCCTCCATTTAAATCTTTAATCCATTTTCAGTTAATTTTTTTGAATGGTCTATAGGGGCCTGTTTCATTCTTTTGCATGTACATATCCAGTTTTCCCAGATGTTGTTACCTATTGATCATCTTTTTCTTATTCAGCTTGAGATCTCCTGGTCCTTGGCATGATGGGGTTTTGTTTTGTTTTGTTTTGTTTTTTTGTGGGTTTTTTTGTTGTTGTTTTTTGTGTGTGTTTTTTTTTTTTTTTTTGCTGAAACTTGGACATTTTTGTATTCTCTTAAGAGATTTTTTATCTTATTTTAATCTTCTCTTTCAGCTTGCTTTTGATTCTGCTCTAGCATAGGGAAGAGGGTGCTACCTTGCTACTGCTAAGGAGAGGTAAAAATTTAGGCTCCCCACTGGCCCCCCATTTTACATCCTAGCTACTACTAGGTGGGGATAGAAATATGACTTCCCAGGTGTTCTCCACCAACACTGAGGGTGTCCTCAGTGGGGGGAGGGAGGGTTGGAAGTTCAGGACTCCCATATTGTCTCCATTATCTCCACTAAAGCTTGAGGGGAAAGAGGCTTTCCTTATCACCTGATTAGCATGAAAGCTTCAGATCCCCACTTGGCCTTCTCTGACACCACCCCAGCAAAGATGTTGGGCCACTTCTTGTAGCCTCAGGGAGCAGCCTCAAATCTAGGCTGCCCACTTGGACTTTTCTGTCATGGTTGAGGGTAAGGACTCATTTGTTTGTTTGTGGTGTTTGGCTAGAGTAGAACAATGATTATCTAAATGTTTTCTGTCTTCCTAGGTTGCCCTTTTCCTGGTCCTTTGGCTTGACAGATAGGCTTTTATTGGGGGTTCTTTTATCTGTGCCTTGGAGTGCTGACTTCCTCAGCCCCATCTCTGAAATATATGAGGAAAAAACCAAACAAACAGGGAACTCTTCACTGTGTCATTTCTCATGACTCAGATGTTTAGCTGATTTTTCTTCTTCTCTTCATCTTTAAGTCTTTTTATTTTGTTTTACATGTAATTCATAGTCTGTCATTGTACTTAGTGAGACGAATAAAGAAGATACACCAACTCCATATTCCTGGACATGGAAATCTTTCTGATTTTTTTGTCACCGGGATCTTAATTAAGGGCAGGAAGCATCCAAAAGCAGCAAGCATGTGTCAGGCCTTGGAGGCCATGAAGAAGACCACCCTAGGAGTTTCAGGACCCTCAGAAAGACTACTCTTTTCTGACAACACTGTACCCATCTAAAAGTGTTGGGACATGTTCCATGTGCAATCACATCACATTATTTCTGTGAGTATATTTTGTGAAGTATGAACCAAATTTTCTCCACTTTCTTTCCACCTATTACCCCTCCTCATTTTGACCACTAGATAAGAAGGCCTCTGATAGTTCAGGAAGGATTCGAACAAGTATAAGACTAAAAGATTTGAAAGAATGCATGTGGATCCAGTTTTGTTGACCCTTATCCACAGAAAAAAGAGGAAAAAGAAATAATAAGCAAATAAACCTTCTGGGTTGAGGAAGCAAAGGAATTCAAAGAGAAGCATAAGCAATGCTTGTACATGTTTAAGAATCAGCTTTTGAGGGGAAAAAGCTGTGAATTGTAATGTTTTCCAACTTTTATGCTATAAATACTCTTGCCATGGCTAATTCCAAGCTACCAATGTGCCATCACTCAGTGTGGAGTTGGGAGGAGACGTTGGCAATTGGCCCTCACAGGTTGGTATGGGCCAACTCCCTCCACACCACTGTAAGTGATAGTGACTGTTGAAGTTCTTTGAGAAGGGGCCTCACTGATCACCTCTATAATTTAGCTTCAATAGGAAATTTGGGGAACTCTATTCTACAACCATAATGACATGGAAGAGTTAAAATTGGGTGTGAGGGTCAGTGTCACACGGGCCTGAGGAAATTTCACTGAATCTCAGAGGTAGGGATAGAGAAGAAATGCAGTTTCCTTCTGCTTCTGAGAAGGGAGGGGCATTTGTCTGCATGGGAAAGTCTGGATACCAAAGCAATCTCACTGTCATGAGAGGAAACATGAGAGCAGAATTCAGCATGAGTTTTATATCCCAGGGTATATACAATCAAGTGTGGTCATGGGTAGCTCAATGAATGCCTGCACAGAGCTCAGGCAGCATAAAGACCAAGGTATGGAGATTGAACATCTCACTGAAAACCAGCTCAGGGTGAATCATAACCAAGTAAGAAATTCAAATCGTGCCTTTACTTGCTGTGCAACGTTGGGCAAGTTATGACCTTTACTTGCCTTGTCTTGCCGTTGGTAAAATGCAAATAATAATGCTTATGCTAGTACGTAATGATGATTAAATAAGCATACAGTTCCCAAAAAATAGTAAGAATTTGAAAAATATATAAGGTGAATGTATATATTCCATCTCATTACTGAATCATTTTCTTTTAGGTATATCTTTCCGCCTTCAAAAAGGAGAGGAAGTAAGAATTTTCAAGGGCAGGCATATCCTTTTTTCTCTGGACCCCTAGAGATTCAGACTAGGAGCCCTATTAGGATGAAGGCTTCTGGGGAGGCAGGAAGAGAGAAGATGTGACTTGAAAGTATATGATACCCAGAGGAGTCAAATACCCAAATGTTCATAACTCAAGCCAAATATAAGGTATTTTTTCTTCATTTTTCATTCTTCTTTTCATTAAATTTTAGTGTCCTTAAGTAAGTTCATTAACCTGTTTGGAATTAAGGACTATTGTGTTTTTGTTGACATTAATGACAATTTATAGCATGAATAAATTAGATGTAAGGCACATGCTTCTACACAAGTGTCAATGCACTTATATTCACAGAGTCAACACAAGATGGTGGAGCATGAAGTGGGCGATGGGAAAGTGGGGCAAAGAAAGGCTAGTTGTGAGGGACACAACATCTATTCCAAGCTCTGTAACCATGGCATTTGTGTTTGGTGAGAATTTAAGACTAAATTACATTTTTGTAAAAGGAGAAATACTTAATTATTTCAGGGCTTTCATTGGTGAATTGGTGTCAGGGAAATCTTTCTGTGTGATACTTTGCATATTTTTGTTGTTCTCTACATTCTACTAATGTCTTCTAAGCCAATCATTTCTTTAAACTGTTAGAGGAAATTATTTATTTAAAGAAAAACATATCATTGCTTTAGGGCCTCCAATGATGTGTACAAAATACAAATTCAACAATTAAATTACATTAAATTAAATTAACTCTGGCAGCTGTAATTTCCCATAAAAAGCACAGCAGCGTATTGGGCATGAGAGAATGCCATGTGAAGCCTATTATTTTTTTCTTATGGTTTTAGTTATTTAATCTTTTGATTCCCAAAAGAATTAAAATGCTCAAATATACTTTTTATATAATTTAAATCTTTCATGTTAAATACATCTATTTGATTTATCCACAAACTTTTCTATTTGGCAGTGTCTTACTAATAACTTGTTTATTTCAACTGAAACATTAAAAACATTAACGTATTAGAAGTACCTCACAGTAATCTAGTTGCTATCACTGTGGACTGATAACCACCACACAAAAAAATTGTCATCATATAACATTGAGTGTAGCTTATTTAAAATACGCATATTCCACACTTTAAAATTTTTTTAATTTATATTCAATTTAGTTATCATATAGTGTATTGTTAGTTTCAGGGGTAGAATTTAGTGATTCATCAGTTGCATAAAAGCACATTCCACACTTTAAATTTTATCTAATATTCATTTCATATTATAGGCCCCTTACAGACTGGAACCGTTTCATTTTCTGTATCTAGTAGTAGCTGATATATCATATTTGTAGTTTAAGTTAAATTGAGTACATGGTACTTGGGATGCTGATTTCTCAGTTTTGTTCTTACCATGCCATTTGAGTGTCATATTCAGGCACCCTTAGGATTCTCCTCCTCCTCCTTCTTCTTCTTCAAGTGTATTTTATTTGTCTGAAGTTCAGAATTTGATTTTTACTTACCAATATAAGATGCAATTGACTTCAAGAATTAAAGATTGTCTGAAACTATTAAAGTTACATGCAAAAACAGTTCTGGCTGATATGTATAGCAGCATACACTCCAAAAGTCGTCATGTAATTTGACAGTTTGTTTGCATAATGATGTTGAAAATGGGAACCAGGCAACCTGGCCTATAGTCCTGGTTCTTGCACTAGCTTCTTTTCTAAACTTAGAAAATTCACCTGATCCCTTTTTGCTTTTGTTTGCTCATCCATAAAGTGTTGATAATATGATTGTCTAAAAGTAACCTCCTTAGCTGTGAGGTATGAAATGAAATATATATGTATTTATATAAAATACTGTCAAACTGTGTAGCTGTGAGATATATATATATATATATATATATATATATATATATATAATACTCTCAAACTCAAAACATTATATAAATGTCAATTGTTTTAATTGTCAAGATTATATATAAATTGGTTAATAAACACACATTTAGAATTTATAATTTAAAACATTATATTTTATTATATTAAGATTATCACTTATCCTCTAGAAACAATGTAAAATATTATTTCATGCTTACAATATTCAATGTCTATGGTATAAGCTCTTGGAAGATATCAATACTCTACCATTTTTTCACAAATATCCAAACCAATCCAGCTGTTTTCTGCTTTCATATGCTTGCAAAATTGAAAATTCATTAGCCCTAAAAGCAATCAATTCCTTAATCACGAGTAATCTTGAAAGCTTTCACTGATCTCTGAGGAAGTTTCCCACCCCTTTCCATTGCCTTAAGACTGTTTGGAATTGAATTTAGTCTTGTGAGGAGAAAATAATTGGTAATTTTTCCTTTCAGTGATGGTCTGTGTGTGAGAATGCACTTATGAGTGTGTGTGTGTGAGGGAGAGGGAGTGTATGTGTCAGAGTGTGTGTGTATGGGTGAAAGACTGTGCGTGAGAGTGTGTGAGAGCGTGTGAGAGAATGTATGACAGAGTGTGTGTTTGTGTGTGACAGTGTGTGAGAGAGTGTGTGTGAGAGAGTGTATGTGAAAGAGTGTGTGTGTGAAAGAGAGAGAGAATCATTGACAAGTCTTATAGCCTCATTCCTTGAATACTTTCCCTAGTATGCATTAGAAGTTTTGGTGGCTTGGTGAAAACAGAGTTTTGGTCATTACAGCAGTGAAGGTAAACTATATTTTAAAGGTCACGTAGCTATGCTGGAATCTGCAGGACTTTCTGCAGAATTCTCTATTGTCCCTCTGCTTATTATGCAATACTTCTGTGGCAAAGGGAGAACAATGGCTTTTCATTTTTTCTGACATATAGTGTTATTATTTTTTTTTTCACGACTGAGCCATGAGAGGTCTTTTGCTAGTTGAAAGGAAAAAGGCAATGTGTGCATGATAATTTCTATAAAGCTAAGAGATTTTTCTGAAGGCAGCCCAAAACTGTGCATGCTCTCCAAACAAACACTAGATGCAGTCTGGTCCACAAAATGTATTGATCTTGTAAGAGATGTTTTTGGGGAAAAAAGGGAGGGATTCAACTTTGGAAGCTATTATCAAGAATCTTTTCCAATAGGAAAAGGAACTGGAGTTCAGAGCTTTGGTTCAAACCGCAGTTGGGCCACTAGCAGAGTTACTTTTCTCTCTGAGACCTCTGATTAAGTCTTACAAGGATGAAGGGAATCCTTTTTATCTAAGTGTGTAACTGTGGTTGTCAGATCCCTTGCAAATAAAGTTGGATTTAATAACATTTACCTGGGTGATGGAATTTGGGGAAGTTCTGGTCCTCTTGGTTCTTGGTCACAGGACATGAAGGCTGGGAAGGATGTCATGAGCACAATGTCACAGGACTGTTTGGGTCTCAGATCTTCTCTCAGCTGAGGAGAAGGCAATACTTGAAAAAAAAAAACAGTTCTTCACTGAAGATAAGCGGTGCGTATTGGTCACCCTCATTCAGCAGGTGATACTAGACTCCCACGAGTCTGCTCAAGGTCAAGAGCATTGGATAATGACTCTGTTAATAAGTAGGATGAATTCCAGAAATCCCTTTTCTTTGTCTAAATTTTAAAAATTTAATATGAGGAACCTAGGAAAAGGGGTCCATGAGAGGTGGTCCCCATGGTGGAAAGAACTGGAAACAGGGTCAGAGTTTCACTTTGAACCTCAGGCCTTGAGCTTAGTTGTGTTACTTGGAAGGTGTTTTTTTGGTTTTGTTTTTTTTTTTTCCCTCTGGAACCTGGTTTCTTATTCTGCTAAAATCTGGATGGTGCTTCCTTTCTCACAGAGTGCTGCAAAGACCGCATGGACGATGAGGTGCCTACTGCAGGCCCTGGGAGACAGTGTTTGCAACTTCTCTTTATTTTACTTATTCTTTCCTTTCTTTGAAGAAAACCTTTTTTCTATATACTAAAAATGATTCCCTGACATTCTGGGCACATAGAAGTGGTGTGCTCACTCTCCAGAAACAGGAAGTCTCTCAGAGTGGGATTCTCAGAACAGCAGCACTGATATCTCCATGAGCTTGCTGGAAAAGTGATTTCATGGGCCCAACCCCGACCATAGAATCAGAACCTCCAGGGATGGGACTTAAGAAAATGTGTTACAGCAAGTTTCTCAAGACGTTACTAGTCACGATGTGTTGCACAGTCCAATCTCTTCCCCATCATGTGACAGTCTGTCAGAAACAGAGAACCTAGGCCCCACCCCCGACCTACCCTGGAATCAGAAGCTTCATTTAAGAAATCCCCAGAGGATTCATATGCACATTCAGGTATCAGAAAGACTCCAAAAATCTCTACGTGAGGCTCATTTCTCCTAAGTCTTAGAATCATGACTCCTACCTAGACATTTCCTGATTTTTTTTTTACAAGCGCCTCTAATTTGATATATACAAACTGATTTCTTGCTTGAATTTGCTACACCTCTTGTTTTCCTTCTCTGAGAACAGTACCCTGTTTCTAAGTCAAACTGTCCCCAACTGCACAGTCAATCATTGTATCCAACCCTTAATAATTATGGAATCTATTCCATTCTTTTTAAGACATGGTTACCAGTTTATTCCTTTTTCTGTTTAGTCACTTCTTGCCTGATATATTTATTTATTTTTCAATTTAAAAAATATGATTTATTTGCTATTCACGTATTCCCTATCAGTATATTAGTACTATATGTAACTTATTTATTAATTTTTCAGCTTTATGAAGGTATAATGGACAAGTAAAATTGTAAAATATTTAAAGTGTACATCATGATGATTTGATATATGCTAGAGTATAAAAGGATTCCTTTGCCAATCTACTTTAATTAATACATCCATCACCTCACATATTTAACTTTTTGTGTATGCGCGAGAACATTTAAGTTCTACTCTCTGAGCAAATTTAAATTACATAATACGGTGTTTTCAACTATAGTCACCACATTACGCATTAGATCCTCAGACTTGGTTCATTTTATAGCCAAAAGTTTGTACCCTTTCACAAACCCTCCCTATTTCCCCCACCTTCTAGCCCCTGGCAATCACTTATTTTACTCTCTGTTTCTGAGTTTGGCTTTTTATTTAGATTCCATATTAGAAGCGATACCATGCTGTACTTGTCTTTCTCTGTCTGGCTTATTTCACTTAGCATAATGCCCTCAGGGTCCATCCATGTTCTTACAAATGGCAGGATTTCCTTCTTTTTCATGGCCGAATAATATACAAATATATATATTTATATCTCACATCTTCTTTATCCACTCATCTCCTGACAGCCCCCTAGGTTGTCTCATGTCTCGGCTATTGAGAATAACGCTGCAGTGAACATCAGGATGCAGATATGTCTTCAATATCCTGTTTTCACTTCCTTTGAATATATACCCAGAAGTCTTGCCTGATTTATTTTAATGGCCTCCTTTATTACCTCCTTGTCTATAGTCTTATGTCTCTCAAATCTATTCTTTACAATGCTTCCAAAAGGATTGTTCAAAATCTCAACCTGATTTAGTTACCTCTTTTGCTTAAATAGCTTCTTGTGGCCTTCAGGATCGAATTTAAACTGTAGAATATTTTCCAAGGTGCTTTGTTATTTGGTTTCTGCCTGCTTCTCCATTCTCATATTTTACCTCTTTCCTCCTTGAACTTTATAATTCAGCCTCACCCAGCGACTTGCATTTCTATAATAAATGAGCTTGGCTGCCTCTTGCATCCAGAATTGCCATCCTCTCGATACCCACTTATCTTGCAAACCTTCACCTCCCTTCATGACTCCGGCCAGGGCTTTGCTGTGAAGAAAGCTTCGACACTTCCAGTCTAAGTTAGGAGCCTCTGCCAGCTGTTGCCACAGATTCTGGGCACATCTCCATTGTGCCACTTACCACAGCGTATCACGGCTGCTTCTTTATCAGATCCACCTATGAGCTCTTTTAGGACAAGTACACACGTTTTCCTGTGTATCTCCATAGTGTCACGCAGCGCAGGAATCATTGTCAATCTTCATTACATATATTTTTGTTGTTGATGAATGAATAAATTGGAGGCAGCCATTCTCAAACAGGGGCTTAGCGAGAAGCTGAAGATTATAAATACCTCTTGAGAGCAGGGATCATTGCTTGTTTACCTTTGGGCTCTCAGAGCTTAGCACGATGCTTGGAATATGGTATGTCCTCCATAAATATTTACTGGAGAAATGAAGGGATATAGAGAATAATGAAGGAATAGATGCTGTCGATGAAAAGATAGCTATCAAATGTTGATTTTCTGCCATCTATTTCATTTCTCCTGCCTTTGTCTTCTTCTACTCCCTGCAACTGGGTATGTTGGCAGACAGTCCTGTAGACCCAGGCCTGTGCCAGTTCTGAGCTGGGTGTGACAGGGACAGGAATGATATCAGTAGCCTCAGTCCTACCCTCCTGGGATTCAGTTTTGTTGATTACCAAGCTCTGGTGCATCAGGAATAAGTTCTGGGACGGTGTCAGCAACTTATTAATGACAGCCTTGGGTGAGCACTGCGCGTTTGGCAGGGTTATTTCATCATCCCTCTATCAGTTTCAATTTCCTCTGCTCTATGCCAGTACGTCCCACATCCCAGACTTGACTTCCTCCACAGACAGCTTGTAGGCAATTTTTTGTTTCTTTCCATGATCACATCCTGCTACCAGCTCTGTTCCTGAATTATTAGAGTTACCAGCTACTTGATCATCTCCAATACTGAATCTATACGTATCTGTTTCACCTTTCTCCAATCCGACATTTCATGAGGTAAGATCCAGGAGTAATGATGCTCTTTCGTTTTAAATCCAATAAGGCAAATCTGGTGGTTGTTGGGACAGTTCTGGGAAGCCTTTTTATCCACCAGACAATCTATTCACCTTGAATACCTGTCTAAGCGTATTTTTTAAGGCTTATTTTCTTCTAAATGACATTGCCAATGTTTTCACTCATAATTAACAATATATTTTTTATGTCGGTGAATTCTTCAGAGGCCCTTTTACATATCATCCTTGAAATAAATATCCATGGCTTCGTATTATAGTAGGTACAAAATCGAATAAGTAAATAAATAAAGAGAGGAGAAAGGAAAGCTCTTGCTAACAGAATTGCAATGAATAAATGTGGAATAAGAGAGGGAGGTTGAAATCACCAATGCACAACCACTAGGGTAATAATCGTTATAGGTAAGTCATTCCGATGTATGCTAAAACTGGTGGGCGGAAGTTTGAGGAGAAACATGGTATTTGCATAATCTCAAAATGTGTCCCCCCAGTATTTATTAATTACAAAAGGAAAAATAGTAACTGTACTGTGAAGAAACCTGGCAGACACCATCTTATCAAATGGTCGAGGCTAGCATCATCTCCTGATAAGACTCCCTGAGAAGGGCACATCATTTCTGTGGTGTTATTGCCAAAAAAATGCATAATCTTAAGGTAGTTACAAGAAAACATGAGGAAAAGAAAATAATTAGGGCATATTCTACAAAATGCCTGACCAGTACACTTCAAAAATGCCAAATCATGACAGACAAAAGAAGATTGTCACAGACCAGAGGAGAGGCAAGGAATTGTCACACATTGAAGAAAACGCCCAAGGCACAACTTAGGGCAGAAAAAAAAAAGGACATTAGACAGCACACTTGTAAAAATGTCCATAGCCTGTAGTTTAGTTAATAACATTACACCCATGTTACTTTCCAAGTCTCAATGATCGTGCTTTGATTATGCAAGATGCTAGGGGAAGCTGGGTGAAAGGTATACAGGAATTGTCTGTATTATTTTCTGGGCTTTTCTGAAAGTCTATATTCATTTCAAAATCAGGTTCTTAGGTTAAAAGAATGGCTTAGAACTGGGTTTGACGTGTAGTAAATACTTAAGAAAGTCTAGCCAGTCATCGCCAATGGCACTGTAGCTTCAGTCTGTCCAGACTGCTTTGCCAGGCCACCCCTAGCCTGTGCACCAACGTCTACACTGCGCAAACCTACACTCTGCCCCGGATTTGAGGCTACATGACGAAGCTCACGTTACCAACACGTAGTACTCTCCAGAACAGACATGGAAAAATTGGATTGCAGTCTTCTGTCCCTAAAAGTTTAAGAAAATAAAACAGGAAATGCTTATGGCTTGCTTTATCTGTCTGTCTATTTTAAGAGACTGCTTGGATTTCTCTGAATGTAAACAGGGAATCCTAGCAAGATTGCTGAGCGATCGTCAAGATGGACTCACGCATGGGAGGCCATATTTCTCTAATGGTCCTCAGCTCTTGGACAGCAGCACTGCCTCAATAGATAAGAAAACATTGCGTTCATAAAACATTTGACAAGGTTTCACATCAGAGATTTATATCTAAGGCAGACCCAGGGAACGGGAGGTGAAATAGCATATTGCAGCGGGAAACTAATTTAAGAGTAGTAGACGGAAGACAGTCATAGATGGCAAGTTCGGCTTCGAAGGGGGGTGGAAATAGCAAGCTTTCCAGAGCTCTGGGAATAAGGCCTACATATTTGGGGACATGCTCAGAGGAGAAAAGATCATTGAATTTGCTAGTGATACTAAAATTGAAGTCTTAGCAAATAATAAGGTGCAATATTATCAGATTGAAAAGGATTTGAATTGTGGGTGATTAAAGCAGAGGATGCTAAATGCAGTTCAGGTACAAAGATACAAACTAGGAAGTACAGGATCAAGGAGCCAATTATGCAGAACATACACCCAGAAAAGGATTTGGAGGATATTGTGGGAAAATCTGCAAAACCATCCTCACAGAGCAGAACTGCATTAGAAAAAGCAACCCGGATTTACCAGGTTATCTCATCAAAGGGGGAGGACATGAGAGGAGAGAGAGAGGCTGCACCTTTGTAAGGCATTTGCTTGATTCCTATTTTGAATATAGTGTCCACTGCTGGACCGAACAGAAAATGAAAGAGACGGGGAGTGAGGACGGGGGTGCGGTAAAGGGAAACATCTAATTAGGAACCTATTTCCATTTTAGCCCCATTGGAAATAGGAGGTTTAATAGTTGCAGTTTTAAAAACTGAGTATTGTCAGGAAATTTTTTGAAATACAGGAATTGGTGGACAGATTATTGTTTAGATGCACGCACTGTTTTAATAATAGGCTCAAATCTTATTTAAAGGACTTAACGAAAAGTTTACTGTACTAGCGATGTGTTGGTATGTGCGTAAAGGCAAAATTCAGCCCCAGGGTTAATACAGGGGAACCAGAGCAGAACTATTTAATGCCACGTACAAGAAAAAGCTGTCAGGAAAAGCTGGGAAAGTAAAAGTGCAAATGAATTGAAGAGACACTTAAACTTATTTTTGGTGAAGGAGGTGATTAAAAATCATTGCTAAAAAAAATCACAGAGAGAAGGAAGTGAGAACAAATTTTAAATGACCAGTTTTGACAAGCAAAGTTTTCCTAATTGCACTGTCTTCATACATATACTAGAATGTAGTTACATAAACAAGCCCTGAAGTTTTCCATTTATTTATGTTTGTGTGCATTGCCTTTCCGATTCTGCCACAGGGAATGTGGATCCATTTTAATATAAGTACAGTGTATGCCAATTTCACATAGCTCAGTCTAGCATTCTGTTTAACATGGTCTACCAGACTCTATGTATGAATGAAGCATGGAGTTTTGGCTGCATCGGCACGCAGAGTAAAGTCAAAGCAGAAGCAATTGTACTAGTGATTCAGGATTAAGAAATTATTTTCATCTGAAATATGCAGATAAATAAAGCAAAGTATTGAACCTTGTGTACCCTTTGATACACCTGTGTGGTTATCTCAGTTTTCCACTTTATTTTGCATGATAAAGAACACAGAAGTTTCTAGCTAGAAGGGACCTTAAGAGTCATCTAGTACAATCCTCTTAAATTCCAGATAAGGGAAATGAGAAACAGAAGGATTAAGAAATTTACCCAAACTTTCAAAGGTACTTAGAAGCAAGCTAAAAACTAGATTCTTGATTCCTAATCCAGCATTCTAACATTCAAAATTGTGTTCTCCTCAGTTTATAAACCAAAATTGATGATATTGCCCTGAATTTTTGCAATTATGTTTGATTTGTGTCTTTTTAAAAAAATTGTTCTTTCAAAGTAGGAAATCCAGAATTTCTTGCAGCATTACAGTATAGGAGCCAACTGGGCAGCAACACAAAGGTCGAGAGGTGCACATCACCTCTAAGACAACAAGAATCACCTCCGGGAATGAGCATGCCAGTCCTCAAGAAGTCACAGTTCTTCATGAAAAACCACAGGCCATAGGGTGCAACATTGACATGGGAGTCAAAACTATTTTGCGTCTAGTGACGATAGCTTTACCACTAGCTAATGCAACTCGGGAAAATCAAGTGTTCTTCTTATGTCTTGCTTCTCCTTAAATAAGAGATGGGAGCAGATGATCTACAAATGCCTAAAAATTTAAGGTTTTCACATACGATCACAGTAAGAATGCTTCTTAAGTGGAGGATGAGGAGGTGAAGAGATGTAGTGAAGGGGGAAAGTGGAGAAGTGTAGAAAGTAGAGACATCAAGTAGAGAAGAAGAGAAGGTAGTGAAGATGAATTTGGTGTGTGATGGGATTTACAGTTGAATGTTCTTTAAGAGGGCATCGTGCTGGGAATCAACACGCAGTTTCTTAATAAATCCAGCACTACAAGTGTTTTCTTTCTGAAACAGACTTCACGTTGGCGGGCATCACTAAAGAAAGATGTTTCTTATTTAGACGTGATGATATGTGAAAAACACGTATTGAGGCATTTAAAAGACAGTTGTACTCCGTATAGCAAGATGCTCACCTTATGAGAAAAATCCACGCTCCTAGGACCAATTGAAGGGACATATCTCGTCTCATGCTCCCAGAACCTAGGAAGTGGAAACGTAGAAGCCAGTGTCCCTTCCAGACGGTGAACTATTTGTACAACTCTTACTTAGGAAAAGGTTTTTTTATCCTTCAAGAGTGACTTTCTTTGACCCAACAGGGTTACCTTAAGCCTTGCTTACCTGTTAGTTTGTCATTGTCTCCTGCCAAAGAGCCTCTGTCTTATTGAAAACGCTCAAGTATTACTGTCAGCACAACATGGTATCACACGTGGATTTCCATAATTATTCTTACAACAGAAGGGCTATACCTGTGCAAATTTTTACATGCATATTCTTTAAAAGTTATGGCAGGAGAACTTTGCTTTTACTAATGAAGAGCTGGTCAATTATTCAAATAACATATTGGGTTACATGTTCCAAGCAGTGTGAGAGGAATAGAGCCTTGCAAGTGCATTTCATCACTCACACCTGGAATGGGAGTGGCCACAACCTATACCTGACCGAACTTCACACTGTCATCATAAGGCCTCCTGAAGAGTTGAGACTGCCTGCGATACCTACGTACTGTGGTCTGAGTGTGTGGTGCTATAATACTGAATTATTTTGTGCCCAAAATGTAGTAACAGGCATGTGACAATGTTCCACAATTTATTCTGTAACATCTTGAGAGCTACTAAAGGATTTTTATAAAACGTTTGGCTCTTTGTGCTTTCCAAACAATATAATCAAAAAATTTTTAATGATACAGTAAAGCTCTGAAGAATCAACTTGAGGGGCATCTTGGTGGCTCAGTCCATTAAGTGTCCGACTCCTGATTTTGGCTGAGGTCATGATTTCAGGATCGTGAGATCGAGCCCCACATCGGGCTCTGCACTGGGCATGGAGCCTGCTTAAGAGTCTCTCTCTCCCTCTGACCTCCCCCAACTTATGCATGCTCGATCGCTCTCAGATAAGCAAATAAATAAATCTTTAAAACAAAAAAAGGAATAAGCTTTAATTCTTTTATTACCTAGTTTGAGAGTTTAGGAGCCAAAACTTTTAGAACTAGCTGACATTAATGACAGTGTAACAGTTGATATCTTCTTTATTTTCTTGCAATTTTTTTCTTTTAATTTATTCATCAGGAGTGATATTTTGATATTGCCTAAAGGAGATTGATATTCATTTATATGTGACCGATTTGTATTACAAATCTCCTGCTATGAAATAATTTTGGTGATTTAATTAAATAGTATTTAACAACAAGCAAGGTCAGAAAGTATTTTGACAATAACATAATTATAAAGAATTTCTTATGTTTAAATGTGATATTTAATATTTTAACTATTTTTGTACTTGAGATAGGTCCATTAAAATCTTATGATAAAGTAGATATTTGTAAGATGCTTAAATCTAAAAGTAAATTTAGTTAATTTTAACTAAATATAATGAATAGACACCACTGATGTTTCAGTAACTGTACATGGATGCTTCTTTAGTAATATTCTCACATGGAGCACTAATAAAATAGAGTAAATTTGACGAAAATCAATAAAATTCAGCTATTTAATATTAACCAGAACAAAACACTTTTGTCACCTTTAAACCTGAGTAAAAATACAACCATCTGTGAAATTGCTACCCTTAAATTAAAAGCAACACAGTCTATATTTTTCATCACTTTACACATTGAGGTAACAGGTTTCCAAGACTATTAGTTGTGGGATTCCACTCAGTTCCAGATTATCTGGTCAGCACTGAAATTAATCAGAACGTGGGGGTCTTAAATGAAAAGTAGAAGTCAAACCTCAGAAATGGTTTTAAAATACGTATTTGAGAAATAAAATAGGCACCTAGTGATTAAGGATATTCAGACTGATAAGAAAGAAAGGAAACACTGAAGATTCCTGCAGAAACTTTTCACTTAGCTAGACTCCCCCACCCAATTCCCTCCATATTATTTTACTAGAAACGACCAGACCAAATATAACCCACACACAAAAAAATAGTTTTGCTTCACTTGCTTCGCCTACAGTGCCAGGGGGATGGATTTAATGATCTTATAGGCCTTTTCAATCTCTCTAATATTTGTGAAATGGCAACTGTCAATGTTGAACAAGAAATTGCTGAAATAGCACAACTTTTTGAAATGGATAATATCTCATAGGACAAGAGCCCAGAAATGGAAAGAACAACCATAAACCTCACTGAAACTCATCTCAACAGGATGCCAACTTCACTCTTCAGCTAATAAAAACAACCAACTTTAAAAATGCTATCTGTCAGTGAGTCAAAATCAGCCATTTTGAAAATCTCAGTACCAGGTATTGTGTATGCCAGAGAACAATTACTCGTTCTCAGTATGCTTGTTTTTCATTTTGAGTTTTGCTATTGCCTGACCATTTGGTTTCTATTTATGTCTAATTAAGAAGTATGTTCAGTTATGTATATCCTGGATGTAATCAAGTTTAGCATTAGATACTACTTAGACTCTGCCTATTTGTTGATAACTAGAACTACCTATTTTTGGGACAACATTTAAGCAGATTTCTATAGAAACAAAATATTTAAACTAAAGCACTTCCAAGTTCTTCTGGTACATCGAACAGTCAAAAGCTCTCTCCTTAGTTTCCAATATAGAGTCTGAATTTCTAAACATTATCAATATTTGACTATCTATATATAAATAATATTATGTAGAGATATAGATACAGACAGAGGTAGGTACAGATAACAGTGGTTCTGAAGCATAAGAAAAAGATCCTGAGAAGAAAAAATGCACAGAGAAACGAGTCCAAGATACATTCATTGTCTTTCTAGAGACATTCGATAAATTCTAATATTGCACAAGGTGATAGGCAAAATGTCCAATCAGAAGCTACTGCACAGGAGCTGAGTTTTCGTTACTCCTCAGTAGAGTTCCAGACTTGCAAGCAGGAAGAATCCCAGACAATCAGTGAAAACCCAGAGGAGCCACGCCTGGAAACAGGGGAGAACCAGAGGTAGAAAGTAATTTATAAAACTTCAGCTTAGTTGGTCCATTCCTTGATTAGATTAAGGTGATCTGTTCCAACTCAGGCCGCCTATCAGAAGACGAAGTACTTACCCTCCATAGTCTTCTCCATTTTTCTCGTCCGATATCTGTCATTAGGTGTAAAAAATGTACAGGCATACCAAAACAGAAAGAAAACTGATTCAAAATTTCCAGATGGCCCAATCATGGGAGTAAGCAGACACAAACTTTAAAATAATGGTACTTAGCACGTTTGAGAAAATATATGAAGTATTTGTTGAATATTTCAATATATTTCATATGTTCAAAATGAAATATTCCACTAGAAAACTGACATCCATAAAAAGGATCACATGGAAATTATATAATCACAAAATGCAACAATGAAAATTAAAAATTAGTAACTGGGTTTGACCCAGACTGGACACAGCAGAAGAATGTTTTTGTAAGCTAGAAGATAGGATAGTAGGAAATATCTAACTCGAATATGAAGATCAAGAAAGATGGAAATTTTGTAAAAGAGTACAAGAAACATCAGAAATGTGAAAGGGTCTAATACATGTATGCCTGAAGTCTCAGAAAGTCAGGAAAGAGAAACATGACAGATGCAATATTTGAAATAATGACAATGAAATAATGACAAAAATGTATCATCAAAACTGAGAGATGACATCAACTCACAAATTCAAGAAAAAATGTGAACCCCTAGTAGAATAAACCTAAAAAAACCACTCCTAGATGCATCAGAATAAGATTTCCTGAAGAAAGAGATAGACCAGAAAGTTAAAAGAAGCTAGAAAACACATTACCCTCAAGGAAGAAACAATAAGGAAAATAACTAATCTTTTTATCAGAGACAATAGATGCAAGTGACAATAGAATGACAATTTTAAAGAAACAAAATAGACGACAACCTAAAATTTTATATTCTAGAAAATTATCTTTCAGCAGTACTGGTAAAATATAGACATTTCCAGATAAGAAAACACTGTTACAATTTAATTTATTGCCAGTAATCTGAATTAAGGAAAAAAATATAGGGACTTTTCGGGCAGAAGAAAAATTATTCTAGACAGAAACACAAAATTGCAGGAAATAACAAGGAAACAAGATAAAAGTAAATATGTGGGTAAAAATAAATATTGATTAAACAAAATATAGGAATAGTGTTTTAGACCTACAATATATATAGAATTAAAAAGCATGATAAAACGTGCATATGAACTATTTATCAAAGCTGATCATCTACTGTGCATAAAACCCATTCCCCAAACTTTCAAAGAATGAAAATAATTCAGAATATGTTTTCTGATCATAGTAGAATTAATCTTGAAAGTAATAGCAAAAAGCCTAAAAACCCCCACATGGAAATTAGAGGAAATCAAGTAGCAATTGACCAAAGTATAAAAGAAAACCTCTTAGTGGATAAAAGAAACTATTTTTATTGTGTAATAATAAATACAGATATGTCAAAACATAATACTAAGTTCATAATTAGAGTAAAATTTGAAGGTTTTTTTAATTTTTATTTTTAGAGAAAGCGAGAGAGAGAGAAAATGTGCATGTGTAAGTTAGTGGTGGGGGGAACGGTGGGTAGGTGCAAAGGAAGAGGGAGAGAAAGAATCTCAAACAGTCTCCACGCCCAGCACAGAGCCTGAGGCAGCACTATGAGATCATGACCCGAGCCAAACCCAGGAGTCGGATGCCTAACTGACTCAGCCGGCCAGGCGCCCCTAAAATTTATAGTTTTAAATGCATTATATTTGAAGAGTAGAAAGGATGAAAATTCAATCATTTAAATTTTGTCTCAGAAAGTTAAAGAGTAGCAACAGAAACCCAAAGAAAATAAAAAGAAGGAAATAATACAAGATCAATGAAATAGCAAATAAATGGAGAATTACCCATACTACAAGTCAGTTTCTTTAAAAATATAACATAATTGGTAAGAATTTAGCAAGATTTATTCAAAAAAAGATGGTACAAATTCCTGATCTCAGCAATGAGAAAAAAAATCACTGCAGATTGTTCAGATCATAAGACTATATTATAAAAATTTTAATTTGAGGGGAATCGGGGTGGCTCAGTTGGTTAAGCGTCTGCCTTTGGCTCAGGTCATGATCTCAGGGTCCTGGGATCAAGTCCCACATCGGGATAATTGTTCAGCAGGGAGTCTGCTTCTCCCTCTGCCTGCTGTTCCCCCTGCTTGTGCTCACTCTCTCTCTCTCTCTCTGACAAATACATAAATAAAATTTTAAAAAAATTTTTTAATTTAAAATTTTAAATAAAAGGAAAAAAATTTAGGGAAAGTGTTAAGCAAAATTGATACAAGAAAAAATAAAACAAATTGAAAATTTTCTCTCTAATAAATTTAATCCTATTTAAAAACCTTACCAAAAGAAAATTCCAGGCCTAGCTGATTTTATCAGTAAATTCTTTCAAATATTTAAGGAGGAAATAAAACCATTCTTACACAAATTCTTTCCAAAGTTAAAAGTGGAAGGACCATTTCCAAACTGCATTAATTATGAGATCAAAGTTTTACTAATACCTAACCTGACAGGTATATCAAAAGAAATGAAAATTGCATTCCTTTTTTTATTTTATTTTATTTATTTATTTGACAGAGAGAGACAGCCAGCGAAAGAGGGAACACAAGCAGGGGGAGTGGGAGAGGAAGAAGCAGGCTTCTAGCGGAGGAGCCTGATGTGGGGCTCGATCCCCGGACTCTAGGATCACGCCCTGAGCCGAAGGCAGACGCTTAACGACTGAGCCACCCAGGTGTCTCAAAAATTGCATTCCGATATGACTTATGAACATAGATATACAAGTCCTAAGCAATATGTTAGCAAATCAAATCCAGCAATAAATAAATAGAATAATATTTCATGACCTAGTTGAAATGATTTTAAGAATGCAAGGTTGATTAAAGTTTGAAAATCAATCAGTGCAATTCACCACATTAACAGAATATTATAGAACAATAATATGATGATTTCATTAAAAGCAAAATAATTTTATAAAATTCAATGCTTACTAGTAATTTTAATAAATAAAGTAGAAATAACAATTTATTAATCTGTTACATGATATCTGCACACAAGCAAGCAAAACTTCTAGTACAGATCAGACTTAGAGCTCAAATGTTGAATGCTTCCTCCCTTGTAGTGAGACTCAGACAAGGATATTCCATACATCTTTGCTACTTAAAGAAAAGTTTCTGGATGGATAGCATCTGTTTCCCCTGGGAGCTCGTTGGAAATGCAGAATCCTAAGCCCCACTCCAGACTTATTCAATGAGAATTTGCATTTTAAGATCTCCAGGTGTTCCATACGCGTGCTGAATATGAGAAGGAATTCTTTAAACCACTTCTATTCTTTATGGTCCTATGGTCTAGGTAAAGACAGGATGTTTTAACAATTGCAATAAGATAAGGCAAATAAATAGCATCTGCAAGAGCTGAAATGGAAGAAAGACGTCATGTTTCAGAACAACAGGATAATGTATGTAGATAATCTGAAAACTCCATAGATAAACTATTAGAATTAATAAATGAAGTTAGCAAAATGGTTAGATGCACACATAATATACAAAAAATTAAACCATATCTATGTGCTAGTGACAAGCGTTAGCGAACATGGAATTTTTAAATAATACTTAAGAGAAAACTGAGAAAAGTGTTCTCTGCGCTGAAACCTACCAACCATTATTGAGAGAAATTACAAAAACTCTAAACAAATGCAAAGATATGCTGTATTTTTGTATTAGAAGATTTGATACTGTAAAGATGCCAGTTTTCTCCAAATTGATCTAAAAATGCATTGCAATTCCAATAAAAATTTCAAGTGATTTTTTTGTATATGGAAAATAAGCTTCAAAATTAAGATTCAAAATTACTATGAAAACGAAAAGTTTCAAGAATATTCAAAAGGCATTTGAATAAAAAAGAACACATTTAGAGGACTTAACACTACTCGATATCGAGACTTACTAAAAAGCCATTTTAATTAAGGCGGTATGGTAGGTACACGGGGCAGGTTGACGGACTAACGTAATACAATAACAGTCCAAAAATGTGCATAAAGTCACCTGAGCTTTGCTGAAGTTACCACTACAATTCAGGGAAGAAAAGATTTTCATTTCAATAAATGATACTGGGTACATTAGCCATCCGTAAGGAAATTGAACTTTAGCCTTACTTTACTCCAAAGGAAAAATAAATTCTGAATGAATTATAGACCTAATTATAAAATCTAAAGTAATAAAGCTACTAGAAGGTAACTTAGGTAGATAATTAGAAGATAACTCAGAAAACTTAAAGCTACTAGAAGATATGTTTATGACCTGGGGTGGGCAGGATTTCTTAAATTGGACAAAAAAACATACTCTCCCATAAAAGAAAAGATGGGGAAATTTTACTTTGATAAAATTAAGGACATTCGTTCATCAAAAGAACACTATTAGGAAACTGAAAATGCAAACCACAGAGTGAGAAGTAGCTTTGGAATGCATGTGTCCACCAAAGATCTCCTATCCGGAAGAAAGCCCTACCCATGAGTAGAACTAACCAATGACCTAATAAATAAGATAGAAAAAGCATTGATACAGTCACGTCAGAAAAAGTCAATATCAAAGTCACCAAATACGAAAAGGTGCTCAACCACATTTAGTCAGCAAGAACATGCCGGCTGATGTCCAAATATGGTACTAGTATAAATCTACTGAAGTGTCTGAAGTTAAAAAGACTTAATAGCAATAGCTTAATGAGGATATGGAACAAGACTGTTGTACATTGCTAGTGAGAGTAAAAACTAATTTAACAACTTTCAAATCTGTTTGGCAGTATCTACTAAAACTGTAGAAATACATACTCTCAATGATGTGTGTATCAAAAGTCATTCGTAAGAATGTCCATAACGTTATTTTCAAATGCCCCAAACAGAAAGTGACTTCAGTGTGCTCCAGCAAATGGCTATTTAAACCGTAGTATGTTTATACAATAGAACATTGCCTAGTATTGAAAGATAACAAATTCTTTTTTTTTTTTTAAGATTTTTTTTTTTTAATTTATTTATGTGACACAGAGACAGCCAGAGAGAGAGGGAACACAAGCAGGGGGAGTGGAAGAGGAAGAAGCAGGCTCATAGCGGAGGAGCCTGATGTGGGACTCGATCCCATAACGCCGGGATCATGCCCTGAGCCGAAGGCAGACGCTTAATGACTGCGCTACCCAGGCGCCCCGAAAGATAACAAATTCTTAATACATGCAACGACATGAATTCAAGCACTGTTTTAAATAAAAGAATCGAGGTAGAAGAGTTCGCTTTGTTGTATTTCATTTATGTAAAAGTAGCCAGGCAAATCTCAACTATTGTTAAAGAAGTCAGAATATTGGTTACTTTCTTTTTTTTTTTTTTTAAGTTTTTATTTATTTATTTGACAGAGAAAGAGAGCAAGAGAGCGAACACAAGCAGGGGGAGTGGGAGAGGAAGAAGCAGGCTCCTAGCACAGAAGCCTGATGTGGGGCTCGATCCCAGAACGCGGGGATCACGCCCTGAGCCGAAGGCAGACGCCCAACGACTGCACCACCCAGGCGCCCCAGAATATTGGTTACTTTCTATACGGAATAGGGACTTCGGACCTGTTGGAAGGATTTAGGTTGTGGCAAGATTTGGTTGGTTCTATACAGAAGTGTTTACTTTAAAAAATCATCATTCATCAGTTGGGCATTTATGATCTTTCTTTCTTTCTTTCTTTCTTTCTTTCTTTCTTTCTTTCTTCCTTCCTTCCTTCCTTCCTTCCTTCCTTCCTTCCTTCCTTCCTTCTTTCTTTCTTTCTTTCTTTCTTTCTTTCTTTCTTTCTTTCTTTCTTTCTTTCTTTCAACACAGGGAGAGATTGGGCAGGGAGGGCCGGGGCGGGGAGAGAGAGAGCTGGCATGACGTGGGTCTGGATCTCACGACCCTGAGATCATGACCTGAGCCGAAATATAGTCCAGTACCGAAATATAGTCCAGTACTTAACTGACTGAGCCACCCAGGTTCCCCCTAGGCTTGATTTTCTTTGATTAAAAGAAATTTACCAAAAAAGAAAAAAAAGTAAAAAAACAAGACGCAAATGGAACAAGGTATTTGCCAACACGTTAAACTGACAAATGATCAGGCCATGTAGATACCTCTTATAAATCAAAAAGCAAACAAAGAAAAAATGAAACAAAAGAGAGACAAAAAATATTTACATGTATTTCGCAGAGAAGGATACAGAGAAGACAAATACATGAAAGTCTTCACTAGTAATCAAGAAAAAGAAGATTAAAGTCACAACGAGCATCATTACATTTACCAGACTCACAAAGTTTGAGGTCTGACAATATCAAATGTTGGTAAGGATGTGGGTCAATGGTAACTATTAGTGGGAAATAAAAATTAATATGATTACTTTGGAATAATTTGACATTATTTAATAAAGGTGAGAATATATGATTTCATTCTTAGTTATATAACCCGGAGAAATCAGAATCAGATTGGTGTCTCTCTCTATCTCATTAACCAGCTGGTAAGTATAAGAAAATTGATGTCTAATGATCAGATTCATAGGAGCATGAAATAATAAATAGCTCAAATATCCATCGATAGAGAAGCTAATACCTATGCTGTGATATACTTAAAAAATGGGATACTGTAAAAATAAACTCTAGTACTTTGCATTAACATTTTCAAAAACTTATTTTGAACAAAAATAGCATGTGGAAAAACATACATACGATACTGTATATATAAAGCTTAAAAACACGCAAAAGTTGTATTTTATTTAGAGATACCTAAAAATATTGTAGTACATAAAGAAAAGCACCGGAACAATAAACACAAATTTTCGGACCATGATTTACTGGGAGAATAGGGAGGGTTATTCACTTACACAGGAATATGCAAGGGTGTCAAGAGATTTTGTATCTTAAGTTGTGTGATTGGTAAATACTATGTTATGTTGTTATGTTTTTGTTATATGTAATTTCATATGTATGCAATATTTTATAATAACTTTTGAAAGCAAAGTGTAACAAATCACACAGTGCCTTGTGTTCACAGGATATAAACATGCAAATTTAGAGCAGAATGAAGAGGCAGGAAAGAAGGGAAGGAGGAGGCAAGAGAGAGGGAGAGAGAGAGAGAGAGATGATGAAGACTCTCAACTCTGCTTTAACTAGTATCTTATTTCTTCCTTTTCCTTGACAGTCAAACCCATAAAAGGACGGGCGATTACCCTGCACCCAGGGCGGTAACCACCAGCTCTGTGTGGCTACACCGTCTGAATTGCAAAGCACTATGCATTTAAAATATACACTAGATTTTAGATGATTCATATGAAAAGGATGTGAAATCTCTCCTAAACACTTTTAATACTGAAATGATAGTATTTTGGATATATTGGGATAAATAAAATATATTATTAAAACCAATTTCACCTGTTTGTTTCTGCCTTTTGAATGTGGCTGCTAGGACACTTAACATTACATATGGGGCTCAATTCACAGTTCTATTGGACTGTCCTGGTGTAGAAACAATTTTTCTATTTTCTTCTATGTAATTAATTCTGCAATTAATTTCCATCACATCACTGGAAAAGGTAATGAGTCATCTATTAATTGCCAGAGTCAAAATACTTCTCCCCTCCAATCTCTCCTAAATATTTGATACCCCTTCTCTTGGGACTTTCCTTCTTGACCATGACACCACCCTCCCCTGTCTCCTCCAACACTCGGACCCTCCTTCATTCCTTCTCCTCTCTTGTATCCTCCAGGCTTTCTCCTCCTCTGTTAGGCGTTTAAATGTTAATCCTCAAATTTCCCCCTTCTCTTTTTTCTTTTTATTCATTTACTTAACACGCATTTATTGAGCACCTAAGCCAGTTAAATTCTGAACGCTTATTTCATACAGTCCTTATATGTTGACAACTCCCCAATCTGTCTCTTTAATTCTTTTTTTTTTTTTTTAAGATTTTATTTATTTATGTGACAGAGAGACAGCCAGTGAGAGAGGGAACACAGCAGAGGAGTGGGAGAGGAAGAAGCAGGCTCCCAGCAGAGAAGCCCGATGTGGGACTCGATCCTGTCTCTTTAATTCCAACATTTCTGGGCTCCAGAAAGATATATACAGCTCATACCTGGATATCTTTGCATAGTATACAACAAGTACAAAACATCTTTTCTCTAATTTAATGTAGGGTTCTGAAAGTGTAGTTCTGATATGAATGCAGAATGCAATCAACATCACCTGGGAAGTTGTTAGAAATGCAAATTCTCAGGTCCCATCCCAGACCTATGAACCAGACACCGGGAGTGGTTGCACAATGCTTGCTTTAACAAGCCCTCCTGGGGATTCCGATGCTCAGTTAAAGTCTGATAGCCATTGACCTAGACTATTCTCTTTTGCCTTCATTACCCCCAGCTCATCAGTTACATGTTCCAATGGATTATTTCATCCACCATGGCTTATATGGGCCTCGTGCTCGTATCCCTGTGGCCCTGGCTCTCTTCGTCCGGTCGCCGGTACCCATTGCTGCAACCGTCCCTTAAGCGTTCTCCTGAGCTCCAGTTTTACTGCTCCTAGCCCGACATTTGAAAACAAATTGGATTATCTGAGCCTCTTCAGAACCTGTCTAGTAGTCTCTCATTTCTTATGAAGTTCCAACTTTCAGATATACACCTTGTACCTGGCTTATCTCTCCAACTTTACCATGAGTTAATATTTTAGTCAGGTAGACATCATTTTCTTCCCCCACCCCCTTTGTAACACTTGTTTTTAAGATTTTATTTATTTATTTATTTATTTAGAGTGTATGCATGAGTGGGGGGAAAGACAGAGGGGAAACACCCGCTGAGCCTGGAACCCGATGCAGGGCTCCATCTCACGACCCTGAGATCGTGACCTGAGCTGAAACTGAGAGCTGGACACTTAACCAACTGGGCCACCCAGGATCCCCTGGGTGGTATTTTGTTAATTGTTTTGTTAATATTTATTTACTTCTTTGTATATATATATTTTTGTTATTGACATATAGTGACATACAATGTTCTATCAGTTTCAGATGTGTAGCATAGTGATTCGACAACTCTGTACATTACTCAGTGCTCACCATAGTAAGTGTACTTACCATCGGTCACCATACAGTGAACATCATTTGCAAGTTGAGCTATATTTTTTTTTACCACTTGTTACCTTGTACATGTCACCTGACTTCGCTGAGTCTCAGTTTCCACTTCTCTGAGTACGAGTTACGGTAGCTCACAGAGCTTTTCTAAGCATATACCCCTCTAGGTGCAGTGACTGGCACAGTGACTGCCATATTTAAATCTTTGCCACCTGCTATGACCTGTAATAAAGTTATCCCCTAAAGTATAATTTTCATATTTTTTTCCATAATATGTTTCATCTCTAGAAAATTTCTTGAAGTTACTTAACTTATAGTTTATCTCCTTCACACACATTTCTTACTTAGCTTCTGCCTCTGTCTGGAATGGGTTATCCATTCACTCCCACTCAGAGTATCCTACTAATTGCTCAGGACTGAATTTTTAGGGTCACCCTTTCTCTCACTTGTCTTAGTCTGTGTGAAATGTTCCACCACATCTTCTATGCATCCACTGGGTCCTGTACATACTTATCTCAGAGCTTCCATTATAATTTACTGTATACCAAATTGTTAAGAGTAGATATTTCTGGTAACTGGATTTATGGTCTTTTTTATCTTATTCTTTAACTTTTTTCTGAGGCCTCCAATAAAACATACTACTTCTATAATCATATAAAACTTTGTTGGGGCACCTGGGTGGCTCAGTTGGTTTAGCATCTGCCTTCGGCTCAGGTCATGATCCTAGGGTCCTGGAATCAAGCACCGCATCGGGCTCCCTGCTCAGCGGGGAGTCTGCTTCTCCCTCTCCTTCTACCCCTCTCCCTGCTCATGCTCTCTCTCTCAGAGTCGCTCTCTGAAGTAAATAAATAAAAATCTTTAATAAAAATTTTCATTAAAATTCTGTACATTGTTATTGTACCCAAGAAGTCCTCTGTAAAGGATTGTTCAAAAAGTGGGGTTTTACTCAAAAAAACAACTATTTTAATGTTCATAAAAATTAAATAAATTTGTATTTTAATGTGTAATATACAAGAAACAACTGATGTACTTTATATATCAAAAGAAAGTATTACCAATATAATTGAAGTAACTAAAATTATACTGGTATTGCCAAGCATTGAGATGGACCAATATGTCCTCACCATATTGACTAATCTGAAAGCAGTCTACTCAGAGCCCTTTTACCACAACTTTATCTCTCGGTGTATCTTTTTAGTAGGGATGGTTGCAAACCATTCTTTGGTTTGATGAGACTAGGAACCACAAATCAAGAGCCAATCTGATTTTGATGAGCAACTCTATCCTCATAGAAGTCATAAGAGCACCAATGTTAAAGAAACTGTCACTTCACCCACCCTGGGCATCATTGAAATAGGGCCATGGTAATTCCCCATTGACTAGGATCACAATTCTCAAACAACATGATTCTTATTCATGGTGGTTTCCAGAACCCACCCTCTTTGAGAAACTCTGAACTTGTATGACTCAGAAATAAACCCGCAACAGACTATATCTTTGCTGATTAAAACATTGTTAACTAAAGGGAAGAGGTTATTGTTGATGGTAAGATTCTATAATTCATTCTCAAGGGTTTTGTTTCTTTAATCTAATTTGAATTCTTAAGGGATTAAGGTAATTGTGCCATGGGAAATAAAGTAAGGATGAATCTGTGGTTCTTAGAGGTCATGAAAGCATCTTAGTCTACACACACACACACACGCGCGCTTTTTTTTTTTTTTTTTTTTTTTAAGATTCCAGGGTAATAAGCAAAGCCATATTACAAGGTTTATTTTTAGGAAAAGGATGAAATTGTTAAAACAAAGAGGCTTCAGATTGCAGTGGCTTGAGGAGGATTTTTTTTTCCCTCTAAGAGCCATGGGGTGAGCAATCTAGGCTTGTGGGGCAGCTCTGTTCTAATGAATAATTTAAGGATCCAAGGCCCTTGCATTTTGTCCCCCTCTGCATGGTTCATACTGAGTGTGGTGGTCACCTTCCTCTTTCAGCTTACAGGGAAAGGAAAGAGTGGAAATTTAGTGAAAACTATTTTCTTCTAAGCAAATAAAGCCAATAAATTAATTTCAGACCCAACCCTGACTGCGAGAAAGGCTGGGAAATGCAGTTTCTATCTGGGTCATCACTGCTGTGCTTTACCTCTATCATTATGGACAAATGGAGAAGGCAAAACAGATTTTGGTAGGCAACTAGAAGACTCTATTACAGGTCTGTGAATAATATAGTCAGCAGCTATCTAACAAACTACTGTGGGTTGGGGTGAAAAATTGATAGAGTTAATGGTGGCGATAATAGTCTTCCATTAGCAGTGCCTTTATCTCCCTCTCTCATTCTTCTTCAATGGGAAAAACTTTAAAGAATTTAGTTGTAACTTTCTCTGACAGGCTTCCTCTCCCTTTCCCCAACAGCAGTATCTGTCATGAATTTAATGATATAGGAACTAATATTGAAATACAGTAGACTTTACTTAATAGAATGTTAAAGTAAATCCCTTGGGATATAAAATCTTTTATAATGTGACTAACCATTCTCTAATATGGAGTACTCACAATGTCAAATTTTTCTACCCTGGTGTTGCTTAAAGTAAAATGTAAGACTTTCTGAAATGGGGTGCTATTAACTATACCAGCCTTTGGGGTCAATGGGGTGCAATTAATGAGTTAGCAGACAGAGATGGCAATTGGTCAGAGACTAATAAATAATTGAATCTGTCCACCAGTTAGAATTGGGTTCTACTGATGGTAACAATGACCTCAATTAATTGTATCTTTAGCAAGAAGATATTTGTTCACTTTCACACAAGAGAAATCTCCACCATATTTCAGGGATGAGTTCTATTCTTAGAATCACATCGTGTTCACTAGATGGCTTCTCAAATGTAGCCCTCACGTCTTCATTTTAGACAGGAGGAAAGAGAAAGGGGAGAAAAGGCAGGCTGTGTCTCCCCCTATTGAAGCTTCCCAAAAGCCCTACCCAATAATTTCTTCTTACACCTCATTGGCTAATATATTTGCAAGACAGACATAAAAAAAGTAATTTTATTTTTGGCTGGGTGCACTACTGCCCTGATATATAATGGATGGTACTAAGATAAAAGAAAATGAATAGGAATCCAGTTATCTGTGTCCATCCTACCTTTGCTATCAAAACTGTGATGGACATAGTGCACAGTGAACAAAGTAAGGCAAATTAATACTTAATCCCTATTTAGGGGACTGGCCCCCAAACCATGATCCAGAATTCGAATGATATAATACATGACCCAGTAGAGATTTACTTTCTTTATTAAGGCTCAGTTACCCTGAGTATCTTAGAATGGAAGGAGGATGCATTAGTTGGATCTTCTGAGAAGGAGAGTCCAAGGTTAGCTGTGAAGAGAGTTACTGGGAAAAACACATGTGATGGAAAAGAGGGGAGGGATCCTGAGGGGGTCAACAGGGCAGTCACCTCTGTGGAGGAGAAGGAGAAGGTAGGGAGGTGGGGTAGACAGATTGGCAGACTCCAGCAAGTTTTAAAAACCTTTTGGTCAGGCCAACAGGAAGTTCTTGAGCCAAAGTTACCTATAAGAGAAGTCCCCGGTCAGGCAGATCCCCCATTTTGTAGGAAGGGACCCACCTTTAACATCTCTACCGTGTTCTGTCTTTCATTGAGAGTAGGCCGGAGAAGTTTGGGCTCAGTGGTGGATTCAGGACACGGCAACTAGGGCTATCCATTAATTACCCTCCATACCTTAAGTAGGAGATATGCCGGGGATATTCTGGTGGCCACAACTTCCTTTTTGACCTGTATAACTCACTCCCTTCTCCAACTGGGGTCAGATATTAGGGAGAAACATTGGGAAAGGTGAGAGATGAAGTCTGTATTTTTTTCCTCCCAATTTCATGGAGTGGAAAAAACCTATTACAGTATCATTAGGTTTTTTCAGATGTAGGAAAAATACCTTTAACCAGGTAACCTATGTGCCAGCAAGCCAAATGGGAGACACGTGAGGGGCGGAACTGCAAAGGAGCTTGACTGGTTCTGGGAAATCCATCTCAGAGTAGTCCTTTGTTCTTTAAAGAGATCAAAGCAGTGGCTGAGAGAAGAGTCAGATTGATGTGGGTTTGGAATATAGGTGAGGTTCTGTGGGGTGAGGTCTGGAGCCAACGGCCAAGAAAGAATTCTTTGAGACGTCTTTGGTGCAAAATGGTGGTTCTTTTAAAGCACGGGGACAGGACCCGTGGGCAGGAAGAGATGCCGCACTGGGGTCTGGAGCAGTGGCTGATTGTATACTCAGGAGCTGGGAGAAGCAAGGTAAAGGGAGGTTTCAAAAGAACTTTCATATGCTAAAGAGGACCGACCTACAAGACACCAGAAGCCTATCAAGTGAAGGGTGTTTTTCCCCTCCAGCAAGGTATTAACATTAAGGTAGTTGGAAGATTCCTCTGTCCCACACACGTGTGGGGTGGGAGCAGGTTGCAGGGTTCAGTTTATGCTTTGTCTTCAGCCAGTCTTCTGCTCCCTCATCAAGATCACCTCCCCTTTCCAGAGCAGATCCAGTACTGAAACCACTCAGGCGCAGTAGAAGCAAGTTAGACCAAAGCGAACACATGCGTGTACAACGACTTCCCATTTCCCTTTAATTAATTAACTAAGTAGTTTGCTTATATTTTTAGTCTGGTAATGGTATTAGTCATCTATTGCTGCATAACAAGTTACTCGGAGCTTGAGCAGTCTAAACAACAAACATGGACGACTTCAATTTCTTCTCCAGGTTTCTCAAGTTCGGGAAACCGGGAGGGGTTCCCTGGAGGATTCTCACTCCGGGTTTCTTACTAGGTTGGAGTCAGGGCGTTCACCTGGGGCTGCAGTGTTTTGAGGAAATGCAGCATCGTCTTTGAAGCTCTCTTCACTCTGTGGAGAGAAGACCCTTCAGGTGATGATTCCATGCCGGCCTCTCCTCACCCTGCTCACACCCATGGCATCTGGCTCACACTCCAGCGAGTGATTCCAGAAAGAGTGCTCAAGACAGAAGCTGCAGCCTTGTTACAACCCAATATTAGAAGTGACATCGCATTTTTCTGTCATATTTTAATTGGTAAAAGCAAATCAGTAAGCCCAGCTCACACTCACAGAGAGGTGAATTAAGTACTGCCTCTTGAGGAAGGGAGTGTCGAAGAATTTGTAGACATATATCTAAAGTCATGTTGGCCATACATTCATGTGACGAAATTCAAAATATACCAAAATCTCCCCGGGAACCCCAGTTCTATTCCTTGGGGGTTATCAGTGTCTTGTGTGTCCTAGAGACAGTCTGTGAAGCTACAAGCAAATACTGCTAACAGGGTAATCCTTTGAAAGCTCTATCCTCCGTGACTAGAGCCCAATCCAGCTTCTTGGCTTTGATCAGTTCAAATCAGCGCTCCTTTGTGTGCAGGGTGTGAGGGAAAGAAGGGGAATGACCTTCCCCATTCCTTTCTTCTAGAAACTCTTGCTAACTTTGGCCCACTTAAAATTGTAGTATTTGCCTTTTAAAACATTAGTTTAACAAAAGCTATTTAATTGTAGCTGTTTTTCCCCCTCTGGAACATTCTTTGTGGCTTTCTCTCACCATTAGCCAGTGCCTTAGGCAGTTGCTAGAAAGGGCTAAATTGAGTTGCTTTAGTTATTAGCTGTGGTTTGTGAGTCAGCTTACTGCTTCTAAAACAATTATAGAAGGAACCTATTATTTTGAATAGAAATTTGAGTATATTTAGAAGAAAATGAACCATGTATTTTCTTCTGGTTGCCTCTGCTTTCCAATCTCGTTTCAAAGATGAAAAGACTAAAGAGATTGCAAAGAGGGAGGGAGAAGAGAGGGATGGATTGAAAGTATGAGAAAGTGAGAGCTGAAGATCGGGAGATAAGAAGAGGAGGACTTGAAAAGAGCTAGACAATGCTCAAAGATTGAGAAAAGGGCATTCCAAATTTTGCAGAACATGCAATGAAATTATTTTATTATCTTGAGATTTCCCCAAATGATAGGATTTGTGCTGACATACTATGCCAATCCATATTAGCCTAAAGAGATCAATTCTGAATAGCTTCATTCTTTCAAAGATATGTAATACGTTCTGTGACTATTCCTGGGGAAATAATGCAGTATAATAAAATCATTGTTTGCGTATGTTTGTCCCAGATATGTCACACACAGTTTTGATTCCCAGTTTTCTTTAAAAAATGAAATCTAAGCTGAAACTAAAACATAAAGCATGTTTCCTTTGACCCAATTCATATCTAGCTAATAAGAGACGGATTTTCCCCCCTACGGTTCTAGTATCTGAGCATTGTGGATGTGTCCCTTGTATTACAAATAGTTCAGAAAGTTTTTTTGTAAGTAACACTATGAAGAAATCATATTCTATCTGTTGTTTCACTAAGCTATATTCCAATTTAAGCCCCCTTACATCCTTTTTGGAAATAGGTATATTTAAGTTGGTGATTAGTTTAGAATTTCACAGATTTTAGCGGACAAGCTAAGGAAATTGTCATCAGTGACATGTTTATGATAGAGTTTCAGAAATAGTTTTGCATATCCAAGAAGTTCTAAAGCACTGAGTATAGGTGACAATATTTTTGTTTAAGAAAAAAATTGAAATAAACTCTTTCTTCATCTTTCGATCGCATTTTCACTCTGGCTCATCGTGGAATAATGGTAAAGGTTAAAACATAACTGTATAGAATTAAGTATAATTAAACAATAGCTGCATGGTTAAAATGCAAAGTTAAACAATAATTCTGAGAATTTTATCAATGCGAAATGCTAGTCTATCACTAACATCCATTTTAGATTATTTTTTTTCCCTAAAGCCTTAGTCATGAATACTCCATGTTCAAAACCCCCCAATAGTTTACTTAGCTGCACTCCAGCACCGATCCTGACCTATTTCTCCAGTTCCCACATATCCCCCAGAGCACCCCAGAACCCCCACTGTCCAGGAAAAGTGCATTTCTAGGGTCCCCAGACACTGGGGGCCACAAAGACCAAAAGTGCTCGGCTTACCTCTTAGCATTGCTCTTTCAGGTTGTCTAACCCCGAAAGCAGGGTAAAAATGGCTTGTAGATGCTTTAGTCTTTTGTTTTCTGGACTTCTATTAGGATTTGCACCTAACCACAGAGGTGAGGACACTGAAAATATCCCTAAGTGAATATTTGACTTGATTCTGATGCTAGGTAGGCGGGATCTAAGCATAATCTAACTGTGTGACGAATGACTACGTGATCTCAAATGGAACTAGAGATCTTTCTTGTGCTAGTGACAAATGCCATAGCTACCTAGAGTTCACCAGAAGATGGTTGAGATCACCCGGTGAGAGCTCTTGGGAACCATCTCCAAAGTCAAAATTGAAGGTCAGATTTCCAGGTTCACACTTCCTGTATCTCATTCAAATTAATTCTCATTATTACAGGAGGCATTTCGGCTGAAAAGACGGCATAATACATGGAGGATGACAGGCTTTAGCCTATGTAAACTGTTATTATAGCTTATTTCTTAGAGTGGAATTGAAAAATAACGTGATCTACCCCCACCCTGCTAGTCTCATAGTCCATAAATTTTCCTAGGACTCCGCAAGCCTGGAAGGACTTTGCCCTCATTCCATTGACCAGTGTTTCCGGGAGGCATAACTACCAAAAGGTTTTCCTGGGTGCCCTGGGAGCTTAAGGACCCTTTTAAGTTAGGTCTAGACTGCTTGTCTTCTGACCCTTATTCAGCCCAAGCACTCACGGAGCCTAAGGATATCGCCTCTTCTCCTTGGTCCCTCCAGCTGCGGGGCTAGCTGCCTCCTATGGCTGCTACTCTGGGAATTACATCATGGAGGTCCACTCCTCAGGCTTGGCTTCTCAACGCCTGTCACCTACATAACTAATTTTCGGTGATAAATTCTGTTTAAATACTAAGAGTGATTTTTGTTTTCTTTCTTTCTTTTGTTTTTTTTTTTTTTTTTAAGATTTTTAAAATTTATTTGAGAGAGAGAGAGAACACAAGTAAGCAGAGCAGCAGGCAGAGGGAGAGGGAGAAGCAGGCTCTCTGCTGAGCAGGGAGCCCAACACAGGGCTCGATCCCAGGACCCTGGTATCATGACCTGAGCTGAAGGCAAAGGGAGGCACTTAACCGACTGAGCCACCCAGGTATCCCTGACTTTTGTTTTCTTGATTTAACTCTGATTGTCACATTATTCCTGGTCCTTTTTCTTTTTCTTCAAAAGCTAGTCCACTACTTAATGGTAGAGGCCAATCTCTCGTTAAACACATCTTCCTATGCTCATTTAATTATTCTGTGCTACCTAATCCTTATATAAAGTTATCCAATGAATGAATTTCTTTATAAAGTTCCCTTCTTTCAACTTTCATGCAGCTAATGTTGTAAATTTCCCAATTGCAGGGAAAACAACTGATTCTTTGCCAACTCCCCATTATTTATAATACAAGGTTTATTGCGCAAAAGTTATTGATTTTTCATTGTTATTTACAAATAACATTCACCATATTCACATGGTTCAAATTATCTGCAAATCTGAAGATGAGATGTTAATATCACCAGGTGGCTGTTGATCAATTGAGGAACGCTTTCATCATAAAAGTTCAATCGAAATACAGTTAGTTAGCATTTGGACTTAATTTTCCTGTAGCCTCCTGTTTCGATTTTACAAGTCTTGGAGGGATCCAGTAACAGGTTACTGTGGCAAAAGGGTGGGGGGAGGGGAATTCTCTTAAGCATGAATGGCTTAGAATAGTCATAGACTTTTAGAGCTGGAGCTGAAGCTATTATTAGAGCCATAGTTGTCTCCTGTCAGATCCAGGGAAGAGTTCTTCCTAGTCAGTGTTGATGTTTTTACTACTCCCTTATCTAAGAAAAAGAATTTTTTTTCTTGGCTTTGCTTTTATTCTCGTCTCCATCAATTCCTATTGTCTTCTCTTTTCTTCTGCATCTCTTCTCCTGTCAATCACAAGCAAGTATAAACAGCTCTCCACTAGATTATTGAAGTTGATGGTCTTGTTCAAAAAAAACCACTAAACTTTGCCTAGTTGTGGATGTCACCACACATTATATTTTATGAAAGAAAGTTCAAATTATAACTTGCGTGCAGGAACATGGTTCTTCGGAAACATAAATACCTTCCAGTAAATATTCAGGTTTTATATTTTGTATAACATTGTAAATGTATGTACCATTATTTTAAATTATTTATAGATGTTCCCAATAGTTTTCAAGGATAAAGGAAGGAAACATCTATGATTTTAATATTTTTTAAATAGAAATATGACTTTAACAAATACAAATGAAACCAGACTACATATTAAAAGTTATAAAATGAGTTGAAATAAAATACAAGCCAGACATTTTATGAAGTGTTTAGAATCATTAAAAGCCTTCCTTGAATGCAAGCCAGCTTTTATTTGACTATGAAAAATACCCATAATCTACCAGGGACCCATGGCCTTGGGAAACTAGATTATTGGACTAAACTTTCGCATAGGTTTGAAGGAATTTCAGCTCATGTTGGAAGTTCTCCACTACTACAGAGAACTCTTTCAAAGTTCAATTGCACCTTCATCTTATTTTTTATTTTTTTAAAGATTTCATTTATTTATTCATTCAACAGAGATAGAGACAGCCAGCGAGAGAGGGAACACAAGCAGGGGGAGTGGGAGAGGAAGAAGCAGGCTCATAGCGGAGGAGCCTGATGTGGGGCTTGATCCCATAACGCTGGGATCACGCCGAGCCGAAGGCAGACGCTTAACCGCTGTGCCACCCAGGCGCCCCTGCGCTTTCATTTTAATCTCATACATAATGGAAGTTACTTACGGGAAACTTTTCTAAGCACTCTTTGAAGCAGACTTCCTAATCTATTGGCAAAATAATAAAGGAGATATTTATTTATTCTTTCGATAAAACTGAGTACCTCTGAGCTGAAGACTATGCTTATGCCTGAAAAGGGGTCATTGTCGGAAGGGTGTCAAGTGCAACATCCTTGAAACTTTGATTACTAGAAAGTAGCTATTATTCCCTGAAGTTTATTGTGATGAGAGGAAAGTTCCAGGGGTGGTAAACCTCGGCGGTTGCAGCCATAGCTTCTCTTGTCTGCGTGCAGCACTGGCATGTCCGTACCGATATTCATTACATTTGGCTTCCGGCTTTTCCGTAGCTGTCTCCCCAGCCAGTCGGAACTTCATCACTGCCATCGCCAGCCACCTGGGCATAAGCAACACCTGTAACTGTTCTGGCGGAAAGGAGCGAGCTCCCATTTTATAGCCTTGCATAGCCGTCTCCGCGGATTCAGTCTTACGCGACAGAATTGTTTTCTTACACAATTTGAAAGTCAGGTGTCAGTTAACTACTTTGTGTTTCTTGACGAGCAAAGAAGCTGACATTTTGATCAGTGGCTGTTTCAGCCAATCCAACCACTTCCTCCTTCACCTCCCAAACTCTTCTTAAAGTCTCAAAACTGAACCCCAGGAAAGACAAACACAATGGGCTTGATTTATGTTGTTGAGTGTTAGGCAGTTTCCACTCAAAATGAAGGCAATCAACAGTAAATATGTAAGAAATCAAGAGACCCAAATCTAGATAAGGCTACTTTTCTTTTTGTAGTAGTTGGTTTTTCCTTATTGGTGAGAGCATCATGGGTCCAAGATTTCTATAGTTGGGGGAGCGCCTGGGTGGCTCCGTTAGACTCTTGATTTTGGCTCAGGTCATGATCTCAGGGTCTTGAGATCAAGCCCCCATTGGGCTCCCACTGAGCATGAACCCTGCTTAGGATTCTCTCTCTCCCTCTCTCTCAGCCTCTCCCCTGCTCTCTCTTGCATGGGCATATGCATGCACTCTCTCTCAAAATATAAAATAAAATAAAATAAAATAAAATAAAATAAAATAAAATAAAATAAAATAAAATAAATTAAATTAAATTAAATTAAATTAAATTAAATTAAATTAAAAGGATTTTTGTAGTTGGAAGACACGTGCTGGGTAGAACGGACCCACAGCGGAGGCTTTGGGCACTTACTCTGCTCACTTATGCTCCCTAATCTGCCCCCTGGGGTTCAGGCCTCAGGACTCACAGATAGGAAATTGTGTTGCCTAAAGAGATCTGGAGGATAAGAATAACAAAATCTAGATCTTTCCATGGAGAAAGGAGTCGGGTAGCTGTTTCCAGAATTGGCTACTGCTGTGAATTTTCTTCCTAGAGCTCATAGTTGACTCTTTCCTTCTACCACACTCTCAGAATATTAGCTTGGCTTTTTTCCCTGGAGTGCCAAGTATGGTGCCACGGTCCTCCTTCCTTTCCATTAAAATAAATCAATGAATAAAGCCTTTCAACAGGTGCCTCTGCAAGATGAGCAACAGGCTCAAAATATCCAAATATCCTGGAAGGATGCAATCTGATAAATGTGTAATAAGCTCGGGTAAATTCTTGATATTACATTTATCCATCATTTTGCTAAAGGCATATGAGATTTGTGTCAATCACATGAGTTATTGTAACTTTTACAGGGTAAACTTTTTTTCTTTTTTTAAAAGTTTTCTAGAAGGATGTTTAGCTCTCCTGCAGTCCATATGGAGTCCTCTGAATTCCCCGACACCCAGCCTCAAGGACAGCCCACTGCTGGGATGGAAAGTAGCCCTCATGAGGGGGGCTTGCATTATGAGTGATTAAGTGTGTGACTTAAGTGTGTGACTGGCTGGGTTCAGGGTAAAATGAGATCCCTCCCCTGTGATTTGAAAGGACTCTTGACCACATTGCAGAGAAGAGAAACTCAAGGGGCATCAGCTAAGCCTGAGTGACAGGTAGACGCAAAAGCAAAGCCTGAACTCTCTCAGGCAGTAGCGATTGAACAGCAAAAGCTCACATTCCCCCACCAGCTTTAGAAACATACTCAGCCCCTTGGGTTAAATCTTCTAAAATAGTCCAGGGTGGTCCCAGGACCATCCAGTTATCTTCCAGACCCCCACTCTTCCCTCTCCCCTGGTAGAAGGATCTGGGATGAGGCCCATAAACATGTCCTTAGTTCTGTCTGTGTATTCTAGCTGACCTTTGCCACTGACCACACCAGCAGTAGCTGTCGTGGTTTAAAGAGAAACTTGCGGCATCCCCAAACTTCTTTCCCAAACTGTAATTCCAGTATGTGAGGATTTGTTTGAATTAGTAAGCAAGAATTACTATAGTAATTAAAAGGACACACTGTTACATGAATTCATTGAATCGAATTGCTTACCCTATTGCTCCTAGGGGGTAAGAAAGATACAGTACTTTTTAATTTGCCATCTGCAAAATGAAATTATATATACCTCTCCAGCATCATGGGGAGAGAATTAGATGAGATTATGTATAAGAAATGCCAGACCCTACTCATACACGTGCACACTTAAAATAAGATAGCTGTTATCATTACTCTTATTAGCTCATAAAAAGAAGGTGCTGTGAACTATTCCTTAAGGGTGTTATTTAATCTTCTGCTTTTAATGTTTTTTAGGTGTTACGTTCATACTGTTGGCTCAACTTAAAATTAACAATTTCTTTTTATTTATAGTCAACTTCTTTTCTGGGTACCTTGTTTGGGAAGAAATAAAGAGAAGCCATTTGATAGGGCTGGATGTGGGAGTCTCGGGTTGAGAAATCAGGCAGATCTCCATAGTGAGAGCAGGCAAAGGAAAATCCAAATTCATTTGTCAACAGGAAAGATCAGACAGGACAGTGTTTGATGATCAGACAGTTAGTTTACCTTTAAGAGTCAAGCAGGCCTCAAGCACCATGCTGAGCAGAAAGGCAAGCAAGACTCAGAGCACAGGGGACTATGGGATTTTGAGAAATGGGCAAAACCAAAGGGAAATATGGAAAGATCTGATCTTAGGGCAGAGCTTGTCTACCTTTTGCCTAATTATCATCTCTCATGAGTATTTGAGATACAGCTTAGAGGTGGAATTTGAAGAGATGGTGGCCAGTCTGCCCCCCTGATTCTGGCAGAGCAGAAATAGGGGGAGTAGAAGTATAACGGGGCCCTCATATCAGTACAGCTGCAGCAGCATTCACCAGTTCGCAAATACATCGGATACTTTGGGAAAGTGAACTGTATTTCTCAGCCCTCGTGTGTAGCACTTAATAATTCAGGAATTCACGTGATGTACTGGGAGGACCGAAGCTTTCATGCGGTGTGTTAACTTCAAGGTGGCAGCTTTTATTACCATAGGAACTAGGCAACGTAAGGGACCTTATTTAGCATCTTTAATTTTCCTTGTGAATCATCTGTGATAGGAGAACAAAATCAGGTCACCTAAAGGAAATGACTTAATCCTAAAAAAGAGCCACTTAACAGGCATACATTAGCACCATTCAATGGAATTAATAAGCTGTTAGTGTTTACAACATTTCTCTCAGTACAATGCAAATGGAAGTGATATTCACCTGCACTGGAATTTGCATTGCGTTAGGAATTCCATCCACCTCTGAAAAATATGATCAGAGGGGGAAAAATACATATATACACACTACCTACTAGTATATAACATATACTATATATATTTACACTTAGAGAGAAAAGAGAATATCCCTAGGCTTCCCATTCCCAGCTTGAGTATCAGCAAGGTCATATTAACATAATTACCCAATTTGGCTTGCTTATGGCCCCTATGTACATGACGATAGCACATCAGCACTCCTATTAAATTCACACCAGTTATTTCTGGGAGTACCTGGGGGTATGTCACATGGATTTGGAAATGCCTGCTCTTTTCCTTTCATTTATCCTCACTGAAGCCCATTGAATGGAAGTCCTTTGAAGAAATGCTTCCATACTGGCCTTGCTGCCACTGGTTTCCCTCAGCTTGCTGCTGTCCTGTCCAGGGCTCCTTACAGATCCTCCGTGGGAAACTATCGAATTCCATGTAGAAATGGAAGAACTCCATCCCCCATGTTTGATACTTTTTGAATCACCGGGGGGCTCTGAAACACCATTGCTTGCATCCCAAATCTCACAACATTCCTCACCCAAATCGCCCTTTTATCTCTATATAAGGGCTTAGGGACAGTCCGTAAGCCTGGTTGAAAATCATTTCATAATTCTCAATTTTGCATAACTCCTTAAATCTGTATCATGTACTAACTGCTTCCCTTTTCTTTCGTCCCTATTATAATTCGACTGATCCCACTTTAGGTCTAGCTAATTTATCTCACTACATATGTAGTAACTCGGCCTTGTGAATTCATATTAAATTAGCTTTCAAGTCATTGTGAACACTAGTTCCAGAGACCCACAGAGGACAGTCAGTGGACAATCAGGTAGACCTGGAAGGTAGATTAGCATACAGTCCCTTCTGAAAGGAAGTGATTAAACAAGAGTCTGTCCACTGCCTAAAAATGCACATGAGGCTGGGGACTGTGTCTGGGCTCTATTGCTTACTTCTTAAGCTTTATTTTCCTTATCTGTAAAATGGCACATACCTTAGAGAATTGTTTGGGTATAAATGGGGGAAAAGCCAATATATGCAGTAAGCACTGAACAAATAGAACCTATTATAAGCTTGGTAATTCCTCATTTTATAAGAAAGAATTTGAAGCTACCAGTAACAGTAAATGTCAGACCTAAGTCTCAGAGCAGTGCTACTTTACTCCATCCCTCCCTCATCTGTGATCTATTTTTTTCATCTTCAGCTGTGTTTATTTTCTCATACATGATAGTTATGAGCAATAATATCTTAATATTTCATAAAATCGTAGATACAGCAACTGTAACCCCTCCCACTGTCTTGAAAACAGGAAAATAATTCAAGTCTGTCTATCCTAAGCTGTGACTACCATAGCCTAGACAGGCTCTACAGCGGAATGTGAGTGTTACACTCATTCTCAAATCCAAAAGTTGTCTGATTTTTAAATAATACCCAGTGAGGGAGTTAAGATCAGAAATGAGGCTTGGCAGGGCGCCTGGGTGGCTCAGTTGGTTAAACCACTGACACTTGATTTCAGCTCAGGTCATGATCTCAGGGTTGTGAGTTTGAGCCGTGTGCTGGGCTACTCGCTCAGCAGGGAGTCTGCTTGCGATTCTCTCTCTCTCTCTTTCCCCCTGCCCCTCCTCCCACTCTTGCACACTCTCTCCCCCTTCCAAATAAATAAAAACGTCTTGAAAGAAAGAAAGAAAGAAAGAAAGAAAGAAAGAAAGAAAGAAAGAAAGGAAGGAAGGAAGGTTGGGACCAAATAAATGGACACGTGAAATGTTCAAGGGCAGGGATGGAGTTGGGTCTGGAAGTCCAAGCAGGGCAGGACAGTAGAGCAGTGAGGAGTGCATGCATCCAGGCAGTGGTAAAAGTTCATGCTTCAGTCCCAGCATGTGGCAACAATCAGGAGATGGAGACCAAATCAGAAGTCTAAAAATTTGGTTTATGTGCGTGAACTTAAGCTCACAAATAAAACACTTTATGGTTATTCACTTTAATAACAAATCACTGAGCATTAATTAAAACAGACTTGTATTTAAGTCAATCTGTATATGTTCACTTTTTTGAAAGAGATCTCATGAGTTTTTGGAAATCAGACATTGCTACAATATGACAGACTCTATATTCTTTTTTTTTTTTTTTTTTTTTTAAGTAGGTTCCGCACTGGGTGTCAGCGCAAGGCCTGAGCTCATGACCCTGAGACCAAGACCTGAGCTGAGATCAAGAGTTAGATGCCCCACTGATTGAGCCACCCAGGTGCCCCTGACAGACTCTATATTCTTTTTTTTTTTAAAGATTTTATTTATTTATTCAACAGAGATAGAGACAGCCAGCGAGAGAGGGAACACAAGCAGGGGGAGTGGGAGAGGAAGAAGCAGGCTCATAGCAGAGGAGCCTAATGTGGGGCTCGATCCCATAACGCCGGGATCACGCCCTGAGCCGAAGGCAGACGCTTAACCGCTGTGCCACCCAGGCGCCCCCAGACTCTATATTCTAAGCAAAACCCACTGGACTGAAACTGGTGTTCTACATCTATCTTAGGAGAAAAATCATTGCTTAAAATGGCTAATTTTTCTTTCCTTCTAAGGTTTCCTTCTCATCCTGTATCTTTAAAAACATTAATAATTCATCACAAAGTAAATAACTTTCTAAACCAAAACTCTTCTTACATATATCACACAGCCATCTGGACCCCACCTCCCCAACTCCCATTAATTTTGAGTCCTAAGAAAAATGAGAGTATGCTGATCAAAAAATAAAAGCCCATTTGTTTCTACTGGAGCTCTTTTAAGATGTCTCCAAATTATATGGCTTGCTTTCATGCACAAGAGAATGTGCAGCTGAAAACCCCATATATAGCATCATCATCCCAAACCAAGAACATTTCTCAAAGGAAAATACACTTTAGATTTTGGGAATGTTTTTAATTGCGTATGTGCCTCCTCCCAGCCTCAGTGCTTATAAGCACTAAGGGGTAAGCTGCCAATTTATAAGCATGGTTTAGCCACAGTTGCCTGTCCCTGGTGCAGGTAGACTCTTAACGGCTTTCGAGGTAAAGATAATTGGCTATTTGCATGCTTCTAAATGAATCAGTTAAAAAAGGTACTTCAAGAAATAAACCCAGTGTATCTTAGAGTGAATATCTCGTGGATGCAGATTAACTGCCGTGTAGACATGCACATTAGTGAAACCTGGAATGCCTTGACCTGTGAATATACCTAGTTAATATACTATTACCTCAAATCCTCTAATTAAAAAAAAAATACAAGTTAGGCAGACCTAATTCAGCCAACGAGCAGTCTGAAAAGTTGGAGAAGAGGTAAAAGTGAGCCTGACACCTATATTTCCTTCCACGGAAGAAGGAGAACTTCAAATAAGCTTTGGGCAATGATTTAGAAGGGGGGGAGCACAAAGGAATTGAATTTGTTATCTCTACATATTGATTAACAGCGTTAAAGCCCATCAGTCATACTTTAATTTCTACGTGTGGTGTGTTTAACACGAGCTTCCAATCCGCCTGATTGGATTACCTCACCACCCATAAAAGAATCAGCAGCTAGTGGTTACAATTGTAATTAGAATCAGGCAGTGATTTGTGTTGGGAGGGACGGGTGGGGGCAAACGGTCTTGCCCCTTCTGTTTAAATTTTTCAGTATAGATGATGAATAATAATTATATTTCAGCCAATTACCTCTGAGATAACAGAAAGTGTATATGTGAAGGGATAATCAAAGATCGTAGATATTTGAAATCTATTTCTTCCTTTTCCATGAAGGGATCAGTAAAGTGCAGAAGGTAAGTTTAGTATTCACACAGTTTCTCCTTTCAGTGCACTTGGAGAGTGGGCAAGGGTGGGTCCTGTCTTGAATACCCAATAGATATCCCATCATATTTCTGTTCTGTGGATTAATGATCTTAGAGAAAGAAAAAAGCACTATCTCTACTCGAATATACACGAACGTAAAATTCTATTTTTGAAAAGGTATTAAAATGTATTTCGGGGGGTATGATGCTGAAATAGGTGTTTCCTGTGGATGTTTTGTATCTATCATGTTCTTGGTTAGTTTCATTATCAAATTTACTCCCAGTGAAGGGCCTTTTTTCTAATCTCTTCTCAAAGCGTTTAGCTTATTTATAAATACAACCCTTTAAAGTATTTTCTAGTTAAAAATACAACTTCAGTTCCACGAGTCAGATGTTTTGAAAAATGTTAATGCTCTTGATTGGCTGTCCTGTTATAAAATATTAGTGGTACTGTTTTGAAGATGTGATTTGAAAAGTTAGTTTTTAGAAGTGAAGAAATTGCATCTAAGATGTGTGAAGAAAATTTCACTGTTATATGAAATACAGCTGGAAAACAGTACGATTGAGTGGAATGAATGAATGATTGATTGAATGGATTATGTAATTTGACATGAATTCCACAAAATTTACATGTGGACACACCACAGTGGGCAAGCTCCATATCTTCCCCTTCAACGACACTGAACAACCTCACCATCTATCTCACTGTATGCACACGTGTGAGAGCACATGAACTAAACCCAAAACTAAGCAAAAAGCATGGGTGACAAGGCTAATAGCCTTTGGCTATAAATCTCAAGGCAGATGAATGATTCATCAGGAGATTCCAACATGGGTCTCACCTCACTTTGAGCAGGTTTCTGTGCTGACTCTTCCCTCTTTTCCTTCCTTCTGTCATGACATTCTGTCATCCCAATCCATACTGACTCTTACTTCCAACCATTGCTAAAAGCTACCTCCCCGTTGATTGCATCCTCCTACCTCTCTACCTCTCCTCCTGCTCATCTCCATGGGTCACCTGTTTCTAAAAGTCCAGTTCATCTCTTTCCTCTTTGTCTATCCATATTGATACCTTGGTTCTTTAACTCTTCATGCAATGATTAATGCCATTCTTGGTATTGACATTAGAAATGCCCTAGAAAGAGCTCTAGAAAGAGCCCGGGCTTGGACTTTTATATTTTTCAGTTATTAAGGTAAATCTTTTAATATTTCTGGGTCTCAGGTCCCTGATGTGTAAAGTGGGGAGGAGCTTGAGAGGACCTTCGAGTTCCCGACCTTGTAGGATCCTTTTCACACAAATAGCTTATCACTTTCTTCATGTTTCTTGCTCAGCAAGCAATTTCACGTCTGGATGCTCCATCTCTCTAATTAGACTGTAAGATTTCCAGGAGCATACACTGGGACTTCTTTTTCTATTGTACCCTATAGCTTCTAACAATCTAAGTGTACTATAGATATTCAATAGATGTTCATTGATTAAGTTACTGAAGCCCTTTTGGGCAGATTTTCATTTTATGTCATTATTACCAACAGTGTAGTGAATGTAAAAGGGGATACGTAGAGCAATTATCCAAGAAATTAATAGAGAAAAAGAAAATAAAAACAAACAACACAACAGAAGTGACTCTACCATATCTGTCACAGGATAATCACCTATCTTGGTAATAATTGATGCCAATAACTTAAGGTGCAAACAGGGGGAGGGGAGTGAATACTGGGGGATAAGCTTAAAAGTTTCTTTAAAGAAGTGATTCTTAAAGAAGTGGGGGAGAAATGGAGCACTTTGAAAACCTGATGATAACTGTAGGCTTTCTTCAAGATGGTCCACAGATTTCTTACAGCTTATTATATAAACACCACATTTTCCTGAAACCCATGGGTTTTAGGGTCCCCTGTTTCATTTTTAAAGGGCGGTCTTTAAAGGGTTTTCTCTGAAAGCATTTTCCTTAACATGGATCCCATGTTTCCTTTTTAAAGGGTTTTCTTTTAAAGTATTTTCTTTAAAGGGCTCCACCCAGGGCCCTTTTGAAATGAGCAACTCTTCTTTAGCATGTCTAATTGGACCAGAGGTAGACATGTCTTAATCACCTATGTAAGACCCAGTTTAAACAAAGATATAAAGATCAGTTGGATTCCTTCCTTGGGAGTTTGAAACTAAGGCAAAATTTTAAATTCAAGTCAGTTGGTAGTGTATTCTAGAATTAGAAATCCATTTGGTCTCAAGAGATGGAATGGACAATTTTGGATCATGCATAAACTAAAGAGGAAGCAACGGGAGGTGTTTGGTAGACAGACTGAAGAATAGAGAAACGCACAGAGAAAATAATGACTAACATACACATGGAAGCAAAATCAAGGCCTGTAAGTAAAAGGATGGAGGATGACCTAGGTTCCTGGTAGCTTTCTCATGCCCATGAGACCCATGCGCACTGTATTCACTGCTCTTGGGTGCTGTCCAAACCCTAAGCCTCTGACAACCACATCTCATTTCCCTCATCTCCAGAACACACCCATACACACACACTCTCCATTTTCTTGAACTAATTTGAAATCGATCTGTTTCTCGTAGCCAAAACCTCTTCGACTACAGTAAGCAGTAATCTAAGATGTTTTCCTTGCTGTTTATGGATCAGGTAGAAAAAAAGAGGATTCCTTCGCAAGGTAGAAGTGTTTCCGAAGCCGTTATTTTTCCTAAGATACTTAGAAGATGAAGGTTCTATATGACTTAAAACTTTCGGTATTTCTAAATGTTTAATATTCAGATTATTCCCTCTGAATAATTTACAATTTCCTCTTATAGAAATAAAGAAAATTACGTAGTAGCTGAAATTTTATTAGTGTGGCAAATAACTGCATAAAAATACACTCTATATGCTTCGAAATAAAATTTTTGATATAATTTTAAAAAACCTTCTAAACAAGCCATTCTAGATGTAAAGAAGCAAAATAATTTTCTAGCAAACACATTCCACCAAATAAAACATTTATGGAGTAGCAACAATTATGTTCTCTATTTAAAGAGATAAAATCTTCAATGAGAAATATTTTACTAGCTTTAAAGGCATTCACTTGTTTATTGTTGTTCGTATTTCCTGCTTGTAATATCCTTTCTTTTTAACATACTTTCAGCTCTTTGGTTGTATTTTGAAATTCTATCCCTGTAATTCTCACATAGTCTTGAAATTAATTAATTGCATGGTACGTATTCATGCGGCACATAGTACATATTAATACTAATTCAGTTAACTTTTAAAGGACTTTGTACAGGATGCTCCAATATTCTATCATGGATTACACTCAGAAATGTATTCCTTCTTCTTGAAACGTGACATACTGTACATGCTTTTAAAATGTGGATTTATTTTTATTCAGAGAATTTCATTAAATGGAACCCAGGTAAATTCAGTGTGTTTTTTTTGACTGCTTTTGAGCACTTGCTGTCCCTAAAGAACTATCAGAGAGCTGGCCTACGATTCCATCCTAGTTGGTGGCATCATCTTTTCTTGCCTTTTTTTTTTTTTTTTGTGGGAGAGAAGATTAGATTTTCTTTCCTAGGTAATGGCACAGATATTTGTAGTTGATGTAAGAAACACCACGGAACATAGGGAAAATGAAGGAGCCACACGTGGGCAGTGGCTCTACAGCTCAGATATTGGTAGATTTTGCCAGAAAAAAAAAATTGGTTTGTTATGAAGGAGACACAATAAGGATTCTCAATCTACCAATCTCTGGGTTTTGTTGACTATTTCAAAATGAGGAGGATTTTATCTAACTCTTGGAAGCTTGCATTTGAAAATTTCTGGATCATGGGAAGATGAAATGATCTCATCTAGAGCTAAAAAAATGCCCAACTCTTACCTCTTTTTTTTTTTTAAAAAAGTATTTATTTATTTCTCTGAGAGAAAGAGAGAGAGCACAAGCAGGGGAAGCAGCAGAGAGAGAGGGAGAAGCAGGAGCCGGATGTGAGACTTGATCCCAGGACCCTGGGATCATGAATTGAGCCAAAGGAAGACGCTTAACCGACTGAGCCATCCAGGCATCCCTTACTTACCTCTGATACTGGCGAATATTTTGAAGAGTTTGAATAAAAGAAACCTAATTACTTTGTTCAATTTTTTATTGTAAGAGATGTTCTCAAGCCAAAATGGCACACCTACTTTTCAAAATATCAATACTCAATTAACATAGGCAATAGTATAATATTTAGAAAACAGAAATCAACGAGAAGGCATACTCAACCCCACCATGAACTTACTGTGCATTTTTCAGCAAGTCACTGGACTTCATTATGCCTCTCTCTGCATTCATACTGAAAACAGGAATATGATAATACCCTTCCTACTTCATAGGAGGGTGGAGATAATCACAAGAGATTACAGCAGAAGTCCAGGGAATTAAGTAACTAATTGTTTTCTCCACTGTCCATACTTAGCTTGCTCTTCCTACTTTTATTAGAATACTTAAGTCACATGCATTCATTCACTACTATATATCTCCCTGACTAATCCAGATGATCCTTAAGTACAGAGACAATATCGCATGCATGTTTGCCTTTCACCCCAACTTTTCTCATTAAAACTCCTGCTCAGCGTTCCTTGGAGGGGATTTCCCTGATCCCAAATCCCTGTTATACCTCTTTACTCCATTCTATACTTTCTTGGTAGCACTAGCACAGCTGTAACTATGTGTGTGTGCATGTGTGTGTGTATTGTGTGTGTGTGTGTGTGTATATATCAAACACATTCCACCAAATAAAACATTTATGGAGTAGCAACAATTATGTTTTCTATTTAAAGAGATACAATCTTCAATGAGAAATATTTTACTAGATTTAAAGGCATTCACTTGTTTATTGTTGTTCGTATTTCCTGCTTGTAATATCCTTTGTATGTATATACAAGCCCTATGTATATATACATACATATATATATACATGTTATATATGTATGTAATATATACATAGGGCTTGTATATATACATGTATATACATATATACACATGTGTGTGTGTGTGTATATATATATATATATATATATATATATATATATACACACACATACGTTTGTATAATGACTTGCTTCATGTTTTTCTCCCCAACTGAAGTTACGTTGCAGTCTCCTCATCTGTAAAATGTGGGTAATAATAGTATCCACTTTACGGAATTATTGTGATGAACATGAATTAACAGCATAGGGAACATTTAAGAGGAACTCAGTGAATTTTCTTATTATCATTATTACTGCAATTTCTATTTAATTTCCAGGCCATGTGTTTGTCATGGCAGATGTTGATAGAGATTAAACATCTCTGCATATCAGACTGGACACCGCGTAATTTCCGGTTTACCAGTAAGGTCCTCCGCGGCAGCATCGGTGCGCCTTCCACGGGACAGCTCTTCATCGCTTCATTCTAGGGGCAGATACACTATCCAGATACCGTAACCCAAGACGTAGTAAGGACAAAACACACAGGGGCTCACAGTCATTTAGCAAGAGGGTAAATCATGTGCTTGTCCAATACCTTAAAAAAATATCATTGTAATTGGGTGGTATCCTGCTGAGCACATGCCTTCTAGAAGTCACTGAGTCACTCCCTTCTCAAATGTATTTGAATTTCTACTAGAACCTGGAAATACGTAGAGAATAAGATAGACAAAGAGACTGTCCTTTGAAGGGAAGACTTTACTGTAGCATCGATACAAGTTAAGCCAAAATATAGAAGATTGAACGAAATATTTCTGAGAATCCAGTCTGTCATGTGTACTAGTAAAATAGTGTAGTGAAGAATTTAAAGGCTTTGATAATCTCAAAAAAGAAAGCATGCCGTTCTTAGCATGACTTGCAAAGGGTAAGCATTGTAGAGGTGAAAGGATCCGTATCATTTTGGTTCTCGCAAAAACACTAATGAAATTGTGTGGCCTGATGCAAAATAAACACTCCATGCATTGGTAACATCGTCAGAGCTGACGAAGGATGACAGGCTAAGCACCTCGCAAACGTAAAGCCAATTAAAATTTGAGTGTTTCGTATCATGAATGGGCCTAAATTTGAGAATTGAAACTATATTCTATACCATTCTCCTTTAAGTGAAAACTATATTCTATACCATATTTCCTTTACCGTGTTCATTACAAAGTTCAACAGTATGTGTATATAAATACAGTTACACATACATGTGAATTTCTGGAAGGGGGCTTTGAGCTGTTGAGGAGAGACGTCACAGTATAAGGTTTGATGGGGGGGGGGGTTGTTATCATGCCGCAGAAGAATTTTGTGACTTTTTCTGGAAAGTAATTTCTGAGCAAAATGTACTCCCTGAATCATTTTACAATGGCTGTAACTCTGCTACACTCGCCAGGTACGATCAATCCAGTAAATATTGGGGAACCAGACATTTCCAGTTTTAGGAGATGCATCCGCTCAAGCTGAAGGCGCTCAGAGAATAAAATCTTGTAACTAGATACTTCACTTTTCCTAGAGTGGTAAGAAAATCTATATCCTATATTTCCCTCCTGCTTATAGAGAAACGGTTCACTTATTCCGGAATACATTGTCTCTTCCTGATATTTGATCATGGCGGTACCTTCATGGTGCAATGTGTACTGTTTTAAATGAAGATATTATGGCATAAATTAAAGTTAAAAGGATAAGGGAGTTTTATTCACCTCACCCCTACGGATGTCTAAGCAGAGAATGGAGTCGGGATACGGTCACCTGGAAACTGGTGTCTCTCGGGAGAGGATGTGGGGCAAGCCTATAGGGTGGAAGCCAGCAACACAGGCAGCGGAAGGATTCGCCTGAGGCAGAACAAAGGCAATAGAAGTTTATCGAATACACTCCAAGAGGGGGGGCGGGGGGGCTGGATAGCAAAGCAGAAAGCAGAAACTAGTCTGCAATAAGGCAGTGGGTGGGGGCTGTATTTAAAGGGGAATGTGAGGAGGTATGGGATCCTATGGAGTCTTCCTTTTTTGGTGGCTGTGCCTGGTTGTTAAGTAGCCCATTAGTTAGTTAGGGCCTGTGGATATTTTGGGGTGGGTCACCTGATAGGCCTGTCTATATTCAGCCACGGGGTGACTGTGGTCCCTTTTGCCGCGATCAAGTTTCCATTGCTCAAGCCTGTTGCCTCCAAGCAGCCTCTACAGAAACATTAACATTTTCTGGGCTCAGCCATTTGACTGAATAATTATAAACATCTGTTTACTGAGCCAGTCCATGTTGTAATTTTCTTCTGTGCAGGACATTGTATCGGGTGCTGTAAGAAAACCAAGACAGAATGAGACCTATTTATTTTTTTTTCCTCAAGGCACTTCAAATGTCTTTGTGGAGATAAATTCACATAAATAATTTTAATAAGAGATAATATGCTATACATTATGATAGAAGTTAAAAGATGTGTAATGAAACAGATAAATCTAGGAAGGTACAAATATGAGGTAAAACTTCATGAGAATAGTGACATTTAAGGCGTACTTTGAAAACTGAGCAGAATCGTGACATAAGCAACATGGAGGAGGGCTGGTCAGTGGAAGGAGCAGAAGGAACAATGGCGTGGAACTGAGGAAGTTCAAAGCATATTAAAGAGCTAGCAGAAAACTAACATTAATGACGTGTTGGTTGCTTCTGTGCCTAATTCTGCTCTGTACATAAAGTAGCTGCTTATTGGACTAAATTGAAATAAGCTGGAATCCAACATCCATAAGCCAAGAAACATTTACCAACACTAGTGTTATTTTGAGACAAGCACAGTTCTGTAAATACAAGGGGCTTAGCACTTCCCGAAATCAACCCTTCCATCTTTCTGCCTTTAGACTGGATGGTACCTAACGTTTACTCTGATTAAATGACAAATGAGGAAAGAACTTCCCACAACTTTCTTGTGGAGAAAGATATTAACATATTTTGCGGGAACGTAAGTAATGGAAAGTTCTTCTCCAAATGCCATTTAAGTATCCTTCTAATTCAGCATGGGATGACTAAAAGCACGATATATAGTATTATTTTTGTCATAATTTGTAATATTTTACTAACATTAACATGTTGAGAAAACCATATAAGTGTGCAGTCTTTTATGAGACATTTAAATGCCAATCATAAAATCAGATAAACAATTTATAAAAGTAAAGTAACAGAATCTATGACTCTTGCAATTTTCTTCTTAAAATGGTAGCTCAGTGTCAGTGAAACTAGAATAATGTCTTCAATAGGGAGTTCTGGGCAGAGCAATCACAGGTCCATGGGTCAGGGGACCTTGACTTTGCCACGCACTGGCTATGTACTTTTGGACAAGGGTCCTAACAACCCTGTACGTCAGTTAGTATAAAATGGCGGTCTCTCAGGTCCTTTCCACTATTTTGAAATTAGATCTTTTTAAAACAATGAAATGAGCATTAAACTTTTTTTTTTTTCAGTTTAAAACTGCTCGATATTGTCAAGATTAAAACAAAGGAGCAAAGCCATAAATCTGAATGAAGATTTAAAAGTGAAAGGAATGTGTCAAAACAATATTGTTCTCCTAAATCCCTCTCTAGAGGTGTAAATTGCAATCTGACACAACTGCCATTCTGAGTTGCCACACGGAGTTGTTTTGTTTAACAATGGGTTTAATCAGACAAATAGCTCAGTAAAACAGGAAAACAGAGGGGCGATCAACTTTCAAATGTGGAAGCCCAGTAAAATAATCTGGTAGCCTCAGGCCAGGCAACTGTGACCCAATAGCAAGAGAAAATATGGGGGAGAAATGTGGAGGAGTTTATTAGTACGGTGTCATGAGCGCCATGCGCAGAAGTAGATGTGACTATCCTCAAATATTTAGCATCATCTAATTTGTAACAAAACCAACTATTTGGATATTGTCGATAAATGCAGACAATTGGTAGAATTCCTTCAAATGACAATGTCCGTTTATTGCCACTAACGTGAACTTCTAAAGCTGTCCCCTACTATCCGTGGATGTGTGGTGATATTAGGACTCATCAATTTGTCCCTATTGTTCTATCTCTGAAGCCCACTAATTGTGGCTCGGCACTCTTTCTGTTTGGATCATTTGATTGCCTGCGACACAATAGGGTAGCAGACAAAAAATTGAGATTTCAAACGTTTGTCCAGGGCAGCCTGGGTGGTTCAATTGGTTAAGCATCTAACTCTTGATTTCATCTCAGGTCATGATCTCAGGGTCATGAGATCCGGCCCTGCGTCAGGCTCTGCATTCAGCATGGAGTCTGCTGGGGGTTCTCTCCCTCTGCCCTCACCCCCTGCCCCCGGACTTGCGTGTGCTCTCTCTCTCTCTCTCTCACTCTCTCTCTCTAAAGGAAATAAATCTTCAAAAATAAAAGATTTGTCCATTCTAAAGTTAACTTCTTTTGAAGTAATATGATTTCCAATTTAAGCAGAACTCTTCAATTCCTAATTCACACTTATTTTTTTTTACCTAGAATTAATGTTTTATTCTACCCCAGTCTCAAATTATCTGTGTGGAAAAAAAGTTTATATTTATAATATACGTGAGCATGTTACTTTGAACCACACAAATTTTCCATTTGTTAGGTAAAAAGCGGTTGAATAGGGCCAATTACATAGGTAATTTTTTGTAATTGGAACATACAAACACATGAATTACTGACAATAACTTCCTTGTTGGACAGAAGCTTTGTATTTTACTTTTACTTTGCATTTATTTATTTTTCCCACAGCTGAGTCTAGTGCTATTGACAGTTTCGCAAGTGTTTGATGAATACATGGTGACGAATTGTTGTCAGATTGATTAAATCGACGATGAGACTGACTTCTAGATGACTCAGCCAAACGTGAAGATACACAACGTGTTTAGCCATCTCAGACAGAGAATAAATAGACAAAGAGAAGCCAGGGTGAGAAGCAGACATGAATGTACTGGATATCTATATCTATGTAGTTAGTACATAGTATATGTGTGTGTGTGTGTGTGTGTGTGTGTGTGTATGTATATATATATATATATAGTGGAAATTTAAATGAAGAAGGAGAATGGCTCTGGGTTGCCTAGAATCAAGAAAGAAAAACCAAGTGCAAACTTTGTATCCAAAGCCATCTTGGAAAAGATGTGATGAAATATTTGTTGTCTTCGGGACGATCGTTGTTCTAGTGCACACCCCTAATTAGTTCTTTCTGAGCTGAAAAAGCTAATTAAAAAAATACCTGCACACTGCGTGGAGCTGATACTGATGTGTGCTCTGTGATGAATGGGCTCCACACCCAGGATTGTCATCACATCCAAACCCCTGAGGAGGAAAGATTCGAGACTCTGTGCGCTAGGTGCAATCCCAAAATGGCAAAATGGCTAAATTAATATGCACGCATATGTGCAAATCGAGATGAAGATGTCAATTTCAGGTAGCAAGAAGAATTCACCGGCACTGACTTCTGTTAGGCAGAAGCAATCAGGGAAGAGCAAGTAGATTTTAAATTTAGACATTCATTTGGATTTTTTTTTTTTTAAAGTAGGTTTGCCAGGCTAAGTCCCATGCAAAATCAAGCCTTTTTAAGTGCATGGAATGTGAAAAGAGACAGTATTCAGACTCTCTTATCTTGGCCAGGGAATATGGAGTTTCTGATAAACTAGGAAAGAAAAATCTCTCTTTCTCCTCCAGTTCCTTCCAAGAGCTAAGTCAGAATTTTGTTTACGAATAAATTGTTCTGGCCTTGGCCAGTGTTTTCCTTTTTTGTTCTTTGCTGAATAGTAACCTCTTCATACATTTGGGGAAGATGGGTTAGAGTAGAGCCAGTGGGTATCAGGGTATCAGAGCCCAGGTCAAATGACTGCCAAGTGGAACTGAGCTATCAGAAGATAGGAGAGAAGCCATGAAGGCAAAGAGCAGCCTTCAGAGTCGGGAGGACCTGGGTCTGAATCTTGGCTTTTCTAATTTCTACCTGTGTGACCTTGGGCAACGTACCTAACTTCTCTGAGACTTAGTTTTCTCATCTGTAAAGTGGGAATAATAATCCCTACCTGTTGTGGTGATTGAGGCAATATACATAAAGCACTTAACACTGTAATCCACACTAAATGCCCACTAAATGGCTGTTGGAAAAAGGGCTTTCAGACTGTGGCTTTGTTCCCCAACTTCAGAAAAACCAACAGTCCACAAAGATCAGGGACTGGGGTAGATATATTCCATGCAATGAAGACCTCAGTGACAGGAAATTGAAATGAATGCTCTTGGTGGGAGGAGGGTTGGGAGAATCATCAAGAAGATGCAAAGCTCCAAACAGAAACTTAGTATTTTTTCTTAGCTTCTCTTTTGGGGCCCACTGCGAATCCCCTCCACCACATCTGGAACCAATTGTCATATTTAATTTTATAAGCAGTGGTTGCTTCTGTTTTCAACTTAGGCTTTCCCTGAAATTACCCCTTTTAAGATCTCTCCAGTCTACTGGTCACTGAAATTAGACGATTATTTCTTCAAGACTGGAGAGTATGCCATACCTCTACATAGTTTAGTTAGGAACTTGCCTTCTATTTGCCAATATTTATGGTCTTTTCTACTTTCAATATTAGTCTTAGGTGCTCACTGAACAAAATATAATTCTACACTTGCTACTTTCAAGATCAATCAATTAGGGGAACTCTCCTTGCATTCATTATTTGAAGGAAAAGGAAATTACTTGATGAATCCTTTGTTTACAAGTGGAGAATGAGGTGACCTTTTTCTTTAATTTTATGCTTCCTATCGGGTTATCTATCCATCCATCCATCCATCCATCCATCCATCTATCCATCCATCTGTCCAACCATTTACTCATTTAACAAATATCTATTGATAACCAACACTGTAGCAGGAATTGTCCCAGCTCCTGAAGGTATAGTGGGGGGTCAGGCTGATACCCGGTTCTCTTTTCAAGGAAATTATAGAAGATAGACTACAAAATATCTCACCAAACATGTAGACAGAGATTTTGATCACTGCATGTCTAGATGTAGTTTATGCTTCCTTGATTTTTCATTCCATTACTTTCCCTTATGTTATGAAAGAAGTCAAATGTGTATCAATATAGAATATATCATAACATACAAGTAAACTTAAAAAAAAACCCTATTTTGCTGAACATTTTTGAAGCACGAATTTGGTAAGCAATATCCCCATAATATAATCTATCTGGCATAAAACCTATAAAACCTCTCTTTTCACCGCTTTGTAATGTATCTTTACTAGAATGTAAGTTCCTTGAGGTCAGAGACTTTGTTTTGTTTTCCCAGGACATTAAGAGTGTCTGATGCATGAAAGTCAGTCCTGATACTTTGTTATGAACAAACGAATGAATGGACACATATGTTGCAAAAACAAAATAGCTGTTTTCTAAATTTTTATTCTGAATTATAGAAAATAATATATCCCATATTATGTTTTCTCTTTGAAGACAGTTGTCCAGAATATTGTTTCCACTGGCAATGTGCATTCACCAGACTTTCTCGTTTTTTTTTCCTTCCTGACAGAGTACCTGTATTTTTAGAAAAGGAGTTTTTTGATCTACTGATTTTCTTTTTCTTTGCCAAGATGATACCAACAAACTGGTAGTCTGAGTGTGTTAAACATTATGTGTTACTCTGTCTCTCTTAAAAAGCTGTTTACAAAAGCCTAGAATCCTGCAGTTGAAATCCAACTCCTTAGAGATCAACCATCACAGTCTAATATATTAAATTTTCACTTCAACAGCATCGTTAGTATCTGATTTTCTCTTCATTTGTTCTTCCAGATGACGTACCTTTGCATCAATACCCTGTCATTTTTCTACCAATTGCAATATTAATGGTTCCTGGTAAAGGTCATTTTCATGGAGGGTCCCTTTCAGGTAATGTGAGTTCCATACTTGAACCTGAGAAGGAACCCAAGCAGTGTGAGTGGATGGGTTCGAGAGGCCTCTGTGTAGGTGCGAGTTCCAGGTGGCAGGGTTCCAGGGATCCAGGGTAGAGGACACTCTGTGGAGAAGTGGGCATGATGTTCAGGCTCCTGCCGTCTTACTTACCATGAGTTTGGCCCTCGGGCAAAGTATATTCATCTCTGCTTCACAGTTCAGGCCTTGGGGTCATGATCTGAGAGAACGTGGCTGTCTGGGCATGGGGCATTGTCGACCGCCTCACCTCGCCTTCCCTCTTGTCCTGGGCGTTCCAGGACTGCTGGAGTCAATACACAAAAGAATGGGTGAGACCACAGGCTGCTGGTTCAGGTGTTGGGACAATCAGAGATGGGTGTCACGGGGATGTTGTCACTAATGTATCCTGAAAGCCAAAGTATCAAGGACACAGACATTTTTTTCATCATCCACTTTCCCCGTAACTTCAGCAGGGATGATCTAGTCTTCGAACCAACAATTGGACAACCTGAGTCCTCACGGGCGGAGTTGAAACCAGGTATTTAGAAAGTGCTGTGGGGGTATGTCCAAGAATATAGAGTCTCTCTGTGAAAACTGCGCGAAGATATTCTGAGCGCTTTTCACTTCCTCCTGTAAAACTCGATCAAAAGCATGGAGAAAATAAAACTTATGTGGTTCAATTCCAAGTATTTTTTAAAGGCGCCTCTGAAGATGGCCTAGGAGCCAGATCTATGAGCTCTCTTTCAAGCTAATGCTCCCAAAGCGTGAGGTGATCTCACTGCGGTTTAAAAAAAAAAAAAAAATCTGTTTAAAGGTATAGAAAAGAAGAATAACTATTGAATAGGATATTTAGAATGAAAAACCGGACACAAACTGTGCTGTCCACTTTGAAATCATATAAAAAGCAGTAATGCGGATGGCACAGTATAGCAAAAAACTGACTGATATGCCTTCTCATTGAAGATAATGAAAATCCAACTGTGAGTGCTTGTCAGGGGCCTCTTTGAAAATTCTGCATTTCCTCTGCACACCCTCGAGCACACTCATGTCTCATGGCCTTCTCTGACACTGTCCCAGTCTTGTAGGAAATGCTGGAGACTCATCATTTATATGACATGACCAACTATCCTTAGCACCCGTGTATCGCTCAGCAAGGTGTAACTGGGACTTTTTCTTATTGTTGCTGTTGCAACTACAGAGGATTAAAGATTTCCCAAAGTTCAATCTAGGTAATTCCTTCTGTAGGATTAACTCACTGAATGGCTTTCTGCGTGTACTTGTTTCAGAAAGAAAAAAAGCAGATTTCAAATCCCTAAATCTGGAGGTAACATTTTATTTATTGTTCAAATAGCACCATTGATAACTTGTGTGTGTGTGTGTGTGTGTGTGTGTGCTTTTTACATGTTCACAGTTTATCCCATGAGAAATCTAAATGAAAATTAAAAGAAAACCCTAGTTTTTCACAAACTATAATTACTTTAATTACAGGATAATTATATAAATAATGCATTTGAATGTAGGTTTCAGTTTTCTTTGTTTTCTAAATATTATCATCTTTCAGTGTTTTCAGACGTGTAAACAGGAAACATTTAAGTTTAGATGAAGCGCAGGTGAACTGTCTATGATACAAGAGGAGACAATCAAAAGATGATTAGGCTATTGAAAACTGCCTAACTAGGTGCTAATTTTTAAGTGAGCAGGTGTACTTAGTCATTATAACTTTAAAATGAAAATATATTTGAATTAAACCAACCCCCCCCCATTAAAATAACATTAGAGGTCTGGCTCATACTGACTAAATCCAGCAAAGGCAAAAGAGGTGGAAATTCAACAATAAGGCAGACAGCCTCTTCAGAACGAGGAGGCATTAAAGAGGAAACTATAGGCTTCTAAGGAAATGTTGAAACAGTTCCACAACATTTTATTGACTTTCTTAAAATATGGCCCAAACATCATTAACGCGTTGCAAAGACTAATATTTTGGTTATTGTTAAAGGGTGATTAACTCGGCACGGGAATTGCACAAAGTAAGAAAGATCATGTAATTACCAAGGGCGGAAATCAATCGGTGGGTTTTTTTCCCCCCAATTCAGCTGTTTTTCTTGTAGCCACTGAAACGCATCACCACACTCTTAACCGGTCACGTGGGACACACAAAGACCTGGTTCTGAGACAAAAGGAGATGGTACACTTGTGACTAACGCATGAACATTAAATTTCAAGGTGGTGTGACGTACGTAACATTTAATTCACATACAGCGGCACCTGAAATTGAAAGCCCAGTTTTCATCAAAAGTCAATGCGACTAAATAAACTCAACTCATATAGCATTTGGTATGGGGCTATTTTAGATCCATTAAACACTGTGGAAGAACGGAAACTGTTCCTAAGTATCCAGGTGATGTTCAGAACATTTAGCAGTTTGATAAATTGGGCTTCAGTGTGCAAAGTGTAAGCTCGAGTGATCTGTAAGCGGTGAGAGGGAAAATCCACCGCTACGAATGCAGCCATATATGAAAATATCTGAGGAACCCCCCGTAAACTATTTCAGTGAGTGTACGGGGTGAGGCAATTGACTTCCAGCTATGCCCGGTGACCCTTCAAATGTTGCTAATGGTTTCATCCTTTGACTTCTCCACCCTTCTCCATCTGTTTGCCTCACCCACTATGTATTTTCGTCCAGCGTCAGATTACTGGTAGGTGCTACTTTGCATGTACCACAGTGGGCTTGGTCTACTGAGGGCTTCATTCACCACTTCGGATTTTTTGCTTTATAGTAATAGATCCAGTTTTATGGAACCTCTTGGTGCCCTATCCTCCTTTTTCGTCTTATCCCAAGAGGAGTAAAGCAGAGTTGCAATTGACTCCCTCTATGTTGCGCTGGCACAATGCCTTTGCAGAAGAGTGTTATTGGCAAATATTTCAAAAGCCTAGTGAATTGTGTCCGTCAGAAGTCATTAATAGGTTTTCTACAGCCCTTTATTATAAGGCATCCCAAGTCTTATTATAAAAAGAAGTGTGAGGTATAAGTGAACGAATTTATTTGTAAACCCTGATGTCAACTATTACTCTGCCCAGCATGGGATGACTCTATTTTGACCATGGTATATTAAAAACCCGGTCCTTGTTGAGTTCCTATAAGGCATTCACTAATGATGAGCACGTTCAAAATTTTATTGGGGCTACGGGATATTTTCAAAAGGACATGCCCAGAAAAATCATCCTGTGCCTTAGAGCAGATTTCTCAAAGCTTCTCACCAGCAATGACTGGGGATCGGGTACAGTCTGTCACAGAAGGGATTCTCCTACCCACCATAAAAGAATAATAATACTATCGTCAATCAAATAAGGAAACCAATACCTATATTTTAGGAGCACTCTTTTGTGGTCATGATCTCTTAAGAAAATGATTCTATCTCTCATGTTTTGGTTCACGAGCACCACTTCTGAAACATAATAAGGATGTATGTTTATATGCTTTTTTCAAGTAATTAACATGTAGCGTTCTTATTTATCATGCAGAAAATGGGTCCTTTCTTGAAATATTTTTCTACCCACGCCCAAAATGAAGAAAGTAGAAGTCCGAGTTGGTTGCATAATGGTTTCCCATTTGAAAACATTTTGGACAACACGTGACTTTACAGAGTAGTTAATAAGATGAGAACATGGTGCTTTTAGGGCTCTTTCAGGTGCCAGCAACTTTCCAGAAACCAATGCCTCTGGAAGGCTTCATGCTTTCTAACTTCAGCCTCAGACACCAGGAGACACCAACATTGGCCAACACAGTACTTGTGAGACATGTCATGTGGGCTTGGATTTTTTCCTGCTCAGGTCCATCGTGCCATAAGGGCTGTACACACAGACTGACCTGAAACATAAAACAAGCTAAAAAATCAGCAACAACACAAGGCAACAATTTTTTTTAATTGCTTACTTCCAATCACCCTACAGAACAAAGTCGTCAAGTCAAAAATCAGTCCAATTCTAATACCATGGGAGAGTTACTTTGCAATCACGTTCCCAGAGAAGAAAAACGAGAGCTCTTTCCTTTACCAATGAAGCCTTGCCACAAGGCAGCTGACTTTATTTGAATTTCATTTTCCATCTTGCAAGTTGCACAACTGTCAAGTCTGTTGCTATGCTTGATGACTGTGTTCCTCCCCAAGGGAAAAAAAAAAGATGGGCAGTTGGTACTTTTGGTTGTAGGAAAAAAACCTAAAGCTCTAGCAGTTCCTTCTTAGTAGGTTTCACAAATATGCCAGCAAGTCCCTACACTTTTAGGTGTTTGTGCTCATAATTCGCATTCATTAATATCTTTTCAAGTACGCTATCAACATCTAAGCTCTTTTTCATAGCCAAGCTTCTCTAAAGGATTTTCTACCCAATTTCTCCACTTTCTCACCCCCTAATCATGATTTCACCTGCTCTCTGTCACCATTTTTGAACTACATATCACTTGCTAAGATAAATCATAAAGTCCATGTGGCCAGAAATAAAGAACACATTGTCCTTGATGTCTCGGGAGCTTTCCACATGAATGGAACTTTCTCTTTGTGCGACTTCTCCTTTCATGCCTTCTTCCACACCATCTGACTTCTCTGGTTTTTCTTCTCTGACTCTCCAGACGTTCCTTTTTAATCTTCTCTCCTGTTTCCTTCTCCTCTATCTTAGATCTAAATCTCTGGTGTCCAAAATGGTGGTCAGTCATCACATGTGACTATTAGGCTTCTGAAATGTGGCTAGTTCAAATTAGGATATGATATAAGGGTAATATACACACCAGAATTTGAACACTTAGTACACTTAGTATGAAAAACTCATGTAAATGATCTCATTAATAAACAGTCAACTCTCATTATTTGCAGTAGTTATGTTCTCTAATACTCTGGGAACACAAATTAGTGAATACTGAACCATTGCTCTCAGGAGGAATACAGGGTTAGGTTCCCGTCATCCTTTGGTCATACTACTTTCATCTACCAATCAACACGTAACCTTGTGTTTTGTGTGTTTCTCATTAGAGACATTTTATTCAATCTATATTGTTGATTCATAACAATGAACTCATGGCCAATAGCACTAATAACTCGTGCCTGAACAAAGCTTAATCTAATACATGTTGTTTCCTCCATAAGACCCATCCCAGCCTTCTTGTACTTAGGAATGCTAGACAGAACTTCAGCACTATGTTTGGGGACCATTTTAAATAGCAAAATCACACAAAAATGTGTACAAGAAATGTGGACAATGTGGCGGTGAACAGACCTTACAAAGAGCACTTGTTTTAAAGTGTGAGAGCCGACACAGGGGGGCAGAGCATCACCTCGTTTGCCTTCAGCTGGGAGCCTGCATGCCCAGTGACGCGACTTTTCACCACTCTGGGCATATCGGTGAATGACCATAAAAGTGCTGGGTACATTGATTTGGGGGTTATAGTAAATTTTAGCTCTTAGGCAAATTTACAAATACAGAATACACAAATAATGAAGGGCAATTGTATTTTATATTAATTACATGTTGATAGCATTTTGGATGTCCTGGGATAAGCAAAATACATAATAAAATGCATTTCTCTTGCTACTTTTGACTTAATGTTACTACTGGAATGTTTAAGAATGCATATGTGGCTCACGTTGGCTCTCATTATATTCCGAGGGGTTATAAATGTAGGAGTTTATAAATGCTGCTGTAAGTGTAGGTGTTTCACAGGACTGATTTCTCACCATAGGTTACCTCTCTCATTCTCATGACTTGAGATGAAATGTAGCGGGTAGAGACTCTCCAGACCTGAGGGTCACCCTCCAATCTGCTGTTTCTGTTAACACCCCACATCCACAGCAGCTTCTCTTGGCTCTAGCTTTGGTATATATGCAGAAGCCCAGTAATCCCTCCCGACGCCCAGTAATCCCTCCCGACGCCTCCGCCTCCATGTTGATGAAGCCACCACCATGAACGGCCCCAATAATCGGAAAACCTCTTGCATCCTCTCACACCCTGAATGACCCTTCAAAACCTAAGTCAGATCAAATCATACCTGTGCTCAGAAACCTCCGATGGCTTCCCATCTCACTCACAGAAAAATTCAGTATCTGATAAGACCTACAAGATGTCGGTCCCTCACTCCCTCTGGGATGGATCTCGTACTCTGTCCCCATTAACTATTCCATTCTGTCCACACTGGCTTCCTTGCTGCCCTTGGCTTCCTAATGCTGGCCAGAGCTTCCCAATGCAAGGCCTTTATGTAGGCTGTTCCTTGCCCACAGTGGTCGTTTCCCAGTTGCCTCATGGCTATTCCTTTCCATTACTTCATTGAGTTCTTGGTTCGAATGGCAGACCCTCTAAAAAAGGACTGATGACCCTCTATGAAAGGACCCCAACATCACTCTGTCTTCTTACTCTGATTCATTTTCTTCTCCTTAGCACTCACTGTTGCCTGAGCTTTATTCATTCATTCCCCTCTCTCCCACTAAAATATAGACTCTGTAAAAAACTTGGACTTATTTATTCAAGCTATATCCCCAGTGCTAGAATAACACCTGGCATATAGTAGGTAATCCAAAGATATTATCTTAATAAAATGTCTATCTACAATTCAGATTTCTATAGTTCCCAAATCCTACTTGACCAACTTGACCACGTATTTCTAATAACAATGTCTAAATGATCAATATTCTTAACTGAAAATAACAATGGCTTAAGTTGGACCACCTTGGTTCGAATACTAATTTTTCTAATTATTTTCTCTATGGCCTTGAGCAAGCTATTTACTACTCTTAGTTTTTCAGTGTTAAAGTAGGACTAGAAATACTTGCCTTACAGTCTTGTTTTGAGGATTACAGCAAATATTATCTCATGCATAAATTCCCCGCAAGGTGACTAGTACATAGTAGGTATTCAGCTGTCGATTAGCAATCTTTTATTAAAAGCCTACTATATGCCGAGAGCCATACCAGACTCTGGTGATGAAAATTCTATGAGATGTAAATGTAAAGATAAAAAACATAGGCTAATGAGGATGAAGGGAAGTGACTGAGGGTAGGAGGAGCCAGATAGTTGTAACTAAGCTTTGAAATGTTCATGTAATAAAAGTACATGTGATTACAATAATGTCGCAATACTTCTATCATGAGCTCCGTGAAAACAGAGAGTAAAGCGGGCTCAGGACTCAGGACACAGTTCATGAAGGAAGTAATGCTTGAACTGAGTCTTAAAAGATGCATTGCATTTGGTAGCAGAGAAATAATGAAGCTAATGCTTGGCGGATAAAGCAGTGAGCAAAGGCCCTGAGAGGTGACTAGGAAGTGGCCTTCTGGAAATGGCAAGCAGTTTAGCATGGCTAAGCATAATATTCAAAGGATTCAGTAGAGTCCAGATTTAGATGAAGGCCTTCTGATGCTACATGAAGGAGTTTAATTATTTTCTTATAAGCTAGTATATTGAGTTGAATGGTGGCCCTTAAAAGGTTATACCCATGTCTTAATTTTCAGAACATATCGTTATTTGGTAAAAAAGGTCTTTGCAGATATAATGAAGGATGTGTTCTTTGTTCTGCTTAGGTGTACCGTATGGCATGTGACCAACCCCATGGCACTATCTGTTCCCAAGGGTCCCTTGCCCGCAGCACGAGAGGGGTGAATGCAGACTGTCTCCGCATCAGCTGCAGGGGGAGAGCTGATGGCGCTGTTAGTTTCTGGAAGAGGGTCCCTGGAGCCTGAGAGGGCCCCCGGAGCACCATTTCCTCATCTTATTAACTACTCTGTAAAGTTACATGTTGCCCAACATAAAATTTCAAATGGGGACCAAATAGTTGCAGTTACACCACCAGCTCAGACACCTACTTTCTCCATTTTGAGTGTAGACAGAAAGATATTGCAAGCAGACAAATTCTGATTCTGCTGCTAAGGTCAGTAAAGACAGCAATGGAAAAAAGCATTATTCCTTAGGAATTATTAGGCTCAGGAGCCAGGACTGAGGAGTCGAGCTACTATTTATTGAGCCAGATGCTGTATGTATGAATTTTGTATATATGTATCTACGTATGTGTGTATGCATCCTACTTAGTCTGATAGAAGCCTGTGAACTTGGTAACATAATCCACATTATATAGGAACACACTGAGATTCTGAGTTTGAGTCAATATGCAAAGCCAGCCTGCTTGTTAGTAATAGAATGAGATTTGGACCAACATTCACACTCTCAAGCCTTCATCTTTCACATACAAAGGCCTTGGGGACCTCGGCTGTAATCAATCAAAGATCTTTCATATGAAAATGGATGGTCACCACACTTCCCTTGAATTTATCTGTATTTGGATTGTGCCACTGACATGTGTGGACCCCTTGTGCTATAACAGACGATGGCGAAGAAGTCATTTGAAGGCCGTTAAGATAACTGGGGTATGAACAAAGATGGTGCGCTGAGCCTTGTAGAGCCCTGGTTTCTGTTTGTTTGTTTGTTTTGTCGTGTTTTGTTTTATTGTGGGCACCATGAGTTATGGGCACTAGAAGGAATATGACATCTTTCTGGCACAGCCTCTCTGTCCCTTTTCACACACGGCTCTTCTTAGCCTCCAAGTCACGCTGCCATTAGCAGCACCGAGTAGCTCACTATCACCCTAAAACAACTCATTCATAATAAACGAAGTTGCTCCAAATCTTCCAAGTATAAAAGTAAAAGGGAAAAACCTTGGACATACCGACGTGAGGCACATTTATGCATTATTGACAAATAAAATTCATTTGGGACTAACATGAATTCACTGATGAACATTATGTTTCCACCAAGCATTTTTTTAGCTTAAGGTGCTCAGAAAGAGTCCATTTTCCCATAGTGTTAATGTTGAAAGCTGTGGCAATGACACCACAATAATGCCCATCATTGTGATGTATAATATAGATGTTATTGCACATAATAGAAAGCATTCTTCGGGAGTAATGCATTTTTGTTGCCTACATGCTGACACCAAGCAGATATAAATGTGCCTTAATGTGTTTCCTTTTAAAGGGCTAGTGTAGACGCACCCTCGAGTGTGTGTTTTGTATAAGGTTTGGTGAGCAGCTCGCTTTTAGTAGCTGCTTTCTATATTCACTTTAGTACTCTTAATAGCTCTAATTATAAACTGCACAGTGCTCTATTCCTTCCTTGCTGTTCTTTGTCATTGCACCGCTCATAGCCATTTAAACAGTGGAAGCTGTTTATAGTTCATTAAACACTTTAAGCTGTTGTTCTAAAGTTTTATACTTTTTTTTTTTTTTGTATTTTCCAAGTCATTTCCCTCTGCTGTCATATGAAACCATGCAACACGATTCAGTAGAAGACATCAGTTATGCACTCTTTGTGGACAACCAGCCGGGCTAACAGCCATAAATGAATCAGAGAGTTTGGCAATCTATTTCATATTGTATGTTCTATGGCATTTGGCATGGAATGTTTAGATCCCTTTTTTTTTTTAAAGAAATTATACTCTCTAATTCTTCTTAAAGTAGTAATTTTGCTTCTTAAGTAAAAACACTAGCCAAAAGGGTGTATTAACTCATACTTTGATAGGATACAGCATAGAAAATGTGATTATTGGAAACTAAGTATTTTCCTATAATATCACAGTAGGAAGAGATGGGGTAATTATTCCAATAAATGACCCAGTAGGATGGTATTACAATTGGAAGAAAGAGAGATTTATTGGCATTAAGATTACCATGGAATGTGCAGGAGACCATGGTGGTATCAGAAGGAGGCTATCCCTGGTTTCTCTTGGACCGGTTACCCTAATTGTCCCTTCTCGATATTCCAGAACAGGTCCTGCATCAGCCACGGTGTTGGAAGACTACGTAGACCAGGCTAATTGACATTCCTTCCCCAAAGCATTATATAATCTTTCTGTGAAAACTGAAAGCGAGAGGTTAGGGATTTATTCTTTGCTGTTCAAATCAGATGAAACATTGCTCCCCATCATATTAATTTATCGAGCAAAGCCTCATTTACATCATCACGTTGAGCAAGCTTAAGACCCATGCTTCTGTATTAGGGACAACAGCACCTTACTGAGAGCCAGGTTTAAAATATTAGAGCAAAATAGGAGGAATGGTGCAGAGAAAAGGAGGCATTAGGTTAGCATTGGATTTCCTAACAGTGATTGATTTGAGCCTCGGGAGGGTGCCTTCTTCTCTCAGAGGAAGCTAGCTTACTTTGTGTGAGGAGGGGCGGGCATCTAAAATGCAACTGTGCAGATGACCTGTGCCAAGCAGGCCCCTTTCAAGGTCTGCTCTTACAACCGCATGAACATTGATTTGATTTCCTCCCCATTTGCCACTTACGCAATATTCTTCCTCCTTGAGTTTTTCCCCCACATTTTCCCTCATTATTATGAGTTCAAAATTATCACAGACTCAATCAATACATAGGCTTAAGGTGGAAAATTTTACATATGTATAAAACAAAATCGCAAATCTCATTTACTAAATTGGACTTTGTGAACCCAAAGATTTTTGATACGATATAAATAGCCGGGGACAAGTAATAAACTCCTTGTGAGCACTGGTCCCTTGATTTTAATTCATGTTAATATGCATTTAACTACACATTTGCTGGCATCATGGCTCAAAGCCCAAAAATTCATTATATTAGAAATCAACGGAAACTATAAAATGCTATGTAAGTGTATGTTGCTATGGGTCTTAAAACTAGTAAACGTATTTTAACATTGTGTTAGAAACTGAATATCAAGGATACTTATGAAAAAATGAATTGAAAAGCAACAGCGGTAAGAAACACAAAAGACCTGTTTTGAGGGTTAAGCAAGAATCGCTGGTGACAGATTTGACAGAGGCCATCCAGGTGCTCACTGTGAACCTGGCTCTCCAAGTCAGTCCCGTACGGCTCCTGCCACTCAGCTCTCCACCCTGATCCCAGGTGTGTTCCTGGCACCGCCCACAGCATGGCTCACCTTTTAGCGTACCCTACCATTTACTGTCATTTTAGGTTTATGGTTTACTTTCTTCTCTCTTCTTCTGCTGGAATGTAATCTCCCTGTAGGCGGGCATTTTGTCTATTTCACTTACTGATACATTTATTACAAGAGCCTAACAGAGCGTCCAATGGATATGAGGTGCTCCGTAAATATCTGTTGGAGACACAAATGAATGGTACAATATTCACCAGGTTTTAAAAGGGTAAAAGTTGTCCATGGAAAGGCGTGCTGGAAGTGTTTAAGAAAAGCTCTGAAGGACACAAAACAAGGTAACTCTGTGGAACACTTTCTCTGAGAGGAAGACACCAAAAGTAGAGACAGGAGCAGAAAGGAAAGACCTCTGGCCTGGAAGTCCAGCTGGCTGTGGCCTTGGATGCCCCATAAAGGAGTCCATTCAAGGAGTGTCTGTGGGCCATGTTGTTGAGCCCTAGGCTTGCTGATACTCGAAATAGAAAGATTATTAGATTGTGACCCTAGTTTTCTGGACGCTCACAACTAATCTTCACTAGCCCTTCCAGATGTTATTACTCCATTTCTGAGACATCATAAAGCTTTCACCTAAATTATTGCAGTGGCCTCCTAATCGGTGGCCGGGCCTCCATTCTTGCCCTGGGCATTCCCCACCTCAACGCCCGTGCTCTTTTTGCAAAACCACAGCCAGCAATGCCAGTGAATTTCACTCCCTGGCTCAGAATCTTCTCATGTCTTCCAATCTCCCTTAGAATAAAAGGGAAAGGCCTTCCAGGAGCCCACATGTTCAGAGTCATCAAACCCCAGCCCCCGACCTCTTTTCCTGCTTCTTCCTCCCAATCATTTCGTTCCAACCATATGGAATTTTTGCACTTCCTGAAATGTACCAGTCCTGCTTAAGCCTCAAGGTTTTCACCCTTGCTTTCCCCTCCAACTGGAGTTCTCTTTCTCTAAATAGTCACATAGCTCCTACCCTCCTTATTCAGTTTTCTGCTCAACTGTTGCTTTATCAGGGAAATATTCTCTATCACTCACCATAAAATAACAGAGCCCACTACACTTTTTGTCTTTGCCCTTTGTTAGTTTTGGTCACTGCTATGCTAACACAAAGAACATAGCTGCTCAATAAATATGTGTTGAGTGAATGAAAGTGCTAATAACGAAATGCCATAGTTGAAAATTATACAGATAGATTAAAAGAAGAATATGGCCTAGAAACAGACTCAGTTATTTAACAGAATGGTTTGAGTGCGAAAGGACAAAGATAAGGATTATTCAACAGATGGTGTTGTGAAAGCTAAAAAGTAATTTGGAGAAATAATATGGAGATCCTCCCTATACCATGTATCATTTAAGGCTCTTGGCATCAAGTAATGGAAACCATTCTGGATTTTACTGGAAGGATATTGGTGATGATAATCAATAGGAGGCAGTGGTATCAAATGGAGATTGGGAGGTGGTCAAGCTTTTTTTTTTTTTTTTTAAGATTTTATTTATTTATTCGACAGAGATAGAGACAGCCAGCGAGAGAAGGAACACAAGCAGGGGGAGTGGGAGAGGAAGAAGCAGGCTTTTAGAGGAGGAGCCTGATGTGGGGCTCGATCCCAGAACACCAGGATCACGCCCTGAGCCGAAGGCAGACGCTTTTTAAATGCCATAAAGGGGGGTGCAGGGAAACACAAGATCTCACTGGGCATGTGACACCTGGTCAGAAACTGTTCACTCCAATCCTTTGTTCCTGACCTTGAAAATTTGATAATAATATATAAAGTGTGATCATTTCACAAAGAGAAAATACTATAAATGAATTTACATTAAAAGGAGAAATGTGACTATTTGGGGGTATTGAGATTTATGGGGAATTTTTATTTAGATTTTTTCTATTTAGTTTTTAAGTGTTCTACAATAAATATATGTCATTTTTTATAATGCAATATAACTATTATAAGGAAACCCTTCCCCTTTGAAGCAAACTGCTATGTTTATTATTAATATGTTGTAAGATATGGTTCATTATTTTACCGTTTGTCTTTGAGGAGTCCTGGAAGAAAATGCAGTCTGACTTGAGTACCCCACAACAATTTACAGTTGTTTGAGCTGTTGGTCAGTGTTTATCTCAAAGATAGTGTTACTCAGCTATTGAGAGTCTTGGGTTTTAATAGAACAGTAAAAATCTGGAAACAGCATAAATATTCAGAAACAGAAGATTGATTAAACCCACCGTGTGCCCATATGATAACTCATCTACGTATGTTTGTCTGTACATAACAAGAGGCCCTGAGGCTATAGAAAAACTGCTATGAGTGTCTCTCCGTGCAGTTTATGGGCAGTGATGACAGAGGGAAATTTTTATTAGTTGAATATTTTACAGTAAGCATGCATTTTATTTTAATTACCTATGTTATATATGGAAATAAAATCAGATCCCATACACAAAAATGTGAAGAAATGCAAAGATATTCACAGTGTTTTAAATTTAAAAGTTTCAAAACAGCATATATTGTAAAACAGCATTTACAAACATTAAATAAAGCCTACATGAAAATAGCTCCGATTGGGAACAACAGTTATCTCTGACTGGCATGATTCTAAAGGAGTTCTATTTTACTTCCTTTCCTTCCATGCGTTTAATAAACATATTTCAATGACCACGTCTTTCTTAAATACTAAAATCACCTTTTCTAAATGAAAGAAGTTACAAAAAATATGATTTTGTGTCAAAAATATAATAAAAATAAAAAAACGCATAAAGCTGGGAAATTTGATTATATAAAGAGCCCATAAAATAGGAAAAGTACCCGATGATCTCAATAGAAAAATAGTCAAAGACCACAAAAAGACAATCTCTTTTGAGGACAAGTAGCTAGGGATAACATACGGAAATAAATATTCATCATTAATCAACAAAATGCAAATTAAAATGAAGTAACTCTTTATAGATTAAATGAGCTAAAAATGTAAATTCGCATACCCAGTACTGCTGGAGGAACGGTAAAACTGCACCCCTCATGCATTTCTAGCTGCACTCATTCCTTGGATGGTTGTTTGTGCGGAGCCCAAGTTCTGGAGACAGGATGTTCTGGTGCAAATCACATCCCACCACTTTGTTGTTGTGGACCTTGGGCATATGGTTTAATCTCTCCTCTGCTGTAAAATGGGGATAATAATAGTACCTCCTGATTTGTCCTCCTAAGAGGATTTAATGGTTCAATACCCATAAATCTCTTAGAATAGTAAACATTTAATAAACTATTCATTATTGACTGTATTTATCAAACAGGATTTCAACAGGAAACAGATAACACATACAAATTATCATAACTCAAGGAGGATCAATTTTCAGAAGGGCTATTCACAGAAGTGTGTGTAGAGTATGGGGAAAACCTGAGGGATAGCTGAGAAACCTGGGGCTGACAGTAGTGGGCTTGTTATTACCCCTAGTCCTGAGGAATGGTGCATGGCAGGAACTGCTGAAACACTGAGTAATTAGATACAAAGGAGGGGCCCCTGGGTGGCTCAGTCAGTTAAGCATCTGCCTTCGGCTCAAGTCATGATCCTAGAGTCCTGGGATCGAGTCCCACATCAGGCTCTCTCCTCAGTGGGGAGCCTGCTTCTCCCTCTCCCTCTGCCTGCCACTCTCCCTGCTTGTGCTCTCTCTTGCTCGCTCTCTCTCTCTCTCTGTAAAATAAATAAATAAGATCTTGAAAAAGATCATGTACAAATTAGTACTGGAGAGAGGTGACCTTCCATCAAGACACACCATCAGTCTGAGGCAACCTCTTAAGTAGAGAGCCAAGGAAATAGGTGCCTTGACTTAATTTTCCTCTCCTTCTCTGCCAAGATACCCCGTTTGCTGCATCCAGCTGTTAGCCTGTGTGGGGCCAGCTGATGCAGTCCATGAGGTCCAGCCTCCTGGCATTGAGGATAGGGTGCAAAAGAAAGAAGAGCAGATATGGCATATATCTGGCATGGCCTGTGTCCTAGGTCCTCTTTGAGAAAGAGGCAAAAAGCAGATGATGCAGTGCTGTAATTCCCCACCAGATCTTTCTGCTTCCTCAAAGACTCTTTGGGGAAGCAAGTACATTATTTCCTCTTCCTCGTAGAGTGCCTCCACTAGTTTTCTTCAATCCTAGGGGCAAGTGGAGCATAGGTTTTGGAGATCCAGTCTCTGTGAAGCATCATCAAGGTATCCAAACAGTGTCCTTTTATGGGCTAGTTTCACACTGAATAATGCTACAGGTTACTCATCACTAGGCTGGGACTGGCATGTTTTTTAGCAAGTACATGAGGGCAGTTCACAGAGAATCAAAAGAAAATTTGATGCTATTCTAAACCCCACATAAGATAGAAATGACTAGAGGCGCCTGGATGGCTCAGTTGGCTAAGCTTCTGCCTTTGGTCATGATCCCGGGGTCCTGGGATCAAGCACAGAGTCAGGCTCTCTGCTCTGGTGGGGGGGGGGGGTTGCTTCTTCCTCTCCCTTGGCCTGCTCCTCTCCCTGCTTGTGCTCTCCCTCTCTCTCTCTTTGTCAAATAAATAAATAAAACCTTTAAAATATATATATATATATATAGAAATGACTATCACAGGGGCCAAGACCTCATTATCAAGGACAAATCAATCCACGGCTCATCCACAGCTATTGACCAATGATCAGTCATGATTACCAACCAATGGTAACTTCTACCAGCTTGAAATATACTCTTGTCAGAGCATTTTCTAAAATTTCGGGCCTCAGGGTGCCTGGGTATCTCAGTTGGCTAAGTGCCAACTCTTGGTTTCACCTCAAGTCATGATCTCAGGTTCTTGAGATCAAGCCCCACATCAGGCTCAGGGCTCAGCATGGAGTCTGCTTGAGATTCTCTCTCTCTCTCTCTCTCTCTCTCTCAGATAAATAAATAAATAAATAAATAAATAAATAAATAAATAAATAAAATCTTTTTAAAAAATAAAATAAAATAAAATTCCAGGCCTCAAAAGTACAAACAAGAGGTACAGGAAGCTAAAAAAAAAAAAAAGCAAAAAAAGTAAATTAGTGACTATTCAATTAAATTATATGTATTTAGGAAAAAGATGAATGCATATATATAGCTATCCCATGACTAGAATAACTGAAAAAAATTGAAAAATAATTAGAATTCAACGTTGCACTTACAGAGAGCTTTTTTTTGTTGGCTTTGTTTTGTTTTTGCTATGAATTTTTTAGTGCTCAGGAATAAATGGATTTAAAATTCCAATGAGAAAACAGGTACTCTAAACTAAAGATGAATTTTCTCTAAACCATTACGGGAAAGCACACACACTTCCCCCACAAAAGCTCTTGGATTCAAAATATAACAGAAAATGATAACAATGAAAATGGCAAATCTTCAAGGTCTTTTCATTTTCATCCCAGCCTGCTTCTGGTGACCACTCTTCCCATCTCACTTTCTTTCTCCCACAGTCTGTTTTGGGCAGCTCCTCTGTCTCCTCTTCTCTCTGGGTCTTCATTCAGGTTGGCTGCAGGAAAGGGAAGGAAAGGAGTGGTCTTCTCGTATGCAGCCCTCATCCCCGCTCCATTTCATGTTCTTTCTCACTGGGAAACTGTGATACAGAAAAAGCACAGGAGACTTGCCAACATAGTGATGATTGGAATGCTTTTCCCTGTGAAGTAAAAGGAGAGGAAATATACATCACTTGATAGTACCCGTCACAATTTCAAGGATGAGGAACATGCCATAATCACCCTGAATCCAGGTTCTTTTCTCTGGATGTCCCCAGAAATCATTTCTTTTTTTTTTTTTCCCTTAACTCCAAATTACTAGCAATCTAGTAAAAAGAGACCAAAAACAAGAACTTTTATCCTCCCAATATGTGGGAAAATATTACTAGTCCCAACTTTATAAATAATGCCTTTATTTAGATTTACTGTTGCTACTTATATTTCTAAATAATCATCATTATGTGGTTATATTTATTGAAGTAGGTTATCAAAATGCATAACACAGTTTTTCCATTAACTCTTTCACATTAATGAGTTGCTATTTAGTAAATTACTATTTCCCAGCACTAAAAGGAAGAAAGCCAGTGGCCTGAATGATTTTCCAAAGTGCCTATTAATAAACAACCAAGGCATATATTAAAATACTAGAACACGAAGGTCTTTGGGAAGTACATAAACATGTGAACTGGGGTTTTTAGAAATGTACATTAACGCTTTCATGACTATAGCGTAGGGCTCAATAAATTCCTCTTCTAGGTTTGCTTATCACTCTAATTTTCACTGTATTTTAATTTGTGGCAATTTTGCAATGATTTTGACTGAATCAACGCTTTCTAGTTTCTTTGCTTTGTTAGGAAATACTAAATGATCATTTGCAGTTTTATATCAGTTTTTTTTAGTTATGTTATCCCAGGGTTCATCTCAGTCTATTAGAAGCACTCAAAGACAGAAAGGTTCTATAACAAGCATAGGTGGTAAGGTTTTACTTTTAAAATTCTGGAGATATTAATAAACCTAATTGTTCAAACGTACAATCTATTTTTTGATTTTTTTTATTTCTTTACTTGAGAAAGAGAGACAGACAGAGAGTGTGCATGAACAGAGGGAGGAGCAGAGGGAAAGGGAAAAGCAGATGCCGCGCTGAGTGCAGAGCCCAACCTGGGGCTCTATCCCAGGACTCTGAGATCATGACCTGAGCTGGAATCAAGAGTTGGAAGCTTGGGGGGCGCCTGGGTGGCTCAGCGGTTAAGCGTCTGCCTTTGGCTCAGGGCGTGATCCCAGCATTCTGGGATCGAGCCCCACGTCAGGCTCCTCCGCTATGAGCCTGCTTCTTCCTCTCCCACTCCCCCTGCTTGTGTTCCCTCTCTCGCTGGCTGTCTCTCTCTCTGTCAAATAAATAAATAAAAATCTTTAAAAAAAAAAAAGAGTTGGAAGCTTAACCGACTGAGCCACCCAGGTACCCAAAAAGTATAATCTATTTAATGCAGTAACTATGATTTCCTCTTTGATATTGGCAATTCTAAAATTTAATATTTTTAGTTGTTTAAACATTTTATGTAGAGGTAATTGAGGATTTACAGGCAGCTGTAAGGAACAATACCGAGGGCTCCCACCATGACCCTGTTGCTCCCGATGACAACATTTTGCAACACTTTTGCACAATATCACACCCAGAATATTTACATTGACACAATCTAGATACAGAACATTCCCATCACTAGCATTGCTCACCTCGTACGTCTATAGGCATGTTCTCTTCCCTCCAGCCCTTACCTCTTTCTTAACTTCAGCCAACAATGTTTTTCATTTCTAGCATTTTGTCTTTTAAGAATATTACATAATTCAGGGGCATCTGATGGCTCAGTCGGTTGAACATCCAACTGTTGATTTCGGCTCAGGTCATGATCTCAGGGTTGTGGGATCGAGCTAGGCTCTGAGCCCCGCATGGGGCTCTGGCTCAGTGGGGAGTCTGCCTGAGATTCTTTCCCTCTCCTTCTCCCTCTATACTACCCTCTCAAATAAATAAATCCTTTTAAAAAAAGAATGTTATAAGATTCAAATCATATAGTATTTAATAATTTGATATTGGATTTTTTTTCACTTAGGATAATTCTGTAAAGATTCATCTAGGTTGGGGTGCCTGGGTGGCTCAGTCAGTTAGGCGTCTGCCTTTGGCTCCGGTCATGATCCCCGGGTCCTGGGATGGAGCCCTGGATTGGGATCCCTGCTCAGTGGGAGTCTGCTTCTACCTCTCACTCTGTGCGTGTTTGCTTTCTCTCTCTCAAATAAATAAATCTTAAAAAAAAAAAAAGATTGATCTAGGTTGATGCATGTAACAATACTTCATTCATTTTTATAGCTTAGTAGTGTTCCATGGTGTAGGTGTACCGAGCTTTAACCATTTACCTGTTGAAGGACATCTGGGTTGTTTCTAGTTTGGGGCTTTATGATAAAGCCACTATGACATTTATGTACAGGTTTTTATGTGTACGAGTCATCATTTCTCTGGTATAAAAGTCCAGGAGAATAATTTCTGTGTTATATATTAGCTGCATGTTTAGTTTTTTAAAAACTTGCCAAACTATTTTCCGGAGTAACCGTACCATTTTACATTCCCACCAGTAAAATACAAGTAATCTGTTTTCTCTGCATCCTCACCAGAATCTGCTGGCGTCACTACTTCTTATTTTAGCTATTCTGATAGATGTGTAGTGGTATCTATCTGCACTTTTAATTTGCACCTTCCTAATGGCTAATGATGTGAGTACCTTTCCATGAACTTATCCCCATCCATATATCTCCTCGGCAAATTATCTTTTTATAATTTCTGTCCATGTTCTAATAGGAGCATTTGATTTTTTTTCTTATTGTAGCACTTGAGAGTTCTTTATATATTCTAGATTCTAGTCCTTTATCATTGGTGATTTGTAGCTTGTCCCTTAATCCTCTCAACACGGTCTTTTGCATGGCAAATATTTTTAATGTTGATGAAATCCATTTTATCATTTTTTTTCTTTCTTTCAAGCATCATAGTTTTGCTGTCAAGACTAAGAATTTTTTGCCTAGGACTGGATCCAACAAATTTTCTGTTAGTTTTTTCTAAAAGTTTATTGCTTTATGTTTTATATGTAAGTCCGTAATTCATACTGAGGGAATTTTCACCTAAGACGTGTGAGTTAAGTTGAGGTTCATTTTTCTCTACTGATGCCCAGTGGCTCCAGTGTCCTCTGTTGAAAAGGCTATCTTTCCTCCATTGACTTGCCTTCCCCAACTCAGTTGGGTACATTCGGTGGGTATATGTCTGTGTTTTTCTCTTCTGTTCTACTGATTGATACATATTTCTCTCCACAAAAACCACAGTCTTGATTGCCTTAGTCTTGAAATCAGATAGACTGATTCCTCTCATTTTCTTCCTCCATTCCTGTGGGCTACTCATATATTTATTAGAATTTCATTTTGATATATCTATCCCGGTTTGAGTTTATTTCTGTACATATATTTTTAGTGTTCTCTAGGTATTACTGGTGTCATAACTTTATCAGTCCAAGTGAAATATAGAAACTTTACCTCCCTTTTCCCTGCTCTGTCTACAATATAATTGTCTTCAACATTTCCTGTACATACATTTATACAACATTATAACTGTTGCTCTAACTATCAAACATAATTTTTAAAACTCAAAAGAAAAAAACAAGTTGAGTTTACTCATATTTTTGCTCGTCATGTTCTTTCTTCCCTCTTGATGTCCTAAGGTTTGCTTTTTTTTTTTTTCCTTTCTTTTTTGTCATTTCTGTTCTACTTAAAGAACTTCCTTTAAGCACACTTTTAGGATAGATCTTCCGGCAACAAATTTTCTTGGTTTTCCTTTATCTGAGAATGTCTTGATTTAATTGCCAGAGAACATCTTCCCTTTAATTGCCAGAGAACTGGGTATATGGTTCTAGTTTAAGAATTCTTTTTTTTCTTTCAGCACTTGAATGAAATACATTTTGCCATCTTTTTATGTTCTCCGTGGTTTCTGATGAAAGATACTGTTATTCAAACCTGATATGTGCCCTTTTCTCAAGCTGCTTTCAATTTTTTTTCCTTCATTTTAGTTCTAAGAAGAATAAAACCGATGTGTCCTGTCATGAACATTTTGGGGTGAATCCTGTTTAAGATTTGTTCAGCTTCTTAAATATGCAGATTTATGTCACTTGCTAACGTCACAAATTTGTGAAATAATTTCAGCCATTATTCCTTTGAGTATTTTTCTGTCCCACTGGTATTCTTCTTCCTTTATGAGACTCTGATGATATGAATAGTATACCTATTGTTGTAATCCACGAGTTTCTGGGGCTCTGTTTATTTTTGTTTTTAGCCTATTTTCTCACTGCGGCTTAGATTGGGTTATATGTATTATTCCATCTCCCATTTCATTGATTCTTTCCTCTGTCCTACATTCTGCTTGTGGCCCATCTATTGTACTTTTTATCTTGGTTATTATATTTTTCAGTTCTGAAATATTGATTTGGTTTTTCTTTATATCTTCTATTCTTTGCTGAAGTTTTCTGTGTCTGTGCTGAGTTTTTCTACTTTTTTATTTGTTTCAAGTGTTTTTTTAATTCCTCACTGAAACCTTGTTATCATGGCTGCTTTAAAATCTTGAGGAGATCACTGTACGATGTCAGGCCTCTCAGTGTTGGTCTCTATTCATTATCTTTTTGCATGCATTTTTAGAACTTTGTAGTTGCTGGTTTGGCAAGTAAGTTTCTATTGAAAACTGGACATTTTTATATTACAGTATGAGACTTTGGATCTTATTTCGATTTTCCGTCTTAGCAGGAGAGGGAGTGTGCCTCCCCAGTACTGCTGCTTGGCTTCTGTTGACACCAAGGGAGGGGGGCTGATTGCTTTTGGGCATTGGTAGGATTTCCACCTCTTTGCATGGTTTCTGTTGATACCACAGTGGGATGACCTCATTATTCCTTAGTGATGGTAAAGGCGAAATTTTACTGGGCTTCCTCTGACACCACCCCAGTGGTGAGGGATTTGGCATTTCTCATTCATGCTGGATGAGGGTGGAAATTCAGGATTCCCATTTTGTCCCCAGAGACACTGGAGGGGATAAAGGAGTTTCAATTACCAGATAAATGAAAGTCCTGGCTTCCTACTCAGCCTTTTTTAATACCCTTCTGGCAGAGATTTAGGGCTCGTCATAGCCTCATGAGCATGGAATCCCCACTTAGCCTTCACGGGCATGGGTGGGGGTAGGGTCACTTTTTGTTCTTCCTAAAGTGTTTGGTTGAAGTAGAGTAGTTACTATTTAAAAAGGACCTATTGGCCTTTCTGGGTTGTCAGATTCTTCAGTTCCTCCTCTGTGGCAAGAAGAAAACCCAGAGAACCTACTGCCGTGTCATCCCTCAGGTCCTGAGCTCCCTGGTTGGTCGGCCATCTTACTGCCTCCTTTCACGGTGCTCTTTGGCTTGTATCATATATTCCCATGGTTTTTAGTCATACTTAGTAAAAGGAATAGAGAAAATTGTGTTCACATCATCTTCTCTGAAGACTAAGCCTCCAGATTTTGTTTTTTAAAGATTCCTCTTCTGGTAGGTTTCATTTTTTCCCCTGAAGGAAATCTTATACAAAAGGACAAGAATAAGAACTCGTTAACAAGTTTCTCTAATCCTCCCAAAATGAGGCACCAGCTACTATTATTCTCCTTTCCTTGTCTCTAGCAGGATACATTCCCCTTGACAGTGAACTATGAAGCGACTTCTCAGTACTCGATAAGTGAAACTGTCCAGACTGACAATGACAGTCTCTCCCATGAAGATTACATTCACCATCCATTGAAGAAATATATTGGGTGCCTACTATGTGCCTGGCACATGAGGCACTAGGCAGGCTGGTTACAGAATTTGTGGGTACAAGTGAAAATTGAAACTGAAGCTTTGTATTCAAAATGCAGGAACACTATCATTAGAGGTACCAACATACAACCCTTTATTTTCTTTCACTCCCATTCTTGTCCTGTCTTGGTATATGTTATTTGCTATTCAATGCTGTGATCCCTCAGGCAATGGAATACTCCACTTCCTGGGCATCTTCCCTTCCCACAGGCTCATGCTAGAGCCCACAATGGACAGGCCACTCCAAGGGATAACAGTTTCTGTACCAGCGCACTCTTGGTACTTCTTCAGGTATGGATGAGAGGTTTGGTAGTCACCCGTGAATGCGTCATGGTGCTTCTAGTCTTGGACAGGCCCAGTTGCCAGCAGGTCCTGCCCTCAGACACAGGAGGCCATACAGCTAATCCCCGCACACAGGTGCCCACCAGGTGTGGAAGGCAGTAAATATCAGTGGGCAGGGGCATCAAGGGACAGATTAAATAGCACCCAGCATTGCAGGGATGTGAGACTGAACAGTTGAGAACCCATGCTAGGGAGGCAGGCATGAGGCAGGATTACGTAGTTCCAAGCCCGTGGTTCACGTTCCATTGTCCTACAGGACGTCACTTACAAAACACAAATAAATTCAAAGACCAAATTCTTCAGAACTTTAATATGGCAACCACAGAGCATTAAACTTCAAGCATAGGACCCTTTTTAGCACATCACCCTGTGTGACTGCACTGGTCTCGGCCTGGGAAGCTGGCCGTGGCGCTAAGAAGGCAATGGTGGATGGTGCAACGCCTGAAAATTCTTTTTAAGACTTCAAAGAAACTGGTTTAAAATTTAAAACTTTAGTTCTTTAAACATATACTTCATGTGTTTTGTTAACACACGCTCAAGGAATTTGACTCTTTTTTAACTAAATTGTCGTGTTGTTTTGACATTTGGAAGACATTAACACTTTCAAGTGGCTTTGATGAGATGGGTCTGTTGAATTACTTTACTTCATCATATCTTGGTATTATAGTAAAGACACTTATTCTACTCTCATAAATTTCTTAGTGATCCCATTATTATTCTGTAATTATTCCTTCAAGACAGAAACTAAGTTCCATTACTCAATAGGGACTATTTTATTTCATCTAGAACAAAGAAGCTGCAACATATTTACTGTCAGTGGTGAACTGAAAATCCTCAAATGGCTCTTATCAACATCCTTATTCTTTTTTTCTGTTTTCTTTAAATAGTTCTTTTTTTTTTTTTTTACTGTTAGTCATACTCAGCATTAATTCTGTGTGCTGAACAGTATGTCCATCTATACGGATATCTAACAGAATTAGATTATATTGGGTTCAAATTTTTCTTATTTTCTTGTAAAAGTCATTTTTAATGATCAGATAAAATACTAACAATCACAATACAAAAATCAAAAATCAAGATTTTATAAATAACTTTGAGATTTGGAAGTGAATTCTTATAATAGTGTAGATGATATCAATGGTAATATATTAATTTTTGTTAAATGTTATTTCTGTGTCAGAAAATATGTTACCAGATTTATGCATCCTTACCACATCTAATGTTAATATTTAAATGCCTTTCAATTTTGCAAAGTAGGTATTGTTGTTTCCATTTTACAGATAAAGAAATTGAGGCATAGTGGAGTTAAATAATTTCCCCAAAGAAAGTAAAAAATATGCAACACACAACACTCAAGTGCTTTCCACCCTGCTATGTAGTCTTCAAAAAATATCTTCTCTTGCAAAGACAGAAATATTCTTATTGCCATAAATTTGTTAAAAAATACTGGTTTAAAGATGGATCATTCTCATGGGTGAGTGAATAATTGAAAGTTCATTATTTGTGGTGGTGTTGTTTATAACCATTTCAATATATATAGTAGATATATTCATATACAATATGTTATATATAGACACATACAATACATATACAATACACAACTTATAATGCACGCACATATACTATATATACACATGTACACTTGCTATATATATAGTATATGTGTATGTATATATATATATATAATCAAGAATAAAGTTAATTTAAAGAAATATTTGGGAGAATTGGTTAAAGATATTCACCCATTTGTGTTACCTTTGTTTTTAGAAATAATACAATTTGACCATAACTGTTGAGTCTATTACTCTCAGACACACTTGTCCATCTTGGAACTCATGTATGGAGATTTCAATACTGAGGACAGAGGGTTCTGTGATAACTAGATTCTCTGATAACGTCCTTTGGCACAGACCTGGAAGACAGTATAGCACCAAAGCTACAGGGTAGGTTGTTTTTAACATTTACATCCCAAGTTAGTTCGGGACTTGCTTGTTAGTCTCTGTCTTTGTTCCAGTGCTTCTAGCAACTCTAACCAACTCCACAACGTTCACAAGGCAATTACCTGCAATGTGAGTGTGAATCTCTAGAAATAGTAGGCCTGGCATCTCCACATAGCATCATTTTTTCTAAGTGATTAGAATGTATTTAAGATATTCACTTATCCATTTATTTGGGACCATCTAATTTCACAATTTTTCAATATTTGAGAACCTTGAACCAAATACGATATGCTTGAAGGAATTTACCTATGTTGTCGCCCTGTCTTACAAAGATGGTATTTATATGGTCTGAAAAAAGAGGGAACAAATAATAAATTCTGATAATTTTCAGAATTACCTTTATTTACTATATTGAGAGGCAACTTAGCCTATGGTTAAGAGTGCAGACTCTGAAATCAGCTTGCCGTATTTTGAATCCCAGTTCTGTCCTAGGAGCTCTGAAGCCTTGAGAAAGTCACTTGAATCCTCTCAGTTTCCCAGTGTTGCCGCAAGCGAAGAGTTAACAACAGTGTCTGGTAAACTTTATTCGGCATTAACTATTATCATTGTTTGATTCCATATCATTGTTAAAGGTCAGAGCATCTTTCCAGAGCCTCTAGTCTTACAATTAACTCTCAACAGAGAGACAGGAAAACTAAGGTTCCAAGGATCTTCACGACCGAAGTCAGAGCCTGTCAAGAGATACATTAGAACTAAAATATAATCCCCTAATTCTCCGGCAAGATCTTTTTCTTTTACTCAACATTTTCCCACTTATCTGAGTATCAGGTTCTTAATAATTTGGGGCCCTTCTGGAGTAGCCTATACTTTCCCATGTACTTCCTTAAATCCTTCTATGTGAAGCATTCGTCCTCTCAAAATTGTTCTGTCTGCCTCATATTCATCCTTCAAGATTCAGCTTGTTCTATGACTCCTTATTTGAAAAAAACTATCTTGAGCAAACTCTCAACTCCCAGCTCTTCCAAGATTGGGTTATACCTCCTCTTAATTGCTTCCTCTGAACCCTGTATTTAACTAAATTATCCCACTGGATGTATTTGCTGAACTCTTACATTTCTCCCTAAGTAGATTCGCTCCGTGGGGCAGGATCTGTACCGTCTACAGTTGAGCACCTGTCTTTCACAGCAGATACTGCTGAAGAGACTCAGAGTGGAGAGCTAGTAACCTTTCTACCTCCGACCCTACTTCTCTTTTTCCTTTTCAGTCTTTACCTTCTCTCCTTACTCACAAAGACTGGTAGGGTCACTGCACACATAGGCAGAAGAAAAACTTTTTTCTTAATTTTCCCATATTTGAGATAGATCCTTGACTTACAGAGGAGTAAATTCCAGACCACAGGTCGGTATATAATTTATCTACTGTTCTGTTGCTGATGATCGGAGTGTCTCCACATTATAATTTTCCAAAGTATTTTCCATGAATGATTGTGAGGCATTTTGTGAAACAAAAATAATACCAAAGAATACTGACAGTGGCTATGAAAAAAAAAAAATCCCATATTTAAATATGGTCAGGAGATGCTGCATTGTCCCTTCTTGGATATCATGATGTGCTATGGTGAATTAGGAGACTCACGATGATCTGTATTTAACAACTAACAAAATTTGTTTACATTATGGATTTAATCTAGATTTGTCTCAAATTATTTGACCAACAATTCTTAGTTGCAGTGTCTTGTGGCTATTGTGGTCTTTGGTCCACACTTGAAAAATCACGTTCTTCTCTAAAGCCACTGAAGGCTAGCAACTGCGCGTCTCTACACAGAAGACAATCCATACCGACCCTCTAGTGAATAGGGTTTGAAATTGGTTTTGGATTCTCCTTTGTTAATTCTTCCTTTAGTGACTTGAGACATCATTCTTCCGATAGATTCATAATAAGATTTATTTATTTATTTATTTATTTATTTATTTATTTATTTATTTTAGAGAGATAGCCAGTGAGAGAGGGAACACAAGCAGGGAGTGGAGAGAAAGAAGCAGGCTTCCAGCAGTGGAGCCCGATGTGGGGCTCGATCCCGGAACGCAGGGATCATGCCCTGAGCCGAAGGCAGCCACCTAATGACTGCGCTACCCAGGTGCCCCCATAATGATTTTTAAAATACTTTTTATCAAAGAGACACTAAAGCAATGTGTAATATTATAAAGCATAACGATTATGAAGAATATTTTTAAAAAGACTATCATGGCTTATTTTTCTGAGTCTTGGCATACCTTCCCGTGAGCTTATTTATTTACTGTCTTAAATGAACTAGTTAATTATATTTTATTTTGATATCGTGGAGTTTATAGTCAATTTTTATTATTCATTATTATGTATTTAATAATTAATAATTAAGCTGTTTTTCATACACAGCCAAAACAACTTGGGATACACGCTCCAGCTCACGCAGCATTTGAATTTGGTTAGTCGAGGAACAGTGTACCTGTCATTCAATATGTTTGTAGTGCATGGTACTTTAAATTTAATGTATTTGTAATTTTTTTCTTTGTATTTTTATTAAATCCTCTACTTGTTTTCCCATTTTTCTCTGACCGACAGATGGGCTGATTTCTCCTGTACATGTTTCCTTTGCTAATATATGTAATTCAATAGTCAGAGAGACTAGAAATTGGTACCACATTTTCAAAGGAAAATGTTTTCTTCAAACTGCATTTTATTTCTGAGTTGAAAGAAAGCATAATACTTTCTAGGTGATTATTTACAAGGGGAAACATAAGAACCCAAGTTTCAAAGATAATAATGTTGGTGGTATTTTCCCGATAATCGTAGGAGCCTAGATCAACACCAGATCCCTCTCTGTGATTGCGATCATGAGTCCTACCACTCAAACATGGGTCAATTCACTCAAATAGAGAGTTTGTCCACTTGTATTTCTCTTCCTCGGCTTGTTGCTGATTTGACAGAAGCTTATGGTTTATGAAGATGTAAAATAACATTTTGAAATTAAAATTTGAGAGAATAAAGTTATACAATGTAATATTAAAGTCCTCAGGGAAAAGTATCTTCCTATGCAATTTCCAGTCCAACAATCCTCCCACTCCAGATAGGCGACCTGGAATCCGGGACCTATCTTGCCCTGAATACCACTGATTAATCTCACCAAGTCAGAGCTTCATCTTTCTATAACCGACATGTTCTCTGTATGTGTTTACCAGAGCTCCATACGTTGCTGCTGGCTGGTACTTTCCTGGTTAGAAGGAACTCCTTCCTTATTGGCTAGGCATGAACCTGATTGAATGCCTCAGGTCTGGGGGTTCACCCAGGGAGTGCTGTAATTTCTCACCTTTATTCTTAGGGAGACACAGTATTCCCCTCAGACTTGAGGAAGGAAGTCAGATGAATCAAAGTTGTCTACGTATCCAGGTCATAGCAGGGAGGCACAGGGAAGTTAAAAGCCTCATTTAATCTACACGACAGCTACTGGTGGTAAGAACAGAACATTCTACTGGTTTATCCTCCATTCTGGGCCAGAGATGTAAAACTCAATCTCATGAATGAACTCTCTTTATTCCTTGGTTCTGCTGCTCCTCAGCACCAGTGATATAAAAAAAAAAAATCCTTGGATATTCAAAATACAGTTTTCTTGTTTCTGCCTGTGCATTTGAATACTCCTTTTTTTCTCACCAGGGATAACCTTTTTTCTTGTAATTCACATTTTTCCTCTTCTTTAACTGCAATCCCAAATTTCCTTTCCAATATCTTATTGTTGGTTTCCTCCTCAAGTGGATTTTTATCCATTGATTTGTGTATGCTACAATTTCATTGAGAATTTTACATTTTCATTTCCCATCCAACCTCTGCCTCACTGTCAGATTGTAAAATTTCTTCCATTTTTCTTGAAATTCTTGTAGGTGCTTAGTGGGGCAGAGCCTCTGCTTTTCTTCTCTTTCTTTGTTACACTAAAAGGATGGAATGCAAATATTTTCCCTCCAGGGAGGCTTTGGGAAGGAGAATGAGTTTTTCAGCGGCTAATGATTTGTACTCTGGGTTTAATGGTCCATTGAAGTCTATTAAGTATTAAGGAGAAGAAAAGAGGGTTCTAAAGGAAGGTAAAGGAGGATCAACCAGAATAAGGAAAGGATTTCCCTGGGACAACAGGGAAGGCTAGGGCAGTAGGCCAGGGAAGGATGAAGTTTAGAGAAAAGAAGCCTGGGAGATTAGGGGCAGGTGGGAGGGAGGGTGCCCAAGAAGGGAAAGGTCGGGCACAGCTGAGAGGCTGGGCGTGGTAAAGGACCCCAGGAGAGGTCTTGTTCTAGGGCCCAGAAGGCTCCAGAACTGAATCAGAGCTCACAGGCCACTCTACATCCCAGCCTTCACTGGAGCTGGCTTCTCCTCTTTCCTTTGCTCAGGAACTTGGACCTGGCACTTCTGGTGCCTACAGAGTTCACCTTGCAATATTCAGCACCTCACCAACTCTCCTGTCATCTGTGCCTGCCACTGAGTTTGGCCACTGACATCCGAATGTATAAGACAGGGTTTCAGCATATAGCATCACTATGTTATCTGAATTTTTTATCTTCAGCACAGATTTCTCTTCTGATTTCAACTTGCTGTTTGCACATCTACTCAAGTGTTATGGACATCAGAAATGTAATACATCCCAAAGTCAGCTTCTGGTCTTCCCCATTTTAGGAAATGGCATCTGTATCTATCCAGTTGCCTAAGCAATAAACCGGAAGTCATTCTAGCCATACTCAAATTACTTTCTTAAAGAGGGTCTTAATGAAGAACTCTTTAGAAAGGTGAGGGTGGACTGTTGATGAAATCTTAGAGCTTGAACTTCTCAGGACACAGGGCAGAGTGGAGAATGGTGAGGAGTGAATCAGGATGGACAGAGAGAGGAAACAGAGCACAATCACTAGCATTTTCTTGACTCTTATCTGATTACTTCATGTCAATAACCTACTAAAAGTGCTTCAGCAAGTCCTTGAGCTAAAAACAAACGAACAGGGCCTCCTGGGTGGCTCACTTGGATAAAGCGTCCAACTCTTGATTTTGGCTCAAGTCATGATCTCAGGGTCATGAGATCAGCTCCGTGCTAGAGCCTGCTTAAGATTCCCTCTGTCCCTCTCCCTCTGCCTCTCCCCTCCCTCTCTTAAAACAAACAAACAAACAAACAAACATACAATCAAACAAATGTGGAAGATGGAGCACTAGACAAAGTGGAACCTGGGGAAGAGACTCCTGGGCTGGGACAATGATTAATGATTTTCCCACTGTCTTTGTCCAGTGCCTGTACATGGTGGAGGAGAGAGGTGGGTGGAGGCAATATGTGTTTGTTGACTGTCTCCAACTCTCAACCACTCAGAAGCTGACATTCTTTCTGGCTTGTTCAGTTCAGTGAGAGCATGAAGCACCTCTTGAAGATTGGTTCTGTTGTGCTCACTCACACACTGACATATAATCAAATGTTTTACTTTGGTTCCATTATCTTTTCATCAGAATACTTTGAAAAAAATATGATTGACACCCCCAAGTTGATTCAGTTGAGGACAAACAATCTTCAAAGCAGAGTTGTCTCTCCCTGATCTGGCTCAATAGCTTGCAATATTAAATTCATAAATTGAATTACTTCTGCCTCCGACTGACTTTTCTTGAAAGCAAATGTTACTCTCTTTCTTTTTACATAATCAATCATGGATTAAAGTAGGTAACACAGGTCATTTGCTACGAATCAATTTCTCTATAAAACCACAAAAGAGAAGGTCAGAAAGAAGAGTGTGAAGACTCTAGATTGCCAAAATAAAAGCCTTGCAAAGGAAATCTTAACCACGTCTTCCTTTGGCTCCCCAAACCTGCCTCCTCTTCTTATTCTAAGTTACTGTGTGGGTTGTAAACCTTATCTTGACTTCTTTGACATTCATCTCTTCCACAGATGAAATCTAAATCCTCTCTATTTGAATCTGGGCTGGACTTAGTGACTCACCAAGAACTTTAGAGCAAGGCAGACATGACACTACCAATGTGACTTCCAGGTCCAGTCATAAAAGGCTGACTTTCTCTTTCTTGGGACACATACTTTTTGAGCCCTGAGCTGCCATGTGAGAAGTCTGGCTCTGTTGAAGTTGCCATGCTGGGAAGACCTTCTAGCGAGCGATAAGCCAGCGGAGTAGAGCTCCCAGCTCTGTTGTCATAGAGACAAGTCTCATTTGTTCATTCACCAATGAACACAAAGAATTTAGTAGTTTTCAGAGCATAGTAGGTGCTCACTACTTTGTTAAATAAATAAAATTTGTCCTTTCTGAGATACTTCACACTTTTTGAGAAAACTACTCTACCTTGTGAATATGTGATCATGTAAGCAGACATCTCAGAGGGAGAAATATCTACTAGAAGACAAGATATAAGAAAGATTTCAACAATTTCACGCAAAAGAAAGCCAAAGTCTTACGCCAGTCTTCAGAAAAGTCATAGGACCTTAGAGTACCTCCTCTTAAGCAATCTCTAAATTGGCTTCTCTACTTTTCCATTATTCCTACACAGCACATTTCTTATGATTTCTGAATTTCCCACTCTACAGAGTCTATTGGAACAAAGGTCAACCAGAACGACCTCCCAACTAAAAACAACATTGCTTCATCATTAGTAGGGATGGTTTCTCTCAATTTTACTGAGGAGCATAAAATTATATCCTAAGAGTAGAAACTGAATCCTAATCCTGCTATTCCAAATATTTTTACCCCTGCTTTTAAAACCACCAAGAGTAACTAAGTAAAAACAAAATAAAAATCATTTCATAACTTAGTGTATTATTACCTTTTTGGATATCTCCTCAGCCAGATGATCAAGAATTCTGAGAGCTTAACAAAAAAAATTAAGGAAATAAAAATTTTAAATAGAAAAACACTGTCAAAAAAACCTTCAAAGTCGAAGCAACACAAAATGACCATTCCTTGTCTATAAAATATAACCACAAGTCTGGGCTTCTGATTTGCTGCAATCACAACCCTAACAAAAACTCTACAGTGGGATGTGGGTAAGAAATCATGTTCATGATTACACACGGTGCAGAAAAAATCCTTTGGTGAATACCTGTCACATGCATGAAGCTCTCCACCACTGCTGCTGCCTCCATAACAATTCAGAATAAAATAGGTCAGATAAACATCACTCAATCACATTTTCCTTTCCTCCTGGGATCATCAACATCCCAGTTTTCTCCTGCTGCCCTGAGCCTGATATCAGCATCTTTTTTTTTTTTAACCTGCAAGATTGTGATTAAATATTTTTCCCCTCTGTCAATACTTTTAGTAAAGAATGAACTAAATAAATTAAATCAACAGATAAAAGAGCATATGGATGAATTAGGCATTGCTCCCTCTCATCACTGTCCCTTCTGTAAATGACAGATTAGCTGCTCATCTAAAATCTGTCAAGCAAATGCTTTGAAAATCCAGATAAATTAAAAGAATTATAAGCCAGTCGTATTAAGCAGCCGTCGATGACAGCATCATACCCTGTAGCTGCATTTATTGAACTAAAGCCTGGGGGCAACAGTCGTGGAAATTTGAGATGAGTGTTTTTCAAAATTACTGGGTTTTTAAAAAATATGTATTTATTCATTATAACAGGCTCTTTCAGTCCTACTCACTAATAATGCTTTTTCTTTTCAAAATATTTGATGGAAAAAATCCATGATTTATATTTGTATTTCCACACAGCCTTTCCAAAAATGATATTGCAAGATATAATATGCTTTATGTTTCAAAAACCACATACACACTTCTTGCAGAAACTCTGGGCTAGGAAAATTTCCATGGGCACGAGGCAGCCCAGAAGTCACTCAGACACTCATCTTTTCCTCCTCTCAGCCTCAGAGTTTAGATTTGTCAAATAGAAGCAGAGTTAGCCATTTGTTAAAGGTGGCAAGACAGATTTTGTTTAGACTACTGCAGCAGGAGAGACTCTGGTGTAAATGGAGTCCAACTCTGATCTGTATGGAGAAGAGTGGATGTTTCAAAGAGAGAATGGGGGAGTAGGGACGAGGAATGCACAGGGGACGGAGCAGTCAGGGAAGTGGACATTTCTAAAAACCAGGTAGGGGTGCTATATTCTAAGAACTGTCATGCAGGGCAGATGTTGGATCTGTGTATATCTCCACGGTAAATTCTTTTGGCAGTCTAGAGCCTTCCCAGGGAGGAACTTAAAAGGGGAGGCTGGATACATCCAGGGATGTTAGAAACTATGAGCTGTTAGCAATTACGCTACTCACAGCTCTCAGTGTGTGCGGTAGGGGGTGGGAGTGACGGGGGCGGTGGTGCACCCGGTAGTGTGGAGGTGATATGACTTGTGCTGAGCCTTTGCAGTGCCACACACCACGGTTACATTCTAGTCAAGAAGAAGGGTCAGAGGAGCCTGACTACAGTTCGGCCGGGAGAGAGTCTGTCAGACCTGTAGCTCTTTAATGTGGAATGCGGCAGTGTGCACAGCAAAGTGAGGCCCTGCCTCAGTGACAGTAGCCACACCACGTTCCAGGACTGCTCCAGGTTTGCTGTGGAACTGAGACAGAGGAAGATAAATGGGAGAGACAGAGCAGAACAGAAAGGTTTCTGATGGTGCCGACCAAGACCCCACACTAGACTGCAGGAACTGTGATAACGTTCCTTGGGCCTCAGAACAACAGGACCATGAATCAATCCTTGAAACTTCCAGTGGGTTCTTTTATTGTTTCTTTTTAGTGGTGTAGGCAAGGTAAGGATTTGGCTTTTTGTTCATACTGATGATCTGAAATTTTAGAGAAAAAAAAGGAATGAAAAGAAAAATCATAGTTTGTTATAATTCTCTGAAATTTGTTGAAAAATGGGGGCATGCTCTCACTTTGTTCACCAGCTGAGGAGAATGATTTTTCCTTAATCTATAAATATTTATATCGATCATGTATAAGACGTTGTTCTAGAAATTGGAGGATGTAGATGCAGATAAATGAGAGGAATGGAAGAGACAGGTCTCCTCTAAGGAGCTTCCACTCAAGGAGAGGAGAAAGAGCCTTTACAGAATTTTTTTTTTTTTTTAGATTTTATTTACTTATTCATGAGAGACAGAGAGAGAGGCAGAGGAAGAAGCAGGCCCCCAGCGAAGCAGGGAGCCCAACACCGGACTCAATCCCAGGACCCTGGGATCGTGACCTGAGCTGAAGGCAGACGCTTAACTGACTGAGCCACCCAGGCGCCTGAGCCTTTACAGAATTAACTATGGTATAGTTCAGAAAATGGAAATGCTTTCACAAAAGAAAATGCACTAAAAGTTGCCAGGCTTCGATATTGCCTTTGATAGGAAGAATTTATAACTCCTGCATATCCAAGTTCATTTAATCTTCAGAACAACTCTATAGAGAGTATTTTTAGGAGCTTATCGGGAGTGCTCAGGAAGAGACACAGAGTGTTGGGAAGAAGTAAGGGCAATTTTAAATAGGGTGGTCAGGGCAGCCTCAATAAACAGGAGATATGTGAGTCAAAACCCGAAGAAAGGGGGCGAGCAAGACCTGGGGAAATCTGTGTGAATTGCACTCCAGACAAGGGAGAAGGCAAGTGCCAAGACCCTGCGGATGGTACAGAGTTGGCCTCTTAGAGGCTGGTGGTGAGCAAGGGAGAAGAAGAGCATAGAAGCCAGGAAGCTAACAGCCCGGGGCCTCGCAGGTTCCCACAAGAACTTTGACTTGCCGTCTGTTAGTGAGAAGGCTCTGAGTGGAGGAGAGACCTTGTCTGACTTAAGAGCTATTTACCAGAGGGAGGGAAAAGGCAAAAGCAACGAGGAGGCTGTTAGAATAAACCAGACTAGTTCTGAAGAGGACCAGACCAGGGTAGGAGATCAAGCCAGGACCTTGGCTTCACTGACATCGTGCTCTGAGTTCCTTCCCTGCAATGCAACCAATAAAGAAGGCCAGATACAAAGCAAGCCCTCCTCAAAAAAGCACACGTCATGATTCATAAACAAGGAGCAAGTTTGTGGTAGAGTCTGTCTGTGGTGTGTGTTGGGGAATGTGTAAACGGAAATTCCAGGCAAGCCAGCAAGGCGAAGCATTACCTCCTCTCTACTTTTTTTTTGAGCTTTATCTCCACTGTTAGGTATAGAATGATGCAAGCAGGACCGGGGAGGAGAAAGCACTGCAGTGCGGGGAGGTGTCAGGACTGAGCACAAGCAGGAAGGGAATATCAGTAGGCAGAGGGGACAGGACTACATAATTGCTTCGACTGAGCTCACAGACTAGGTGGAGAATTTGAGGGAAACAAAGAATATACATTATCACTGGGGACAGAGGCAACCAAGAGTGTTAATGATGAGGTGAGACCCCTGTACTGATATGTACGTGAAATTCAACATAAGTCAAATAAATCGAATGCAGTTGATGGATCCCTTCTCTCTGCCAGAGTCTGGGCTAGAGGTGTACAAAGTTGAATCAGCAACTTTGTTTCTTAACTTCATGGAGATTCCAGCCTAAGGGAAAAGCGAGACAATTAAATGTGCATTTATACAACCACATGCCAAGTGTTTGCAGTGGGGAAAGGTGCACGCAAAGGATGTCCAAGAAAGGAGTAAAAGGGAGGACAGCTGATATGGAGGAAAATCACCTCGAGACCTAAATCACACTAGTACAAGTAAGTAACTGGCTCTGCACTCCTAGCTATTCACCTGATCTCTTTACACTTCGCTCTTTTACAAAATAAGAGGGTGGGACTCGTGACTTCAAGGCTCCTTAGCAATTCTAAGTGCCTAAGCTATTTGTCCTGTTACGCTCGCCAGGGCAAAAGTTCAAAGCATCCGGGCAGCCAAGAGAATTCGCAGCTGATGGGCTTCTTCAATGTTGCTTTTGACTCCCATTTATTTTATCATGAAACTTACATGAAAACAAATATGGTAAGTGTTTGAAACAAAGGACATTACTCAGCAGCACTTCAGGGGTGTCTGACTCAGTCTGTAGAGCATGTGACTCTTGATCTTGAGTTTGAGCCCCACACTGGGTAGAGAGATTACTTAAAAATAAAATCTTAAAAAAAAAAAAGGAAAGAAAAAGAAAGCAGCGCTTCAGCCGTGTTGCAATGAAAAGACTTTGAAAAGCTCAGAAAGCGTAGTTTTCTCCAACATTGTTTTTCCTCTTTTCTACAAAAACCTTTTGTGCAGGTTTGATTGCAAGATTAGATACTAATTTGATTCTCTACATTATGGAACCGTCTTCAACACAGCACTGAGATACGGGCTTATCTAGAGGGACAGTTTTTGAAAGAAACGCTGCTTTGTTTTTCTAAATTATCCAGAACAGAAGTGGCGGGCTGACTTGTTGATATGCAGATAAATACTGGGTATTACTTACCCAGCACCAACCTGCCTGAATATCTTTCCACCACTCTGGGAATATTGAACCTTTAAAAAAAAAAAAAAAAAAGAGGAACTTTGTTTCCTAAAGAATAAATATCAGATATTTGATAGTACCCTTAGGAAATAAGAAAATTAGATAAGTTCCATTTTCTTACACAAAAGGAAATGCACCCTCTTCAAATACTGAGAGAAAGTCCTCTCTGGGTGGATCTGTCAGGGTTTGAACGTGGGTCAACTGAGGAAGAAATAAAAAAGACTCAACGAAATATTCAAATTTAAATGAAAACGCCAGTCAGATATATGTGGTTCGGTTTTGGACTCTCCTTTCCTCTGACATCATTTTGGTTTCCCAGTTTCAAGGCCAGCTTGTTCACAGTCTTCAGTGCCCCACACTGTCCACGGAACACTGGTTCTGGTCTGTTAACTCGAGCCGCCAGTTGCTCCGTGGCCCCTTCTGGGCCACTCCCTTTATCTTCCATTCTTTCTTACACTTCCATCTACTTTGTTCACGTCAGTGCCAGTCCGAAAGGAAGGCCTGCCCCTTTATAATTCTGTTCCCAAAGAAACAATTCTTCTTAATCTTTCCCTCATGGTGAATCCTGTCGCTACTACTGGCTAAGAAAACATTCTTCTTTGAATATTTTATGTTAGAGAGGGTAAAACCCTGTCCACAGCAGCCTTTAGAGGAAGGGCAAAGCATCTCCAGAGGTTGCTGATCAGAGAACATTGTGGCTCTCACTGCCTCCCCGCCCCCTGCTTGCCCTACTTTCCTCCGCATAAAAAGCAAGCCTTTCTTACCTGTGACAAGGGCAGTCACTTCCTTTGCCCATCAGCGTGTCCCTGTGGTGTGTTTCTATTGGCAGGGCCAATTTCTAGGCACCAAGGGGAAGTGGCCTGCGGCATCTGCCAGAGAGCTGGCAACAAGGGCCTAGGCTTGGCAATATGTCGGCCTGTACATCCTGCACCCACAAGTCCTTATGGGCATGGGAAGAGACCCTCCGGAAGAGCAAGACTCATTTCATACCTACCTAACCCACATCAATGCCCTTCTCAAATCCCCCTATTATACTGAGAAACAGAGCAGAAGCGCAGAATGAGAATATTTTCAATTACATGGCTTTGCTGGAGGGAGGATTCCAGGTGGTGAGGGGAGATCTGAGCACCAAATAGACACAGGGTTAACCTTGCAGGTGGTCAGAGCAGGTGCACACCATGTGCTTAATCGTAGGAGTCCTGGAAACATCCATAAATCTAAAGCACTCCACATGAAATGTTTGAAATGTCATCTATAGAGATCCAACCTTTTGCAGGTCTTCTGCTACCTGATAAAACGCAAATACTCCCAGGAAGAGATGTATTTTCAAGTGTTATATGAATGAATGCAAAAGGATTTACATTTCCCCTCGTGCAATTCAGCAGGTTTTAATTCGCAGTAGGTCAAAAAGAGAGTTTTCACCCAACAAAAGAAGAGCAAGAATTGAGAAGAGAAGGTAGATAAAGAAAAGTCAGGCCATCAGAGAAAACTGTAACTGATAGACAATCTAGCATAAGGATAATTCCATGCAAGCCATGATTCGATTAACGGTGTGTTCTTCGAGTTCTGGAATCTTGGTCCTGTTCTTACTCTACTTCAGTTGCGTTAGGGACAGCCATGGGTAAAGAATTTGACTACTCGATTTTCTAGAGAATGCTATATTGTTGTAAATCCAAATAAAACACCATAATGTACTAAATTTCATTCCCATATCGGAAAACTACATTTTCATTATTATTTGAGGCTTTAAGTAAATTTCTTAAGACTCTGCATAATTATTTCTCAGAGCTCTCTATGCTGCTAATTATGCAGAGTAATATGATTTATTTTTGAAAAATGCAAACTCTAAGCACACGTCTTTAATAATTAGCATTTACATAAGTTATGTTTTTAAATTATAATTAGAAATTAATGAGTCAAACATAAAGCATGCAACACAAAATAGGAAAAATAGAGAAAAAAAATAAAAAATACTAGAATCAAGAAAAGATAGCATTCTTTTATACCGTTTCTTCTTCTCACCTTAGTCTAATTCTCTATATTATGAGAATGTCTCATTCTCAACATTTTTGTTATTGTTTTATAATCAGATTCCTGATATTTATATTGCAGAAATAAAATTCAGTGATTTTTTTAAATCATAAATTAATAATCTCACTGAATTTAGCAATCTAATTATTTCTCATTTCTCAAAATAACTGGATTCTATTAGAGCTAGAAAATCTTCTAAGGCCATCTTTGCTCTCAGAGTCTTCTGTGTCAACCCTCGTGGTGTGGTTTCCTGCTGCATTTTCTCGGTCTCAGTGTGTATATAGATCACCATACATTTTGCCATACATTAGTCTCGCATGAGCAGTTTGTGAACAAGAAGCAAATTAACTTCAAAAAAAAAATACAGATTTGGTACATCTGGTCTCCTATTTTTTCTGGTTGCAATGGGCAAACTCTAGGTCTTTTTCAGGTCAAAAATTCTAGACTAAAAAGTAGATGGTTAATTCCAGATACGACATATCAGACTGGGAGTCTGAAATACCCTGTACTGCTATTTAACAGAGAGCTTCAAAATAGTAAGTGGAAAGTAGACAAAAGTTAATTTTATGGCATAAGAAAGTTAAATTATTAATTTTCTTAAAAATAATAGATTAAAGTTTTTTGAAATAAGAAAACGAGGCCATCTGAATTTCTGAAGAAATTCATATATACCTTACCTTTTCTACTCTAAAATAATTAACTAAATAGATAAGGAAAACCCTCTTTTATATCTGAAATAACAGCTATTTTCTCTTAACATGCAATTTTAGGCATTTTATTTATGTACTTACTTTTAGTTTTAGCACAACTTCATTAATTTCATTGAAATATAATCTACAAGTAAAAAATCAATAATTTTAAGTCAACAATTTGATGATTTTTAATTGAGATAAAATTCGCATAACTTTAACTTTATAAATTTACTCATTTTAATGTTTGAAAATCAGTGTTTTTTAAATTAGATTCACAATATTATACAACCATCACCTTTATCTAATTCCAGAACATTTTTAGCACCAAAAAATAAGCTATACTGATTAAACAGTTGGTCCCCATTTACCTTTCCTCCAGTCCCTGGCAACTACTAATCTACATCCTGTTCTGTATGAATTTACCTATTCTGGGCATTTCATATAAATGGAATCATGACGCCTGGGTGACTCAGTCGGTTAAGCATCTGCTTTCGGCTCAGGTCATGATCCCAGGGTCCTGGGATGGAGCCCCGCATTGGGCTCTCTGCTCAGCAGGAAGGTGGGAAGCCTGCTTCTCCCTCTTCTTCTGCCTGCCGCTCCCCCTGCTTGTGCTCTCTCTCTCTGACAAATAAATAAATAAAATCTTTAAAATCAAATCAAATCAAATCGAAAACTGTTTCCTAACCCCAAATTATGAGGATTTTCACCTACATTTTCTTCTAAGAGTTTTATAATTATAGCTCTTACATTAATGTCTTTGATACATTGAATTGACTTTTAATATATGGTGTAAGGTAGGTGTCCAAATTTATTTTTTTGAATGTGATATACACTTATCTCAGGACCATTTGCTGAAATGACTTTTTTTTTTTTTTTTCTCAGTGAGTAGCTTTGGCACCTTTGTCAAAAATCAACTGACTGAAGATACACGGATTTATTTTGTGGACCCTCAATTCAACTCCATTGATCTATGTTTCCATCCCTACATCAATACCACACTGTTTTGACTATGGTAACTTTGCTGTTAAGTTTTGAAGTCAGGAAGTGTGAGTTCTCCTATTTTGTTCCAATTTTTCATTTTTAAAAAAGTGTTATTTAGGATACCTTGTAATTTACAGTATGAACTTTAGAATCACCTTGTCCATTTCTGCAAAATGGCTGTTGGAATTTTGATAGATTGCATTGAATCCATAGACCAATTTTGAGGGTATTACCATCTTAACAGTATTAAGCCTTTCATTCATGAACATAGGATGTTTTCCCACTTATTTAGGTCTTCTTTAATTTCTTTCCAAAATATTTTGTAGTTTTCAATGCACATGCCTTGCACTTCTCTGATTAAATTTATTCCTAGGTATTTCTTTAATGCACTATAAATAGAATTTAATCATGATGTATAATCCTTTCAGTGTGCTGCTGGCCTCAGTTTGTTAATATTTTATTAGGGATTTTTGCATCTATATTCATAAGGGATAGTGTCCTACAGTTTTCTTTTATTGTAATGTCTTCAACATCAGGGTAATACTGACCTAATTGATTGAGTTGGTAAGTTTTACCTTCCTTTATTTTGAGGAAAAGTTTGAGAAGATTGGTTTTAAGTTTTTAAATATTTGATAGAATTTACCAGTGAAGCCATCTGGTCCTAAACTTTTTTTGTTGTTGGAGGTTTTCGTATATTGATTAGATCTATTTACTTTTTATAGGTCCATTCAGATTTTTTGTCTTCTTTCTTGGTAAGTCTCACTAAATGTTTGTCAATTTTGTTGATCCTTTCAAAGAACCAACCTTTGGTTTCATCAATTTGTCTCAATTGCTTTTCTATTTCAATTTAATTTACCTCTGCTCTAATCTTTATTATTTACTTCTGTTGGCTTCTTTGGGTTTAGCTTGTCCTTCTTCCATGTCTTTAAGGTGGAAGTTTAAGTTATTGACTCGAGATCTCTCTTCTTTTCTAATATAGACATTTATAGGTATAAGTTTCTCTCTGACCCCTGCTATCATTGTGTCCCATAAGTTTTGGATTCATTTAGCTCTTTAAGTATATTTAAGACAGTTGAATTAATATCTTTGTCTATTAAGTCCAATCTCTGGGCTCCCTCAAGGACCATTTCTGTTAATGCCTTTATTTCCTGTGAGTTGATCATACTTTCTTGTTTCTTTGTATGCCTCATATTTTTGGTGTTGTTGAAAACTGTACACTTCGAATGTTCTAATGTGGCAACTCTGAGAGTCAGATTTTCCCCTTGCAAGGATTTCTTGTTTCTGTTTGTTATCTTTGTTGTTGTATATTTGTTTAAGGATCATCCCTGTCTAATTTTGTGAAGTCTATGTTCTTTGCTATATGCAGCCACTGAAGTCTGTATTTTATTAGCTTAGTGGTCAACTAGTAATTGGATATAGATTTTTAACACCTGCGTTAAAAAAGCAAAAGGAAAGCGATTCAGTCTTTGCAGATGAGCTTTGTGTATGGGCTGGGGCACACCTTCAATACTCAGGTAGGCAGTTTACGACTGCACTATAGCCTTTCTTTCTGCTTTCACTGAACTTGAAGGTCAGCCAGACACGAAAGTTAAGGCCTTCGCACATCTTTTCTGGGCATGCACATGGCCTTCTAGGTTTTTAGGAATATGTCAGAGTTTTTCACATCCCTTTTTCTCTAAGCTTCTCATCATCCAAAATTCTTCCTAGGCATCTGGCTACTCTCATTGCTCATCTCTACTCACATCCATTGCCCAAGGCAGCAGAAGCTAATACATTTCTCTTGAAAGGTTTTTGACAAATGCCACACCTCAGCACTGGGAGACTTCAGAGCGAGGTGAGATAAAGCAAACCCTTTGAGCCAGTCTGCCAGAGAACCACCATAGGTCACAGCAAACTCTCAGAGTTCTGTGAGAATATAGCTCATTCTGCTAGTCTCTGGCATGGGCACCAGTGCTGGCTGTGGTCTGTTGTTCAAGGTCACTGCCAAGTACTGGGGCAAGGGATGTGACCAGGGTAAGTTAAAATGCCAGAAAGCTGTCTACCAAGATTCAACTTCCTTGTTGAAAGTGTTTCCCTGGTTGCTTCAAGCTTTTGGTTAATTTCCAGAGTTCCAAAAAAGTTGATTCTGATAGTTTTTGCTAGTTTATTCATTGCATTTGCAGAGGGGTGGAATTTTTTAAATTCCCTCCTCTGCCATTTTTGCTGACATCCCTCAATTCGATCATTTTTGACAAGTGTATAAATTAGTGTACCCACCACTCTAAGACAAATGTGATGAAAAGGAGTTAGAGTCAGGTCTCATTCCAACTCATTCCGTAATAATCCTAACATGCTCATAAAATGTGAGTAATGAGAAGTGCATAAATGATAAGTATTAAAGAGAGAAAAAAAGAGCAAACATCATAGTTTGGAAAATAGTGCCCAGGAGAATTATGTAAAGGTCATAGAATATGAATAAATATTAATGCACTTATCATGCAAAATTGGAAAAAACGTGCTGTTACAACTGAAATATTATTCAAAGACAAGCATTGTAATTAAGAGTTTCCTTTTCCCACGGCAGTGGTAGAAAAATGCAGGTTTATTCTTAGCCTTTATCCAGTTCATAATCATTTAAAAAATTCAAATGTAATTCTTGTTCCAATAATGCTTAAAGACTGAATGAATAGCTGGTTAATTTCTTGAAAGCATGGCATTCGATCTGCTCAACATTCGTATTTCTGCCTAGCATGTTCAGGAATGCTGTCGTATCAATTAACTGTTTCAACCCTCAGAAATTCACAGTTAACTGAAAACATTGTCAGTTCATCTCCTCTCAGGGAAATTAGACATTTTTGGATGATCTATCAGTAACTAGCATCTACATTTGGGTTAAAATGTTCTTCTTTTTCCCCTTCAGACCTCCACCGCATTATTCTAATTCATGAGAATAGTTTTTGGGGACTATCTTCCATTTGGAGACCTGGGATCAACATGGACCCAATGTAGTTCCTCTATTCACTAATACTCGCTCCAAACCACTATGATATGTAAATGTTGGCAGACACTTAGAGAGGCAGCTTGGTTCTGATCCACATGGCAGACAGGTGATTGTCTCAGGTTTAGTATCCCAAAGATCCTCCTAAATTAAGACTGGGTTCAGAAATCAGATAGATCCTGGGATGCCTGGGTGGCTCAGCTGGTTAAGCATCTGCCTTTCGGCTCAGGTCATGATCCCAGGGTCCTGGGCTCCCTGCTCAGCGGGAGTCTGCTTCTCCCTCTGCCTGCTGCTCCCTCTGCTTGTGCTCACTGGTGCTCTCTCTCTCTGACGAATATAAATAAAATCTTAAAAAAAAAAAAAAGAAATCAGATAGATCCTAACTCTAACATGTGTTTTCTCTAGTTTACTTTGCATTTTAAGTCTTGCTTGTAGCAAAAGTAGATATTAAAAGAAATTTATTTGGGTTCTAAGGAAAAACATAAGAGAACAAATCTATAATTTTATATTTTTTCTATACCAAACAACAAAAACTTTTAAGGATGGTGTAGTTAAGTTTGATTTTCCTTAAGGACTGAAAAAGTTAAGAATAAATGGGAGAAATTCAGAAAGATCATTAGCTGATCGGGTTAAAGTTAAAGAATTGCTTTGATTTCCATAGATAAATAAGCAGAATAAACATTAAAATACTGCACGTGAAGCTTTTTCAAATTTTGCAAGTTTGTTAAGTAAAATGCCAAAGCAAATTAGGTCATGGATAAAAGAGCATTAAGAAATGCACATTAATATTTATATCAAAAATATCTTGCCATGTGGAAAGTCAACCATAAGCGCTATAAATATACAAGGAGTAATTGTACGAATTATTTCTTTACCAATAAAAATGATATGATAAACAGTGTGAGGAGATGAATTGTGTCTTTGCCAGTGACAACAGGAGAGTTCCCTCTTCCTAATACTTACTCCAAGTATAAACATTTTAACCTTTTAGGGATATAAAATCTTGCTCTCCACAAAATCCTCCACAAATTTTGCACATTGTCAGACAAATAATGGCTTTTCAGTAAAGGCTAATTGAAATAAACTGGTTGCTATAAGAAATCTCTATGCAGTGAAGATCTTAAATTTAAACCGGGGTGGGGGGGGAGAAGAAGGTTTTAGAGATGAAATAAACTGAATTCAGATTAAAGTCACATAACTATTAGTATTATTATTTATTTTATATGATTTAGTTAATTTTGGTCAGTAAGGACGGGAACAAAGTTGCTGTAAGAAATCTCTATGCAGTGAAGATCTTAAATTTAAACCGGGGGGGGGGGGGGGAGAAGGTTTTAGAGATGCTACTATGTTATACTATTTCTAAGGCAAACATCTGGGATTTTCAAATTGGGACAGCCGCAGACGTAAAACTGGTATTTACCCCTCTATATAATGTTTCTTGCTTCTGTGCCTTTCCTCATAGACTTATTTTGACAGATAAGTGTTTCCCTCAGTTCTTTGCCTGGTTAACTGTTATTTCGTATTCAGGACTCAGTTCAACAGTTCAACTCTCACCTCCTCTAGGAGGTCTTGCTTTATTGTTCAGGCTGAGTTAAGTGGTCCTCTTCGGTACTCTTGAATGAGCTTTTGTCCCTCTTTCCAATAACTTGTAAGAGCTTCAAGAAAACTAATAATTTTTGTTTTTCTTGTGTCTCTTCTAGTCTTTGGGACATAGCAGACATTTTATTACTATTGTTGAATGAATTGAATTATGCTTAAAAAAGAAATTGCGATTCTATTTTGTAAATAGTTATCCCATATTTAAACCTGATGATAATATATTTTAGTAATAAAGAGAATATTGTCTCTTAGACACAATGGTATTATTTATCCATCAATAAGAAAACATGTTGTTGTTTTGAGTTTTGTGTCATTCCACAAACTGTCCTAAACTGCCAATCAGTAAAAAGGTGTTGTGTGGGGCGGAGTAAATTTAGCATTGATCTCTCCTCGGGGAAAATACTCAAAAGTTTCAAAGAAAACATGAGGCAGAAATGCAAGTATGATCTCCAATAAAACTAGGATACACCTAATATTTGGTCCATAAAATCAGAATAAGGACTCCCAAAGCAGTGAAAATCACATAAAGGTTGAAGAGCACCCAGAAGGACGATACCCACTGCAGAAGATCACGGAAAAGGGGGCACAGCATACTTCCCCAGGATGATGCTCAAAACCAAAAACCTCCTTGTGGGGGCGCCTGGGTGGCACAGTCGTTAAGCGTCTGCCTTCGGCTCAGGGCGTGATCTCGGCGCTCTGGGATCGAGCCCCGCATCAGGCTCCTCTGCTAGGAGCCTGCTTCTTCCTCTCCCGCTCCCCCTGCTTGTGATCCCCCTCTCACTGGCTGTCTCTCTCTCTGTCAAATAAATAAATAAAATCTTTAAAAAAAAAACAAAACAACAAACCTCCTTGTGACAAGAGAAATAGCCTGCAGGAGCTGATAAGCGTATCTAAATTTGGTTGGGTCTTGAGGAGAAGTTCAACATTGCCAGACAGGTCCTATTTGCAAAAAACTGTCAGCCAAGGAGTCTGGGCTGCAGAACTTCCACACTGTGACCAGCCTAATCGTGCCAAATTTGGGGCTACCATCATGTAAAGACTGAAAGAAAAATTATGTACATCATCATTCTGTGTCATGAGAAGAATCTCTGTGAGGTTGAAATATGACCCCCCTTCTCTGACACAAATCTCAAAATAGTTCATCAGGAAGAAATTCTATCCCTCCATAATTAGCCATATTGTAAAAAAAAATTATAGAATTTATAGAAAAATACACACAATAGAATATGTAGGAAGAGATAAATAGAATTTATAGAAAGCAATATTGTAAAAAAAATTATAGAATTTATAGAAAGCAAGAGAGGCAAGAAAGAAAAAACATGTGACACATATTTAACAGAAAAAAATCTTGCCATAAAACATAGGAAAATTGTGATCGAATATTTTCCTAGAAATAAAAAACTTACTCATTAGTACAGATCAGGAAAGAAGTAAAAAAAAAATTAATACCGAAATCAATAGTCTTCATACTCCAAAGAGGCCGCTTTGAAGATGTGATGGAAGTCCATAATTTCAGTGGTAACAACATGTATGAAATATTTAGGAAAAAATGTAAAAAGAAATATTCGTGATCTGTAAAATAATAATAATAATCCATAAAATGTTACTATAAGACCGAAAAGGCAACCTAAAAAATGGAAAGTCCTATTTGTTTGAAATATACTCTCATACTCATTGACATATAGATGTCAATTCTGCCTAAGTTTACATATAAAGTTAATGTGATTCCCTCCCCCAAAATTTAATGAGACGATCTAATTCTTAAAGTCATACAGGAAACATAAACTAGCGCTAGGAACCGAAATACTCTGAAGAGTCATGAGAAGTGACTTGCCTGACCAGATATCAAAATGCAATATCAAGTGACAACAATTAAAATAGTTTTGTACTGGCACATGAATATACCAGCCAACAAAACAGAATAAAAATACACCAAACTACACAAATATATAAAAAATGGAGACTATCAATTTTTCAGTATAGGAAGGCAATATTATTTTTAAAATATCTGTAAGGTAATAAACAGAACAGGACAGTTGTTTGAGAAAACAACCAAAAATGCTTGATCTTAAAACTTTACTTTTTATTCCAAATGAATTCCGGATAAGTCAATGATATAAATGCAAAAATAAACATGTGATTATAATTATTAGAAAAAAAGGACTTTTTTTACTCCAGGAAAGCTATGTCTTTTCTAAGAAAATAAATCTTCGAAGTCATTAAAAAGAAACAATTGATTAAATCAACTGCATAAAAATAATTCCTTCATGATTCAAAATAATGTCAGAAGACAAATGCTAATCTGAGAAAGAGTAATTACAATTTATAGACTTTCAAAGAGCCAGATTTTAACGTGAAAAAGTTTCCTACAAATCCATAAGTAGAAGTCTGGCAATACAATAGAAAAATGTGCAAAAAGATACGAAAAAACACTTCATGGGAAAGGAAAATAAAAATTCATACTGAAACTACAATGAAACACAGTTTTTTTAAGATTTTTTTTTTTTTTTTTTTGGCAGAGATAGAGACAGCCAGCGAGAGAGGGAACACAAGCAGGGGGAGTGGGAGAGGAAGAAGCAGGCTCATGGCGGAGGAGCCTGATGTGGGGCTCGATCCCATAACGCCGGGATCACGCCCTGAGCCGAAGACAGACGCTTAACTGCTGTGCCACCCAGGCGCCCCATGAAACACAGTTTTTGCCTCTTAGATTGGCAAATACTCAAACATATGTTGGCAAATTCTGATGATGTACTGTGTTGGTGAGGGTATAGAGGAAGCAGACATTCTCACAGGCTGCTGGTGCGAATGTAAATTAAGGCAACCCTTTATAATAGGCAATTTGATGGTAACAATTAAAATGACAGATATTTTACGGGGCACCTGGGCGGCACAGTTAGGCATCCAACCCTTGGTTTCGGCCCAGGTCATGATCTTGAGTCCACCTCTAGGACTTGACACTCAGAGCAGAGTTTGCTTGAATTCTCTCTCTGCCCCTCCCCCCTCTCAAAAATAAATAAATCTTAAAAAAAAATTTTTTTTAAATGACAGATATTTTTAAATTCAGGTATTCCATTTCTAAAAACTTACCCAATTGAAAACTCACAGATTTGCAACCTGACATGTAAGATAGTCTTCATGGCAAACGACTTGGAATCACTTAACTGTACAACTTACAGAAGATGGGTCAAATAAATTTAATACATCTACATATTAGAAAAACGTTCAGCCATTTAGAAGGAATGAAGCAGTATTTATAAACTGATCTTTAAAAAGCTGCAAAATTAAGTGGGAAAAACCCTCAATATTAAATGATATATTTGGTAAACTGAAAGTTGCTTTTAAACAAGGAAAAATGTGTACATGCTGCATTTACTCATATTTACGCAGAGTATTTCTTTTTTTTTTTTTTTTTTTTTTAAAGATTTTATTTATTTATTCGACAGAGATAGAGACAGCCAGCGAGAGAGGGAACACAAGCAGGGGGAGTGGGAGAGGAGAAGCAGGCTCATAGCAGAGGAGCCTGATGTGGGGCTCGATCCCATAACGCCAGGATCACGCCGAGCCGAAGGCAGACGCTTAACCGCTGTGCCACCCAGGCGCCCCTACGCAGAGTATTTCTGAAAGAACCCTCAAGGATATGACAGCAGTGGTCACTTCTGGAGAAACACGAAGGCTGGAAGGTCGAGTTATGGAAGAACTTCCTTTCACATGGTATTTTGTACATTTTGAGTTTTAGACCATGGGTTTCTTTGTTTGTGTGTTTGTTTGTTTAAAGAAGGTGAAGAATAGCAGTAGGAGTAGCGCAGCGTAATAGCAATAATATGAAGTGGAAATTAGGAGCCAGACCACCTAGAGCCAATCCAATTGCCACGTCCTGGTTGGGTGACTTTGGACAAAGTACTTAAACTCTATGTGACCTATTTTTCCTCATCTTTAAAATGTGTATAATAATCCCATGTACCCCTATAAATCTGTTATGAGAACTAACCTAATTAATACACATATGACAATTAGAGTACTTGACATAGAAAAGTGCTTTTTTGGGGCGCCTGGGCGGCTCAGTCAGTTAAACGTCTGCTTTTGGCTCAGGTCATGGTCCCGGGGTCCTGGGGTGGAGTCCTGAGTTGGGATCCCTGCTCAGTGGGGAGTTTGCTTCTTCCTCCACCTCTCCCCCCTGGCTTGTGTTCTCTCTCTTGCTCACTCTCTTTCTCTCAAATAAACAAGTAAATTAAGAAAAAAAGAAAAGAAAAGTGCTTTATTATTGTTTTCTCATTAAAATAATAAGAGTAAAACACACAGAGACATGGATATGTCAGGTATCTGTAATAAAGCAGAGCCAACAGGACTCAGAATATTGGGACATTCTAGAAAAAGAGATCACAGCCAAGTTGTATTCAAGACCAGAATTTAGTGTCTGGGGCAGCCACTGAACTTTTGAGGAAGAGAATTCAGGTATTTATTGGCTTAGTTTTCTCCAACTTGGTCTTATAGTTGCTGTTCCAAAGGGAGCCAGACACACACACGCACACACACACACACACACACACACCCCATCCCCACCAATATTACAAGGTGTGAATATAATGCGGGGTTTAGGGAGAAAAATATACTGGCTGAGAAACAGAAAAAAACAAAAGTTCATGTAGCTCTGATTATCTCAGAATGCAAAAGCCAGACAGAGAGAGAGAGAGCGGGACAGAACCTACTATGGCCGGGTTCCAGAAGAGGGACCCAGCTTCCAGAGGGGCAGCGAGCACAGTGGAAACATCCTGATCTAAGAAATAGCCTTAGAGGGGCGCCTGGGTAGCACAGTCGTTAAGCGTCTGCCTTCGGCTCAGGGCGTGATCCCAGCGTTCTGGAATCGAGCCCCACATCAGGCTCCTCCGCTGGGAGCCTGCTTCTTCCTCTCCCACTCCCCCTGCTTGTGTTTCCTCTCTCGCTGGCTGTCTCTGTCAAATAAATAAATAAAATCTTTAAAAAAAAAGAAAAAGAAACAGCCTTAGAAATGGAACCTTTGGGAGATCAGCCTCTAGGGTCAGCAGTTCTTCACTGACCTAAATCACGTCCCCTGAGCCAGCTTTTGGCTGAGCTGCTGAGAAAGGAGGAAATGGGCCTCAAGGGTTATAAGTTCATATTCTTTATGTGTCCTCCCTGAAGAAAATACTGAGTTAGATGCTAGTGAGGGTAGGAAGTTCTCTAAGTACAATCTGCTGTCACTTCCTTAATGTTTTTTTTTAATGTTTTTTTATTATATTATGTTAGTCACCATACAGTACATCCCTGGTTTCTGATGTAAAGTTCGATGATTCATTAGTTGCGTATAACACCCAGTGCACCATGCAATACGTGCCCTCCTTACTACCCATCACCAGTCTATCCCATTCCCCCACCCCCCTCCCCTCTGAAGCCCTCAGTTTCTTTCTCAGAGTCCATAGTCTCTCATGCTTCTTAATGTATTTGTCTAATTGGCAAGTGGCCATGGTGAGATCACATTGAGAAATTTAGTCAGTTGAGGATTCATCTTGGTATTTCTAGAATCTGGATTCTTTACCTACAAAGGTATATGTACGGCTCTTCCCATCCCTTGTAATGTTAAATTCAATAGGATCCATTGCTTTGTGTAATTATACAATTCAAGTTGAAGGCAGGTCTTCATCCTTAGGCAAGAATTAAAGAACAAACAACAAAAACTTCTTAATCCCTCATGTGTATTCAAGACCTGTTGGAGAGCTACTACAGACAAGACACTGGACAAAAGTCTTTTCTTACCATACGCTCCCTTACTGAAACAAGAGTGCAGAGGGTAGGACATAAATTCAACTCAGCGGTCTTGCTTTGGATTGAGGGTTAGGCTGCTCCCAAAATTCTTCCCTCTGGTTTTCCCTGCTATTCATCAGAAGGACGGACTCCTAACATTTCATTACTTTAAATTCCACCACTTCTAATCCCTGACACATTTTCACACTGAAATACAATGGTTGTTTGTTTGTTTGTTTGTTGGCACCTGGACCTGTCTCTTAACAGTTTTTGTTCTGTTTCTTCAAAATAGAAAAAAAATATACATTTGCTTAGGTCTCATTTCTATGCTAGCGTGTCTGGTTTCTTTGTTCTAAATTAAAGTTGTCCATCACCTATTGCCTCAAATAATCTCCTTTTATTAACGTAGGCAGAGGCAAATAGACATCTGTGACTGAGGGGGAAAGAGAATTGCTCATAAGAATGAAAAGAGCCATTCAGATGTTCTTAGCATAGAGTAGTAAGAAAATAAGATTTCATCTTTAACCTTCCAGCCAACTCTACGCTCTGCGTCACTCACCTCCCCTAAAATACAATCTAGTTTGACTATTCAGTAAATCTGATGTAGCAAATTAAAACTCTCAGCTTTTAATCAATGTTTTGTTTTTGTTTTTGGTGTTTTGGGTTTGTTTATGTGAGAGAGAGAGAGAAAGAGAGAGATTTTGGCGATCGGTAAAGAGTTCTATAGGATTAATGTAGAAATTGCTGTTTGAAGCTTTCTTAATCTGGAAAAAAGTGGTTATGAATAAGGATGTACAAGTCACTATCAATTTTCTTCAAGCTGGTCTATGCCTGTTTATCCTTTTGTCGTATGTGATGACACGCATTGCAGTCTATGTGAAAATGTCTCATCCGCCAGTAGGAAAAGCTTAATAATTTATTTGCAGTCCATCTTCCTCTAGACAAATGCATGCCATGTATTTGCTGAGTTGTGTAACCAGCTCTCAGAGCTGGCACATGGTCGGCTGCAAATTGTTCTTCCTGACATCTTTCCATTTTTCATGGTATTGATATTTAGCCCCTGAATGCCTGTTCTGCATTTTCAAAACAAAACAGAAGTGAGGAATCAATTGTGTGTTGTTGGGAGGAAATGTCATGACCTTGATTATAACTGTCATTTTTGAAGGGGAAATTATAGATGTGAAATTCTTCAGGGTCACATCCAGCACATAGTACATCTAATTCAGGAGGGCATTCTCTGTTCTGTGGGTAAGTTCTTAGAGTTCTCAGCCCAAATTGAGAGGGAACTCTGAAGTCATTCTTTGTGCTGTGGTCAAAACTCTGCTCCTATGCTAAGATCGTATACTGGGGGATCCCGTATCAGATACGGGCAAGATACATTTGTAAAAAGATCTCAATTAAACTGACCTTGAAAAAAGTTAAGAAAATTATTGAACTTGCTTTAGTTTTCTTCCTTCCTTCCTTTCTTTTTTCCCTTTCTTTTCTTTCTTTTTTCCTCTTTCTTTCTTTCTTTCTTTCTTTCTTTCTTTCTTTCTTTTCTCTCTTTTTTCTCTCTTTCTCTTTCCTTCCTTCCTTCTTTCCTTCCTTCCTTCTTCCTTCTTCTTTATTTATTTTTTATTTTTTGCTAACTCTACTTCCATTTTCAAACATTTGGAACTTATTAATGTGATGATCTTTTGCTTTAGAATAGAATGCACAATAATCAAATGAAAACCTGCCCATTGGACATCAGTTCAGCAACTCTCGAAATAACCTTATATAAGGCCTCTTTAGTCTGAGGATATATATACTCTAAGAATAATATTATAGAGAGGCCCTGATGTGCTTCTATCTCCTCCTATAGTCATCTTCACCTTCCTTTTGTCTTCTTGAATCAATAAGCTCCAAAAGGTTAAGAGCATACAATGCTTGTCTGTGAAAAATCCAACAGCGCCTCTGGAAAGTAAAACCAGAAGAAAGCCAAAAAAATTGCCAAAGCATATAAAATTTCTCCATAGAATGTTCTGATTAGTACCACCCCGGTTTTACTCAGACATATGACTAGTGCTTATTTTCATGGCTCAAAAAATTATTTGGCAGAATACAATTGCATTCTCTCTCCCACCTATTTTCTGCAGAAATTTCACACAGTGACTAAATGTAATAGGCCACACTGAGAAGCATGATTTCTGAAACTCCTCTGTGGTGTCTGTGAAGGAAGCTAAGAGACTAAGGGGCCAGTGTTTTTGTGAGCTGAAACTTAGTTCTTGTACTTTTATAGTCACTTTTAGAAAATCCGAAAAGATATGTATTTTTTTTTGTACACAGAATCACATGTCGATTACCTTGGGATGACATCTTAATGTTCTTTAGAGATCGAAATCCTTTCCGTGGGGGTCTTGTGGTTAGTTGTGCAACCCACGCAGAGATTTTCCATCATAAGTGACTTTTCTTCTAATAGCTGATGCCATGTATTTATACGCTACACAATATTTAGTTGTTCTTGGTCATTATATTAAAAGGAAATAAATTAGCCCTAGCATTCAGAGAGACACATGGCCCATCATGGCAATGCACTACCTGTCTGAACAGTTATAATCCCGCCCGAAGACAGAGGGTTTTCTTCCTGTCTTTACCACTTGGGTTTTGATGGGGGCCCTGCAAAGCATGTTCAAAGAGCATGGAGCCAGCTTATATCTATTCATGAGGGAAATTATTCTAATCCAATTGAGTTCCTTACAATTGGTGTTGTGAGAGCACAGGCAGAATGCACATTGTAAAAGCACATGTTGGTCTAGTGCTGCTGTCAGCAAAGACCTTAATGAGCTTTAAGAGTAATATGGATGGTACAGAAAATGCTATCAATCAGATGTGGAAACTGCAAAGTACAGAAGACAGAGAATGAAAAGGTGGGAGAGAAAAAGAATGGGGACAAATTCAAAATACTAAGATAATATAAGTAAACTGTTTCAGTAAGAGAGTGAAAAATTATACTTGCATAAGCCATAAAAAAAAAATTCTACAGGAAAGTGTCAAGACTGCGGAGGGTCAGAAATGGTATCCTTTCTGTACCTAACAAGTTAGCCTGCCATTTTCACAAAATCTGGGACTTTATTAATGCATTAATCTTTTCCTGATTTAGTGGATATTTTAGCTAATCACTTGGCTTCTTTTAGTCTCACTGTACAATGTCTTGTTCCCTGGAGTATGGAAATACATGGTAGACTTCTCATTTCAAAGAAATTGTCTCACTAAGCATGTAATATACATCTATATATAAGCATGTTCACTAATATATCACTTGGGTTATTACAAAAAATACATTTTCTCCTGGACAATATGTTAATTTCATAATCACAGTAGAAAGATGTTTTTAAAGTACCCAATGACACATCTATGTTTATTTGTCTCATAAGAAAGACAAATGTCATTCTTTTTTTTGAATTTTATATTTGAATAATTGTACAATTGAATCAATTCTATGTTTAAGGAAATTGACTCACTGAATGGTGGTGACATCTTGAGGTACCCCATAGGGAGGAAACAAAGGGAGTAAGATGGATGAAACACTGTTTCTCCCATCTTTATTTCGTAGCACACTCCATTAGCAGCAAGAGGATTATGAACTGGTTTGACAATTAGACCCAGTAGTTGCATCGATAGAAAGTGTTTAATAACTACTCCATGGTGAGCAATGCTCTTTGAAACCAGATACTGGCAGTGGGAGTTAGAGGTTAGTTTTCTACCTCACGTAAATAAATGTGGTACGTCAGTTGGACAGAAAAAAAAAAATTACAAAAAATAATTTCTCAGCATGAGCTCTGAAAGTAACACCATCATGATCATTGCTCCTGAAAAACTATTTAGTTTCTTTCAAAACAAACCTCATTGCAAAACTAAATATAATTGATACATTTCTTGACTAATAAAAAACCTTGATACCTTAGGGCCATTAGGTCTGAAATTTCCTTCATCATTAACACTGATTCGTTTTGCTTTTACATTTAGTGCTGAGAAAATGTGGGGTTAATTATTAGATTATTCTCATTTACATCAAAGATGTTTCATTGCTCCTAGGGCTTTAGAATTTAAGATATTCATTTGAGAGGAAGAGGTAATATGAATTAAAATTAATAAAATGATGTTTTCAAACAACTTCTTTATATAGTTCACTAGCTTAAAAATGTATTCTTTGAGTTGAATTGATATACTGAAAATGAGAAAGAGGAAATGGATATAAAACAGAACTATCAAATATTATGGGAAATGCTATAGGTTGAAGAAAAATCCTCCCTTCAAAGATTGTCCAATGGTTTTCAATACCAAAAATACAATTAGGGTTATTAAAATGTGTAATCTGAAAAAGTGAAATATTTGCAGGTTTAGGGTTTTAAAGATTGAAATGTTTAAAACTCTTTGTCATTATTCTCACATAAAACTCTAAATATTGATAGTCCTCACTCTTTTACAACCAATCCAGCAAATTGTTATACATATCCGTGGGTCGAAAAAATATAGCTCGTGTGCTTTCTTAGCATATGATAAAATGAATCTGACTGTTGTTGTCATTCTAAAAAGATTTTGAAAATCTATCATATGAAAACACCACAAGAGCTGAGACTGTGTTTATTTTCTTCCTTTTTGTTTTCTCAGTGGTTGACATGTAATAGAAACAAATTTTGTTGAGGAAGTACTGGAGCGGCCATTTTGTGGCAAAGGAATTCTCCTGAAGTGCAGGTACATTTTATTTATTTATTTAAAATATTTTTTTAAAAGATTTTATTTATTTATTTATTTGAGAGAGAGAGAGAGTGAGCACAAGCCAGGGGGAAAAGCAGAGGGAGAAGCAGACTCCCTGCTGAGCAGGGAGCCCAACTCAGGGCTCCATCCCAGGACGCTGGGATCATGACCTGAGCTGAAGTCAGACAAGCTTAGCCAACGGAGCCACCCAGGCACCCCATGCAGCTACTTTTAAAGGCATCTTTTTTCACCTCAACCTTAAATCTAGTTATCCAAATAATCCAACTGTTCCATATTTCTTTTCTCCTGGTTGTTTCTCAAAATGTAACCACTATGGTTTGAACAGTCTTATTCTTTGTAGTGTATTTCAGTGTGAACACTGTGAATGAATTATCACTAATAAGTTGTCTCCTTTGGGAGATTGCAGATCATCTCATCTATACTTTTTAAAAATGCTAGTGTTGTCATTCTCTTCTGATAAATTAATTTGTTTATGTTAGATAAAAAAGAATCTGATATACTGCATTGAAACTTAACTTGAAATAATAATTTAAGATATAGAGACTGTAAGGTAACAGTTAAATTTGGCAATGAGTTATTATAATTACAAAAAGTGAAACTTATTTAAGGATGAGACAAAATTAATTTGACCGAAATCATCTACCATAGGTTTACAAATTCCTGTGCAACCAGGGTGTCCGTATATTTGAATCTGATAGCCACTGAGATAAGCCAAAGGGCTATAGCAATCCTATATATTGTATTAGACAGAATAGTGAATTAAGTGCTTTAAACACTATCTGCCTTGTGTGTTCTTGCATTTCCGTATTAATAAGTCTATGAAATCCCCTAGGACACATCTTTTTCCCTTTCTAGGCAACTTGATGTCAAGCATAAATCATGTGTATGAATAACATGGGCCATGTGTTCCAACCTCCCTGAGTTACCTTCATAAAATTGAGAAAGGGCATGAAAAAATAGATTTCCTTCATTATTTGAATTACTTGGCAAAACAGAAGATACCTATGCATATTGTTGTTGTTTATTTCCTTTATTCATTAAAATTTCTAAGATTAGTTATGTTTAAATATTTCTTAATATTTATATTAAGAGATGGAGTTGTTTCTAGCCATAAAAATCTTAAATTAAAATACAACAATCGGGTAATCTTGTGCATATGGAAGTTACCCATTAACTAAAATATTTATTCTCAAAGAAATAACAGTATACTGTTTTCCAATGTCATTAAATCCTGCTTGAAAGGACATATTTATAAAGATTAGTTATACATCCAGATTCATGAGGGCCATAGCATCCCAAATAGGTTGAACCCCAATAGGGTTACACCAAAACACATTATAATTAAATTGTCAACAAAGACAAAGGAAGAATTTTAAGAACAGCAGGAGAAAAGAGAGAAATTACATAAGAGGGATTCCCCCCTCCTCAACCAGCACACACCTGTAAGACTATCAGCAGATTTTTCAACAGAAACTTTTCAGGCTAGGATAAAATGGCATTACATATTCAAAATTGAAAGACTATAACTGTCAAACAAGAATTCTATACCCAGCAAAGTTGTTCATCAGAGCCAAAGGAGAGATAAAACGGTCCCAAACAAACAAAAGCTGAGGGAGTTCATTACCACCTTTAAAGGAGTGCTAAAAGGGAGTTCTTTCAGTGGAAGTGAATACTAATTAAAACTACAAAAACACAAAAAGGTGAAGTGGTACATATTTCATTTACAACTCACTTAAAAATGTAAAAAAAAAAAAAAAAGAACCTAGTAAAAATACCATAGCTACAATAATCTATGATTAGTTTCACAATATAAAAAACATGTGAGTTGAAATAGCAGTAGCCTAACATATAAGGTGGGGAAGTAAAAGCATGACGTTTATAAATTCTATTGAAGTTATCAGTTTAAAATAGAGTGTTATAAGTTTAAGATATTTTATATAAGCCTCATAGTAACCACCAGAGAAAATCCTGTAGTAATCACAAAAGATAATGCAATAAAAAAGTCAAAACATACTAATACTAAAAGACATCAAAACCAAAAAAGACAGTAGCATAAGAAACAAGAACAGATCTACAAAGCAACCAGATATAGTTTACAAAATGCAATATTTAAGTTCTTACCTTAATGACTACTTTAAACATAAATGAATTAGGCTCTTACCTCCTCCTCATCTGACAGCCACACTTCTTATGCATTGCCAACCAGGTCCCTGAGACACAATGGTGAAGGTCAGGGTAAATGTATTTGGCCATATTGGGTACCTGGTTGCCAGGGCTCTTTCAACTCTGGCAAAGGGGATATTGTTGCCATCAATGATCCTTCATTGGCCTTGACTATGTGGTCTACATAGTCCAGTATGATTTCACCCATGGTAAATTCAATGGTATAGTCAAGGGTGAAAATGGGAAACTTGTCATCAAAGAAAGCAAGATCCCACCAACATCAAATGGGGCAATGCTGGTGCTGAATATGTTGTGGAGTCCCCTGGTGTCTTCATTACCATGGAGAAAGTTGAGACCCACTTGAAAGACAGAGCTGAAGTGGGTCATCATCTCTGCCCCTTTCTGCTGATGCTTCTGTGTTTGCAACGTGCATAAGTCATGAGAAGTATGACAACTCTCTCAAGGTTGGATATTCACATGTAAAATAATGAAACTGGACCGATATCTTACACCACTCAGAAAAAAATAACTCAAAATTGATTAAAAATTCAAATGTAAACCCTGAAACCATGAAATACCTTAAAGAAAGCATAGGAACAAAGCTCCTTGACATGGGTATTGGTAATAATTTTTTGTATATGATTCCTGAAGCATAAGCAACACAATAAAAAATAAACAAGTGGGACTACATCAAACTAAAAAGCTTCTGCACAGCAAAGGAAATCATCAACAAAGTGAAAAGACAACCTATGGAATGGAAAAAAAATTTGCAACCATACATCTGACATGGGGTTAATATCCAAAATATATAAAGAACTTACACAACTCAATAGCAAAAACAAACAACAACTCAATTAAAAAATGGGAAAGGGATCTGAATACACACTTCTCCAAAGAAAATACATGAAAGGCCAACAGGTCCCCAAATGATGAGAAACATCACTAGTCATTAGGGAGATACAAACTAAAACCTCCGTGAGATATCTCCTCATACCTTCTAGAATGTTCATCATCAAAAAGATAAAAGATAACAAATGCTGGCATAGATGTTGAGAAAAAGGAACCCTTGTGCACTGCTGGTGGGTATGTAAATCGGTGCAAAGAGGTTGTGGTATATTTATACAACAGAGTAATTCAACCATAAAAAATGAAGAAATCTTACCATTTTCAACAACGGGGATGGAACATGAAGGTATTTCGCTAAGTGAAATCAATCAGACAGAGAAAGACCAGCACAGTATGACCCCATTTATATGTGGAGTCTTAAGAACAAAACCCAAACTCATGGAAGAAGAGACCAGACTTGTGGTTATCAGAGGTGGAATGTGGGGGTGGGGGAGGGGGGACAGGAGGAAGGTGGTCAAAAGGTGCAAACTTCCAGTTAGAAGATAAATAAGCACTAGGGCTAATGTGCCACATGACGACTCCAGCTAACACTACTGTAGGATATATAGAAAAATTCTTAAGAGAGTAAATCCTAGGAGTTCTCAATTCGAGGAAACTTTTTTCCTTTTTTTTAATCGTAGCTATATGAGAAGATGGATGTTAGCTGAACCTTTTGTAATCATTTCACGATATATGTAAATCAACCCATCAGACTGTATTCCTTAACCTTATACAGTCATGTATGTCAGTCATTCCTCAAACTAGAAAAAAAGACTGATTATACAGAACTGCAAATATTTATTGTAAAATACTAGAAGAAAAAGGAAACTGAAATTTCCTTCATTATGATCACAATTATGTAAAAGTAGAGAAAAGTGACTGAAAGGAAGGATATCAAAATACAAACCATGATTATTTAGATTAGCAAAATAGAACTATTTTTCTTTCATACTACTATTTCTTACCAAATTTTTCTACAATTGGCAGTATTATTTGATAGAGATATATACGCAAAATTTTTTATTTAAATAATCTAGGTTTAGTTCTTTGGTTGCCTTTTTTTTCACTTTAAAATTTCTTCTCAATGTAACATTTTTTCCTCTGTTTTGGATCCTTTTGCTTCTGTGAGTGATGGCTTTTCCTTCCTTCCTTTCTCCCTCCCTCCCTCCCACCCTCCCTCACTCCCTCCCTTCTTTCCTTCCTTCCTTTCCTTCATTGCTTCTCAGAGTTTTTTCTTTTTTTTTTTAATTTTTTTTAAAGATTTTATTTATTTATTTGACAGAGATAGAGACAGCCAGCGAGAGAAGGAACACAAGCAGGGGGAGTGGGAGAGGAAGAAGCAGGCTCCTAGCGGAGGAACCTGATGTGGGGCTCGATCCCAGAACACCAGGATCACGCCCTGAGCCGAAGGCAGACGCTTAACGACTGTGCCACCCAGGCGCCCCTCTCGGAGTTTTTTCTGGACCTTCACTTGCTTCTCTACCACTGGTAGCTTTCGCCAGGGTCTGATTCTTTGTTTCATCTTTGCACTTGATGGCTTAGCCAGTTTGCACCCATAATCAACTTGCTATCTCTTTTTCCTGACCCTTCAGACTCCCCTCTTTCTAAAGATAGAATGTTAAATTAATACCAAACCAATAGCTTGTTAATGATGTGATTTATCATCTTCTAATCTGCTCTCTCAAAGACCTCTTGCCACAACAGAAATTCTGTTGACTCTGTAGCCCCTGTGGGATCGCCTTCCTTGCACATATCCCGGAGGGTACTGGCCAGCTTGTTTTATCTCTAGAGAGTTTTAAAGTTAATATACATTATTTTCCTTTTCCTCCTTTCTCCTACTTTCTATTTTGCTTCCTCTTTCTCCTTCACTCTCTTACATACTGCCGTCAGCCCCATCATCTTACCCTTCTTGGGGTGATGAGTTGTCCAAAAGTTTGAAAAATGTGATAAGCAGCTGAGCACGATGCTTAGGGAGCCCTTTGACTGAAAAGCCAAGTCATGAACGCTGTGTTTGGAATGCAGTCTTTAAAGCAGATATGCCTGGTCCTAATTCGCTGCTATGGGACTTTGGTAGACAACCAAACTTCTCTCCACCTTCATCATTGCTCATTTTCAAAGTGGAACAACCGTGTTCTCGTGAGCTGCCGTGGGCGTCAAGTGAATGGTAAGTGTTCTGTAAGCTCTACTCCCTAGCCTTGCCTTCTGCCACGGGATTCATAGCTACCGCTTCTTTCTTCAACACACTGCCCACTCTCTTTGCTGCCAAACCCTGTGTTCTAGCTGCTGTACTGAGAGTATGTAAGTGCCTGAAAACGCCATGTGCTCTCTGGTGTTGTGCTTGTCTGGAATACCATCAACCCTCTTTCAACCCGGCAAAGTTTTCCGCATCCTTCCCATTTCAACGGAAGCGTTGGCATCTCTAAACTCCTTCCTCTACTTCTCTCCCAATCTCACTCTACCACAGCCGGGTTAGAGGCTCCCTCTAGGCCTCCCTCCTGCCCTCTGTATCTTTTCTATAATTCTTCTCCCATGATTCTTTACCTGTTTCATCAGTTCGCTGAGCTCTGAGTTCTTTGAAGGCAGAGTCTTTGTCTCTTATCTCGATACCCCAGTGTCTAATGAAGTATCCGATGTGCCGTAAACATTCTATAAACACTGGATGAGTTAAAAAAGGAATGGATGTCAGTAAAATTATTTGCAGCAAAAGATTATTTAATCTTATCTTGGAATTGCATTAAATTGAAATACAGGAAGATAAATAAATAAATATATACATAGAGCCTCCTCTGCACAGGTGTTGCACATTTGCAATCAAGCGGCTGATTCTGTGGTCAACGTAAAGAACGTCATACTCTGTATCGGTCTTTCCTGTCCTGAAAAACTATCCCACTGGTGCCCTGGAAGGAAAGACCATGGATTTCAGAGATGCCATTGAGTTTGGTGACACAGGAGGCAAAAAAAAAAAAAAAAAAAAAAAAAAGATAAATGTTAAATAATTAATATGAAATGTATGTAATTCTGAAATAGAGCAATTTGACTAGAAAAGAGTAAACCTGCAGAAAGGAAGCCTAAATAATTATTGCTCACTTGCAGACAGTTCCTTGAATTGGATTCATATTGAGCTAAGGCTATCTGAATTAGAGGCAGCTGTATAATCCAAGTGTCGTGCAGCATACAGAATCAGATTGAGTGCTTGAGTGTCTGCACCCTAGGAAATTGATTTGACGACTATGTCAATTACTTCTGGCACCAAGCTTTCTGTGGGTTGCATTACAACTGCTCTTTTGGTCAGCTGTGACTGCTTCCCCATCCACGCCTATTGTTTTAGATTTATTTACTGCACCGGCAATCATAAATCATGGACTTTTTTCTATACCATCTGGAAACTCTGGTGTCATTGTTTGGGTCACTTTTGATTACTCGCTCTTATTCTCAGCTACCGTTAAAGCTGATGTATCTTGAATTATGAAAGACTTCCGCCACAAGCTGACCTATTTGTGAGCAACCTTTCAGCATCTACATATGTTTATTTTATCCAACACATAGCCGGGTAGAAGAAAAAGTGTATTCTCTAACCCTCTAGGGAATTATTCCTTTGCCTGTGATACTGAATTTTTAAAGCTCACAATTTGCCTATTTGCTTGTTAACCCACTGTGCATTTCCATCGTTCTCACAAGGTTAGATTTAGCAGATTGACCATGACTTCCCCTTGGTGCTGAGAGTGTGATTTCCCCAATATTGTCTTCCAATCTCAGTTTCAACAGAACATTCCATTTTGAGCCTCAAATTAGAGTGAAGGTTGTTGGTTTTGTGTTGTTTTGTTGCAAATAGTTCTTGAACAGTGAGACAAACACACTTCTTTTAGTCTCTACCCTGGTATATCTCACTATTCTAAAAACTGAGCTCCACTGTCATCACACTTTCCTGACAAGCTCACCAGAAAACATCTTAGCGGTGTTCTTTTTCCAACCAAATGATGCTGATGCCTACCTGTACTGATAGTGTCAGCAGATTACTTTCATTTTACGCAGATGGCTCACTGGCAACCCAGATCACATCTGAAACTGTGCTATCAAGCAATTTTTATCCAGAGAAGCAATTTAAATATTGGAATTTTGTTGAATTTCCCAGGCCACAGCTGCTTGCATCTGACATCTGCTTCAATTTTTTGAGCAGCCAGTTTTTTTTTTTTTAATTTCCTGGCAATCTCAAGGTTGAGTTTTGTAGGGCTGTGTTCCTATCTACTTAGTCCTCATCAAGTATCCCTCTCTAAGTAGTGCAATAATCCACATCACACCATGTGCTATAAAATCCCCTTTTCTAACTCATTTCTAACATCAAACGCCGCTTTAAGTGTGACTAGGAGAATAACCATTTTCCTACAACTTTTCTCCATACAAGAAACTGCACGAACTATCATTTGCTGGGGTCACTATCAAATTAAAAGGGAGACAAATGAAGAAGTATTGTTAAAATTTTCTTAAATGAATAAATCGTCATCCATGAGTCTTCAGTAGATATAGGAATACTTCATGACGTTCTCATTATTCAAGTATCCTAGTGAGGCTCTAGATATAAGAGTGGTTTGTTTTCTTCCAAGACAAAGCCCCACTGAATGTGGTCTAATTAACTTTACATCGTGACATACCCGAACTGCCATTTCACATTCTTGACAATAGTGCCTACCTGCATAATGTCATGTCACATCATATCTGATCACTTTCTGCGATGTTAGATATGCGGTGCTCCAATAAGACTTGATATGATCAAGGCAACATGGTCGATAGTTGAACAATTTGTATCCTGTTTGTTGCCTTACCACCACCCTTTCAAAATGCAGAACGACACAACCAATGTGTCAAGCGGTAGATTTGAGGTTTGAAGTGGTGGGATGTTTCAGCCATTGCTTGTTTCTAAATGATTTTTAATCTACCTAGAAGGCCCAAAGATGCAGAGTGTTAGCTGTTAACATACTGTCATATTTCCAGATCATCTAAGTAAAAGACCTTGCAAGAAAGCAGAGCATAATATTGCAAGAGCACCTGTGATTTGCTATCTAAAAGAAGTTATAAAAAGCACACCATTTTCTCTTTGTTGTTAAAAGGGTGAATATTAGTGTGTTGTGCTTTTGCTTTTAAAGAAAAATATAATAAAGAATGCTGTTGGCAAGGCGTGATATTACTTTCGACGCATGCCTGCTATGTTCTCATCTCCTTTTTACTTCCTGCTTATTTACACAGCTAAGGAGAAGGATGATGAAAACTTCAACTGACTGGTGTTGTTTTTGGTCAAGAAGCTCCAGGAAGAGGGAATTCCTTGATCTGTTCCTATGCACATTTGCAATTCTTTTCGTGGGGTTTTTCAGAGCAAGGTAATCAGAGTATCTGCCTTTAAGAATTCCATATTTAACAGGTCTTTAAATAGATCAAAGAAGAAAATGCAATACAAGGCTGCTATTCCAGTAATAAGACTGTATTTTAGATTTTTCACAATCAAAAAAAAAAAAAAAGTGTGGAAAACCAAGAAGGTGAAATGATAGTCTAAAATGAAGATGAAACTAAGATGTTGAAGTCAGAATGTATGCAGTAATTTCTCTAGTCTATTAACAATAATAGTTGCTGTTGAGCAGAAACCGATGCTAAGCAAAAGAAAAATTATTTTTCTGAAATGGAGAGGACTCGGAAACCAAAACTTTTCTTGTTTGTCTTATTTTGTTTCAAGCTCACCAAAAAAAGGGGGGGGGAGAGTTTTGATTATTGATGGTCCTCAAAGAAACAACAGTGAATGAAAAAGCGAAGTCAGTGAGTCAGAGAGACATCAAAGAAACACATATTATAATGCTGTTTAACCTTTTATTAAGATTGCTATTGTATGGCAATGCACAAAACAGTGGATATTGGGCTCATTACATCAATACTATCTTGGCGCTTTTTGAGGTCACACAAGTCATCTTTTATTCATGTTGTCACTGGGAATGGAAGTTATGCTAATAGAGCCGGGTCAGGCACACCGAGGCATAAGGAGAGGTTGAACATAAATCCCAGGCAGCAGGCTCATCAACAGTCAGGACCGCGGCAATGAGGCTGCACCAAACAAGGGAGAAGGGCCCACTTTGAAATCTTTGTCCTCTGTCCCTCAGATGACCAACTGGCAGGCAAATCCCGTGTGACCTATTCATTCACCCTCCCATTCATTCATTCATTGAAGTCCACTAACAAAACAAAAATGGCAAAGTGGAAACAAGCGTTCTCATGTCAACTCTTTCCAAAATAAGGTAGGGCTACTCCATTTATACAGTTTTACAAGCCTTACTTGTGCCAGATTTGTGTTCAGGGAAATGTGAAAACCATGAAACATTATCATATAGGTTAAAAAAAAAACAAACACTTGAATAGTTATTCATATTAAAATTTTCCATTATTTTGTTCTCTTTCCAGTTCCTCCTTTCAGTTCAGCAATTTCTAACATCTCGTAACACAAAGCTTGACTCATTTTGTCTATGACCCATTTTTCATTATCTTGTGTTGTGATAAATGGCTGAGATAGCATTCAAAAAGGAGATATTTCAATGGGTTTGCAAGGGTATTATTTTCTCTCAGGTTACATGCTATGCTTAAAAGAACATATTATCTATAATAAGTGAATATTTTTAAAGAATTTTTTAAATAAGTCTTTAAATAATTTAAAAAATAAAAAATTATCCTCTAAAAAAGGATTACCATAAATAATCTTAAAATGTGTACAAACCATGTATACAAACCGTGATTTGATATGCCTCACCAAACATAGACAACAACATTCTATCTCCACGCGTGCTTATTACACGTGATTATATTTAACTGATAGGGTAAAACGTGTCCTTCCCATTGACAGAGTTTTACACATTCAGAAACAATCAAGTCTTTTTTTCCCCATAATTTGCAAAGTAAAGATTTAATAATTTAATTTTAAAAGACACTTTAAACAGAATCACCGGTCCTTTAAAATATTCTGCACACCATTATATATCAATAATATGTGACATGAATTAATGTTAGAGTTGATGACAAACTTCAATGTATATATTGCTCTTATCATTTAGAGTGTCAATAGGTATGGAATGTATATGGGAGCAAAAGCTGATAAGAACAAAACGAAGCTTGTCAACAACAGTGTTAAAACCAATGTGCTTAATTAAAGAAGTGAAGTCAATTAAAATTAAAATAACAGTGCAGCATGTACAAATGCTGGAATAATCATTAGGCCTTGCTGAATAATGGAAGAGTATAGAATTTTTTTAATGGAACAGCAGGGGTGATACATTACACAAAGCAACAATCTACAACAATATGACAATTGAATTACTTCAGCCCCATTAGGCAGGTGCAGAGGAATAATTAACATGAATTTTTCCAATGAAAAGGAAAAAAAAAACTTATTTTCCTCTAGTAACACTAAAGTTTACACCCCTATTCACCCTGCACTAAAAATGATAACCCATGACGGCAAAAACCTATGATTTTTAAAAATTAGGGTTTAATAGGGTGATTTCTGTTTATCCCCTATATAAATTGAGTAGTATAAGAAAACATATCTATGTAGCTCTTGTGGTATAATGCTAACTTTTTAAAATGTACTTTGCCTGCATGCATTGCTTTTGGTTTTTAGGGCTTAAAAACAAAATAATAAAGGATTTGCAATAGTTTCTGACTGTCTAATCTAATTCAGAGATAAAAGGCATCCCATAAAGCCGCAGGCAATATTTGTTATCTTATTTCCAGCTCAAATTCAAAACAAATTGTGACCTCCAGTTTAGAATGAAGAGAGACTCTGCTCAGTAAAATGCCAATAGAAATGAAAGCAACTTCACATTTCTTCACGAAGGGCAAGGAGTCTAAGATCTCTTTGCTCCTTTCCCTGACAAAAATACCATCCTGTTTTAAAACAGTTGTGATAAAAATCTTACTCTTTCATTTACTTCCAATGGGAACTATTTAATTTATACTGAGATAAATGGCTATGTACTTAAAGGACTTAAACTTTTCATTTCTTTCTTTACCATCAAGAAATTAAAAAAGAAAAACCCTTCATCTTCAGATGACCTTTTTAATTTCGATAGATCTGAATCAACTGATAAATGTGGAGGCTTTCATATGATGGGTGGCTTAGTTTGGGAAGATAATTATTTGCCCTCGGAGGAGATCTTTTATCTTTAGGCTTGAAGTACTTTACTACTGAGGTCTCATTAATCCCTACTTAGCTTCTAAAGAAGTTCTACCTTCCTCATTTCGAAAAAAAGAGGCACCAAATTGCTCAAGACTCAGTTGGTACAAAGGTTCTCCTGAAGGTCATCTGTGGAATCAGTGGAAGAAACAGAACAGAATCACTGATGCCTCTAGTGCAAAATTCTGTCAGTTGGAGGGTAGAGATGTCACTTACGTCAATGGAAGGGTGGGCATGGCTGACAACGTGAAGTGGAAATCACTGCTTTGTGGTAACCATCACTTTGCAATTCCAAAACAATCTTTATGTATTTTCTACCATAGACCTCTACAAGAAGTAGAATTGCTGAAGTAGCAAAGGCAAAACTTAGTGAATTTTAGTTTGTGCCTCCCCCCACTTCTTTTTTCTAGGAGAAATAAAGAATCTCACAGGAAATCTTCAATTCCCAGTTATTATCAATTTCTCAATTACCCAAAATCAGAGGCTTGAATTGGTATAACATCAAGGGATTTTATACATAACAAAGTTTTAGCCTTAATGTGAGAAATGCAATCAAGTATTTTCCCATGTGGTCTGGAACTGAAAGTACGGAGTATGGAGTTTCTAGTTAGGCTTTTGGTCAAAATATTTCTTTCTTCATCTCCTAGCATACAACTCAGCAAATGTCAGAATAAAAGTGTTCAGGCAGCTTAAAATGATAATCGACTCTCTCGATTTAAGAGAAGTCCATTGCATAAGTGAAAAAGTATTGTTTTTTAAAAAGATCATCTTTGTTGGTAACAGATCAAGGAGAATGCAGTGGTTTTGACATACAGACAAATAACATATTTTAGATGCAAAGTATTAACATCCAAAATTAAATTCATTTTTTAAAACGTAAGTATAAAAGCAGATAGAAGCATAGATGGGTGTTTATAAGAACTCGAATAAGCTGAGGGATTCAGAGGTACTCAGGTCTAAGTACAACTAGTAGCTCCTGGTGGCTTGTGGTTTGGCCTGGCAGAGTAAGAAGAGACACGTAGAATCCAATTGCTTAAAATCATAAAATTGAATGTCTGAGAAGTATGTGGGTAGACAGGTTCATAAGAAATAGCCGCACCGTGGTCTTTGCTGTGGATATGTTGATGGATTGAAGAACTGAAATTCAAATCCATATGTATGTCCTAAAGAAATCTGGCAGTTTCTCTATAATCCTTGATGGCTTTTAAGAAGGAAATGCTAGTTGTACTATACTATATTATTCAAAAAGCATCAAGCAGATATAAACAGAGATGCTACTGTGACCAACCAACTTCCTTACAATGTTACAGAGTCAAACTTAAACCAGAAACTAATAGATACCTTCTCAGAGATTCAACTATTGCCCACTTTTGAGGGCAACCTCAGTTTTTATTAAAACTTTGATGCCCAGTGTAAATTTTGAAATATGGTACTTAGGACAACTAACATTCAACAAAGCAGGAAAGAATATCCCACGGAAAAAAAAGGCAGTCTCTTTGTTTCGGGATTTCTTTTCCTTTAGAGCCTATGGTTCTTGCTCACACCACTTTGAAAGATGAAGAGGTAGACCCGATGAAGAGTGGTGGGCAGCAAAGTAAATTTTATTGAGGTGGGGACCCGAGAGGGTTGCCGTTGGAGTTTCTAAGTATAAGGCTTTTTATTAGAATGCTGGCGGGCTGTTTTAATCTGATTAACCCTCCATGCACCTGTCACCCAACCAGGTTTTTGTCCATGTGATCATCTTGTTCATGTGGGAAAGGGTGGAGGGCTCCTTCCAGGGTGGGGTAGAATCTTTTTCCTTTTAAGGGTAGTTTCCTCTTAGGATGAGGGGCCCTTTCCCCTGCCTGTCTTTCTACTGACCATCCTCCATTATCTTCAACAAATGGTGCTGGGAAAACTGGACAGCCACATGCAGAACAATGAAACTGGACCACTATCTTACACCACACACAAAAATAAATTCAAAATGGATGAAAGGCCTAAATGTGAGACAGGAAACCATCAAAATCCTGGAAGAGAACACAGGCAGCAACCTCTTTGACCTCAGCCTCAGCAACCTCTTGCTAGGCAAGAGAAACAAAGGCAAAAATGAACTTTTGAGACTTCATCAAGATAAAAAGCTTCTGCACAGAGAAGAAAGCAATCAACAGAACTAAAATCCAGCCTATGGAATGGGGGAAGATATTTGCAAATGATATATCTGATAAAGAGTTAGTATCCAAAATCTATAAAGAATTTATCAAACTCAACACCCACCAAAAACAAATAATCTAATTAAGAAATAGGTAGAAGACATGAATAGACACTTTTCTGAAGAAGACATCCAGATGGCTAACAAGCATATGAAAAGATGCTCGACATCACTCATCATCAAATCAAAACCATGATGAGATGCCACCTCACACCTGTCACGATGGCTAAAATTACCAACATAAAATACAACAAGTGCTGGAGGAGGAAGCGGAGAAAGGGGAACCCTCTTGCACTGTTGGTGGGCATGCACACTGGTGCAGCCACTCTGGAGGACAGTATGGAGGTTCTTCAAAAAGTTAAAAATAGACCTATCCTAGGACCCAGCAATTGCACTACTAGTATTTATCCAAAGATACAAAAATATAGATTTGAACATGACCTCAATGTTTATGGCAGCACTATCAGCAATAACCAAACTATGGGAGAGCCCAAATGTCCATCGACTGATGAATGGACAAAGAAGATGTGGCATACACACACACACACACACACACACACACACACACACACACACACACACTGGAATATTACTCAGCCATGAAAAAGAATGAAATCTTGCCACTTTTAATGATGTGGATGGAGCTAGAGTGTATTATGCTAAGTGAAATAAGTTAGTCAGAGAAAGACAAATACCATATGATCTCACTCATATGTAGAATTTAAGAAACAAAACAAATGAACATATGGGAAGGGAGGGGAAGGAGAGAGGGAAACAATCCATAAGAGACTCTTAATGATAGAGAACAAATGGAGGGTTGTTGGAAGGAAGTGGTGGGGGATGGTCTAGATGGGTGGGTGGTATTAAAGAGGGCACTTGTTATGATGAGCTCTGGGTATTATATGCAAGTGATAAATCACTGAATTCTACTCCTGAAACCAATATAGCACTGTATGTTAAGTAACTAAAATTAAAAAAAAAGAAATATGGTACTTACTGCCAAAAATTAAATCATGTTTGCATATGGTCAAATCGATGTGTATTTGAAATATAAAAATCTCTGATTGACACTGTGATTTTTTTTCATATTATCTAAAATCTTAACACATTCACTATATGTGAATACACAAGAAAGAAATGTTCATTTGATGAAGTGGGAAGTTTAAGGAAAAAGGAATCAGAACATATTGGATATATTTGTAAAAAAGGAATCAACTCAACAGTTTATCTGTTGAAACTGGTGTACTTTTTATTTTTTCCCTCAAGAGGAGAAACATAAATATGACAATAGCAGATCCCATCACTAATTTCAGGGGCCATTCAGCTCAACAGTTCCACACAAACTGGAACCAGAATGGTAGGACCTTGATAACAAGCAGGACTTGTGTTTTTAATTTTTGCCCCAGCATCTTTTCCAACCTAAGGCATTTAATGCTCATTACAAAGCTGTAGAGAAATAACTAATATTGTTCTTATTTTACAGGTGAGAAATGAAAACTAAGTAATGTGTTAAAGGTTTATAGAATAAGTATATAATAAAGCTGGAATTTCTACCTGGTAAATGATAGCGCTGGGATTTCAACCTATCTCTAGAGATTATCTGAGTATAGAAATTCTACTGTTAATTCAGTGTATATAATGCTTCCTACAGATAGAGAAACCACTTTATTTTTCCAAAGACCCTTGTTTAAACAAACACTCTGATTTTGGCATTTGTTATAATGAGGTCCCATAATGACTTCTCTCCCATAGCGCCTACCATACATCTTGGTGGGCTTCATAATCCCTACCATACCCCTTGATGTTGGATTAGTATTGAAAAATACCCACATGTGTATGATGTTTTCATAGCAAATCCTAAGGTTGACAGTAATAATTTCTATGGTGAAGCAGGAGTTTGGCGACTGATTGACAATGATACATAGAAGTTGATTTACGTACTCTATTTTGTGGGGACTGCCTCAATATACGTAATGAATCAGGGCTTTCTGCATCCAGAGATAGACATGTATTTCTGGAGGAATGGTGAGATGATTGTGCCAACAGATTAATTGAGAAAGAACCTGGAAAAGAACTTGTCTTAATAAGATACGCAACAGGGGGCACCTGGGTGGCTCAGTCGTTAAGCGTCTGCCTTCGGCTCAGGGCATGATCCCGGGGTCCTGGGATCGAGCCCCACATCAGGCTCTTCTGCTATGAGCCTGCTTCTTCCTCTCCCACTCCCCTGCTTGTGTTCCCTCTCTCGTTGGCTGTCTCTCTCTGTGTCAAATAAATAAATAAAATCTTTAAAAAAAAAAAAAATTCCTCTAACGCTTCTGAGGTAGCCCGTCTCTGAAATGGCCGCCATTAAGAAAAGAAAAGGAAAACAAACAAAAAAAAAAAAATAAGATACACAGCAGAAAGCCTGCAACTACTGCACAAATTACTAATGCGCTCCTTGTCAGAATAGACATTATTTTTGCTATTCCAATATAAGAATCTGTATCCAAGTACTAGGGAATGAGACTCTGAAAAACAAACAGACCTTAAAGGACTATCATACACACACCCACACACACACACACACACTCTTTAGGTACTGGGGATTCAATGAAGAACTACTTTGCGTCCAATGTTCAGGAGTACAACACAAGGCTGAAGAAAGGAATTCTCTCCACCCTGAAAGGGCATAGTGAGGAACAGAACACCGAGGACCCTCAAACTTCATAGATGGCTGATACATCTGGGCTCTCAGCAGGGACAGCCCACCTTCCCAGGCAACTGCCGCAGCCCTTCTGCAAACATTCCCGAAGCAGAATAATTGTGTGCCTTTTGTGGGCTCCCAGTGTATTCTCAGCTGTAGGAAACAATGTTAACCATTTTGGTACAATGGGAGTTCAAGCTCTGGATGGTGGACACTAGCAAAGAGGCAGAGATGGAGACCATTCCCAGAGACTCCCAAGCACGTAGCCGCATAGGGTTCTTCAGTAAAGAGCTGGACTACGAGAAGAGGGCAACCACTGACGCTAAATGTCAGGCCCTGGCATGGAACCAGTTCTTGACAAAGTTCTGACTGGTCTCTTGAAAACGAAAATCACTAAGAGAGTGAGGTTTTTTTTGCTGGTTTTTGTTTTGTTTTGTTTTGTTTTGTTTTTATAGAGCAAAGTCTATACATTTCAAGGTTTGCTTCAGATTCTCTTTTCTATTTTTTTCCTGCTAATTAAATTTTTTTAAATTTATAAAATGTTAATGATTATAGCTAGTAAGCTATTTCCCTTTTTAATACACTTTTATGGGAACATTTTTAAAGATCTTAACCATAAAATAATTGCTCTTTTCAAAAAACATACCAAATATCATTCTAGTATTTTAATAAATGTAAGATTTTGGTATTTTAATAAGCACTAAATATTAATAAGTAGATGTTACAGATGCTTTCCTTAACATTAAGTTTCTACTTGAAATATTTTCAAAGATTTTTTACATACGTATTCTGTTTATTTTTTATTTTTTTAAAGATTTTATTTATTTGAGAGAGAGTGAGCAAGAGAGATAGAGAGATGGAGAGCTTGAGCGGAGGGAGGGGCAGAGGGAGAGGGAGAAGCCGACTCCCTGCTAAGCAGGTAGCCCAACACGGGGCTCAATCTATTACCCCAAGATCATGACCTGAGCTGAAGCCAGACACTTAACTGACTGAGCCACTCAGGGGGCCCTCTGTTTATTTTCAAAATATTCATCTCAACAACAGTCAATCAGAATTCTTACTGGAGTATTTCAGACCCAATTATCCAGCAATAAGTTACTTATGAATGTAATTTACTAAGTTTTCTTTTTTCTTTTTTTTTTTAAAGATTTATTTATTCACTTGAGAGAAAGAGAAAGAGCAGGGGGAGGGGCAGAGGGAGAGGGAGACAAGCAGACTCCCTGCTGAGCGGGAAACGTGATGAGGAATCTGTCCCACAACCCTGAGATCATGACCTGAGCCAAAATCAAGAGTTGGATGCTCAACTGACTGAGACACCCATGCACCCTAGTAACTTTTCTTTAAAAAGGAAAACAACTACCTATAATTCCTCTAGTATAAATTATATAAATTAATATAGTTTAACCTTGCTAAAATATCAGCTTATACCTTAATTAAGAAATGAATATTTTTCAAGGATAAAATTTGAAAGTAGGCACCAGAATAGAAAAAGCCGTGTAATATGGTATTTTAGGATTTTTGTTTTCCCAAAGATCAACACATTCTCAAGTAGAAATAAATTCCTACCTTTAGAAAAATTACCTACTAATACTTATTAAATATAATTTTAATATGGTTTTAAAGGCATAGTCCCCAAGAGAGATTCTTTGAAAATGAAGATAATGCAACTATTTTGTCTATCTATCTGTAAGTCAATTCTTCTTCACAATATGTTTAGATTTCAACTCACTGATATTTAAAAAATACATTTTTGGCATTACCTTTTAAACATTTTGTTTTCTTGAATGTATTCCCTTCTTCACTTAGGACTCTCTAAAGCTTATTATTTTTTATTGTTGCCTACCAGTTTACCATAACTAGACGGAATTGCATAAATTGGAAATGAAGGGTTTAGATGTGTTATTGATTTTACCTCCTTGAATATTTTCTCTATGAACCCACATATTCTTCTATGGTTGTCATCAAAATTTCTGTATTACAACAAAGGAAACTTGAAATAATGATGAGAGACATAGGCATACAGAAACTTAATAGTTCATTTTTAATCTTCTATTTTTGCTTTTTCTTCAACTCTTACAGGATGTGGAAAGAAAAGCAGTCTTTGTAGTGACAAAGCTGACCAATGTACCCTTGGGGAAGAGACGCGTTTTCTTCAATACTGAAAAAGGCAGATTTTGACACTTAAACTATAGGTGTAAAATTTATAATTAACCTCTAGAAATGAGCTTTAATCTCTGATCAGGGATAGTGAGATACACTGCACAATATTGACTATGGAAGAACTATATATACCAACACATTCATCCTCTTTTTAATTTGATATTTAAATCAAAAGGGATTTAAGCAATATGTAAAGGCTAATTACTTAGAGCTGCCAATGTATAAGTCAATAATGACAGAGAGTAGTTTTCACTGTTAGCCTAAAACCACAAATAAATTCTTTTTGCTAATCCAGATGTTAAAAAATCCCTTTGTGTAGTTCTTCAAAACTGTATTTGAAAGTTACAAAGTTCAGGAGAAAAATATATTGTAAATTAACCATAGATTTCAGAATATCGTGGAAAGATTATTTTCATTCAGATCAGATTTATTTCAGCTCAAACTGATGTTTGGAATTCTTATTTACACTAAAAATAAATCCCAATGAATATATAGTTCTAATGCTTGAGAAAAATCTTCGTATAATATTGCCAACACTGAACTACCAGGTTCAGTGGATTTCAGTTGGAAATCAAAAAACTGTTGAAATATATATATACACACATATATACATATATATTTTTATATATCTTTATAAATATATACTTATATCTCATATATCTTATATCTATATACAATATAGATATATCTTATATATATTATATATATATGATGCATACATGTGTCTCCAAACAAAACAAACCCAGCAATGCATTGAAAAGCTAATGTAACATGATCACATGGAAATTCAAGGATGGTTCAGTCTTCATTTTTCAGATTTAGCCTATTTATATCTCTAGTTCATTTTTTATAGTAGTTTGGTATGTCAAACAAGTTGGTGTGTATTCTCTGAGTATTAATATTTAAATAAATGAAATTAGATAGATATTTATCTGTTATGTATGAACAGCTCATTCCCAAGAGAAAAAAAATCAATTTTTCTAATAAATACAAAAGAATGATAACCTTCTCTAAGAATGAAAACATGAGAATAATGCAACAATGAGAAACCACTTTTTACTCAGTAGGTTAGGAAAAATTTTTAAAAGGGACAATATCCATTCCTCATAAGGATGCATGGAAGCGGTTTTATCACGCACTGATGATCAAAATGTGAATTGCTACACCTTTCCCAAGAATTTAGACAATTCGCATTAAAATGTAAAATGCACATGTCCAAGCCAATAAAAACTTGAAAATTAAAATTTAAACAGCACTTCACGAAGGGGAAAGCTATCAAATAAACTTGTGAAAAAGTGCTGGGACTATAAATAGGAAAATCCCTTTAGAGAGCAATTTGACAATATCTAGTAAAGTTGACTGCGCACATACGATTTCCTTTTTCTGTCTATACCAGAGAAGTTTGAACCAAATCACCAAGGAGACCGTGATGGTTAATTCTACGTGTCAACTTGACAGGGTGCTCAGATATTTGGTCAAACATTATTGCGGTGTGTCTGTGAGGGTGTTTTTGTATGAGATTAATATTTGAACTGGTAGATTGAGTGAAACATATTATTTTTCCTCATGTAGGTGGTCCTTATCTCATCAATTTAAGACCTGAAAAAAACAAAACGGCTGACCTTCCCATAAGTAATGGAGGGGTAGAGGGACTCTTTTTGCCTAACTGTATGATCTGTGGCATCAGTCTTTTCTTGAGTTTAGACACAAACCGAAGCATCAGCTTTTCTTGAGTTTTGAGCCTGATGGCTTTCAGATGGGAGCATGCACCATCAACTCTTCTGGTTTTCCGGCCTCGGGATGCAGAATGGAACTACATCCTTGGCTTTCCTGGGTCTCTAGCCTGCTGACAGCAGATCTTGGACCTGCTCAGCCTCCAAAATTTCAGGAACCAATTCCTTACACTACATTTCTTTCTCTTTCCTCCTCTTCCCCTCCCCTAGATAGAGAGATGTATATATACATCCTATTGTATAAATAGAAATACAAATTTTTTATATAAATATAAAAATTATATATATATATATATATATATATATATATATATATATATATATATAGTGCCAAAGAAAGCCAATAGTGTGTGTGTGTATACACACTATATATAGATATAGATATAGGTAACACGTGTGTGTGTGTGTGTGTGTGTGTGTATATACCCCCAGTGGCTCTGTTTCCCTGGAGAACTCTGACTAATACAGTGAACATATAAGAAGCTTTGTGGTGGTACTGTTGGTAATAGCAAGAAATTGGAAATAGCTTAATGTCCATTAACAGAAGAGTGGGTATGCAAAATTGTGGAATCAACCTATAGTGGAATATTAAATACCCCTGAAAAATGAAAAAAACTACAGATATATTGTAAAACGCAACACTGAGTGAAACAAAAAAGTTGTGGAAGGCTACTTACCATAGCATTCATGTAAATTTTTATATAAATTTTAATGTATAAAATTATTATATTATTTATGGAAGCATACACATAGCATAAAAGAGGGAAACATTCAAGGAAATTAAAAACATATTTAGGATAGGAGTTAGCTCTGAAAAGGACATGGGAAAAAATGGAATCAGAGACTATCGTCTGTATTTGCAATACATCCTAATCTTAAACTGTGTGGTCAGTCCATGAGTGCGCAATGTTATTGATTATACCACTGTTTTAAATGTTTAAAATATTCATTGTAATGAAGAAAATGGGATCTATGTTACTGGCAAGATGCTAAAATACATGTTTAGAACAACACCTTTAAGTAGAGTACACAAAAGCACTATAGGAATATCATACGTTATATACTAAATTTATAGCTGAGCCGGTATAGAGGAAAGAAATGTCCTTAGAGATCAGAAACAGAAAGAAGACATGAATCCACAGGAGCGCAAAGGAGAGGTGGAGCCAGTGTTTGCCTGGGTCGTGTCTGCAGACCCACACAGGCAAAACCAGAAGCTTCGTGCAGAAGGCCGGGGACAGGCAGGAGACAGAGCGTGGGGTCTGAGCAGCATGAGAGGGTGGACTGACCATCACTGCATGAAAAGAAAATTCCTGAAGGGCAACACTCAGGGGAGAATCAAGAGAAAACTATCCAACAAGGAATGAGAATATGTATCATTTCTTTCACGAGGCTTGGCCAATAAAGAACAGGAAAAAAAAAAAAAAAGGGAAAAAATTCCTTGAGGTTTTCTAACCACAAATCTTGACTCATGAGATTTTGTGGTATGAATTCATAATAAGTGTGTATCCCAACGACCATAATCCAATGTTTTAAATAATGTTGCTTCCAAGCTGTTTGTATCATAATGTCCTCTCTAGAGAAATGCAATTTAAATAAAGACCTTGAATAATCCCTACAAAGAAAACTCCAAGTACCATGAGCTTATATTTAAAAGTCACTGAAACAGATGAAGAAACAAAACCCTTCCCCAACAAGGGTCAAGAAAGAGCTCCCTGGGCCTTTCAGCTGTTTTCCAGAGGGGTCAAGAGCACCTCCCCCACCCATACCCTCCAGCGATACCTGGCTTCCCTGGGGCCACATTAACAGGAGTCAAGAGGGAGGCCCCAAAACACACCCATCGTTCCTGTCAGGGTGCAGAGTCATGCCACCATAGCATGCCTTAGCACCTGTCATCTCAGGCATCTCAAGAGGCCCTAGGCTCTCAGGCCCCTGGTCCCCACTGTCACCTCTATGAAGGTCTGTGCATCCCCTGTGCTGTCCTCCCCTGCATCCTGTCTCAATTCTGTACCCTTTGCAAAGCACGATCCATCACTAACAAAATCTGCTCTGTCATCAACACTTCTTTGACCTTTCTCTCCAAAATCTTGCTCCAACAGAAATAATCTTGAGGATATTCCTTCCCCAGGTCCTCTCACGTGGTACTTTTTGTTTGTTTTTCTCTCCTCAATAATTTTTATACCCCAGAGGGAGTGAAGGTGCTCCCCTTACTCCTCATTGCTCCTTCTGAATCAGGATTTTTATCTCCTTAAATTTCATTTTATCAGATATATACATATATATGTTGTGTTTTTTTAATAATAATTTTTTATTATGTTACGTTAGTCACCATACAGTATATCCTTAGTTTTTGATGTAGTGTTCCATGATTCATGATTTGCTTATAACACCAGATATATACATATATATGCTGCAATCAAAAGAGAACTTTTCCAAACGCCCACAGCCACATGCTCTCACACAACTGTACCTGCATGGATAGCCTCTGTCCTGGGTGAACTAATCTGGCTTGTGGTTAATGTTGCTCCTACCCCCTGTTGCAACAGAATACTAACGCCCTTCTCTTCTTGCCTCTACAAAGACAGTGCTCCTGCAATTCTCCTTCCTCCTACCCCGACAGCTTCCTTTCCGCTCTTCCCTATTTAGCATAACAAAGATGTTCTCATTTATTCCATCTTAAAAATAAAACAAAAATTAACTTCTCTTGACCCCATTTTTCTTGCTAGACACTGCTCCATTTCTCTGCCCCCTTTAGAGAAAAAAACTCTTCTAATGAATTGTCTATTCTAGTTGTTTTCCTCACTCTTCAAACACACACACACACACACACACACACACACACACACATCCAATTCTCTTTTATATCTGTTTCAATCAGGTTGTCTTCAGCTATTCCATGCAAAACACTCTTGTCAAGTCCCCAGGGAGCACTGCATCATAAAATCCAATGAAAAATCTTTTTCTTTCTAAATACTGCCATTGGATAGTTTATCACTCTCTACTTTTAGATATGTTCTCTGCACTTGGGCTAGTAAAAATCTCAAAAGGAACAGGCCTCAGATTTTACTCTGAATCATTTATCTCCCTCCCCACTATCTGTGTTCCAACCGCAGTCTTCTCTCCACCTTCCTTCCATCCTTCCAGTGGCTTAGACCCAAAGTCTCGGAATTACCTTTTACTCTTCTTGCTCTGTCAGAGCCTATATCTATTAGTCCACAAATACCAGAATCCAAAGACTTCTTACTACTCCCAATGTCAAGCTACTATTAATCCTTACTTGAATTATTGGAAGACTCCTAATGTGCCTTCTTGGCTCCATCCCTGTTTCTCAGTTCTTCATTAGATGACTATCTACACATCACCGCTAAGACATTTTTTTAAATAAACTTTGGGGTTTATGCTTTTTTTTTTTTTAAGAAAAAGAGAGAGTGCAAGAGTGGGAAGAGGGGCAGAGGGAGAGGAAGAGAGAGAATCTTAAGCAGGCTCCATGCACAGCATGAAGCCTGACGCAGGGCTTGATCTCACAACTCTGAGATCGTAACCTGAGCTGAAGTCAAGAGTTGGACTCTTAACTGACCAAGCCACCCACGTACCCCAATAAACTGTTTTTTTAGAGCAGTTTTAGGTTTACAGCAATCTTGAGCAGAAGGTGCAGAGATCGTCCACATACCTCCTGCCTCCACACTTGCACAGCCTCTTCTATGATCAATATTGTCCACCGGAGTGGTCCATTTGCTGTATCTGATGAACCTGCACCGACGCATCACTTTACCCAAAGTCCATCATTTACATTAGGATTCACTCTTGGTTTTGTACATTCTATGGGTTTGGGCAAATTTATAATGACATGTATCCGTTATTATAGTGTCATGTAGAGTATTTTTACTCCCATAAAAATCCTCTGTGCTGTACCCATTCATCCATCTCCCCACCCCTCCACAACCCCTGGCAGCCATTAATCTTTTTACCATCTCCATATTTTGTCTTTTCCAGAATGTCATATAGTTGGAATCATAGACTATGTAGCCTTCCAGATTGGCCTCTTTCAACTAGTAATATGCATTTAAGATTCTTCCATGTATTTTCATAGCTTGAATAATAATATCTTTTGATGCCCATGTCTTTTCATTCGTGCTGAATTATATATTCGATTGCCTCAATGTACCATAGTATATTTATTTATTCACTTATGGAATGACACCCTGGTTGATTGTAAGATTTGGCAACTGCGAATTGCAATTTGCTTTTCATTCTCTTGATGGTGTCTTTTATTGAGCAGAAATTTTTAATTTTAATGAAGTCCAGCTTATTTATCCTTTCTTTCATGAATTGTGTCATTGGTATTGTATCTAGAAGCCATCACCATATTCAAGTTCATCTAGATTTTCTCTTTTTTTTTTTCTAGGAGTTTTATAGTTTCACTTTTTACATATAGGTGTGTGATCCATTTTGAGTTGATTTGGGGAGAAGGTATAGTCCATGTTTAGATTTGTGTTTTTGCATGTAAATATCCAGTATTTCAACACCATTTGTTGAAAAGACTATCTTATCTTCATTGTATTGCTTTTGCTCTTTGTCAAAAGTTATTTGACTAGTGGTTGAAAGATGGCAGCAAAGTAGGAGGACCTTAGGCTCACCTTGTCCCATGAATACTAGATAACTATCAAATCATATTATATATCCCAGGAATTGACCTGAGACTGGCAGAACAAACTCCAAAAGTAAAGGTAGAGAAGAGGCCACATTGAAGAAGGTAGGAAGAGCAGAGATGCAGTATGGGAGAGAAAGGGACCATGGCCACCATAGTGGGGAGGGAGCCTTAGTCACAGAAAAGGCCAATGGATAGACTAGCAGACAGGAAACATGCAGGGAAAATGAATCCCCAAAGCAATTGCCTTGGAAAGCAAGAGAGGCTGAATTTCATGAGTTCTTGCAACCAGCAGGACTTGAAGCCTGGAATTTTAAAGGTCAGCAGCCTTGGCTCTGGGAGAGCTCAGAGGACATTATGGCTACTCTTGGAGAGAAGACAGGCAAACAACACACAGACATATAACATGGAAAGAGCAATCTGAAAGCACCTGGAGCACACAGTGGGGAGGTTAGTTGCTCATCTCAGGTATGTCCCAGAGAGGCAGTATTAATGGAATGACCTCTCCTGAAAAAAAGGAACTGGCCAGCACCATTTCCCTCCCCTGCCCCTCAGCATAAGCACAGGGCCACCTGTGGGAACCAGCACAGTGCTGACACTCGCTAATTAACTTACTTACCCCAAGCCCTGTGCCCCCCAGCTCTGGTGGAACTACCCCTCCTAGAAACACTTGCTTTAGTTCCAGCATGGAGGGCCTCCCCCAGAGGCCAGAGTATTGTGAGAGATTAGCCTCCAGTTCCAGTGGCAGTGGTGACAGGTCTCGTTTCACAAACAGATCAGAGTACACCTAGTTAAAATGATTCACATTCAGTCCAGGGACAAAACACTACCCACAACATGAAAGAGAGCCTCTGCAGGGGACTGGCCTGAAGGGTAAAGTGGCCAGGACAAAATAGCAGAGCACACCTCACATTTTGGAGATACTCCTGGCAGCACCAGTCCCTGGGGAAAAGGGGACACTACATGGCAGGGCACTACAGGACCTCTTCTTTATCAGGCCATTACCCTCATGAACAGGCAGTGTAGCTAACTTCCCTAACATGAGAAACAGGTGCAAAGACTTAGACAAAATGAGAAGACAGAGGAATTTATCTTAAATGAAAGAACAGGAAAAGGTCACAGCCAGAGATCTGAGTAGAACAGATATAAGAAGCATGCCTAATAGAGAATTTCAAGCAATGATCATAAGGATATTCACTGGACTAGAGAAAAGAGTGGAAGACATGAGTGAGACCCTTATCACAGAGATAACACATGACATAGCAGAGATAAAGGGCTCGTGAACAAAATGAGAAACACATCTGATGGAATGAATAGCAGATTGGAAGAAGCATAAGAATGAGTTTGTGACCTATTGGACAGAGTAATGGAAAATAATCAAGCTGAATAGAAGAGAGAAAAAAAATTATGCAAAATGAGAATAGACTTAGGGAACTCAGTGACTCCATCAAATGTGGTAACACTCATATTATAAGAATCCCAGAAGAAGAAGAGAAAAACTGGGGCCAAAAATTTATTTGAAGAAATAATAAATTTATTTGAAGAAGTAATAGCTAAAATAATAATTCCTAATCTGGGGAATGAAACAGATATCTAGATCTAGGAGGCACAGGGAACTCCCACCAAAATCAACAAAAGCAGATCCATACCAAGACATATGTAATTAAATTGGCAAAATATAGTGATAAAGAAAAAAAATTTAAAGCAGCAAGACAAAAGAAGGCAGTATTTACAAGGGAAAACCCATAAGGCTAGCAGGAGATTTTTCAGCAGAAACTTTCCAAGCTAGAAGGCAGAGGCATAATCTATTCAAAGTGATAACTGAGAAAAATCTGCAGCCAAGAATTCTCTATCCAGCAATGCTGTCATTCAGAATAGAAAGAGAGATAAAGAGTTTCCCAGAAAAACAAAAACTAAAGGAGAACATGACCACTAAATCAGCCCAAGAAGACATATTAGAGGGGATTCTGAAAGGAGGAACCAAAAGTAACAGTATAAAAGTAGGAAACAAAAGCAGTAAAAATGAATATTTCTATAAAAAAATGAGTCAAGGAACTCATGAAATAAAAGGATATAAAACACAACAATATGTATCTAAAACATGGGGAAGAGAGGAGTAAAGAATGGGCTCAAATTTAAATGACCATCAAGGTAATATAAACTGCTATACGCAGAAGAGGTTATATACAAACAGAATGATAACCATGTATCAAAACCCACTAACAAATATGCAAAGAATAAAGAGAAAGAAATCCAAATACCTCACTAAAGAAAATCAGCAAATCATGAAAGAGAGAAAGACAAGAAAGGATCAGAGAAAATCTTAAGAAACAACCATGAAACAAATAATAAAATGACAATAAATACATGTCTATGAATGATTACTTTGAATGTGAATGGACTAAATGTTCCAATCAAAAAACACAGGGTGACAGAATGGATAAAAAAAACCTAGACCCATCTATATGCTCCTTATGAGAGACTCATTTTAGACCAAAAGATACCTGAAGATTGAAAGTGAGGGGACTAAGAAACATCTATCACGCAAATAGAAGTCAAAAGAAAGCTGGAGTAGCAATACTTACATTGGACAAACTAGACTTTGAAATAAAGACTGTAACAAGAGAAAAAGAAGGACACTATATAATAATAAAAGGGACAATCCAATAAGAAGATATAATAATTGTAAATATTTATGGACCCAACAAGGGAGCACCCAAATACATAAAATAGTTAATAACAAATATAAAGGAACTAAACGATAGTAATACAATAATAGTGGGGGAATTTAACACCCTACTTACAACAAAGGACAGATAATTTAAACAGAAAATCAACAAGGAAGGGCTTTGAATGGCTTTGAATGACACACTGGAAAAGATGGACTTAACGAATGTGAATGAGTATTCCATCTTAAAACATCAAAATACACGTTCTTTTCAAGTGCACATGAAACATTCTCCAGAATAGATCACATATTAGCACACAAAACAAGCCCATCTCAACAAATTCAGAGTCATACCATACATCTTTTCTGACTACAATGCTATGAAACCGGAAGTCAACCACAAGAAAAAATCTGGAAAGACCACAAATACATGGAGGTTAAATAACATGCTACTAAACAACGAGTGGGTCAACCAGGAAATAAAATAAATAAAAATTACATGGAGACAAAGGAAAATAAAAACACAATAGTTCAAGATCTTTGGCAGGAAAAATGGTTCTAAGAGGGAAGTTTATAGCAATACAAGCCTACCTTAAGAAGCAAGAGAAACTTCAACTAAACAACCTAACCTTACATCTAAAGGAGACAGAAAAAGAGCAACAAACAAAACCAAAACCAGCAGAAGGAAGGAAATAATAAAGATTAGAGCAGAAATAAATGATTCAGAAACTCAAAACAAACAAACAAACAAAAACAATACAACAGATCAATGAAACCAGGGGCTGATTTTTTTAAATAAAACAATAAAATTTATAAACCTCTAGCCAGACTTATCCACAAAAAAAAAGAAAAGAAAAGAGAGAGAGAGAAAGAGCTCAAATAAATAAAATCACAAATGAGAGAGGAGAAATAACAACCAACACTACAGAAATACAAACAATTATGAGAATATAATAAAAAACTATACGCCAACAAATTGGACAACCTAGAAGAAATGGAGAAATTCCTAGAAACATACAAACTAACAAAACGAAACAGGAAGAAATAGAAAATTTGAACAGACCAATAACCAGCAAAGAAATTGAATCAATAATCAAAAAACTCCCAATAAACAAAGTCCAGGACCAGATAGTTTCACAGGCAACTTCTACCAAACATTTAAAGAAGAGTTAACAGAAGGGTTAATACCTATTCTTCTCAAACTATTCCAAAAAATATATAAGGAAGGAAAACTTCCAAATTCATTCTGAAGCCTGCATTAGCCTGATACCAAAACCAGATGAAGACTCCACTAAAAGAGAGAACTAGCCAATATCCTTGATGACCATTTATGCAAAAAGTCTCAATAAAATACTAGCAAACAAAATGCAACAATACATTTAAAAAAAAAATCATTCACCATGATCAAGTGGTATTTATTCCTGGGTTGCAAGGGTGGTTCAATATTCACAAATCAATCATCATGACACACCACATTAATAAAAGAAAGGATAAGAACCATATGATCATTTCAGTAAATGCAGAAAAAGCATTTGACAAAGTACAACATCCATTTATGATAAAAACCCTCAACAAAGTAGGTTTAGAGGGAACATGCCTCAACATAATATAGTCTATACACGAAAAAACTCACAGTTGATATCATCCTCAACGTGGAAAAACTGAGTTTTACCTTTATGGTCAGGAACAAGATAGGGATATCCACTCTCACCACTGTTTTTTAACATAGTACTGGAAGTCCTAGCCACAGCCATCAGACAACAAAAAGAAATAAAAGGCATCCAAATCATCAAGGAGGAAGTGAAACTTTCATTATTTGCAGATAATATGATACTATATATAGAAAACCCAAAAAACTCCACCAAAAAAACCCCTAGAACCGATCAATGAATTCAGTAAAGTCACAAGATACAAAACCAATGTACAGAAATCTGTTGCATATCTATACACCAATACTGAAGCAGCTGCAAGAGAAATTAAGGAATCAATCCCATTAACAATTGCACCAAAAAGAATAAGATACCTAGGAATAAACCTAATCAAAGAGGTGACAAAACGGTACTCTGAAAACTATTAAACACTGATGAAAGAAATTGAAGAGGACACAACAAAATGGAAAGACATTACATACTCATGGATCAGAAGAAAAAATATTTTTAAAATGTCTCTACTACCCAAAGCAATCCACACATTTAATGCAATCCTTATCAAAACACCAATAGCATTTTTCCAGAACTAGAACAAACAATTCTAAAATTTGTATAGAACCACAAAAGACTCTGAATATAGCCAAAGCAATCTGGAAAAAGAAAAGCAAAGCTGGAGGCATCACAATTCTGGACTTCAAGTTATATTACAAAACTGTAGTAATCAAAACAGTATGGTACTGGCACAAAAATGGACACACGGATCTATAGAACAGAATAGAAAACCCAGAAATGAACCCACAACTATATGGTCGAGTAATCTTGGACAAAGCAGGAAAGACTATCCCATGGGAAAAACATGGTCTCTTCAATAAATGGTGTTGGGAAAATTGGACAGCCACATGCAAAAGAAAGAAACCAGACCACTTTCTTACACCATACACAAAAATAAATTTAAAATGGATCAAAGACCCAAATGTGTGACCTGAAACCATAAAAATCCTAGAAAAGAACACAGGCACTAATTTCTCTAACATTGGCTGTAGGAACTTTTTTCTAGATAGGTACCTCAAGGCAAGGGAAACAAAAGCAAAAATAAACTATTGGGATTACATCAAAATAAAAAGCTTCTGTACAGGAAAGACAACAATCAACAAAACTAAAAGGCAACCTACAGACTAGGAGATGATATTCGCAAATGACATATTCAATAAAGGGCTAGTATCCAAAATATATAAAGAACTTATACAACTCAACACCCAAAAAACAAATAATACAAGTTAAAAAATGGGCAGAAGATACGAACAGACATTTCTCAAAGGAAGACATACAGATGGACAACAGGCATGTGAAAAGACGTTCGTCATCACTTACCATCAGGGAAATACAAATCAAAACTACAATGAGATATCACCTCATGTCTATCAGAATGGCTAAAATAAACAAGATAAGAAACAGCAGGTGTTGGTGAGGATGTGGAAGAAAAGGAATCTTCTTGCACTGTTGGTGGAAATGCAAGCCGGTGCAGCCACTCTAGAAAATAGTTTCGAGGTTCCTCAAAAAGTTAAAAATAGAACTACCCTACAACTTGACCCAGTAATTGTACTACTTAGTATTTACCCGAAGAATACAAAAACACTAATTCAGGGAATACAAAAACACTAAACAGGCTCAGTCTGTTAAGCGTCTGCCTTTGGCTCAGGTCATGATCTCAGGGTCCTGGGATTGAGCCCTTTGTTGGGCTCCCTGCTCAGTGGGGAGCCTGCTTCACACCCTCCCTCTGCTGCTCCCCCTGCTTGTGCTCTCCTCTCTCTCTGTCTCAGATAAATAAATGAAAATCTCTTTTAAAAACCCACTAATTCAAAGGGATATGTATATCTCAATGTTTATAGCAGCAGTGTTTACAATAGCCAAGATATGGAAGCAGCCCAAGTGTCCATCAATTGAGGAATAGAGAAAGAAGATGTGGAATACAATGGAATATTATTCAGCCATACAAAAGGAATGCAATCTTTCCATTTGCAATGACATGGATGGAGCTAGACAGTACATAATGCTAAGTGAAATAAACCAGCCAGAGAAAGACAAATACCACATGCTTCCACCCAGGTGGCATTTAGGAAACAAAACAAATGAACAAAGGGGGAAGAGACAAATCAAGAAACAGACTCTTAATTATGGAGAACAGTTTGTTGGTTATGGGAGCGGGGACGGGATTAAATAAAGGATTAAGGAGTGCACTTGTGTTCAGCACTGGCTGATGCAGGGAAGTGTTGAATTATTGTACACCTGAAACTAGTAGAGCACTGTATGTTAACTAACTGAAATTAAAATAAAACCTAAACAGAAATCAATCGACTGTATTTATGTGAATCTATTTCTGGGCTCTCTTCTGCTTCATTGATCTATTTGTCTATTCTTTCACCAAAACTAAAGATATATATATATATATATATATATATATATATATATATATATATATATATATATAGAGAGAGAGAGAGAGAGAGAGAGAGAGAGAGAGAGAGAGAGAGAGATTGTTGTTGTTAAAAATTTTATTTATTTATTTGAGAGAGAGAGAGAGAGCATGATAGGAGTGAGGGGCAGAGGGAGAAGCAGACTCCCTGCTGAGCAGGGAGTCCAATGTGGGACTCAATCCCAGGACCCTGAGATCATGACCTGAGCTGAAGGCAGACACTTAACTAACTGAGCCACCCAGGTGCCCCTAAAGATATTTTGAAAACATACATCAGATCATGCTTTTTCTGTGTTCAAAACCCTCCAGTGGCTCCCTTTTGACTCAGGATGAAAAGTGAACTCATGATGATGAATTATGAGATTCAGCATGACCCAAATCCTGTTCCTCTTCTTCAGAACTTTGTCTCATATTACTGTCTTCCCTTGCTTCCTACACTTCAGTCATACTGGATGACTTCTGTTTCTCAAACATGATGTAGGGCCTTTCACTGACTATTCCTTTTACCTTGAACTGTTTTTCCCCAGGTATCAATTGTGTAGTCTCCTCATCTCCTTCCAGCAAGACCTCCCTCACCACTTTACTTGAAATTACAGCCCAGCCCAGCCCTGACATAAAGCACCTTACTCTGCCATTTTCTTTTCTTTCTTCCATAGAACTTCTTGTTTGCTAATATACAATTATTTATTGTCTATCTCTCCTCTTTGGCTTGTAAGCTCCATGAAGATACAGGATTTTCCTTTTTTTTTCTTTCTTGGGGATTATATCTCTAATATGATAAAAATAACAATGAATAGAATTCTGTACTCCGTAAAGCTATCTTTTTAGAGTAAAAGCACAATATGAGATGTTTCAGACATATAGTAACTGAGATAGTTGACTGTTGTATATTAGTTTCTCACCATTAGTATAAAAAAGTTCCACAGACTGGGTAGTTTAAAATAACAGACATGTAGGGGTGCCTGGGTGGCTCAGTCGGTTGGGCATCTGACTCTTGATTTCAGCTCAGGTCATGATTTCAGGGTTGTGGGATCAAGCTCGATGTTGGGCTCCGTATTTGGCATGGAGCCTGCCTGGGATTCTCGCTCCCTCTTAAGATAAGATAAGATAGATTAGATAAGATAATAGACATGCATTGCCTTACACTTTTAAAAACTAGAAGTCCAAAGCTGGAATGTCAACAGGACCGTGCTCCCTCTGAAACCTGTAGGAGAGAAGCCCTCCTTGCCTTTTCCTGGCATCTAGTGGTTTGCTGGCAATCCTCACCATTCTCTGGCTTGTTAGCCTCAGAACTTCCATCTTTACCTCCATCTTCTCATGGTGTTTTCCTCTGCTGTGTCTATAAGTGTCTCCTTTTCTTATGAGGACACCGGTCACATTGGATTAAAGGCTTATCTTTGACCTTGTTTTAACTAATTACATCTGCAATTATGCCCTTTCTAAATGAGATCACATTCCAAGGTTCCATGGTTAGGTCTTCAACATATCTCTTTGGGGAGCACAATGTAACCCATAACAACTGCCAAATTTTTTCTAAATTATGTAATATAGAATGAAGAAAACAATCCAAAAGAGGCAAAGAAGGAAGGAAAAAAAGAGTAAAGATAATGAGGGAAAGTAATAAAAAAAATAAAATCACCAAATTATAAAATGGAAATGCATCCAAATGTATCAGTAACCACTATTAATAAAAGTGGTCTAAAAGGTCTAGCTGAAAGACAAAAGATTATTCAACTATAAAAATAAAGAAGTAAAAAACAGCCATATTTCATCAAAAAGAGATATACTTAAAACAAAAGATTTAACTTTATGTTATAAAATTCTGAGTGGTAAATTTAAAATGACCAGAAAAGAAAATACCATTTATATTTCCCTCTTTGTGGTCATTGTAACAACCTTTGAAACAATCCCTGGAAGCCTCTGTTCAAGACTGCAGAACCATCGTGAGTAATGATATTACCAGCACTGAATCTATGGTACCAGGAAACTACAGAGGTAAGAAGACCTACACTGTTTCAATAAAAAACATGTTCCAAAGGACATAGCATTTCAGATAATAGCAGTGTTTCTACCTTTTACTCCATGTGAGAAATAGGAAATGAGCCAGAGACAGTGTCTGTTTGATGGGAAAGAACACGAAAAAATGATGCCTGGGTACCCCCAAGAACCTTCGTGGGCACTGAATGGACGATAAAATACTTAGGTCCCTCTTCCCTACCTATTATTCTGAATCTTCCTCCATAAACTATCATACCTCTCATGGGACCATCAATTTTGTAATACATTTTTTTCATTCAAACTGTTTAATAGGCAGGGCCCCAGATCCTGCACGTTTTAGGAGTCTTCAAAGCTCTGTTGAAGGCATCCCTGGTCCTTTGAATCACATTTACTCAGCCAAATCATTTGACAGGAACAGAAAAATTATTATTTTCATATTCAAAATGTAGGAGCTGAAGTAGAATACTTAGTGACTTGTCCAAAATCATGGTAGCCAATCTGGCAATGAAATAAGTTTTGTTAATATTCTAATGTTTCTTCTATTTTCAGATAGCGAGATGGCATTAGAGTAACCTTGTATCTTAGGCACAAGTCACAGTAAATAATATGGTATATTTTAGTGAAGGGGAATAAACGCTTAGTGATATATACGTAAGATTTACCAACTGGCAATTTCAATATGTAATTGGGAGTAGATAGTTCTGAGTGTAAATGAAACTGGAAGGCAAGTACTTACAGCGTGGGAAGACCTGGGGGACAAGTGTAAGCTACAGCAGAATGTTTGAAGCGGGGCTGTGCCATACTTTCTCCTTTCCTACACTGGATAAGATGAAGAGGCACCTCTATATTCCTAAGGCCTTCCACTTCAAGCCTTGAGGAAATTTTCTGGAAAATATCAATGTTTGAGAGCTTTCTCCAGGTGAACCTCTTATGACCTTTAAGATGATTCACTGAAATCAACGTATACCCTCAAGAACTCAGGTAAAATAACAATGTGGCATTAAAAACAAACCAAAAACCATTGGTTTTGAAGTCATATAAATCTAGGTATGAATCCTGGCTTCAGTCACTTTTGAGATATGAAACCTGGGATAAGTTATTTAAGTTTTCTGAGCTCCGGGTACTCAGCTATAAATGTGAAATAATGAATTAACACAAGACAGAAAATAGAGGCAAAGTGCAGCATCAGCAGGTGTCCGATACAAACTAGTTACTGCGATAATCTCAGTATATTGATTGTTTGCTAACGAAGGTCATTATAATTAATAGTAATTCTTTTTAATGTCATCGAACTTAGATGGAAAAATGAATGTTTGGTAGAGAATTTGCTAAATATTTCATCACTGTTATTCCATGGTATAACAACGGCCTGAAAAAGTTCACATGCTTGCAAAGAGACTAAATTAACTGAGTGGATTGGGGAATGCAAATGAGACAGAGAAATAGATTGTATGCTATCTAAGGTTGAAAAGACATCCAACCATTTCTGCATAATGTTAAAAACTATACTCGGATGCTCACAGTCAAATTTTAGTGATAAAAAGGTAGTCAAAACAGATGTTAGATTAAATTGGTTGGTAAATTTAAAGGAACTGATTAATTCATCCAAGTCACTTGAATAAGCAGGCAGCCGCAAGTACATATGTGGAAAATCTTACCATATTCTCTTTTTTCCCTTCACTAACATCAATTCTCTGCATTTCAAACTTTTTTTATTTCTTTTAATCAGAAGCAACTATCCAGCTCAAATCTTATGGTAACCACGGGGTGCCTTCTTACATTACGGAAAGAAAAACTAATAGTCACCTTCAGCCCTAATATACCTATTATCACAATGTTGACTGATGAAAGTTTATAAAAAATGTTAATATTATCTGGAGAATAAGTAAATTGGACCCTGATATTATTGCACATATTATAATTCCCAGGCCTTTATTATTCTTAACATAATGGCCTCACAGATTTTTTGAAATATGAATGTCTTATCTTTTAATATTCTTATTTACTTGGAAAACATCCTGAAATCATCACTATATTAATATTGTTTCCTTCTGATGCTAGTTATCATTAAGGAATGTAAAAATGGAAGGATATCAGGTGATTTTGAATATTTGTTGTTCATTCTCCTATATGGTATATGTTTTTATTTATGAGCCCACCTGCCTGGCTGGAGAGAAATCATAATAGGGCTTCCATTTGTGGCTGTGACCGAGTTACTGAAAGCAGACGTGACTTCCCACTGTGGACAATTAAAAAACTGGACAAAATATCCTACACAACAGTTTTCCGACTGTGATCTCAGAGAAAAGAGAATCACAAGAGCTGAGCCCTGAGCTTTCTGCCTTTGGGCACCTTAAAGACTGTGGCACAGGGAGGGCAAACGCAAGAAAGTTAAGTTGAAGAGACAGACTGAAGTTCGAGGAGCCAGAGGTGGTGGGACACTGAGCAGTAGAGTGCTGAGAGTGTGGAGAGACATAGAAAAAGAGCTCCAGACATTGGCACAGGGGGCTCTAAGTGCATCTTTAGCTGAATGCTAAGCTGCCTGTACATAGCATGAAACTGGAAGACGTCAAGAAAAAAAACCTATGGAGAAAAGAGCTTAAAAACTGTAACTATAAAACTGAGAGGTGAAAAAACGTAAGAGAAAATCTTTGCTACCTTGGGGCAGGCAGATTACTTAGGAGGACACAGAAAGCAAAAGCCACAAAAGAAAAACATGGGTATATTCATTGACTTCTTAAAATTAAAATCATCTCTTTAAAAAATCACCTTTATGGAAATAAAAAGGCACGTTTCAAACAAGAAGAAACTGTTAACAACACTGACATCTGACAAAAGACTTGCATCCAGAAAACCTGTGAAGCAGTCTTAAAACTCAGTAAGAACATAAGCAACTCAAGTTCTTAAATGTGCAAAAGATTTGGACAGACTATGAAGAAGGGATATGTAAATGGCCAATAAGCGCATAACATGAGGCTGAATATAATGTCATTAGTAGTCATTAGGGAAATCAAAAATTCAGTGATTTACCACCTAGACACACTAAAAGATAAAATTAAAGAGACTAATAGTAACAAGTACTGGCAAGGATAGGAAGCTACTAGAACTCCCATGTATTACTGGTGGGAGTATAAAACAGCACACATGCTTTGGAAGACAGAATAGCAGTTTCTTTCATTATTATAATTATTATTATTATTATTATTATTATTATTATGTTCAGTTAGCCAACATATAGTACATCATTAGTTTTTGATGTAGTGTTCAATGATTCATTAGTTGCATATAACACCCAGTGCTCACCATAACATGTGCTCTCCTTAATACCCATCACCTGGCTACCCCGTCCCCCCACCCCCTCCCTTTTGTAACCCTCAGTTTGTTTCCTGGAGTCCAGAGTCTGTCATGGCTTGTCCCCCTCTCTGATTTCTTCCCATTCAGCTTTCCCTCCCTTCCCCTATGGTCCTCTGTGCTATTCCTTATGTTCCACATGTGAGTGAAACCATATGATAATTGTCTTTCTCTGCTTGACTTATTTTCACTTAGCATAATCTCCTCCAGTTCCAACCACGTTGATGCAAATGGTGGGTATTCATCCTTTCTGATGGAACACGACAGGGATGCCCACTCTCACCATTATTGTTCAACATAGTACTAGAAGTCCTAGCATCAACAATCGAACAACAAAAAGAAATAAAAGGCATTCAAACTGACAAAGAAGAAATTAAACTCTCTCTCTTAGCAGATGACCTGATACTTTACGTGGAAAACCCAAGAGACTCCACCCCCAAATTACTAGAACACATACAGCAATTCAGCACCATGGCAGAATACAAAATCAATGCACAGAAATCAGTTGCATTTCTACACACTAACAATGTAACTGTAGAAAGAGAAATTAAGGAATCGATTCCACTTACAGTAACACCAAAAACCATAAGATACCTAGGAATAAACTTAACCAGAGAGGTAAAAGATCTATACTCTAGAAACTACAGAACACTTATGAACGAAATTGAGGAAGACACAAAGAGATGGAAAAACATTCTGTGGTCATGGGTTGGAAGAATAAACATTGTTTAAATGTCTATGCTCCCCAGAGCAATCTACACTTTCAATGGCATCCCTATTAAAATACCACTGGCATTTTTCAAAGAGCTGAAACAACAATCCTAAAATTTGTATGGAACCAGAAAAGACCCTAAATTGCCAAAGGAATGTTGAAAAAGAAAGTTGGGGGCATCACATTGCCTGACTTCAAGCTATATTACAAAGCTGTGATCACCAAGACAGCATGGTACAGGCACAAGAACAGACACATAGATCAATGAAACAGAATAGAGACTCCGGAAATGGACCCTCAACTCTATGGTCAACTAATCTTTGACAAATCAGGAAAGAAATACCCAACGGAAAAAAGAAAGTCTCTTCAATAAATGGTGCTGGGAAAATTGGACAGCTACATACAGAAGAATGAAACTGGACCATTCTCTTACACCATACACAAAGATAAACTCAAAATGGATGAAAGACCTCAATATAAGACAGGAATCCATCAAAATCCTAGAGGAGAACATAAGCGGTAACCTCTTTGACATCAGCCACAGCAACTTAATTGGAAGAAATCAGGGAGGGAGACAAACCATGAGAGATTCTGGACTCTGGGAAGCAAACTGAGGATTACAGAAGGGAGGGGCATGGAAGGATGAGGTGGCCTGCTGATGGGTATTAAGGAGGACACATATTGTGATGAGCACTGGGTGTTATACGCAACTAAGGCATCATTGAATACTATTTAAAAAACTAATGATGTACTATACGTCGGCTAACTGAACATAATAATAACAAGAAAAGAAAGTTAAACACCCACTTAGCCTATAACAGTAATATTACTCCTAGGTTTCTAAAAGAAATAGAGACATTTGTCCACACAAAGATGTACCCAGTTGTCCACTGGAATTTATTGGTAATAGCCCAAATTCAGAAGAATTCAAATGTCCATCAACAATGGAATACTGCTCAGCAATTATTTCAAAAAAGGGAGCAAACTAGACGTATGCAACCACATGGATGAGTCTCAAAAGCATCATGCTGAACAAAAGGAGCTCAACAGAATTCATATTGTTTGATTCCATTTATATGAAATTCTAGATCAGGCAAACTAATCTATGCTGACACGAAGTAGAACAGTGGTTGCTTGGGGTGGGAGCAAATGTGGTTGACTACAGATTGGTGTAAGATAAATTATGGGGATAAGAATTATTCTACATCTCAATTGTGGGGGTACTAGAGCTGTATACATGAGCAAACACTCTTTTATCTCTATTCTTAAATAATACTTCATTAAAGTTGTATTTAAAAAGTAGCAAGGAACCATAAAAAACATAAAAACTTATAACTGCATTTATAAAACATGATATTATGTAAGAATATAATTTTTAAACATATCTAAACTCCTCTGTGTATCAATTCCTTTACATTCATTTATATATATAAATATATATACTCTATTTAATAGGAGTTGAGTTTTTTTCACACTTTCATATTATGTAGGATGGATTTACTTTGTTGCTTGTGCTAAAACTCTTTATCCTGAACAAATGCCCCTTCCCTGTAGGGAAAACAATGTAGTTATCAACTGTACAGACTAATCATTCTGAATTAAACATTTTCTTTTGGATAATACAATTTAAACCATCTTGAATATTATACAGATTATTGGTAAAAGTAATTAAGGACTAGAGAAAAGGTAATTATAATTTCTGATGGATGAATTGATAGGGATAAAGTAAGAATTGACCTGAACCCTAATCTAAAACTAAAACTAAATTAAACAAAATCCTAAAACTTTAGTTGTGTTTTTAATTGATTTTCACACATCAGTGCACTTCCAAGTACCCTATTTTCACTGAGGACTGTAAGCAGAAGATTCCTCAAGGAAAGATACTATGCTACCTGTGACAAGGCAGAACTCTTCTAGAAATATCTTCCAAAATATATATGACATGGTTTTTTTCTAAGACCTATGTATTCTAAAAGGAAGTTACTTCCAAATGAAATTTCTAAAACTGTTGTTTACATGGACTGGGGAGAAAATAAATCTTTCTAGGATATTAGTTAAATAATAATAAAGGATCAATTTCCAAATGGAACTTATTAAAACTGGTACCGGCAGTCTGATTTGCATGGCATCACGTTAATGAAAACTCATGTTTGTTGGAGCTGTGTACTTGCTTTGCTTGACTCCATGGCAGCTGAATTGCTGAACAAGGACATGATTCAGATATGCACGAGTTTCAGTTAATACAGTACTGTGTCTTAGATATTTCCCTGTTAACACACATGCTATTAATGGAATATGGGTTTTATTAATTAGAAATGGCTATGTGGATATTGACTTTAACTTTTTTTGGTTTTGAAAGTCATACATATATTTTTTAAAAGTATCATAAAATACTAAAGTCTTATAATAAAAAATAGCATCTTTCCTCCACTTTGTTCCACTGTTGCATAATAGAGGCAATCATTTTCTACCCTCTTAGCCCTATCTTCTGGTATTTACCTCCATAATTCTAAATTGTGAATAATATCATTTATAACTTTATTTGTTGATTTAATACATTTTGACCTCATCCCTGCTTGAAGTTTCTGTCCTCTTTTTTATTTGGGATTGGCTGCTTTGTCTATACAGCACACATTTTAGGAGTTCTCTTCCATTCTCTCCTGAGTGGGATCCTTTATTTCCTGGACCTGATGTCTCCCTTGCCCTTGTTTTGCTCTCTCATGTTTTAGCTCATGCTGTAGAAGCTTCCTGAGAGTTTGTAGAAATATTTTTCTTAGACATCTATTGAACATGTCTAATTGTTCTCTGGTCACATTTAGTAGTTTAGTTGAGTCCAGAATAACATAAAACACAAAATTTCCTTTAGAGTCGTGGTGGCATCACTTGACTCTCTTCTAATTTCCAGTGTTGTAATTAAGAAATACAATGCCATTTCGTTTCTTCATTCTTTCTATGACCTATCCCCCCTACTCCTCCAATTTGAAGGGTTTTCCTTGTTTACTTTCAATCGTACTAAAAGTTTTTGGTGCGATGCCTTGGCATGTATGTACGTACATGTATTTCATTTATTGTGTTGAACCTGGGCAAACTCTTTCAACGAAAAGTCATGTTCTACTGTTCCGAGAACTTTTCTTGTGTCACTTCTTGATACTTTCAGATTTGCTCTGTTCTCTCAGTAAGTCACATGATACATACCTGGCGTAATGGTTTCATTATCTCTGTCATTTAGATGTACTTCCTGGGAACCTTCTTAACTACATCTAACAACCCTGCAGTGTCTGTAAAATTCCTGAACATTTAACTGTTGGTTCTCACAAACCAGTATCAGCTTTGCTAAACTGTCATTGGAAAATATAGTATACGTTTTTGTCTAGTTAATTTGTTGAAATTTTCTTGGACATAATATATAATCAAGTTATATAGCACTTAAATAGAAGGCACATTTTCTTAGCAGATTACAGAATTGGATATATGCTTATTAGATCAGCATTATTAATTACTTACTTTAGATTCCCTATCTTGTGTTTGCTGTAATTTAATTAAACTGTCAATGACTGCAAAATGAGTATAAACATCTACTATCGTGATTATTTATCACTCACTTCTCCTTGCATTTCAACAAATGCAGCTTCATTTGTTTAATGTTAAACGATTTGACACAGATAGTGTTAGGAATGTTATGTTTTATTGTGAATCAGGTATTTTAAAGTTTTAAGTAATCATTCAGTCCCATGCAATGACTTTAATTTATTGAACTATAGGCAGACATTGCCTTTGAGTTCTTCTTTTTAAATTAAATTGTTTTTATGTAATTATATGTATTTGACATAAAATTACAGTTTTATACTCTCAAGCTTTTTAATTTGCTTTCTTTTAGAACTGTCTCACATATTTTATACTGTTCCATTTCTCAACCCAACTTGTAAACTCGATCCATTTTTTAACCACGTTTTTGAGGCATTCTTGATATGCAACAAACTGCACGTTTAAATGTACAATTTGATAAGTTTTCACATAGGTATACATCTGTCAAACAATAACCGAAATCAAGGAATAAGCCTATCCATTGTCTCCCCAAATGGTTCTTCACGCCCTTTACGATTCCTCACTTATGCCTCTTCTTGCCCCCTGTTCTCAGGCGACCGATGATCTGCCTTCTGTTACTCTCATAAGTCTGTATTTCCTAGAATTTTGTAAAAATGAATTCATATAATATTTCTCATTTTTGTCCGGCTTCTTTCCTCTAGAACAATTATATTGAGATGAATAGGTTTGCAGCATTCATAAACAATCCCATCTTTTTTACTTGTGTGTCTGTTCTCACGTTATTTGACATTTGGGCTGCTTTTAGGCTTTGGATAAAGCTGATAAGACCATGTATGTGCAAATCTTTGCTGGTATGTATGCTTTCATTGCTCTTGTGTCAATGCCTAGGAATGGAATGGCTAGAACGTATAGTAAGTGTATGTTTAATTTTTAGAAATGGCTAAACTATTTTCCAAAGTAATTGTACAATTTTACATTCCCGTCAGCACTGTAGGAGAGCTCCAGTCACTCCATATTCTCACTAACACTTAGTTGGGCTTTTTAATGTTAGTCAGACTGATAGATGTATGGTGGTATCTGACTGTGTTCGGTTTCCCTAGGGACTGATTATATTGAGCGTTGCTCATGTATTCTTTGCCATGTATTTTCTTTTGGTGATGTTTTTGCTTATTTTCAATTTTTTTCTTGAGTTTTGAGAGGCTTTTTTAAGTAAATTCTGATGTAATTCTTTATCAGATATGTCTACATATATTATCCCAGTCAGCCACTTGTATATTACCTCTGTGACCGTCCTTCAAAGAACAGAAGTTTTTAATTTTGGTCAAGTTCAATGTATCCATTTCTTATATTAAGGATTGTAATTTTGGTGTCATATCTGAGAAAATTTTGCCCAACCCAAGACCATAAAAATTTTCCTCTATTTTCACCCACAGTTCTTATATGTTGAGGTTTTATATTTAGATTCATTTTTTATTAATTGTTGCATATAGCATGAGGTATGGATAAAGTCAGTATTTTTCTGCATATGAACATCCAATCATTCCAGCAACATTTGTTGAAAAGATCCATCCTCCACTAAATTGGCTTCGCAACTTTGTTGAAAATTATTTGTACATATTTAGGTGGGTATATTCCTGGGCTCTCTATTTTGTTTCACTGATGTACTTGTCTATCTTTGTGCCAATACCACACTGTGGATTTGTAAGTTTGAAATCAGGTAGTGTGAGCCCTCCAACTTTTTCTTCTTTTTGATAGTTGTTTTGGCTATTTTAGGTGCCTTGCATTTCCATATGAATTTTAAAGTAAGATTTTTTCTGCCTACGAAGGAACCTACAGGGATTCTGACTGGGTCTGCATTGAATTTAAAGATCCGTTGTGGAGAATTGACATCTTAACAATACTGAGTCTTATGGTCAATGATCACATAGGTGTATCTTCTGTAACTTCTCTCTGCAACGATGTCCAGTGTATGAATCTTGCACAGCTTTTGTTAGGTTTATCCCCACTTGGATTTTTCACATTATTGTAAATGTTATTTTTAAAATTTAGTTTCTAGTTTTTTATTACTAGTACATAAAATACAATTGATATTTACATATTGATTTTACATCCTGCAAATCTGCTGTCCTCACTTGATCTGGTAACTTTTTTGTAAATACTGTTGGTTTTTTACGTAGACAGTAATGTCTGCCAATAAAGGCTGTTTTACTTCTGCTGCTGCAGTTAAGAAGCATTTACTTTCTTTTCTGGCTGAACTGGCTAAAACCGTTGTACAAAGTTGAACAGAAGTGGTGAGAGTAACACCTTTCTCTTGGTCTTTATCTCAAGGGGAAATCGTTCAGTCCTTCACCATTAAGTGTAAGGTTAGCTGTAGGATGTTTTACCAGTTTAAGAAATTTTCCTCTATTCCTAGTTTTCTAAGGACTTTCATTAGAAACAGATGTTCGATTTTTTTAAATGATTTTTCTACATATATAGGGAGGATTATATTTTTATCTTTTGTTCATTTTTAGCATGGTGGATTACATGGATTGATCTGCAAACGTATATCCAAGCCTGCATTCCAAGGATGAATGCTAGCTTATTGTGATGTATAATCTTTTTGATTTATTGTTGGATTTGATTTACTAAAATTTCATTCTATCTTTTTCATACGTGTTCATGAGGAATAATGGTCTTTAGTTATCTTTTCTTGTAACGTCTTTTCTGGTTTTAGAATCAGGATAATGTTGGCCTCTTCAAGTGAGTTGCAAAGTATTTCCTCCTCTGCAGTTTTCTAGAAGAGATTCTGTAGAATTGGTATGATTTCTTATTTATTTATGTTTAAAGATTTTATCTATTTATTTATTTATTTATTTGAGAGCGAGAGAGACAGAGATAGCGACAGAGATAGCACAAGTGGGGAGGAGAGGGAGAAGCAGGCTCCCCACTGAGCAGGGAGCCCAATTCCGGGCTCCATCCCAGGACCTTTGGATCATGACCTGAGCCGAAGACAGATGCTTAACCAACTGAGGCACCCAGATGCCCCTATGATTTCTTATTTAAATGTGATGGAGAATCTACTAATAAAGCTCTCTCAACCTCCAGTTTTCTCCGTGCCAAGGTTTTAAACAATAAGTTTGATTTCTAAATAGATATAGGGCTATTTGGGTTATCTATTTCTCTTGAATGAGCTGTGGTGATTTTTCATCTCTAAAGAAATAGCCATTTCATCTAAGTTATTGCATTTATAGGCAGTAAGTTGTTTATAACATTTCCTTACTAGCCTTCCTTCTGCAGAACCTCAATAATATCACCTCTATCTTTCCTGATATTGGTCATTTGTCTGTCTGTCTGTCTGTCTGTCTCTCTGTTTTCCTGACTAGTCTGGCTAAAGATTTATCAATTTTGGGGGCACCTGGGTGGCTCAGATGGTTAAGTGTCTGCCTTCGGCTCAGGTCATGATCCCAGGGTGCTGGGATCGAGCCCCACATTGGGCTCTCTGTTCAGTGGGGAGTCTGCTTCTCCCTCTCCCTCTGCCTGCTGCTCCCCCTGCTGTGCTCTCTCTCTCTCTCTGTCAAATAGAAAAGTAAAATCTTTAAAAAAAAAGATTTATCAATTTTTTTATCTTTTCAAAGAAGCAACTTTTGGTTTCATTTATTTTCTCTATCATTTTTTGTTTTTTAGTTCATTAATTTTCACTCTGATCTTAATATTTTCTTCTCACTGCTTATTTTAAGATGATCTTGTTCTTTTTCTAGTTTCTCAAGGTCAATGCTGTGGTCATTGATTTGACAATTCTTCTTTTATAACATGGGCATTTATTATTATACATTTCTTTCTAATTACTTCTTTAGTGGAATCCCATAAATTTTGATATGGTAGGGTTTTCCTTTTCATTCAGCTCAAAAAAGTTTCTAATTACCATTTTGCTTTTTTTCTTGTATTGTATGTTATTTAGGAGTATGTTACTTAATTTCCACGCATTTCTGAACTTCTCAAATTTCCTTCTGTCGTTCATTTCTAGAATCATTTCATTGTGGAGAACACACTTTGTGTGATTTCAACTTTTTAAATTTATAGAGACTTGTTTTATGGTCCAGAAATTTTTCATCTTGATGAGTACTCTATGTGGGCTTGAAAATAATGTATTTTCTGTTATTGTTGTGTGGGTTGTTATATAAATGTCAATTAGGTTAAATTGGTTGATAGTGTCATTAAAATCTATCCTTATGAATTTTCTACTTACTTGTTCTATAAATTATTGAGAGAGGGGTAATTAAATATTTGGTAGTAATTGTGGATTTGTCTATTTCTTCTCTCAATTCTTTCCATTTTGGTTTCATGTATTTTAAAACTGTTCTTAGTAACATAGGTATTTAGATTTTTATGTACTTTTGTGATTTGACCCCTTTTAAAATACCATCATAAGGCCTTCTTTATCTCTAACAATATTCTTTGCTCTGATATCTACTTCTTTTAGATACTAAGCCACTAAAGCATTCTTTTGAATAGCACTAACACTGTGTATCTTTTTCTATCCTTGTACTTTAAATTTATAAGTGTCTTTATACTTAATATTTATTTCTTCTAGGCAGCAGCACATACGTGGGCCTGATAATCCAAGCTAACAATCTCTGACTTTAATTATAGATTTTAGACCATTTACACTTAAAGTGATTGCTCATATGGCTTGATCAAGTATATCGGCTTCATATTTTTTTACTTGTCCCATTTTTTTCTTTTCTCCTGTTTTTCTAATTGTTTCTTTCTTTTGACTCAATTTTATTATATTTGGTCGTCAATCACTATACATCTTTTTTTTTTTATAGTACTTAGCTTTAGGATCATGGTATACATTTTTAATTTATCAGAGTCTACCTTCAAGTGATATTATACCACTTTATATATAAATATTATACCTTTGTTTTTCCCCTACTGGTCCTTATCCCATTGTTTTCATACATGTTACTTATTCACATGTTATAAATCCCACAATACATTGCTATCACTATTATTTACAGTCAATTAATTCTATAGAATTTAAATTATTGGAAAAAATCTTGTTATGTTTATATATGGAGGGACAATTTCTGGCATTTTTTGTTCCTTTGTCTAGATCCATATTTCCATCAGATGTCATTTTTCTTCTGCCTGAAGGATTTCCTTTAACATTTTTGGAGGGCAGTTCTAGTGAAGATAAATGATTTCAACAATTTTGTCTGAAAACATCTTCACTTTATCTTAATTTTAAAAGTATTTTCACTGAGTAAAGAATTTTAGGTTGAAACCTAATCAACAAAAGGAAAATATAGATAAATTGGAATTAATAAAAATTTAAAAAAATTTGTACATCAAAGGACACTATTCAACAAGTAAAAAGACAATCCACAGATGAGAGATTATATTTGTAAGTCATATATCTGATGAATGTACAGTATCAAAAATACATAAAGAACTCTTATAATTTGATATTGAAAAGGCCAACAACCCAACTTAAAAATGGAGAAAAGATTTGAATAGATATTTCTACTAATAATATACACATAGGGCCAATAAGTATATGAAAAAAGCCAAACATCATTAGTTATTAAGGAAATGTAAATCAAAACTGCAATGAGATACCATTCACATACACAAGGATGGCTATAATCAACAAAACAGAAAACAGCAAGAATTAGCAAACTGAAGAAGTTAGAACCTTCATAAATTACTGGTAAAGGTATAAGATGGTGTCATTTCTACAGAAAATAATTTGACAGTTCCTGAAAAAGTTAAACATAGAGTTACCCCGTGATCCAGCAGTTCCATTCTTAGATGTGCAACTAAGAGAACTGAAACTCGTATCATACGAAAATCTGTACACAAATGTTAACAGCATTATTAATAATCATCAAAAAGTGGAAACAACATAAATGTCCATCAACTGATAAATGCATAAACCAGTGTGGTATATCCATATAATGGAAGATTATTCAGCCATAAAAAGAAATGAAGCAGCAATACATGCTACAACATAGATGAACATTGAAAAAATGCTAAGTATATAAAGCCAGACACAAAAGGCCATATAGTGTATGATTTTGTTTATATAAAATGTTCAGAATAGGCAAATCTATAGCTACAGACAGTAGATTAATGAGAAAGGGGGAGGGAGAATTTGAAAGTATGGGAGATCCTTTGGGGTGATAGAAAAGTTTGAAATTAGACAGTGGTGATGGGTCCATAACATTGCGAATATACTAAAACCATTAAAAGAGTTAAAATGGTGAACCTTATGTGGATTTTAGCTCAATAAAAATTATGTATATTAATGTGTTATATACATATATATTGTATACATATATAATATGTGTGTGTAATTTCTAGGATGACAGTTTTATTATTCTAGTATGTCAAACATTTTGCTCCACTGTCTTCTCATTTGCATTGATTCCAAAGAGAAATTTGCTATTATCTTTACTTTTGTTCCTCTGTATGTAACATTTTATCTTTGGCTGCTTTTTAGATTTTCTGTTCATTATTGGTTTTGAGTAATTTGAATATCATGTGCCTCGATATAGTTTTCTTTGCACTTCCTGTGCTTCTGGCTCATTGAGTTCCTTGGTTTATGGTTTTGTTTTGTTTTTTTAAAGATTTTATTTATTTATTCGACAGAGATAGAGACAGCCAGCCAGAGAGGGAACACAAGCAGGGGGAGTGGGAGAGGAAGAAGCAGGCTCCCAGTGGAGGAGCCTGATGTGGGGCTCGATCCCATAACGCCAGGATCACGCCCTGAGCCGAAGGCAGACGCTTAACCGCTGTGCCACCCAGGCGCCCCTTGGTTTATGGTTTTGATCAAATTTGGAAGATTTTCAGCCATTTATCCTTCAAATATTTTTTCTGTCCTTTCTTCTCTTCTTCAGTGACCCAACCCCTATATCTATTCATCTCTTTGAATTATCCCACAGCTCACTGGTGTTCTGGTGTCTTATTAAAACATTATTTTGTCACTTGGTGTTTCTTTTGGAGAGTTTCTTACTGCTATGTTTTCAAGTTCACTAATCATTCCTTCTGCAACATCTACTCTGCAGTTAATTCTTCCCAGTGTTGATTGCATCTTAAACATGATCACTTTCTTTAAAATATTTCTTATAGATCCATGTTGCTACATAACTTTTTGAACATATGGAATGCAGTGATAATAACTCTTTTAATGTAACTGTCTGGTAATTTGAACATCTGTGTCAGTTCTGGGGTAGTTTTGATTCATTGATCATTCTCCTTATTATTGGTTCTCTTTTCCTACTTTTAACATGCCTGATAATCTTTAATTGGATACCAGACATTGTGAATTTTACATTGTTAAGTGTTGGGATTTTTGCATATCTTATAAATTTTCTTGAGTTTTTTTTCCTTCTGGGTTATAGTTCCATTGCTTGAAAACGGTTTTATCCTTTCGGTTTTGCTTTTCTGATTGAGGAGGCACATCCAGAGCAGTATGTGGTGTAAGGTAATTATTCCCGAACACTTAGACATAATCCTAGTCCTCTACCAAATTCTCTCATGAATTAAGAGTTTCTCCAGTCTTACTGGTGTGAATGGACACTATTCACAGCCTTCTTTGAGTGTTGAGTACTCTTCGGATGATTCTTTCCCTGGCCTTGAGTAATAGTTTCTTTGCACATAATATAGTTTGTTTCTATATGTTTTGGGCATCATATAATTGATAATATATTACATATATCTTTTTTCTGACTGTCTTCCTTCACTCGATATTACGTTTGTGAGATTCATTCATGTTGTTGCATATGACAGCAGTTCATCTATTTCATTACTTTGTCATATTCCATCATATACTATAATTAAATATACTATAATTTGTTTATCTATTTTACTTTGGAGGGATATTTGGTTGTTTCCAGTTTTCTATTACCAATTATACTGCTGTGAATATTCTTGTGTCTCTCTCTTGATAAAAATTTCACACATTTCTGTTGCATATATAATAAGGATTGGACTTGCTGAGTACTAAGTTATGCATAACAGATAATTTCAAAACGTCTTCCAAAGTTATTGTACCAGTTCACAGTTCCCCCTACCAGTGTATAAGAGCAACAATTGCTCTACTTCTTCAAACACTCTTTATAGTGTCATCTTTCTAATTTGAGCTATTTGGGTAGGTATATAGTGATATCTCATGTTAGTGTTAATTTGTATTTCCCTGATGACTAATGTGTTTAAAACTTTGTATGTATTAATTAGTTATTTGGATAGCCCCTTTTGTGAAATAGGAGTTTAAGTTTTTTGCATATGATTCTATTTTGTGATATTTTATTAATAACTTGAAAGAAATTCTTTATATATCTTGGATATGAACTGCTTAAGAGTTATATGTGGGAAAATAGTTTTTACCTTCTGATTTGTTTTCTTATTCTCTTTTGAAGAACATTCTTCAATTTAATCTGATTTATCAAGTTTTTTCTTTTATAAATAAAAGAAAATTGTTCTGAGGAATATTTTCCTACTCTACATTATGAGATATGTTATATTTAAGAAGCTTAATTTCTTTTTTACTTTCATTTATCGATCTACAGTCCAGTTGCAATAAATTTTTGTATGTGGTGTGAGATAGGGATTAGAATTAGTGCTTATACCATATGGAAATCTAATTGGCCCAGCATAATCAGATTATTTCATTAGATGACAGTACTATTTTAGTGCTACCTTCAATAGATTAGATTTAGCTCAATGTATTTAAAATACTGATATTTTAAGTGATATTGTCTCTTAATTTTTCCCCTAATTATCTCATTGCATTTAGAAATGCAATTTATTTTTCAATTTGAATAACATCCAGAATCAGTCTAAGTAACAAATGTCAGTTCTGGGGAGGTTTCAAATGATTGTTATCTGCCTTATTATGTGCTGTGTTTTATTACTTCTTTGTATGCCTGGTAATCTTGGCTTGAATGACAAACACTGTGAATTTTACATTGTTGCTTATTTTGTATTTTAATTTTACATTGTTGCTTATTTTGCTCCTTGTACCTGTATGTAAATTACCAGGAAGGTTCTCTGTTTCTTCCTGTATATTGTCTACTAAACCTCCCTTTTCAATTCTGTTTCCAAATTAGCCTGATTTTCAATTCTGTGAATTTCCAGTTCATTTCTTTATCCGCACTTGTTTAGGTTTCTGCAGTTTCTGCATGTTTTTTACCTCAGTCTCTTAGCTTCCTAACCACCTTTTACATAGCTGCTAGAACACATGCATGTGTATGTGTTTATACACAGAATTCCTAGGAGTAATCAATCATAGTCATAATTAGCAACTAGGTACTTGGCACATATTATATGCCAGGTGCTAAAAATGTAGTATTTCTAATAGTCACAAAAATCTCTTTGAATTGGATAATTGGATAATTCTATTCTCATTTCATAGGTGAAAAGACTGAGTCTCAAAAACCTCTCATTTGTGTAAGATCTCAGGCCTCATCTGAGGCAAAAGTGAGTCTGGTTCACATCTGCTTAGCTCCAAAGCTTATACTCTCTCGAGATGCCATCATTCACCTCTATAGAATGTGTTTTATGTTATGAATGTTGTTATTTTTTACATCTTTTCAACAGGACTGTAAGCTTTTTGAGGTCTTTTAGTTCTTTTGTATCATTCAAGCACCAACTGCCTCGGCAGACCATAAATATTGATCAATTGGTTGAATTTTTATGACAGAATTCCTCAAAATAAAAATAGGCAGGTACTAGAGGTGTGTTCAATGTGAATAGGCTGTAAGGCTCTTTTGCTCCAAAATTATACTCACTGGACAATGGTTCCCTGATGAGAGAAAATAGCTCTAGAAAAATGAGTTAGTAACAATGAGATCATTTTCTCCTTGAAAAATGTCCCAAGTTCAATAATGCCTGGACATTATATTTTACTGATATCTTCTGAAAAGTCAGGAAATAGTAGACCATCTCTAAGGTTGTTTCAAAACTTAATTCAGTGAGCTTTCAGTCTTCACTTTAGTCAAGGCTGCAGTCACAAAATGGAAGCATCCATCAAATTATTAGACAACGCAGACTGAGAGAACCTTCCCCTAACCCTATATACACTCCCCAGAAGAAAATGAATAAAAGAACCTGATTGAAGGAAAAAGATTTGTGACCTAGTTCATTGTTTCTATTCAGTATATTTCCCATATATCCACTATATAACTATTCAAACTTTTCCTTTACTTTGGTGAAGGAAATGTGATATCTTCATTATGAAGTGTAAGCTTTTTCATCCCTGGCCGTAACCGGGTTAAAGAGATTACACAAAAAGCAAGGGAAATGGACATAAATTCAGAGAAGGAATACCTATCCTTAGGCAAACTATATATTTTCTTCATTTTTGCAAGGGACATTGGGATTTATAGATAACTGGTATAAAGTTGTAAGTGACTATGTGAACTCTTACTTTTATGTTACCAGGTAGATAGACACCTGAAATACAGAAACAATGACTTTCAAATATAGCCAATTTTTAGTCAAGATTTTTTACCGATAAGTAATCTTGTTAAACTATTGCTTTTCTGAACATCCATCCTATAAATAAAACAGGATTAGCCTTGACATTTTAAGCTTTAGTTACAGTGGCTGGTTGCATTTAATTGTGTACAATATATTCAAGTAAGCAAATCCCAAATGGAACTGAATGATTTCTTAATATTAACTATGTCTTTTACTGACTCCTTTCCCCGTATGTTCCTTAAATAGTTTAATTTTGTTTCCTGTTGCTTTTTATGCATATTTTCAAACAATAGTCCTCTTGCCCCATAATCTTTTAAATTAGATCATCATGTTACTGTACCTATCAATATTGAAAGTAAACACTATTATCTCTGTTAATATAAATTGATCAGCATTTCATTTATGCTATAAAATTCTATTACTGTCCATTAAAATCTCTGAAAAGGAAGACCTTAATCTATGAGACATCTTTCTTTTCCATGTAGCTAGGAAATATCTTCAAATTCTCTTGGCATTTTAGTGCTGTGTTTAGAACCAGGGTGTGATTTAAAGGAAAACACTAAATGGATAGGATTTGCCATATTAACTGACAAGGCTTTTGGAAACACCCATATCATTGTATATAATGAGATTTTCAAACAAAAGCTGGACATACCAAAAAAAAAAAATCAAGATTAATGCTAATTATTTTTAAGCTACTATAAAACTAGTTTATAAATCCACAAATTGCCTATTTTATGACTTTTTTAAGGTAAAATTTAAGGATCAATTTTTTAAAACTATGTGGGCATTTTTGAGGCATTTATATAACCTATAAATTAAATTCTTTAAAAGATCCTGTTACCTGGAATGACTCCGATCCCCCGTAATACTGATCCCTTGCTTATGATTAAGTTCATTTTATTTTCTCAGATATAAAAGTCATTGGACAGCCTTTGTTATGTGGCTTTGTTCTTGTAAAGAACATGAAATTAAGAGACTCTCTGGATAAACCCAGGTGTGATAGGAACCTGATTTCTGTATCAGAGTGGCTTATTGGATCTGTTTCCCTGTTTGTTTTCTGGATTCAGTGGCTAATTTGGTTTCTAATCATGCTTTTGACCCCATTTCCAGACTGTTTGTGGTAACGGGTAAAAGCAAGGCCCTGCGGTAGGTAATTAAGTCTGCAAAAGCAGGGCTGCTTACTTTTCATTGCAGCACATAATCAGAGTGCTGTTGCTCAAGTGTAAAATGTAGAAATTAATGACCCTATATAATACAGATTAGGGCTTTCATTTTAAAAACTATCAGTGCAGAAGAACAAAGGTAGGAAGAACAGCGTGATATTTGGAATTCCAATATATAGTAAAGCTTGCAAATTTTGAAAGAGGCTTCTAAGCATGAGACTAATCAAAATTCGCCTTGTGTTCTAAGGTGATTGATTAGTTCCGAACTCAAATATATTACTGCCCCATTGCATCTTTGAAAAGGCACAATTAGACACATTTGTCCATGTCTTTTCACTTGTAAACATGTCCTATTGTTCATTCAAATCAAATGGAGTAAGTGAAAGCATTTATCATGCCGAGTACCACATAGTAGGTACTCAATTAATAGTACAGTGTTTAAATATAAAAAGATAGTTTCTAGAAAGAGGTAGCAACGCAAAATCCAACAGCCATGACAATAGTATACACAGATGTTTAAAAACCACATAATCACATAAAATTCTCTATACACTATTATTTTTCTCAGACGTTTTCTGTGTTAGAGTTCAGCACCCTTGCTGTAGAAGGATATCAGTGTACAGTGTACCCTTCATAGAAAGAAAAGTGAATTTCAACAAAAACCCAATGTCCATTGATACAAAGCTTAACTGCCAAAAAAAATGCATACATGTTACAACATGATCTGATGATTCGGTCCTCAGTGTATAATCATACTCATATACTTCAACAACATGAACAATGCAATCAATAATCAAATCAATAGATTTTCAGGGTTCTTTTCTAAACTGTTAGATTATTTTGATTATATGTTTCCCCATGTCTGTTACTGTTAATCATTTTTTTCAATTTTTCCTATAAAGTGATTTCTCATTCGTTATCAGTAATAAACTGGCTCATCGGCTAAATACTTCATTAAGGTGATGAGAACGGCATTATAATTTTCATATTGCACACGGAGAGACTTAGACATGGTAAAAATGACGACACAGTTGTCACGTATAGGAATAGTCCACATCACTAAACAGGTATCATTTTGTTCTCTAATTTATACAAGTTCTCACCAGATCATGTTCACTGACTCTTGCATAAGAAAATACAGTCATAGTACCCCTGAGATGTTACTTTAAAAGGTAAAGTTAAGATAAAGGTTCCAAACTAAGTGATACAGAATGAGACAGCATCACTCCCTTTGAGCAGTTGGTAAAACATTTGGTGTGTTGATCTGGCACAGTTCTAAGCTTGTATTAGAAAAATCATGAACACATGAAGAACAGCATTTGTTGCATATTGGTAACCATTTTATCTATTTATAAAATATGCTATGCAGCATTGTTTTCTAAACAGAAGAAAGTGGATCTTTGGCTTGTCTTTTCCATCAGACTTTAAATGACAAGAACATGGTGTGAAGTAAGCCCGGAAGTTACAATAATGAACTCTACCACCAAGCACTTGTGCTTTGCAGTTCAATTTCCACACTGGCCGGGACCCACTCAAGGGTTTAGTGATTATTCATTGTGACCAATAAATACAGTGAATTTCAATAAAATCTTGCCATCCATGTTCAGTAAGTGCAATGCCATCACCACAAACAACAAGACACACCAGTGTCTCATCACACTAATATTGTGAGATCAGGCAGTTGTTCACAGCCCAATTGATCTATCCCTTCCCCTATAAATTATGCAGGTAGATGTTTCTTCTTATAGCTTTGCTGAAAGCAAATTTAAAATTACTGTTTGGTTATTTTTAACCTAAGTGAGGTTGTTAAAAATGGAATACCATAAATACCGGACAAGCTATATTCTGAGCATGCGCCTCTTCTTGCTATGCGGACTGGAACTGGGTAGTCCTGCCCCTGACCCATGGAGAGAAGCCATAGAAGGGACCCAGAGGCTGAGGATCTGATGATAAAGAGATTAGAACCTAAGGGTCCCGCCTCTGACAACTCCAGCAATTTCAGAGGCTCACTTTCATAGTTTGACACTCCTGAAAAATTTTCAGTCGGAAAAGCCCCTAGCCAATTATTCACTGAGAAGTCCAAGCACGTGAAACCATTGCTCTTCCCAGGTTTAGCAAACAATGAGCAACCGCCAATGACAGGCAGCAGAGTAGATGTGGATTTGGCCACTTTTATTTGAAATATGAACTGGCAGTAAGAGTTGGGCATAGGAGAGAACAAAGAATTTGCAATCCCAAAGAGCAGATTGAGAAAGAAAAAAAAAATCCCATTTTCCTCTTTTTCATCAATCAGGTTATTTATGTCCACTTGATTTGAGATTCAGGTCCGTTTAACTGAATTTAAAAAAAAAAAAGTGATAAAAACAAAAAGATGGAGCCATGTGTTGGAGCTGTTATTTTGCTGTGTTTTTTAATGTTCACTGCCCAGGCTGTATGTTGTTAGTATCTAAGCATCCCCACAGGTGTATTTCACTGTCTCTACCTTGTAGATGAAAATACAGTTAGGGAAGTAGGTGGCTGGGAACGCCACTCAGCCAACAAACGGAAAACTTGAGAATCTAATGTTCACTTGGAAAAAGGAATAGGTGCAAATAAAATGAACTTCCTAAAAAGAAGCAGCATGGGAGAAAGACCATGTCCAGTTTTATTGGCACTTTTAACCACTCTTTACTCTCTAATATTAGGCTATGAAAAGTGTGTTAAGCTACTCTTTTTGATGCTTGTAATTTATCCTGGGTATACCTCTGATTTTTAGCCTTGATTCCTCTCTTTTTTATCCATTTAACTGTTTTTCTCCACCAAACTTGAATAGCATGTCTTGTTTGTCCTTTCTCTCTTTCTTTTTTCTTTCTTTCTTTCTTTCTTTCTTTCTTTCTTTCTTTCTTTCTTTCTTTCTCTTTCTGTCTGTCTGTCTGTCTTTTCTCAAGATGAGGCTTCTTGGATTAATTGTTGCTTACTCCATGCTATTCAACTAAAAATAGGACACCCTAGGTTGGACACAGAATTCAGGACTTTATAGCTATAAGTGAGATTGAATAGAATTTGTCTTATTAAGTAATCAAACATATTATAAAGCTACCATAATTGAAAAATTTGACCCTGAGGTAAGAATAGACATTTCAACAGTTCAGAATAATTAGACCACACAGATGATACTATTTTTGTAAGAATTTAATACTTAATAAAATTAACATAATACATCAATATGAAGAATAATACTCCATAAAGTATTTAAAAGCTACATACTAGAAGATTGAGGAGGGGATGTATTAAAGATTCTAACCTCATCCTAAAATAAACCCTATATCTATTAAATAATTAAATAGGAAAAAATCATATCAAAAAGACTGAAGGAAGTAGTGAAATATTTATGAAACTGCTGAAAAGTTTATTCCAAACTAAAAATATACTGAAGAAATTAGAAAGTAAAAAAATAATAATAATTCCAAAAATTGCCATGTGTTGGCGTTCATTTTGGTCCTAAGAACTTCCCCGTTTTGCCTCATCTAATATCCACCATCTCCTGTGACAAAAGTAGTATCATTATCCCCATTTTACAGACGAGATAACAAATGCTAAGAAAGGTTAAGTAATGGGTCCAAGGTTACCTAGTTAATATCAGAGCCCAAACTGCTAAATTCCAACCCTTAACTACTACACTGTACAGAAGTATTTTACATCTTAATGATTTCTGATGTAACAAAGGCAAGGAAACCCACTAAAAACTATATTTTGTACGGTAGAAAAGATGGGGAAAGTTAGTATCTTTATTTTGAAGGAAGATTATTTAACAGATTTTTTTTAAAGAGTAAAATACCCTTCGTCTATTAAATCAATGGAAGTAAATATAATCATTTCTTCTTTGTGGGCATTGTGAAACCAATATTTCTTACAGTGCCATGGGAAACTACTTGATTATGTTCAAAATTCATAACTGTGTCTATGATTAGATCAGTCTCCTTCATCTCATAACTAAAAATATATAGGGGACAACCAAAAAAACAAAAAACAGGAAAAAGAAAACAAAAACTACTGCCAGTCAACTGGTGGATACGACCAGAAAAGATTTTTATAAATTATATATCCACATAATTTTGGAATGAAACTCAACAACTCCTTTATAATATTCCACCTCAAAAGAAATAAAGTTTAAAAGTTTAAAAGTTTAAAAGTTTAAAGTTTAAAAGAAGATGATGAAATCTAGTATCTTTCCTCTTCTGAGATGCCCCAACCCAACCTTTACCCCAGGCACTCATTTTTCGTAGTAATAAAACCTGGTCGCCCATCCCTCTACAGCTATTTGAGATCCGTGTATTGTTGCCTTTCCCTTTTAGAAATTTTCTTCTAAATTGGAGACGATAATTCCTACAAAATGATAGGGTTGAGAGCAGTGGTCATAGTAGTGTTGCACGTTTAGGGGCCTCATCCCAAATGAGTAAGTCACTGCAAGCCTAATGGCAATAGGAGGGAGCCCAGGTCCTAGGGCATCCCCGGGACTGCAGTGTCTCATAAACTCCACTGCATCAGAGGAAGATATCCAGGTAATGGGGACAGGAGAAAATTATACCTCAGTGCTATGGCATTCACAGGACTAATGCCTGCCGATGCTGGGAATTGGTCTAGGAGCAGAGTATATCAAGCTGCCCTCCAGCTGACATTATGACAAGGAGATTTAATGAGCACCCAGATACAAAATGGGCCTGGTATAAACATTGTGTTGGGATTCATTCCTTCCCACTTAAGAAAGAAAAAGCATCAAACAAGGACAAACAAAATTAGCAGCTCTTTAAAAAAAACCCCATCAAAACAAGGGAGCAGTCCCATCAGCTCAAAAGCCTCTCTGGACTAACGGCACTTGAGTAGAGGCCCCAGGTGACTGGCGACACCAGTGTCAAACAACTAGGCACATAGCTCTTCCTGTCTTCTGAAATTCAGACTGGCTGCGGCAGGGTTTGCCCCTGAGATCCAGGTAGTAAAAGAAGTGGAAAACCCTGCCTGGGGAAAGGGAAGCTGGATGTGGGTTTTGATATCCTAAAACAAATGCCCGCTTTTGACATTGTCCAAGCACAACGTGCCCCTGCCTGCACACCACACATGAAACCTGCAGGTGCACAGACCCCGGGCACATCCGCAGACCTCAAACTCAGCTCTGCTCTTCTGAGAAAAGCCCAATTCACCTACAGTCGCGAAGAGGACACCCATGGCAGCCGCTATATCATCCAGCTTAGCTGTTCGTGTCCAGATCTGTGTGGACTATTAAGTCTATTATTGTTCAAGAGGAAGCCAGAGTGGCAGGTTTTGATGTGAAATCTCCTGTTTTAAATGTGAATAATTAAAAATTTTTTTAAAAAATCCGTACAACCCCAAAACATCTGTACATCGGATCCAGCATTATCATCTAATTTTGTGACTTTTGAAGTAGAGCAGAAAGACAAGGAAATGGAAAATAGGAAAGAAATTTAAGAATGTGTATTGCAGAATATGTATTGATCCAGAAGGTCAATGTGTAACAAATAAGAGGAGTTCCAGAAAGAAATTGTAGTTTATAATTATGTAGATTGCTATGTGTTTACTAAATAGCTAGTAGACCGAGCTCAAAGAAAAACAATGCGACTACTCTAGGATGAAAGCAATTCCCAGAATATCAGCCGTACAACAGAGCTGAAAAGCAGTTGATCCAAATAGAGGGAAACGTCAAAGGCTTTACAAGGATATTCTTTTGAGAAGAAAATGGATTATATTCAAAATGGTGTATGAAAAGAAAAGCTGGAAGATCTCCGTAAGATGGTGAAGAAAGCATATATTTCCTCTGTCAATTAACAAAATAAAGGAAATTAGAAATGGCAGGAAGAAAAGTTGTTCAGTAAAGTCATAATCCAAATATGAAGTGAATGAACACGTGGCAGAATAATGAGCAATTGGTGGTCAGAAACAAAAAGATTCCACTTAAATTTGATGCTTGGAACACATTCCTTTTCAAGCAACAAAGATATAAAAACATGGAATCACATACCTTCTACACCAGCCCAGCAGGTGCCTTGGTCTGTGAAAAAATAATATTTATATAATTATTTTGGTTTATGAAATAAGATAGAAAGCATTTAAACATCATTTAACACCATGAATGAAATCATTTAGAAATAGCAAAAATCATTATGTAACTAACAATTGTGGGGATAATTTCAGTGCATTGAAAGAGTATAAATGCTTTGAAGTTGAAAAGGTTAAGACACAGAGTTAAACAATATTATTTAGAATTATGGTGGTGGCCACCAGAGAAACTAAAAACACAAAAAGAATAGAGAAAGATGGTTCTGGAAGGGGGCATTGGAGGTATAGGAATTGAAGCTTTCCTTTCCACTTATACCGTGTGTATTGTAATTATTTTCATGGCACATATGTTTTACTTTTATGATAAAAATTATTTTTATTTAAGTTAACCACTCAGAGAATTTTAAGTGAAATATATAGCTTACAGAGCTCAGGAAAGATAAAAGGAAACAAGGTAGTTTAAGGAGTGACTTTCCCTACCATCTATTAATATTCCCCAAAATATGAAATGATGTCAGAAGATACAACACATGGGGCGCCTGGGTGGCACAGCGGTTAAGTGTCTGCCTTCGGCTCAGGGCGTGATCCCGGCGTTATGGGATCGAGCCCCACATCAGGCTCTTCCGCTATGAGCCTGTTTCTTCCTCTCCCACTCCCCCTGCTTGTGTTCCCTCTCTCGCTGGCTGTCTCTGTCTCTGTCGAATAAATAAATAAAATCTTTAAAAAAAAAAAAAAAAAAGAAGATACAACACAAATTTCATTAAACTAACAAGACAAAAGATCAATATATAATATAACCCAATTGTGTATAAAATATTTAGAAACATTTATAATTTAATATTGCAAAAGTAATGTTAATTTTAAAACATCTATTATCTCTAAGGCAATTTCTAAAAATTTTCCTTAAAAAAATTCAAGCTCTAGAAAAAGCTACGTTCATGAAAATATATATTGCATCCTTATTTAAAATAGCTAATCACTGAAAGCTTCCTATATTTAGATAGATAAATTATGTTAAAATATCCTAAGCCACTGAGGAAGGACAGAGCTAAGGTTGAGCCCAGAGGTAAAGGACAGAAAGATCTTCCTTGGAAAGAGCAGATTTGATGGTGCCCTCTGGGTGGGGCTGAGGCTCGAATGCTAACTCTCCAGGAGACACTACTTCTAATTGCTAGAAATCTACAGCTTTCTGAGATGCACTATGCCCAGGGGTATGTTGGTGAAAAGTTTAACAATTGGCTCTCCGGGAAGAAAAATTCTGATTTCCAGGATGTGTATACTCCCGTCACAGCTGATTTTAACTTATCAACTTGATGTCACTAAATGCAGGTAGCACAGAATTTTACAGTATTTCTATCATAAACACAAGAGAATAGGTAATAGTAAAAATGTAATGAAATGAAAAGGAAGTGATGAGTTTTCAATATGCATTAACATTCTTTTTAATAAAATTAATTTAATTTAAACCAATTAATATGATTTATTTAAGTTTATATCATTTTTAATAATAGCCCTATATAACAATTAGCTCACAAAATCCCTGAAAAATTAACAGTCATCTATTATGAGGCCATGTGAACGGGCTTCCAAGACCTCTTTGCTTATTCCTAGCTTCTGCCTTTGGGAAGCTCAAACCTATATTGTGCCATGACCTGTTTTTATCGGGAGGGGTTCCTTTTTAAAAGCCTTCTCACTAATTCTTTAACTGCGGCAAAAATTCAGATAACAAATTTTGTCATTTTAACCATTTTTAAGGGCACAGTTCAATGATATTAAAAACATCCACATCGTTATGCAACCATCACCACCATCCATCTACAGAATTCTTTTCATTTTGCAAAACTGAAACTCTATACCCTTTAAACATTATTCCACATCCCTTTTTCTGCAGTCCCTGGCAACCACCATTCTACTTTCTGTCTCTATAAATTTTAGTACTATGGGTATTTTGTATACGTGGAACCATGCAGTATTTGTCCTCTTGTGATTGGCTTATTTCACTCAGCATGCTCCTCAGAGTTCATCTATGTTCTAGCATGGGGAGGGATTCCTTTTAAGATAACCAACAACCCTGCCAGCCAGAGGATCCCTGTCGGACAATATGGGTCAGGTACCAGTCACTACAGAAAACACACATGCTGGACCCTCCAAGTTCTCCTCGTTTGGCTTAAGGTTTCGCTCAATGAAATCCTACATTGTCTAATCTTCATAGAGTACTTACTCTTCTATCATATAGTCTGGAAGTGGTTGATGAATGAACTTGGACCAACCAGTCTGGAGCTGTGTTTGCTATCGGAATCTGTGAGCCCTTGAGCACCTACTCTTCTCAATTCTGACCCTCGTGCCAAACTCGAATCATGGAGAGTCCAATTTTAACACTTGAAATACACTCTGATGACTCTTCCTTCTTTATCTCTAGCCCTGGTTTCTCCAGAGCTCCATCCAACATCCAGTACCTGTCACACACACAGTAATATCAGACCCGCCCCCTTCCTCCCCATATAGTTCTTCCCTGTGAGTACGTCCGGCTGCCTCTGTAGTTTACACCCTCATTCTCTGCAGCCCAATTTAACCATAGTTCACTACCAGTTTTCCTCTCCCTGGGCTTTTCTTTGACTACCTGCTACATTTGCAACAGAGTGATGTTACTCAAATTCAAAGGTGATTTTGCCACCTTTGAACCTTTTGATGACTTCATAAGATCTCCTCCTCATGCCTTGCCTACATTATGCCTCCTTTCTTTTTTGCAAGCCCTCTGGCACCAGAAACTTCTCCGGGAATGACTGCAGTGCCTTGCACATGCCGTGTGTTCAGTCTCCTCGTTCACGTTATCTTTTTGCCTGAAAGTTCAAATTCTCTTCTCCTCCCCAGCTTTTCAGCCTAAAGAGCTTGTAACCGTCCTTTAAAATTAACTTTTTAAAATAAAGCATTTTATGACCATTTCCCCAAAAAGGGTTTGACTGTTTTCCTTTTTTTTGTTGTTGTTTTTCAAATTACCTTCTTTTTTAAAAAAATTTATTTATATTTAGATAGAGAGAGGCAGAGAGAGAGAGAGAGCGGGGGGGGGAAGGGCAGAGGGAGAGAATTTTTCAAGCAGACTCCCTGCTAAGTGAGGAAACCAACGAGGGCTGGATCCCATAATCCATGATATCATGACAAGAGTCAGACACTTAATCAACTGAGCCACCCAGCCACCCCTCAGATTACTTTTTATATAACTCTACCATTATACCTATGAAATTCTATTGTACTTCTTTGATTATATGCCTAATTTCCTCCAGAAGAAAGCTATAAGCTATCTGAGATCTAATTTTACTAATTTTTACATTCTTAGAGTATAACGTAGTACCTGGCAGGTGTTTGTTATTCAGTCTTTAAAAGGAATAAATGAGGGGCACCTGGGTGGCTCAGCAGGTTAAGTGAACAACTCTTGATTTTGGTTTAGGTCGTGATCTCAAGGTCATGAGATCAAGTCCCTCGACCAGCTCTGTGCTCAGTGCAGAGTCCGCTTGAGATTCTCTCTCTCCCTCTCCTCTGTTTCTTTCCCGGCTCGCACTCTCTCTCACAAATAAATAAACACACACACACACACAATCTTTTTTGAAAAAGGAATAAATGAATAAAACTATAAATAAAATATTATAAAACTATTATTATAGAGTTTTAAGGTATGAGATTATATTACAATGTGTGAAAAATATTAATAAAGCAAGACACAAAATTGTATTTATATTATGCATGTAACTTGGTGAAACATATGTACTTAGAATAGAAACTGGAAGAAAATATACACAAATTACTGAAGTTTTTTCATTAGGATATTAACATTTGAAGTGATTCTCATTCTCTCTCTTTCTCTCTCTCTCTTTCTCCACTTCTCCTCTCCTTTCTTTTCCAAATGTTCTGTCAAATGTTCAAATTTCTTTTATAACTACATGTATTTATATATAACTATATATATTTATTTTAGGAGACAGATGGTTACATGATCCTCAATGGTATATCTGGTTTTATGTGTATAATTTCTTTCAAAATCACTTGAATATAGAATCCTAAGAAATGCTTCCTCATGAAGACTGGTGGCCGAGAGTTTGGGCAAAACTATACTAACTCAATTATACCAACCTCGAAAGTCAGGTTATTGCTATCTCATTTCTCTGTTCTGCCATCCCCAAACATTCCAAGAACTACCCAAATCTAATCATTTTTTAAAAAGCTTCCCCTCCCCCAATATTTCCCATTAGTTTTTCCTCAAAATTTTCTTCAAAGAAGTCCCCTGTTCTATAATAGTGTATTCTCACAGCTTCTATGTAATTCAACTTGTAGGCAATAATCAAGTACACATTTGAAAATCATAGTCAAAATGAGACATAGAGCTTCATGCTTCTATTGACTGCATATCCCTTGTATAAGACAAAACCACAAAAATCCATGGACAGAATTTCTTTCCTTTCTGTGAAGGCAGTGTCGACTGGGAAGCTCCAAAGCTCTCAATTGTGCCCTCTCACCCCCAGGTCATACGCAATTCAAAGGCCAGGACATATATGAGGCATCTCTATTCCTTGGTGCCATGGAGAGTCATATCATAGCTTGGTGAGATACAGCAGAAGAAACAGCCACAGCATCAATAAAAGAACAGTGATTAGGGTGCCTGGGTGGCTCAGTCGGTTAAGTATCTGCCTTCAGCTCAGGTCATGATCCCGGGGTCCTGGGATCAAGTCCCACATTGGGCTCCCTGCTCAGTGGGGAGCCTGCTTCTCCCTCTTCCTCTGCCTGCTGCTTCCCCTGCTTGTGCTATCTCTTTCTCTCTGTCAAGTAAATAAAATATTTTTGAAAAATAGAGAACAGTGATTAGAAAAATAAAATTTGTCGCTCTCTGTTTTAGTATTAACTTTTTATAGAAGGGAAATGGAAAGTCAGAAGAAGCTAGTTGGAGCCAAATTTATGTCAGGCACTATGATTTGTATATGTAGTCCTTATTTCATATTAGATTAGTGATTAAAAGAGCAAACTTCAGAACCTAAATATTTGAACTTGAATCCTGGCTCTTCCAGGTAACTGTGTGACTTTGGATAAATTACGCGGTCCCTTAATTTTATCAACTGTAATCTGGGGGTGACATTAACAGACCTACTTGATAGCATGGTTTTGAGAATTGAGTTAATATATAAAAAGCCTTAGCATAGAGACCGGCACATAATAAATAGTTTCTAAGTGTGATTTAAATTTTTTAAATTTTTCATTAGTTTACTGTTATATCATCCCTTTGAGGTAGGGGTTGCTACTACCATTTTACATATGAGAAGATCTAAAACTAAATACAGAGGCTTGTCATGCGTTACGCATAAAACTCAAATCCAAATTCAAACCACAGAGATTTCGCTCCTATATCCCAAACAATGCTTTTACAGACCAGGAAAAAAAAGGCATATTATATTTTAATCTTGGCAACCCAAAATCCCAAGGAACTAAGCTTTTCAAAATAAGAAAATTTTCTGGATAGCTGAATCTTAATCCGTATAAACACAACATTCTTTTGGTTTCCACTCTTTACGTTCCTGAACATAACATACACTTAACATAATTTTTTTTATTCTTTGTAATAAAGCCTCATCATTTCTATCAATTATCGTACAGAGCTATAAGAGCCCATGTTCTCAGGCCCTGAAGAGCTGGTAAGTTCTGGAGAGAAATTTGCTCCTTCACTTAGTGGCCCTTGCTTGGATCTATTCGAGTTCTTGGAGCTGTCGCTCTATGGTTTTAGTCACTCCTCGTCTATCCTGGGCCACAGCCTTCCCAGGCCTCTGCTGGCAGCGTGCCTGCCAATAGCAGCCCCTTTTTCCTGATACTTCACCTTCCACGCGTTCTGTGGAGTTGATAGAAATAAGTGTATACCACCAGACTGATGATGATTATAATCACGAATCAGAATGAGCAGAATCTGAGCGAGGCCTGAAGGACCGTATAAGTAAAATCCATGTGCTTTACATGCGAACATTAGAGCGTCTTATTTGGCTCTCTACAGACCATTGGCACACTAACTTGTGCTCAGTAACTATGCACCCAGTTAATTCATTCCACTTCAGGACAATGTTGACTTGGAATATTTAAGCCCCACATGGAGATTTATATAAAAAATTATTCAGAAGCAAGAGGACTGTTATAAACCGCAGCCCTGGCACTTGAGACGTCGTCTGTGCTGTGCTCTTTCGCAAAGGTGTGTGCGAACAAGACGCAGAATAGAGAAGTTTGTCGTTTAGATATATTTTCAGGACTTTTGCCTGTGGTTTTTTGCATCTACAACAGGCTCACTGGAAAGCTGAAATAAATATTTCAGATGATCACTTATCAGAAAATAATCTCGTGAAGGATGTTCATTCTAATGCATAGAATGTCACATATGCCACACAATGTTATTATTTTTCTTGCAATTCACTCTAACCCGTAGTTAGAAGAGCAATGGTGGGGCACCTGGGTGGCTCAGTCGTTGAGCGTCTGCCTTCGGCTCAGGGCGTGATCCCGGCGTTCTGGGATCGAGCCCCACATCAGGCTCCTCCGCTGGGAGCCTGCTTCTTTGTCTCCCACTCCCCCTGCTTGTGTTCCCTCTCACTGGCTGTCTCTCTCACTGGCTGTCTCTGTGTCAAATAAATAAATAAAAAATCTTAAAAAAAAAAAAAGAAGAAGAGCAATGGTGACCTAATTCCTCTAAACTCTATCTTTAAATATTTTAATGCCGATTTCAACTTATTTAGTCACTGATGAGATTCTAAAATGTATCAGGTTGTGGAAAGTTTGGAACAGTAGTTCTTCTCCTTTAATTTCATATTGTTCTTATTTCATCTAATGGCCTTTTTAGATTTTTGTTTAATATTCTAGACAGGCAGAAGAAAACATAATGTGACATACTGAAATATCATTAATTATGATAATCAATCTGTATTTGGTGGTCTCCCCAAATTTGCTTTCAGCCTTGATAACTTATTTGTGATGAATAATTTTCTTTTACACAGAGCTTTTGTCATGGCATGAGTCTGTCCCAAAACACTTACAAACATTAAACTTTTTATATTTTCTTTTTTTTAAGATTTTATTTATTTGTCTTTCTCTGCTTGACTTATTTCACTTAGCATTATCTCCTCTAGTGCTGTCCATGTTGCAGCAAATGTTGAGAACTCGTTCTTTTTGATAGCTGAGTAATATTCCATTGTATATATGGACCACATCTTCTTAATCCAGTCATCTGTTGCAGGGCATCTCGGTTCCTATGGTTTCTCTCATCTATGGAACATAAGAACTAGGAAGATCGGTAGGAGAAGAAAGGGATAAAGAAAGGGGGTAATCAGAAGGGGGAACGAAGCATGAGAGACTATGGACTCTGAGAAACAAACTGAGGGCTTCAGAGGGGAGGGGGGTGGGGGAATGGGATAGGCTGGTGATGGGTAGTAAGGAGGGCACATATTGCATGGTGCACTGGGTGTTACACGCAACTAATGAATCATCGAACTTTACATCAAAAACCAGGGATGTACTATATGGTGACTAACATAATATAATAAAAAAATATGATTATATAAAAAAAAAGAAATGCAAAATGAGGTCACCACATGGAAAGCAGTCTGGAAGTTTCTAAAAATAATTAAAAAGAGAATGCCATAAGAAAAAAAAATTATTTATTTGTGAGAGAGATGGAGAGAAAGCACAAGCAGGGGGAGCAGCAGGCAGGAGAGAAGCAGGCTTCCTGTTGAGCAAGGAGCCTGACGCAGGACTCAATCCCAGAACCCTGGGATATGACCTGAGCCAAAGGCAGATGCTTAACCGACTGAGCCACCCAGGTGCCCCATGACTTTCTATATTTTCATATAAAAACTCCTCTCTGTAATCACTATTAAGCTTTTTCATCAATAAACTTTTCCTTCGATAACATCCTTCACTTCCTCATTCCAATATTTTATTAATCTTTTATGCAAAAATCTTCACTATAATATTGCCAATTTGCTTGCCATTCTGCTTATATTACTTGTTCTTCTCAAATTCTTCCCTTTGCATGTTAATTATTCCCCCACTGTAACATCTCCGTTCCTTTCCTCTGCTAACCCAAATATCCTCTTTTCTTTGCATCTTCCAGGAAGCCTTCTTGGTTTAACCACACCTGATTTTTTTTCATGTGGCTGTGTTTTATTTGTATTATTTATCTTGTTGGATATGCTTCCTTAAAAGTTTTCTATTGCCTTTTCATGAGTACACGCCCCATCTCTCAAAACAGTGTAAGGGATCTATCACTGATAGGAACCATCTTTTTCTCATTGATATTTATCTCCTTTGCCCAGATGTATTCTCTAAAATTTACATTCTTGGTACATTTATTGTTCAACTGATGATAGAAGAACTTGGGAGAAAGTGAAAGTGGTAACATTTTATTGTACATTTTGCAAACTCTTCCATTTGATTGACTATTTCTTAGGTGTTTGGCTACAATCCATGAATGTTAGAGTTGGAACAGGTCTTAGAGGTCATCAAGTCTGATCTTATTTTAGTAGTAAGGACTACTTGGACCTAGAGACATTAAGAAACATATCCAAAGTCAACAAGCTAGTTCGTATCATTCTGAGGACTGACATCTGGTCATCTGATTCCTAGGACATGACTCTGGGCTCTCTAACAGGCTGCCACTCTCCTTCAAGTCCTTTGGAGGTGGAAATTTAGCAATCCATGTATCATGCCTGAGATTTGCCTAGAATAAAGAGCCATGACCCTGTTTCACAGATATGCCCAAACAAAGGATGTGTCTGGCCAAGGTAGCAGAACAAATCTACAAAGGTGTCAAAACAGAACACACCTCTATTGTGTTCTACTTCTCAATGTTATCTAGTAAACTACTTTGCCTTTGTGAGAACAAATTCTATCTTCCCCAGAGGCTAAATAACTCCCTAATGGTAAATTAGTCACTTAGGAGGCACATTAACTCTTCCAGGCCACTGGGGTGTCATTACTTTGAAATCATTTGTTTCTAGGCCATTGGCTGCAATGATAGTACACTACTCTAAATGGTACCCTAGTGGCCCAAAGACCTAATGCACCTTCCTTAGTGCTAAACCTGCGACAAAGCTTAGGGAATGCTCCTAAAACCCCTTCACCTCAGAGAGCATTTAGACATTTATTAAGGCTTTCCTGCCAAGGCTGGCACTGTATCAGTTTGTGTCTTTGAGTTTATTTTTACTTTAGGGGTCTTACTTCTGCTTTCAGTGATTCTCCCTCCATCCCTCTCCATTCATCCAGTATCTAATTCGTCTGGGGGCCCGGAGTCCTCATATTGCCTCCAGGTGCTCCTTTTGCCTTGCTATCAAGACTTGTGATCACTTTTTACATATGATCCTTCCTCCATGACAAAATATATCAAAATTCAGTCCCATTTCCAGAGAGGTCTACACTAGCCAGTTTTCATTAATGGATAAAATAACTCACATTAAGGTTTTAATAATGTGAGTTATTTAATAATGGTTTAATTATTAACCATTAAACCATTCAATATAATTAAGCCATTTAATAATGCTGTTAATAGCTAATAGTGAATTTTTGTATTACCTCTAAGATATGTTTTAAAACCATGTAGTTTAAAAAACTATGTATTTTAATTCATTAGACCAAGGAATATATTAATATTACAAGAAATTCAAAAGGTATAAAAAGTTATATAGTAAAATGTAAATCTCTGAGATCAGTTTCCCCTTTTCTCTGGCACCTTCTCTTACCAGTTATCCAGGTTCACATATTTGTGAACATATGTGTATATATGTACATATATTTCTTTTTCACAAATGTTAGCTTATTATATACATCGTTTCATGCCTTGATTTTTCACTTAAAAAACATAAATTGGGGGGCGCCTGGGTGGCACAGCGGAAGCGTCTGCCTTTCACTCAGGGCGTGATCCTGGCATTATGGGATCGAGCCCCACATCAGGTTCTTCTGCTATGAGCCTGCTTCTTCCTCTCCCACTCCCCCTGCTTGTGTTCCCTCTCTCACTGGCTGTCTCTATCTCTGTCGAATAAATAAAATCTTTAAAAAATAAATAAATAAATTGGGGATAATTCTGTTTTAATACATGCAGAGTACCAGCATTATTATTTTTTTTAATTTGACTGTAGTCGATGCACAATGTTACAGTAGATTTGGGTGTGCAACATAGTGATTTGACAAGTGTATACATTATGCTATGCTCACCAAAAGTATAGCTACCATCTGTCCCATGACATCGCTATTATAATATCACTGACTTGTATTCCTTATGCTCTGCTTTTTATTCCAGTAACTTACTCGTTCCATTAACTGGAGTCCTATATCTCGCACTCTTCTTCACCTATCTTGCCCAAACTTCCACCTTCCCCTCTGGCAACAATCAGTTTGTTCTCTGTATTTATAACTGATTCTGCTTTTTTTCTTTTTTAAGATTTACTTATTTGAGAGAGAGAGCGTGCAGTGGGAAGGGGCAGAGGGAGAGGGAGATAGAGTCTTAAGCAGACTCCATGCTGAGCGCAGAGCATGATGTGGGGCTCAATCTCACAACCCTGAGATCATCACCTGAGCAGAAACCGAGAGTCCACTACTTAACTGACTATGCCACCCGGGCACCCCTGATTCTGCTTTTTATTTGTTTATTCATTTTTTTTAGATTCCATTTCTGAGTGGAATCATATGATATTTGTCTTTCGCTGACTTGTTTCACTTAGCATAATACCCTCTAGATCTATCCACGTCATTGCAAATGGTAAGATTTCATTCTTTTTACGGCTGTATAATAGTCCGCTGTGTATATATACCACATCTTCCTTATCCATTTATCTATGGGTGGACATTTAGGTTGCTTCAATGTCTTGACATCGTAAATAATGCTACAATAAGCATAGGGGTGCATGTATCTTTTCGAGTTATGTTGTCATTTTCCCTAGGTAAATACCCGATAGTGGAATTATTGATTCATATGCCATTTCTATTTTTAATTTTTTGAGGAGCCTCCATACTGTTTTCCACAGTGGCTGCACCAGTTTACATTCCTACCACCAACGCACTCAGAATCCTTTTTCTCCACATCCTGACCAGCACTTGTTGTTTCTTGTCTTCTTGATTTCAGCCCTTCTAACAGGCATTGGGTGATATCTCAGTGTGGTTTTTATTTGCATTTCCCTGATGACTAGTGATGTTATTATTTTTAACAATCTGTATGCTTTCCATTGTATGGATGTACCATAATTTATCTAACCCTACTTAGATAATTTATCTAGTCTCCCACTGAGGGACATTTACAGTTGTTCCCCCAACCTTCTATTACAAACAAAATGCTACATATATTATCAGCCTTATAAGTATACCTTTATATATATGTGTGAGTGTATCTGTATAATTAATTCCTAGAAATGGAATTGCTGAAACAAAGGATATATTCATTTTTAATACTGATAAATACGATGAAATAACCATCCACAGAGTCTGTAACAATTGACATTACCTCAACAATATGTTGTGTTACCACATTTCACTGTTGGTCAATTTAATAGGTGAAAAATGATTTCGCATCGAAGAGGTTAATACAACTGACTCATGGAGCCAGGATTCACAATTACGACTAACTAACACTGAGCCAATGCTCTTACGCTCCTCTTAGCCTAGTTATGAAGACAAATTTGGGAAAAGTGTTTTCTGTATAACCACAGAAGCGACAACACGTGCGTAGACATCTACTTTCTTTGGTCTGAGAAATCAGGAGTGAGAGGTAGAGAGGTATGAAATATTGATAAGCGCAGGTATAAAAGAATAACCAACATAGATAGAGAACAGGAAGAAAGGAGAAATAAATTTACAGCTGAAATAACACAATGAGAGCTTGAGCCACTGATATAGGACTCTAAAAGAGAGATGGGGGGGAGGTGTGATATCAATCACCCCAAGATGGAGCTCTGACTTGGTTAGCTCTCGTCCATCAGTCCTCAGCATTCCTTATTCTCATTCTCAAAACCCATTTACAGGTTTTGCTTTGGAAACATTTGTAACAGACTTTTTACCCTACACATTTGGCAGGAGTTAGTAAGGATCCTGTCTCTCTCTCTCTTCCTTCCTTCCTTTCTTTCTTTTCCTTCCTTCCTTCCTTCCTTCCTTCCTTCCTTCCTTCCTTCCTTCCTTCCTTCCTTTTCCTTCCTTCCTTCCTTCCTTCCTTCCTTCCTTCCTTCCTTCCTTCCTTCCTTCCTTCTTTTGCTTGCTTGCTTGTTTTCTTTCTCTCTCTCTCTCTCTCTCTTTCTTCATTACTGGGTTATTATAATTGAATCAACGGGACTAGTGATAAGTGAAAAATGCCACAAACACTCTACTTTCATTTAAAAAAAAAATTAAATAGGACAAGCCAATCTTTTCCAAGAAGAAGAGAGAAAAAAAATACCCAACCCACCATAACAGTCTTTATAGCCTCATAAACCACAGTACCACCCAAGATGTTAACAAGCTGGCATGTTTTGAGCATCAAAGATAGAGAGGAAACAGTGTTTACATGTTTGGCACAAAAACTAATGAGGAAAGTCAATTGGCCCTTTGTCTTGAGGGTCTGAAGCGCTGAGCTCTAATGTTTGGTTTCTTCGTTGGCACTTGTTCAAGTAATCACTCGTGGCCTGACAAAGCCGCGCTTGTGTTTTATTAGTGGCCATGCTGAACTCTCCCGCTCGGGCTGTGTTGTCTCTCAATAGACTGCTGCAGCAGAGGGCACACTTCCTTGAAAACACTAAATCAGAGCATGAGGATCTTTGCCCAACCAGAGCAACCCAGAGAACAACAAAAAATGTTCAGAGTACTGTTCCTTTTGTTTGCAGTGGGAGGGAGGCTGCAGCAGGAGGAAGGTAGAACCGGGGCCTGTGGCCGAGTAATTTGGAAACGGCTGCTGCAAAACCCCGTTTATAAAAGAAACCTTTCCCCGTTCTAATCATGGGAGCCACGTTAACATCTGAACGTGCCGTAAGGCGTCACACGGCGCCATCCGTGAGGCCCCAACTCCAGCCTGCGGTGGCAGGAGATGGCAAGGTGACCCCAGAGGTCTTTTCTTCCTGGAATTCTAAGGGGCCATGAAAGAATAATCATGTTACTCTGTGAGGAAGCTGACTCTGTCTTTGAAAATATAGTCTGGTAGAAAGGACAAGTTCCAAAGTAGGTCAAAGCGCACTGGTGGTGACTTTTCTTATTAGGTTGCTTTTTCACCTTCGTTTCTGCTCTTCCTCCTCTCCTTTCTCTTTATTACTATTATTACTGTTACTATTATTACTATTATTATTATTATTATTATTTCTCTTTCGAGATAGGAATGCTTTGGACTGTCCTGGAATTTCTATCTCCACAACTGAACAAGTATCCAAACATTTGGCTGCTATTTTCAAAGTTCTAAACCAGAAACGAGGACTCCAAAATCTGGTTGCAAACAACATTTTTTTAAGTGACAGTTTTGGCAGTCTTACCTACAGATCCAGTAAAAATAAAACCCAGAACAGTTTGTTCTTAAACTATTTCTAGTACCAGTACTGTGAAGAAAGTACTGAGCTACACATAATTAAATTTATTTTTTTAAGTGACTGAAATTTTACATGTTCAGAATGAGAATTGGGGATAGGTTAAGATATGTCCTCGCCTTTGCCAAATCCTTGAAGTTCTCTCTGGCTGTCTGCCTCCCATCAGATCTTTTCATGAAGGGTGTAAGTGTACACTCGATGCATTCCCTGCCGCCGAATTAGTCTGAGCGATGCCTACACTGAGAAAATGAGAAAACGCTCAGTGAGAGCTACTGCTTGGGAGATCACATGATGAGAAGTTAAAAGTTGAGAATCCACAGCACTTATGTGACTGAAGTGGCACCTATCTATCATTAAGTAAGCAGTATTTTCTTTGCTAATTACGTCTTCGATGTTTATTTATTTATTTTTATTTTAATGTTTTTTTTTGATGTTTATTTTTTAAAATGAAGATGCTGATCGCAGTAATGCTTACTTGTACAATTCTGTGGCACTTTTTATATAAGCTTCTCAAGCTCTCATTGTCCCTGCAGGAAGGAAAGCATTAATTTTACATGTGGGCAAAGTAATTCTGAATTCCTATTCTTGTTGTTAATAATATTTACTCTTATGTAATGACCATAGTATGCCAGAAACACAAATGACCTGTTGGTGGTGGTAGAATAAGTAAACATGTGGAAGCTTTCTAGAAAAGGCAGTTCTGTAAGGAAAAAAAAAATGTTGGTGGGCTCCTGGCCTTTGAAATCCACCTAAGACGCTGATAAGTGGAGTCTGATACCTGAAACCCAGAGTCCTAGAGGAGGAGGCAATGTGTTTAAATAGGATTTGCTTTTATTAATAGGCGGTTCTATTCTCGGCCTTGAGATCAAGGGGGATCTAGGGGGAAGAGATAAGCCTCACCCGCGCCCCGTCTCCCTTCCTGCCTGTGCCTCTCTGCCGCCCCATCTTTCCCTCCGATCTCCCTGTGCCCTCCCACCCCGCACACGCACCCAATATTGTTTCTTCCCGAAGGCTCTGCGGCAAGAATGTCAGACGTCGCACGCAGCTCACATCCAGAGCTCAGACTGCTGTGAGCAGGAGCCACAGGATGGAGGGTAGGAGGAGGGAAAGAGGACTGTGCGGTCCCCAGCTATTTCTCCACAGAGGAGCTGTCCACGGCCAGGGCTCAGGATGGATGCGCTCTTGCTGCAGAGGGGCCGTTTCTGCAGAGCCGCCCCACAGCCCCACGGCCCCACGGCCCCACAGCCCCGCTCAGGGCAGCCGCTGCTCCGCACAGACAGGAAAGGGGGGCATCCTGACCCCTTCCCCTCAGCTCCCACTTTCTGGGGATGATTCACTCAGAATCTATCAACATGAATGCTAAAAGTTAACTGCTATTATGATCTTTTAAGGAAAGATTTTTCCCCATTGTAAAATGTGTACATACCATGCCTAAAAACCATTTGCAGTTGCAATGCACGCGAGACCTTTTTTTTGAAATAACATGAACTAAATAAAATTACTTGCCACCCACAGCGGTATATATACAGATACACTGATGCAGTCTAAATACATCATAATATGTATCATATATATGTGCTATTGTAACTCGTTCTCTGTGTAAACAAGTTAGGCTTCAGGATGAGCTTAGTCACTGAACATGTTCTGTGCTTTTAACTCCTGGCAGGGGGAGGGCTTCGCTCACCAAATGCTGAAGAATCAAGGCCAACCAAATAGAATAATAACAAAAATGTCTGAACCAATGTGAATTTCACAGTGCGCATCATATCTCACAGAATAAAGAGAATGGCTCTGTGCTTTATGGTCCCTCTGTTGGCATGACCACTATGTTATCAGCCTAAGGATTCCCCAGGGACGGTAAAACTTAAGGCTGATGTATTAGAATAGTTAGATGAGGGCAATGGATTTGAACAGGGAGTCAGGTGATGTGATAATGTATTCACCTATTCAGAAAACTGGAGAGGTAGAGCAAAGGAGAGGCAGTGGGGAAGGTGAAGGCAGAGGATCTTGGGTAACTTCCTTCTGGAGGTGAAATATTTTCGGAAAATTGTTCAGATTACAAAATGAGAGTTATTTAGAACCAAGCACCCAAATTTGAGTAGCACTGCAAAAGTTGACCCTAAATGGCAATGAAAGAGAAGACACTTCATCAACCCCTGAACATATTTTCACAGTGACATAAAGAATTATCTTATTTAAATAACTGCTTTTTGTATTGGGTGCTTGTTACAGTTATGAGAGAATGAAATCGGAAACCATGGATGTATGCAATCAACAAACAGTAGATTGTACACATCAAAGAAATTCAGACTTAATTTGCCAGTTTCACAGTCTTTTTTTCTTTGAGGACCACTGCTCTTTTGTCTATCACTTTAAAGACATCCAAGTAAATAAATACCTCAAAATATTAAGTGCTAGTTACACGTAGACTGCAGATGTTGACAGCATCATTTCTTACAGGTAAGATTTGTGCATTAATTTATAAAATAGGATTTTGTAAGCATTTAATAATAGCTAATAAACTTTATTCAACACTTGCAAAAATATTAACCGATAATATCTATTTTTTAGTTTGCAAAAACGGCTTAGGAACAGAATTCCGTTACTCTAGCTAAAGTAGACTAGAATATCACAATTAAATACGTTGGCTCCCTGGTGCTATTGATACTGGCATTCTGTGAAAGCCTATAGGCTATTTCATCACTGAAAAACATCCAATTTAAAACATTTAACAGGGACCGAGTTTTCAAATAACCTAAGCTGTTTTAAAATAGTTGCAAAGATAATAAGTTACCCGTCCTATAAAAAGTTAGGAATTACAATATGTTCCTAATAACTAAATTTGACATATTTATGAACTGTCAGTAGCCTCCATAGAAATTCAGAAACTATTACCAGAGATTTTCATTAAAATTTGAAGTCTATAAATAACAAATAATGACATATTTTACTTTTTAAAATAGAAAAATGATAAAAATATTTATCATTTCTTTTTGATGAATTCTGCCTAGAGTCATCAATATTATTTTATTATGATAATGGTAAATTTCACTGTCTCTGTGGTGTTATATTGCTTCCAACTACATTACGAACTTCTATATTTCTCAAGTTAAACTTACTTAGAGTTTTCTTTTGAGCGGGGGGATATGAGGCTACTTTATAATGAGTTATACTTTACCACTTACAGATTATTTTTTTAATTAAGGGATACACTATATTGGGTGCCATCATTCATATATGTCATTTTTTTCTATCGGACAGAAAGGTTTGCTACGCTGCACATGAAGCAGATCTGCTTTGCAAATGATTTCAGACTTCCGGTCCTTTAGTATTATTAAAAAAAATGGTCATTCCATCTATCAAAAAAATATATATGAAAGCACAAATATTTCTGAAGCTGTTCAAAGAATAGCTCTTAGAAAATAAAATTATGATTTTAAAGTTGTTGAGTCCTTCCCTTAATTTAAGAACGGATGTTCTTAATATAGATCTTCATGACCTGATGCTGTTATCTCTACATGGTACAATTTTTTGACCTTTGGAATTATTCATAAGCCTCAAACCTAGTCCTATGTTTTAAGCATGTCTTTGAAGTCTTTGACTAGATTCGATGTTTACAAGGATTCTCTCTGCATGAAATGGGTCATGTTGTTACCATGTCCTCACACCAAAGAAAAATGTAATTATGTATCAACACATATATGATTTATCCTAGTTCTTCAGAATGAAAAAACAATTTGACTCAGCATTTTAGGAATTGTTGAAATAGAGTCATAATTTAATTTGATTTTTCTAGGTTGGCTTTTTCCAAGCATCTAATGCCATGTTTCTTTGGAAAACGTAAGGCCCTTACTAAAAATCCAAAAGGTCGTTTGGTCATTTCAACCATGTAAATAGAAGATAAATTTGTCCTGTCTCTAATTTTCAACAATTCCAAGGGTTCTACTGAGTAGTGAGACAATGCGAATGGACCAAAGCTCCAAGCCAGGCTTCCGCAGAGAAAATCTGAGTCCTGCAAGTTCGATTAAGCTGGCTAATTTTCAGTCCAACAAGCTAATTTCCAGACAGACTCTTCTGATGTTTTCCCTCTGTTTGTAATTTGCATCATTAAATAGTTCGGTGTTTCAAAGCAGCCACGGTACTAAGGTCACACAGGGCTTTGTGTTAAATAGCAACCACCTCGATCTTTTTTTAAAGAAGGAACAGAGAGCAGCTGATCCTGCTGTAGTATGATTTTCTTTCTTTCTTGGTAGGAAGAGGCTGAAGTGTCTTGTGGATCACAGAAATTTAGCTTTGGTTTGGAGAACAGCTTTCCTCCGTGCCTTTGTGCTCCAGAAAGCAGCGTAGGGTCACAGGTGGCCTTGATTATCAAGATTTTTTTTTAATGGTGTCCCCCTCCCTTTCCTAGAACAGCAGGACATCTCCCTGCCATGAATATCTCATTTTAAGTGGCACAAAATTCAAAAACCTTAAAGAGATATCCAAAACCTAACATCGAAAAAAACAAAAAACAAAACACACAAAAAACCAAATCTACCACTGAACTTCAAAGGGTAAAATTGGTTAACAAACATTACTGGTACTACAAAAGGGTTATACAGGCAGATAAGTAGAGCTATGACCTCTCATGGCCAATTGTTCCTAGAAGGTTTCAAAGGACTGCTTCTGAAATAACATGCCAGATACAGAGAAAGCAGGAAAACACCTCTTCGTTCTTACCTATGCCTCTACAGAATAAAATAATTTCTCTTTGTCTCTCTGGTCACAGGAATATGTACTTTGGCTCATTGGCAGCCCGGAGCACTGTTCCTACCCTACGCGCTGACGTTAGTGCTAGTATTAAAAAATCTTCAATCATATAACTCCAAGCCATTCATATTAATGTGCCTGAGTCAAATTACCCTTTCTATTCTGCAGGGGGAAGAAAGACCATAAAATGCTCTCTGAATCCATAAGGACAACTCCGTTGGCACAGATGGGAATTTTGCTCCGAAGTGACAGCACTGCTTTCCTGGAACATGAACGAATAACCGCAAAGAGTTTCTTTGGAAACACCATATTTTAGCCTTGACCCATCTTTACCATAGCACGCACTCCTAAACCATTCTATAGCGATGTTCCCAGGAAGTTAAAGATGGCTCAGAAGAAAAACTGTCATCTTTAACAAAGAAATGCACTAGATGTTTGTCGTGGGGGAAGGCCTAATTCAATTTGCAGTGTCTCTGGGTTTCTATTTTGACTCAAGTTGTTTTCAGCACATTCTCTCCATGTTACCAAAAGTTAGAAAGTCTATTTTAAGCAATGCCACCATTTTTTATATTTACTGAGAACACCATGCGCGGGGATTTATTTCCATGAAAATGCAGACTGCAGAATTTAGAAACATGCAATGTGGAAGAATCCAACGTGGTTTAGGGTACCACTGAAATGTAGGGAAGCTTTTGCCAGACAATAAGAGATCTTAATGTTGTGAAGTATGTACACGAAATTGTCTATGTCTTTTCATTGACATTAGTTTCTATTGTGATAGGAAAACGTGGGGATTATAAAACATTCCACTCTTGAAAGGAATACTTTTTTTTTTTTAAACTATAGTTCACTAATGCCAATGTCTTTCAAGGAGTAATACCACTCCCTCCTCTCTGGTTCCGTGACAGTTGGTGCGTGTATTAAATAGAACGCGTACCCCTTTTGCTTCATGCTACCTCTCTCTAAGTAGAGTACGATTAGCCTGTGGGCAGGAATCGATTCCTATATAGCACAGACACGGTGCTTGGCACGTTTGCTGAGCCAATCGTACATGGAATTAAACGTACTTTATTTCTCTGTTCAGAACTGTGTCATGGCATCTCGTTACATTTCAGTTATTTTGAAGAGCTTTGATTTGGGGGGAGAAAAACAGGAAACTGGCAAAGGCCACTCCAACAAAGACAAAATGCCGACAAGTTCCATGAGCAGAGCGAGTTTAAAGAAGCAACAGAAACCAAACACTCCTCTGTAGGCTATGTATACAAACTGCCCTATGCTATTTAAAGGGCTGGGTTCTCACACGACTATACGATTCATCCTACCCCAGGGGTGTTTGGAAAATGGGAACAGATCTTACTTGCCTATTTAGATCCCATGGAAGAAGAAGAAAATACTTCAGTAAAATAAGCGATGCAAGAAAGGTTCTTTTGAGTGCGTTCTGATGTGTGCAAACATGACATATTTAATTAGTATTATATTCCATCTTTTAAAAGACACGCAAGATTTGAGCTATGATAATTACTTTTTTAACAACTTAGAGCTGCTAAACTTCCAGGTAACCGTAACGGTTACTCAGTGCAGACTGCAACCAATGCAGGTCACACAATCACAAAGCTAGAGCCGGAAACTTCTTTTTTCATACTTCTCCACGGACCCGGGCTGAGGGGTGGTGCATCTGTGTCGGAAGTGCCATGTGGCTAAAAGCAAAACCAGTGAAACAGCTGCATCAAACAGATCATGGAATGACTTGCGGTGGGTAATAGATGTGATACCAAGGACTTTTGTTTCTCCGTTGCACTTAGGTCGAAGAGAAGCATCAGGCTTTTAATTTTGCTCAAGAAAACTCGTCTTCAAAAAGCAATTTTTTGGCCCCCACTCTATCGGGCTGCACAGAATTTTCAAAGCAGCACAGTGTTGTAAAAAATGCCCTTTTAATCAGATTACCCTTGGCGAACGTCCCAAACTCAGGCTGAAGTGCAGTGCTTGTAGTTTCTCAACAGCTTACACTAAGCCTGCACCATGGAAATAATCTACTTTTAAAACCCAGGAAACAAATCGACTGCACTAAGGACATAAGTCGCTGTCATTAGGGAGTGATTAGGCTAAACATTTTTATACACTCTCCTAGCCCACTTTCAAATTATATATCTCCGGCCGATAGGACGAAAGGTAGTACTTCAGGTGGGAACAACGATGCGGAAATCCAAATAACCAGAATGGTAAAAGAAAGATTTAAAGGCCTCTTGCCTCCGCTTGAACCTGCTGATACCTAAATCAGGATTCTCTGAACCCCAACTGGAGAGTTTGTCACGTAACACACACGCAAAATATTTTTCTTTTTAGCATAGCATATCTTCAGGGCTCAACGCATCACATGTTCTTTATTTATTGTAGGCTAACACGTCTCCTGTGTTGCGTGCTTTATATAAAAAAAAAATCTGTGGGAATTAAGAATAAGAAAGCAGTGTTTTTAGAATTTAATATTATGATATTCATGTATCTAACAGGGAGGGTTAGTTTTGGGGTTTGGGGACTGACTCATCATGATGTTATATTGTGGAATATAATAGGAAGTTACAGCATGGTCCTACATACAGCCACCCCTTCCTGTCCCAATAAACCCACGCACATCTCCCACCCCAGGACACAAGGACCCCCACGAAGTGCTCTGGGAAGAGGAGATTTGCAATCCCACATTATACTTGCTGTTTATACTCTGTAACGAAACCCTTCACATTGAGTTTCCTGGTTTTAAAGTCACTTCTGAGGTTTTTTTCTTGTTCCTTTTCTTTTGTTTTTGGTTTGCTTTTGAGAAATAAAAGTGAAAAATACCAACACGTTAAAAATGTGTAGACCACATTGATTTATTTAACGAAAGAAGCTGAGGATACGTTTTCAGCCAGTGGATATGACAGGTTTATTTTTGCCCCATGTGATTGAAAAGGGATTGGATTTAAGAATGGACTATTCTACTGGCCCAAAGCTCTTGTCCGAGCAATGTTTGAGTCCTACTTTGGACATTCTGCTGATAGTTTCATTTCTAATTTATGAAACATTTCATTAATCCTCAATCTGTCAGCTCTTTCTTGACAATGGAGGCTGACAGACAAAAGATTAAAATTTATTAAATACTCTCCGCTTTAAAAGTTTTTGAAATGCTCTGTTCATTTTAGTCCCTATCTCACCTAATTTTAAACAAGCCGCACTTTCCTGAATTTACCCAGAAAGAAGTAGACAATATAGCATAACAATTTTTAAATACCAAAATATACAACACTGAATCTAAACATGACATACAGAAAAAAAATCAAAATACAGCTATCCTTGAGCAGAATTGCTGGCATGCACATTAAAAGCATCTCCTATCCCAAGTATTTCAAGCATACATTTTTTTTTTGTATGCTCTTCTTCCTCATCCTCTCGCCACCCCCCCCCACTTTTCCAATCTCATAAATAATTCATGAACTGATAAATATGCAATTTCAAAAAGTGCAGACAAGGCAGCACTGCATTAAAAAAAGGGGGCGGGGGGCTTGTGCTTTTTACACACAAGTCCTGCGCTGCACTTTACGGATGACAAATTTGCTAGCATTCAAACTCTGTATTGTATATATGATAGGAGAGTGACTGCCTTTCTGGTCAGATACCTTGCTAGACATGTTATGAACTGTCTGAAGAAGACTGTAATACATAATATATAAACATTTAAAGAAATTAAGTTAGCAGTGTTTTAGAGCTTGGCACTTTACCATTGGAATTCGTGAATAAATGGTTTAAATGTTCACTCTATCAAGTAAGAAGAGAAGAGACACGCACGTCTTGCAGGTGGGGTAATTCTCTAGTGATAACACCATAAAGGTCTCAAGCAACTAAGTAAGGTTTCTTCTAAGCAAGAGTCACTTATTTGACATCATAAGAACATTCTTCAGAGGCCAATTTAACAAGATCAACAGTAAACTGTTCTGCCTGAGCTTTCAAACAGGTAAAACCACCCATCTGAGAGCCGGTATATAGAGCAGAGCTGAGAACCTCCATTTTGTGGGCTAATTGCTTGATTACCAGCCTGAAACAAAATGGAGGCGAGACCTTTTAAAGCAGCTGAGGGCTGATGTAGCAGAGGAAATGTTTTAAGGGGTAAAAACATTCCTTAAAGAACATTAAGTATCTAATCAGATAAATATTAAAATAATGTAATAAATACAGATGCATCGTACTTATATACTGAGAATAAAGATTATAGATAGGAATAAAGGACTCATTGAAAGAAAGCTAGTCTAGTTTAGCAACAGTTAAGTTAAAAAAAAAAAAAAACCACACTGATTTCAGTCTGAAATGTAACCTTTCAAATGAACACTTAAATTGGAAAACACCATGGGTAAGAAATAGACCACAGCATTTAATTTGGACCGGCTAGTTGGAAGCCTATATTTACTGTACTATAATTTCAAATTTAATTAAGTCACACTGCTGACGCCAGTAGCATCAACACAGTAAAGATGATTAATTGCATGCGTAAATGAAATATAAACAGCCCTAAAAGTAACATTAATGCAGAACCTTGCACACAGCAATGGTATGATAGATTTAAGTGTAAGCGCCTACCTGCGTCTTTGAGACACATGCCAGAATTGGGATAAGGGCCTTGCATTTGAATGTAATCACTGTACCAAAAATATAACCTTTTACGGGTCATTATTTTCTTAAGACATGTGTCCAACCTCCCCTTTTCCTCTCCTCCTGTACCTCAACCCCCACCATGATTTGTTATCTTATAGAAGACTTTTCACACAATTTGCATTGTCATCTTATGGATTGGCTACCGATACACAAACATGAGCTGACACACTGCAATGGGGGGACCGGGCTGTCACAACAAGGCAGCTGGACTCTTATATATTCCACTTTGCTTCCATTGTACTTCCATTCACAGCAGCAGTAGGACAAAGGGCCTGACAGAGCTAACCACGGATTGTCACCTTGATTTGTCCAGTCTAGCAGATATGCAGAAATGAATTATATTCTCCTGCTTATGAACACAACGCAGAAGCAAATAAGCTTGCAAACAGCATCTTCCAAACCATATTCTCTAAGAAACATCAAGCTTCTTCATCGATACTACATGCTGCCTCGCTCAGTAGGCGAGGAAAAGCAGAAAGAACCATTCGATTAGAGAAGACACAAAAAGGCTCTCCTCCAATAATATATTCTTGACATTAGAGCCTAAACTCTCTCTGATTGAGAGATATGTAATTTGTATTCTGCTTAGCTTTTATTTTTGATGAACGCTATCACAGTGCTTCAAAACGCAAACTTAAATCATATTTTTGAGAAGAATGTGCTATGTGAAACCTAGTAAATAAAGCTGTTGTTCTTTTAAGAGAAACTAAGTTAAATTGAAATATTCTTCTGAAAAATGACAAAATGAATGAGTTCACCCAATGTCTGTTCTATTTCTCTATAAACCCAAAGCCTGTATTATTTAAATTTTACCAAATGTGAAAGCTCTAAGCCTGAAAGCACCCAAAATAGTTGGCTGCTAATGAGAAAATTCGCTGGAAGATTTTTTTTTTTTTAATGCCAGTTGTTTAATTTACTACTTTATCGACAAGGTGTTTGTATGCCTTTGAGATCCACGCAGTTTTAATAGTCACACGTGGATAAATGAAGCAGACAGGGTTTTGCTATCTCTTTATGGAAAGATGCCTTCAAAACCAGAGAAAAAGGGAAAATTGTTTTCTACTAGCTTTTTGAGGGAAGGTAGAAGAACATTCCTCCTTGCAGCAAAGGGGAAAATGTTGCCTTACTTAAAAAAAAAAAAAAAAAAAACAACTGGGGAAGATAAAGATCACCTCACACACAGGCACTTACAGATTCTTTCCATTTCTGTCGACAATGTAGGTGCTTGCTAGTCCCTCAAAAGACACTTCTTCACAAAACCGGAGCCTCATGTTTAAGCACTCTTTGGACAACATAACGTAACCTATGGTTTGTTTTATTATTTTTTTTTAATTCTACCTACCTTGACGGTTTGTGCAGAGTGCTTGGCTCTGAAGACAAGCCTTGAGAAGCACTTCGTTTTTTTGTTGTTTTTAAATACGTGAGACAGGGCTAATCTGAAGATACAGTGTTGAAAAACCAAACTACTGCATTTTGTGTCTCAGCATATAATGTTTAAAATACCCACACTAAAAATGTTTCATTCAAAAGGCCTATTAATTTTGAATTTTAAATTGCATTATTCTATTGTCTTCTGCTTATACATATGGATTCTGTTCACGAGGCAACACTTGGTACCTAGTGTTTTAAATGGTGACTAGCATAAACCAACATGATACACGTAGTAGACAGTATGTATGAAAAGAACATAAAACCCTACCCCATACAGAAATGCAAATGCTATTTGATCAAAGGGCTGCACGTTCATAGTGAAGGATTCGGTCAAAATAAAACCTTCACTTTAGGAAGATGCCGAAGAAAATCTTGCATAATTCGTTTCACATTTATTTAGGAAAAATCTAAAATGCACTGAAAATGACTGTTTATTATTGTCTGAGGAAAAATCATACGAATGTGTTTTTCCTCAGAATTCTATGCAGCCAACCATAAGAGCTCTGCGGCCGTTCACCTGACTGCTGCAGAATCCGGGCTTGATGGTTACGGTGGGTGACAGAAAGGGGCCGTTGGAAGTGCTATTATGCAGTTTGCACGGGAGGATTTCAGCACATTTCAGCTTTATCTAGTTATGCTAGGTAGTTGTGGGGCGTTTTTTCTTTTCTTTTACTAGTTGTGCATGGCTTCCAATACTAAAATCCAACTCGTACTGTGTGACCACCATTTACAGCACCGTGTGCTTTAAGATTTAGCATTATTTGACAGATTTTCAAGTTGCTTTGGCATTTCAATCTGCTTTATAGTTGTAAATAAAATTCACACGTTAGTGCCTTTGTGCACATGGTCCCCTTTAAAAAAGATGCAATTCCACTTTATCCCCTTATTTTAATCATACATTCCAAGAACATAATACAGAGTACTAAGGTTTTCTCCTAATTCATAGCAGAAATATATGCCCAGGTTAGGGCTTTTGTGAAAAAAAAAAAGGTGATCTTAAACACTCAATGGGTTCCTCAAAGTTTGGCTTTTGTGCTTTTAAAATATGACATGTACATTTTTCTTTAAAACTGAGCATATCATATTACATGTGATTTTAAAATTTGGAGTTATTTACAATTATTTCATAACAAGTACAATTAGATCTCTGCATAAAAGGTGGAAGGGCATTCTATAGTCATTAAAGAGGAAAAAAAATGCCAAGGTTGAAAATTTAAAGGTTTAAAAGAAACACGTACGACCAGTTAAATTTTTTTTAAATCGATAATTATGCTTAAGGAAAGAACATATTCCAAAACATTTCATGGAAAACGCAAATAAATTTTTGGAAACATAGGATTTTGTCTCAGAATCTTAATTGTTCACTCCCTCCCCTCATTACATTGCCACCCCACACCGGAATGTTCTTTTGAAACATAGGTTAAAAGGGTTGGGGGGGGGATCAAATCACTGTTCAGTAGTGCCCTAAAACTTTCATTACATTTGAGAGCAAGGCAAGCCATACCACTCTACTCCCTGATATATTGTCGAGTGGGCCGTCTGAGGTTCTATTTTCCACATAGGGTCAAGACTGCTGACATGGGATTAATCAGCTACTCCTCCTAAACCATGAATCAGAACAATTGTTGTCAGTTTCATATGGTACAACTGCCTGGAAATAGGAGAGTTGGAAAGTGAGAGAACATATCAGGAACCTAGGAAAGAA